>NC_088375.1:188947500-189630833 GCF_037993035.2 Macaca fascicularis | reverse complement strand
TAGAAACCATCATTCTGAGCAAACTATCACAAGAACAGAAAACCAAACACTGCATGTTCTCACTCATAGGTGGGAAATGAACAATGAGAACACTTGGACACGGGGCAGGCAGGGAACATTACACCCCGGGGCCTGTCGTGGGGGTTGGGGGCAGGGGAAGGGATAGCATTAGCAGAAATACCTAATGTAAATGACGAGTTAATGAGTGCAGCAAACCAACATGACACAGGTATACCTATGTAACAAACTTGCACATTGTGCACATGTACCCTAGAACTTAAATAAAAAAAACAGAACAAAACTGTGAACTATGTATTTTATATTTCTGCTTCCTAACAGTCTGGCATAGAATAAACATTTATAAAAGTGTTTGCTGAACTGAATTGCTTGATGGTTCTCCACTGATTACAAGATAAAGTTCAAACTTCTTACGATATGATTTCTTTCTATCTCTTCAGACTTGCTTCCTGTCACTCTCCCATATTCCAAACACACCAAACTGTTTGCAGATTCTTGACTATGCTGTTTTCTCCATTTTCTTTTCCTTTATGCCTTTGCATGTGAAGTTCCCTATACCAGGCATGACCTTCTCATTTCCTTCTCATGCTAATTCTTGACTCAAATGAGTCCCTACTCTGGGAAGTCTTCCCTCATCTCTTTGGACAGCTAGTTAAGTGCTTCTTCCTGAGCGCTCATTTTTCATCAATCATATCTCCATTATAGTACTTGACATCAATGTAATTGTCTTCACATTTATCTTTTCCCTTTAGATTGTGAGCTCCTTGAATAAAGGAGTTATGTATATCTTTTTCATCTCTATATTTTCAACTCAGGCACATGGTAAGGGCTTAGTAACTGACTGTGTATGGATGAATGAATAAACGAACACTAAACTGAATCTTTTACATATTTATATCTACAATTCACATAGGATTAAGCATGTTTATAAAATTCCTGATTTTGTGATTAAAATAAGCCAGTAATGAAATAATTTTACTGAGATGGTGAGCAAAGTAACAATAATTTGTATATTTGGTATAATATTGAAACACCAAGATTATTTTCCATAATGTATGTATATAGATTTTTTAATTAATTAATTAATTATTTATATGGCTGGAGGATGGGGTCTTGCTTTGTAGCCTAGGTTGGAATGTACTGGCATGATTACGGCTCACTGCAACTTTGACCTCCAGGGTCAAGTGATCCTCTCACCTCAGCCTCCCAAGCAGCTGAGACCACAGGCATGTGCCACCATACCTGGCTAATTATTATTTTTTTAATGTTTGTAGAGCTGAGTCTTGCTATATTGCCTAGGCTGTTCTCAAACTCCTGGTCTCAAGTGATCTTCCTGCCTTGGCCTCCCAAAGTGCTGAGACTGGAGGTGTGAGCTGAGCCACCAGCCTGGCTCATAATTGATATTTATGCCTGTTATGCTTCTGCCAGTTTTTATAACCTATTTTCAAAAATATAAAATATAAGCAGTTTTTATCAGCCAACATTTACTAGATATACTTACTATATGACAGATAGTATTCTAAGTGCTTCCCATGTATTAACTAATTAATTAAATGCTCAAAGCAACCCTACAAAGTAGATTCTGTTATCTCCCTTTTTCAGATAAGAAAACTAGGATAAGAGAGATAGAAGAACTTGTCTGAGATCACACAACCTGTAAAATGTAAAGTTGGGATCTGAACACAGGCAGTCTGGCTCCAGAGCCTGTATTCTTAAGGACTACAATGTATTAAATATGACTCTGCAGTTTAAATTTGCATACAAAACTTTGTAAAGGTAATGAGTAAGTATAATTCTACAAAGACAGAGTCCTGCACTAATAACAAGTCAGTAAACTCTGACATTTGCCTGTTTTCCTGGGCATATGTTCAAGGTAACTGAAACTGACAAGTGCTGTGATGCTCTCATAGTTGGAATGAAGGTGGGCTCATGAACTCATCTGTACAAGAAAAAGCATCAGGACATGAGTGCATCAATCTGCTTAGAGTTCTAAAGGAAAGCACTTCTCAGTACAGCCCTTTGACACCATTCAAAGCCTTTTGTTTTTCTAAGTGCAAGAAAGGCTCTAGTAAAGCTTGGGCAATTAAAACCACTTTGCTCACTGCTCTTTTGATTCACCAGGCCCCTAGGCAGGTGTTAATGCATGAAAATGAATATCATTTCAGCCAAGAGCAAGGAAAAGAAGAGATGAGGTTTATGAAAAGAATATTTTTTCTTATAGTCAGTTAAAAAAGATATGCAAATATATAAACTAAGTAACTCCTTTGACTGACAATGCTTCCTCTTGAATAAATTTGGTTTTGATGAAACTGCATAGTATAAATGAGACCTTCTCACTTAATTCCTGTCTCCTGGAAGGCCATAGCAGTATACCAGCAGAAAGTAAAGCAGCCACTCTTTCTCTCCTTTTTGTCATTTAGCAAAACAGTAACCAGGAGAATTAAAACAATGAGAGTGACATCTATAAAACAACTAATTTTCTTTCCAGAGAGCCTTTCTCAAAAGCTGGGTAACAACTGCCTAAACAAGAGCACCGGAATGGCTCTATATACTATTGATACAAAGAGATTAGGAATCAGAATGCTTGAGTTGTAATTCTAGTACCCCTCAATTCCTCTTTGCCTCAGTTTCCTAATTATACAAATAGATATAATACTACTTATCTGCCTATCAGACTCATGTGAAAGTAATTTGTAAAGAACACAGTTCCCAAAGATATCATTCAACAGCAATCCCAACTGGCCCCTAGTAAGTTCACAAGAAGCAGATGGTGCCCAAACACTGGGTGAGGGTGTGAGAGATTGCAAAGTGAGGAGCAGTATTGTTATTTGGGAATAGAAATGATGCTGCCCCATTACCCTGAGAACTACTTGGTTTGTTTGTATTACAGAGGTCACCCTTAGCTTCTCAGAGCAGCTGAGTAAGTTAGAGGGCCCTTCTTGCAGCCATCTGCTCCCCTCCCAGACTCCTCTGGCAAATCAAGTGGTTTTCCTTGTGTTAACCTCCGAAGAACAGCCATTGGCCCCTCTCAGCACCAGCTTCAGCAGCCAGTGGTCTCTGTTCTCCATCTGTACCAGAAACCACAGTTCAAGAACAACAAGGCTTCCAAAGCACAGGCATTCACTTACAGCGATAACCTTGCATTTACCTAGTTTTTTAGTGTTCTTTCACTTGCGCCTCTCCAAGGAAATTAGATGTATATTTTAAAAGACTGAGATCTTATTTTTGTTATTTTGGAAAAATTTCGTGTACAAAAAAAGGTAAAACAAGAGGAATCTGTCTGGAAAATTCATTTAAAAACCTAACATGCGTAAAACATAATTACTTTAAAAATAGTTATTCAGGCCAGGCGCGGTGGCTCATGCCTGTAATCCCAGCACTTTGGGAGGCTGAGGTGGGCGGATCACGAGGTCAGGCGATCGAGACCATCCTGGCTAACACGGTGAAATCCTGTCTCTTCTAAAGAAAATACAAAAAAATTAGCCAGGCGTGGTGGTGGGCGCCTGTAGTCCCAGCTATTTGGGAGGCTGAGGCAGGAGAATGGCGTGAACCCGGGAGGTGGAACTTGCAGTGAGCCGAGATCGCGCCACTGCACTCCAGCCTGGGCGACAGAGTGAGACTCCTCAAAAAAAAAAAAAAATAGTGATTTAATTTTCCCCCAACAACTTGGTTGCACATAAGATTTACAGAACAAGTTACCTCATATAATGGTGGATAACCAATCAATTCAGAACTGCAGATCAGATGCCTCCTTTTCTTTCTTTTCTTTTACTTTTTTTTTTTTTTTTTTTTGAGACAGGGTCTTGCTATGTCGCCTATGCTGGAGTGCAGTAGCACAATCACAGCTTACTGCAGCCTTGATCTCCCTGGCTTGGCTTAAGTGATCCTCCCATCTCAGCCTCCCAAGTGGCTGGGACTACAGGCATGCATCACCCCATGCCCAGCTAATTTTTTACTTTTCGTAGAGATGGGATCTCACTATATTGCCCAGGCTGGCCTTGAACTCCTGAACTCAAGGGATCCTCCTGCCTCAGCCTCACAAAGGGTTGGGATTAATTACAGGTGCGAGCCACTGTGCCAAGTCCAAATGCCTCCTTTTCAGCTCACAGATTTGAACACAGATTGGGAAAAATAAATCACCCTCCTCCAGCATTTATTTGGAGAAATAATGCGCACATATATAAGGTACATATGTTGCCAAAATGGTGGTTAGAGGCTAATGTCTACCACCTGACTTACTGATTCAAACAGAGAAAAGGGCAACATATAATTGTACACTGATTTCAGAAATTACTCTGTTCCATTACATCAATGTTGGGGGGACAGTCGGGGAGGAGGCAGAATAAAAAGTAAACAATAAACAGATTTCAAAAGGAAAAGGACATAGGCAGCTATTTTTGACCAACCACAGTACCGCATGATCAACTGTTTATTTTTGAGAGCCTTCAAAATAGTTTTCAGATTTATTTTAAAGTATTAAAAAATTACTCATACCCTTTTCCAGAAAGAAAGAGATTTCCTGGCTACTTCTCTTGAGACTGAGAAGCCGCCTTCTGTGAGTTATATTCTGTGCACTGAATCAAGTCATCAAAATATACTGAAATTATATTTAAATGTGTTTTACATATAATATATATTACATATAATGCTCTTATAATAGTGTCTGGCATACCGTAAGCATTCAAAAAATATTATTATGTTAATGTTCTGCCTATAATTCCAGCTAGCTCCTTTATTCAAATACTTAAAAAACTCCTCATTTCAAGCAGAGTCAAACCTCAAATAATCTAAAGAAAAATGCCTATGCATAAATATCATATAAACTATA
This sequence comes from Macaca fascicularis, assembly GCF_037993035.2. Taxonomy (NCBI): domain Eukaryota; kingdom Metazoa; phylum Chordata; class Mammalia; order Primates; family Cercopithecidae; genus Macaca; species Macaca fascicularis. The sequence continues at coordinate 189,625,987 of NC_088375.1, read as the reverse complement.
ATCAAATTCTCACAGTAATCAAAAGACTAATTTTCAAGTGATCTTAATCCTCATCTTTTAAAAACTCCATGATATTTTATTTCCAACATGGCCTTTTTAATATGGAGATGAATGCATATTCCCTATTACATTCTTTATTTAAAGATTTCATATGCTAGTAAGAATGCCATTCCAAACATTTACAGCATTTTGGTCAAGGCCCTCTAGCTCTAGTCTTTTGTTCCATCTTGCAACTTGACCTGTATGAAGCAGCAAGAATGTCAAAACAATTTCAATTAGGACAATGCTTATCATTTTGTTTAGGAACTGGAGCAAAACCATTTTTCCACATTCTACAGTAACCTGATTCCATATAAACACCAATCAGGCAGAAGACATTCTCATTAAGTCTTTACTCAGGGTTGTATATACATTCACATCACCCATGGGATCTAAGGAATAGTTATTCATAGGAAACACCTCTAGCGTCAGCAACTCTTGTGAATCAAAATTATATTGCTGTACAACCCCAATAATTGGCCGGCATCTCCTTGTGTTCTTATATGGCTTTTAACTACTTTGCTGCTCTAACCCAATGGCAGGGAACAAAACTGCTAAAAGAATGTTATTCCTGGGCGCTGTGGCTCACTCCTGTAATCACAGCACTTTGGGAGACTGAGGCAGGCAGATCCCAAGGTCAGGAGTTCGAGACAAGCCCGCCCAACATGGTGAAACCTCGTCTCTACCAAAAATACAAAAAATTTGCCGGGCATGGTGGCACGCGCCTGTAGTCCCAGCTACTCAGGAGGCTGAGGCAGAACAATCACTTGAACCTGGGAGGCGGAGGTTGTAGTGAGCCAAGATCGAGCCACTGCACTCCAGCCTGGGCGACAGAGCTAGACTTCGTCTGGAAAAAAAAAAAGAATGTTATTCCTCACATATACTATTTCTTTAGAAAGATTCCCTGAACATCTTTTTGAATACCTAAACTGTCAATTATGTATTTATGAATTCTCACACTCTATGTACTATAATTTATTTTTCCTTTTTTTTTTTTTAGATAAGGTCTCGCTTTGTTACACAGGCTAGAGTGCAGTGGCATGAAGACAGCTCACTGCACTCTCAATCTCCCAGGCTCAAGCGATCCTCCTGTCTCAGCCTCCCAACAAGTTGGGACCACAGATGCGCACCACCACACGCGGCTAATTTTTAATTTTAATTTTTTTTTTTTTTTGCAGAGATGGGGTATCACTATGTTGCCCAGGCTGGTCTTGAACTTCTGGGCTCAAACAATCCTCCCACCTTGGCCTCCCAAAGTGCTGGGATTATAGATGTGAGCCACCACACCTGCCCTTGTATTTAAACGACGTTTAAATTTGTTTATATAACAGCCATGATCTGAGCTGAAGCTCAATTTACCCTGGTCTGTTCTCAGAATTAAAGCAGACTATAGCTCAGAAAGTATACAGACATCAAGAAAAAGAAAAGTTACCTTCTGTGAGTTGTGAGAATCAAACTCATTTGCGGAGTCTGTAGGAGAAACAAAAAATCTAGAGGAAGCCTTCTCCCATCTAATCCAGGTCTAGATTCAAGAGTTCATCTATAGTTCATGAAGAGGCTTCCAAGACTAAGAATGCTGGTGAAGAAGAGAGCTCTGGGATGTTTTTGCAAAAATGAATACGCAGAGTCCTGGAGGGTGAATGGAAATACTCTTACCTGCGAGGTAGCTGAAAGATAAAAATCTAAAGAATTCATGTAGATCAACAGCCAACTAAGTTTCTTTGGCTCAAAAGTCTTGGACCACACAGTAGAATCCTATTCCCTGTGCCAAAATATTATGCCAGGTAAAGTAGTTGATCTTTTCTCATGCAAAATTGACAAGAAAAAGAAAAATAACCAAGCAAGTCTCTATGGAAATAGTGCTAAAATTTAATAATCATTTGCGAGAATGAATGCTGAAAGGGATAAATCTCTGATCAGCAAGATGAGGACTCACATTTTTTTTACAGTGGCCACAGTGAGCTCTTTATCTTAATTTCTGTACCCTAATGGAGAAAAACATTGACTTTAAGCTCAGGATGTAATATTCCAACAGCAATCCCAATATATCGATTTGGTGACTGACTAATTGATTTACTCATTCATCAAACATGTAAGCCCTTACAGTACACTAGGTACTAAGCTGGGTATACAGGATACTAAGATGAGAAGGAATGTCGTCTAGTGGGAGAGAGAGACAAGTAAACATTTATAATTGGGGAAGTAAATGTTATAGCAAAACTCAGCAAGTGGTAGAACAAAGTAGGAACACTTGTCCAGTCTAGGGGGCTCAGGAAAATCTTCCAGGCAGTAGCAACATTTGAGTTAAACCCTGAAATGTGAGTAGGAAGGAGGCAGATAGTTGTTAAGATCTGCATTATTTGACATGCAATATGAGAATGGCTACAGAGTAAGTTAAAAACACAAAGGTGAACCAACCAATCCAGACTGAAGAGGGGGCCAGGAAAGGTTCTCCAGAAGTGGGTAAAGGAGACAGACTGTTATACGCAGAAACAAAACAGCAGTGGGAAGGCCTGGCAACAAGCAGCATAGTACAGTATGTGATGCGATGGAATATAGTGAGTGTATTAGTGTCCTGTTGCTGCTATAACAAATGACCACAAAGTTGGTGGATTAAAATAACACAAATATATTATTTTACAGTTCTGGAAATCAGAAGTCCAAAATGGGTCTCAATGGGCTAAAATCAAAGTGTTGGCAGGACTGCATTCCTTCTGGAGGCTCTAGGGGAAAATCTGTTTCCTTGCCTTTCCAGCTTCTGGAGGTTGCCTGTATTCCTTGGCTCATAGCCCCTTCCTCCACGTTCAATGCTAGCAATGGCTGTATCTTACACTGTATCAATCCAACATTGAATCTCTTTCACTGATTTCCTCTTTCACTTATAAGGAAGTATGTGGTTGCATTGGGCCTGCCCAGATAATCCAGGAAAATATCTCTGTATCAAAGTCAGCTAATTAGTAAATTTATTCTCTCTGCAACCTTAACTCCCTCTTGCTATGTAATATTAACATATTCATAGGTTCTGATGGCTTGTATGCTGACATCTTTGGAGAACTAGTATTCTGCCTAACATAATGATTGAAATTGCACATGCTGGAGTCATACTGCCTGGGTTCATATTATAGGATTTTTTTTAAAGCTGATTTATTAAGGTATAATTGACATACCATAATTGCACATATTTAAAGAGTACAATTTGTTAAGTTTTGACACATGTATGCACTCACAAAACTATCTTCGCAAACAAGACAGTGAATCTATCTATCACCCCCAAGGCTATCTTCATACCCCTGGCTCCCTGATCCCCATTCCAGACAACAACTGATCTGTTACTAAACATTAATTTTCATTTCTCAGAATTTTACATAAATGAAGTCACACAGTATGTAGTTATGCTTCTTTTACCCAGCATAGTTATTTTGAGATTCATCAAGTTCTGGCATTTTTATAATTAGTTTTGTGATCTTCGGCAAGTTACATAACTTCTCTGTGCCTGAAGTACAGATAAGTATACTTATCTGTAAAATGGAATAATAATAGTAACTACTTTATTTCATTGTTGTGAGAAATCAATGAGTTTATTTATGTATGTAGGTAAAGGGAAACTGTTTTATATGAGATTTTGACTTTTGATTCAATTTTTAACTATGTTCCCCTGAAAATCTGATAAAGATAAAATGTCGGCTATGTTCCTGAACAACATTATGATTACAAAGGACTCCTGATTGGTAAGAACTGGAAGAATTATAAATACCTAGCTGGAAGTCAAATCTGCGGGCTTCCCTAAGTGTAGTGACTCTTGTGATTTAGCATGACCCTTAAGGGGACTCTGACTACTATGCCTACGGAATTGCTACAAGAGATACTAGTTCCTGTGGAATGTGAAGATTTATACACAGGGCAACTCCTAAATCTATCCAGTGTGGATCTCATTGCTTTGTACCAGAGCATCACCCAGGGAAACAAAGGCAAAGAGTAGCTCATGGACAACTGTGTAGACAGTTCTACAAACTGCTACAAGGTCTCACTGAAGATGAATGTCTTGCTAGCAAGCTTTGGCTACTGTCCTACGTACTTCTGAGTAGACTGATCTCAAGTGTGGCCTATTATAGGCTTGTAAGTCTGAATGTTTAATTCTAAGTAGATAACCCTCGTAGATGTGGAAAAGTGTAAAGCTCTTAAAAAGTGCTGCTACATGATAGGTGTTAAGTGTTAGCTATTTTCAATTACATATAAACCGTTTAGAGTAATGACGGGCACATTTCTAACACTTGTTGAAAAAATATTGCTATGATTAGTAGTATCAACACCACCTCTATCACCAGCACTGTAATGTGGTCTATATATGGAATTATAAATGGTCCTATATGGCTGAAGGTTAGATTACAAAAAAGAGAATGGCAGAGATGATATTGAAGAGGTAGGGAGGGATGGGATTATAAAGGAAACTGGTAAAGAGTTTTCATTCTCAAGACAAGGAAGAGTCATTTACATTTTATTTATTTATTTTTTAGAGACAGGGTCTTGCTGTGCTGCCTAGGCTGGCCTCAAACTCCTGGGCTCAAGCAATCCTCCCACCTCAGCCTCCTAAGTAACTGGGACTGCAGGTACATGCCAATGCACCAGGCTAAAAGGTTATTTTAAATAAGGAAATGTCATGATCAGATCTACGTTTTAGAAAGATCATTCTTTTAGAAATGTGGAGGATGGATTAAAAGAGAGAAACTGGAACAGAAGCAGAAAGATTAGTTAGGAGGCTGCCATGATTATTTACAGGAGATAAAATGATGGTAAGAATTAAGATAGCTTAAAATATGTCATTGATTGCTTTTTGCTGGTAATATCAAAATAATATCTCCAGAAATCTAGGCGCCAGACCTCCATTTCCAACCGCCTGCTGGACATCCCCTCAAGAAGTCACTTCAAACTCAATTTGTCCCAAACTGAACTCATCATTGTTCTCCTAAAAATTATGCTCCTCCTGATTTCCCAGAATCTGTTGAAGAAACCATCCTGATCACTTAGTGTTGAACTTTGCTTAGTCTAATGTTCTACAACTTGTACTTTTCCTTGCCTTCCACATACATAGTTTATAAGTTCTCCCAAAATGATTTTAGAAACTACCTGTTCATTCACTCGGCCAACCATTCAAGCAAACAATCAAATAACATCTTTTGAAGAATGTGCTAAATATGAGCAGTGACAATACATAATTAAACACAATCCTTAAGTATAGTGTGCAAGTCCAAAATCAAGAAAGTTCAGGGGATCATGTGATGTCAGCTCCATGGAAGAAATCAACCTAAATAACTATCCTTCGGCATGGAAGGTTGGGGAGAAGATCATTCATGGGGGAAAAAAGCAACACAAGCATTATAAGGAGAGTATACTAGTTTGTCTGGTACAAATTTGACTTGTGTCTATTGTCTCAATATAATTATAAAAAAGCTAGTGTGGTTATATTAATATAAAATAAAATAAACTAAGACAAGGAATGTTACTAGAGATAAAGAAGGACATTTTATAATGATAAAAAGGATCAATAGGAAGAAAATAATTATCATAAATACACACATATTTAATAACAGAGCTTCAAAATACATGAAGCAAAAACTAATAGAATTGAAAGAAGATATGGGTAAATTTGCTATTTTAGTGAAGACTTCAATACTTCCTTTTCCAATAATTGATAGGAAAAAATAGATAGTTCCGCTTTTTCAGATGACAGCTGGTCAAGTCTTGCAGACAGCATGTTTGTACTCTGTATCTTTTCCTTTTGTAGCCAAACATATTAATCAATCCTGTATCACTCTGTTCAACGAAATTCCAAAATTCCGTATATTACAGCAATGAGTTTCATTGCTTTCATAACTTATAAAATTAGAAATAAGGAACTGGTTGCAATTCCCCAGATTTTTCTCCCTAGAGAATATAGGAGATTTTAATCAGAACCTGAGCTATTGATATGGTTGTCAGTTTTTTTCATCTTGAGGAATGCTTCATGAGCAATCTCTTTTCTCCTCTTTCTAGCACATGCTCCATTTATAACACAAGTACATTCTCTTTTCTCCTCCTTACTAGTAAATACCTCATTAATAAGACAAGTACAGAGTCTGAAGCTGGAAGTATAGACAGCAGACTATGATTTAAAAAAACAAAACAATACCACTTTCTGCTCTATTTACATAGCTTCTTTTTAGTAATGTTAAACTGCAGAAGAAAGCCCTCCTATGAGGCTGGAGTACAACTGAAGGCACTAAGGTATGGTAGGAAAAATCAATGGCCAAATAGTATAACCTCCGAAAATGATAAGCAATTACCTTGAGGAATTAAAAAAATTATTTGACTACCTTCCAGTTTACTATCTAGGACTTTTTTTTTTTTTTTTTTTTAAGGATGATATTACTCAGTATGGTCAGCAAGGATATACCAACTGGCAACATAAAGAATTCCAAACGATAAGTTAGAAATTCAGGACACTATGCTATATTTGCTCCTCACCCCTGTCCATACCCACCTTGGATAAGAGAGGAAGAACACAGATAAAAAACACAAAATAACTTTATTTTAAGTAACTATATTCAGGGTAGACTGTTTACAATAAGCCAAAGGTAACACACTTAGTCAAAACATTTTAAACTTTGAAGAATTCAAGTCATTTATTATGCAATAGTTGGGATCCACAACAGGAACCTACACAGAAGGCAGCCTATTTGTATGAGGGTGAAAGGAAGCTCAAAAGATAGAACAAAGGAATTTTTATAAGCTTGATAACTAAGACCCGAATCAGAAGGAGCAAGGTATAAAACAGTGGGGTGTTAGGGTGAAGGCAGCAGCAATGACTGAAGAGGAAATGTAGCAAGAGTGTTTGCATCCAGTCACTGGTTGAGAAACTCCTTCAACCGCTAGAGGATTCTTATCAGATCATTCAGAATAGAGAGATCATATCCTATATAACTCTGCCTGGTTACATGGTTGACCAGTTAAATTCACTTCAAGAAAGTAACAGGCAGGCCAGTCACAGTGGCTCACACCTGTAATCCCAGAACGTTGGCAGGCCAAAGTGGGAGGACTGCTGGAGCCTAGAAGTTTGAGACCAGCCCTGGTAACACAGTGAAACCCTGTCTACTAAAAATAAAAAAATTAGCCAGGCATGATAGTACATACTTGTAGTCCCTGCTACCTGGGAGATGAGGTGGGAGGATGGCTTGAGCCTGGGAGATTGAGGCTGCAGTGAGCCATATCATGCCACTGCACTCTTGTCTGGGTAACAGAGAGAGACCTTGTTTCAAAAAAAAGTAATGAGGAGCTCATCCTCAATCATTTCCTACACTAGTTTAAACCAACAGGGTTGGGTTGTATGAAGTATAAAGTGGTACAGAGACTGGTTACTGTAACTTAAGTGGCCTTGTTTAAATTCAGCAAAAATGGCAGAAAATATTCAGTAGCTTTAATAAAAGAGAATGGCAAGTCAATCAGTTTGTATGAAAAAGCAGGTGTCAATCATTCAGGTCCAGATTATTCAAGGGTTGCATCTGAGAACAGGTCATATAGTGGTTTGGGTAGTTGTTCATGTGGAAGGTGGAGGTGTGAGAATCACTTGAACCGGGCAGGCAGAGCTTGCAGGGAGCTGAGATCATGCCACTGCACTCCAGCCTGGACAACAGAGCAAGACCTGTCTTAAAAACAACAACAAAAAAAAAACTCTTGTTGTAAATCTATAACTACCACTTCAAATCAATATCCCTATCATGATACTCACATTTGAAGATTTGTACTTAAATGCTTTAAAGTACAACTAACTCCACAGGTATTGCCAGACAATCGTTAAGAAATAAACTGTAGTCCAAGATGGTTACTTTTTCTCATCAAAAACAGTAAGCAAAATGAGAAAGTTTAAATGTCTATCACATTGCTAAATGTAACAGCAATTTTCAGATGATGCAGAGAGCCACAAAAGTGAGGAATACTTAATCACTTAGTTTGACACTAAGATCCCGAGTACTAAGAAAAATAAACTCAGGTAAAGTTTTATTTTGGTGGGGTGAGGTGGCCCATGCCTGTAATCCCAGCACTTCGGGATGCTGAGGCAGGCAGATTGTGTGAGTCCAGGAGTTTGAGATCAGCCTGGGCAACATGGTGAAACCCCATCTCTACAAAAAATACAAAAAATTAGCCAAGTGTGGTGGTGATGCTTGTAGTCCCAGCTACTCTGGAGGCTGAGGTGGGAAGATCACCTGAGCCTGGGAGGTGGAGGTTGCAGTGAGCTGAGATTAAGCCACTGCAGTCCAGCCTGGGCGACAGAGTGAAACCTATCTCAAAAAAAAAAAAAGAAAGAAAAAAGTATTTTATTGGATGAATTAATCACTTATCAAATATTTATTGAGCACTACTATGTACTAGACAGTGTTTGAGGTACTGAAAATACAGTAGTAAATAAGAGAAACAGGGCCCTGTCTTCATGGAGCTTATATTAGAATAGAGAGGGGCAGGCATTTAATGAATAGACAAAATAACTTCTTATGGTAGTACAATAAAAGAATTAAAATGTGATGTACATTCAGGGGTGTAGAGAGGGGAGGAGAGCAGAGTGACCATTTCAGATGATATGGTTAAGAATGGCCTAAGGACATGATATTTTAACTGAAACTGGAAGAAAAGCAGCAAACAGGTTCAACAGAAGCCCACCCAAGAATTTTAAACAGGGAAATGATATGATTCTCTAGCATTTACCATGATTTGAGAAAATCTTAATCTGGGCTTAAGGCCATTTTTCCCCCCATTCTTTTCCCCAAGTTTATATTCCTGCTTACCTCACTCTAGTTTCTCATCAGCATCCTAACCCCCTTGTTCTTATTCTAGACCTTCCTCACGCTGCAATAAAAGGTCATTGTATCACAGGAGTCTCCAACTGTGAAATAATTATAAAATCCACCCTTTATGCTACTGTATTTAAGCTCAGAAATACTCAGGCCCATCCCTTTAGACACTGCACTTTTCTAATGCTCTTTTCTGAGCATTAAAATTCAATTTCAAAACTTCCTTCTTTAAAGATATCTAAGATGACTATGCAACCTTATTTCAAGTGCTATTATCTTGCCGGGTAAGGATGGTCAACTAGTTGAGTTTCCTCAGGCCTTAGAAGCATACTAAAGAAATATTATAAACTTGTCAATGTATGCTGTTACAAATTAATGGTTTCCAATCTCAGTTTCTCTGAGAAACTCTTTCTTTCACTCATCATCAGTAGCTGTCTTAAATTTTGTCACACTAACTATAAATTACCCAACAGTAGGAGTTTTGTCTTATTATTATTTACCTTTGTATCTCCAAACCTAGCACAGTCTGGTAGAAATCACTTAGAATCTCAAAACTTCTCATTCTCACATCTCTTCTGATGATCTCATCTTACACCTCCCAGAGAAATTAGAAGCTAACAGTCATTTCCCATTGTTCTACCCACAAAATTATCTTTATCACATCCACTCTGTTTTACTCACTTCAGCTCTACTTTGCACAACCGTCCTTTCATTTTACCCAATGGCAAAACCCTAATTCTAGATGAACCCAATTGCCTGTTCTTTCCAAATTCAACCACAGTTGCTGAACATTGCTATCAAAACCCATACAACAAGCCGAGGGCAGCTGCTCACACCTGTAATCCCAGCACTTTGGGAGGCCGAAGTGGACGGATCACTTGAGGTCAGGCATTCTAGACTAGCCAGGCCAACATGGCGAAACCTCACTCCTACTGAAAATACAAAAATTAGCTGGGCGTGCTGGCACATGCCTGTAGTCTCAGCTACTCGAGAGGCTGAGGCAGGAGAATCACTTGAACCCGGGAGGGGAAGGTCGCAGTGAGCTGAGATTGCACCACTGCACTCCAGTCTGGGTGACAGGGCGAAAAACAACAACAACAAAAACCACACAGCAGTGCAAATTGACACTAATACGTTAATTATAGCTATCAACCTCAAACACACTCTCAATTTCTCATATCATTCCAATGGTTTCCATATTCAGTTCTCTATCTTAGTCCACACAGGTTACTTCTTTCAAGGTATTGCTCTGTTGCCCAGGCTGGAGAGTGCAACGGTGTGACCATGGCTCAGTGCAGCCTTGACCTCCCGGGCTCAAGCAATCCTCCTGCCTCAGCATCCTTCTGAGTAGCTCGGACCACAGGTGCATGCTACCATACCTGGCTAGTTTTTCTTTCTTTTCTTCTTTTCTTTTCTTTCTTTTCTTCCTTTCTTCCTTTCCTTTCTTTCTTTTTTTTTTTTTTTTTTTGACGTAGGGGTCTTCCTATGTTGCCCAGGCTAGTGTTGAACTCCTGGGCTCAAGTGATCCTCCTGCCTTGGCCTCTCAAAGTGCTGGGATTATAAGTGTGAGTCGCCATGCCCACCCCACAGGTGCTATTTCGTTCTCCACTACTCTCAAGCTTCCAACCTCCCCGACTTCCCATCTCACTTGTAACAAATGACATTACCTCATAGTTCACAGAGTAACAGAAGCAAGCCCCCAGCATTCTGCTTCTAAACCTATAAACTATTCTTCATCCCCAGCCCTCCTTTCATTTTTCTTCTTGTCAAAATAGATGCTTCCCTCTTAGTTAAGGCTAATTCTTCCACCTCTGCTCTGGATCCCATCACCTTTCATCTTTTTTTTTTTTTTCTTTTGAGACAGTCTCGCTCTGTCGCCCAGGCTGGAGTGCAGTGGCGCGATCTCGGCTCACTGCAAGCTCCGCCTCCCGGGTTCACGCCATTCTCCTGCCTCAGTCTCCCAAATAGCTGGGACTACAGGTGCCCGCCACCACGCCCGGCTAATTTTTTGTATTTTTTTAGTAGAGACGGGGTTTCGCCATGTTAGCCGGGATGGTCTCAATCTCCCGACCTTGTGATCCGCCTGCCTCAGCCTCCCAAAGTGCTGGGATTACAGGCGTGAGCCACAGAGCCCAGCCCACCTTTCGTCTTAATTCAACTCTTTGGATTATTTTTTCTCATACAGTAGTCAGTTTTCCTTATTCATTGGCTTCTTCTCAACAGTCCCCTCTGAAGGCTCTTATTCCTCTGCCTATCACTTTAATATTCCTCAGGATTCTGTCTTAAATCGCTGTCTCCTTTTATCCTCTCTCATGATCCCATGGCTTCAGTAACCACAAGTCTAGTCCAAACCCATGTAACCAACTTCATTATCTCTTGGATTTTCCGCAGGGACTTAGACTTAATGTGTATAAAACTTGACTCTTCTTCTTTACCCTAAACCTCTTTCTTTATCCACTCATTTATAGATAGGAATCTTTTTTTTCTTTTTGAGACAGGGTCTTGCTGTTGCCCAGGCTGGAGTGCAGTGGCACAATCATAGCTCACTGTAGCCTTGAATTTCTGGGCTCAAACGAGCCTCCTGCCTCAGTCTCTCAAGTAGCTAGGACTATGGGTATGTGTCACCACACCCAGCTAATTTTTCCTTTGTAGAGACAGTGTCTCACTAGGTTGCCCAGTCTGGTCTAAATGACGGGGCTCAAGTGATCCCCTCACCTCAGCCTCTTAAAGTGCTGGGATTAGAGGCATGAGCCACCCCACCTGGCCAAGAATCATTCTTGATGCTTCCTCTTCCTAATCCTTGTCTTTCTCTGTCTATCCAAATTCCATTAATCTCTCTTAAACAGTTCAAATCTCATGAACTCCAAGATATCTTCCTTGATGATCTGAAATTATACTGATTTCTCACTCTGCTAACCTGTTTGGCACCTATTATCTATAGTACACAATTAATTGCATTCTGTCTTACTCATTAACTTATTTAATAGTTTTAAATAATATCAGTTTATTGAGGCCAATACCTAGAGAAACAGTATTATCAAGTGTTAAACAAAACAGGTTCTGGAATCAGACCTGGGTTCAAATGCTGACTCTGTCACTTAACAGCTGTATGTCTTGAGAAAGCTGCTTGACCTCTCAGGACCGTAGCTTCTTCATATGTAAAATGGTGACAAAAGTCTGCATTTCATGTCATTGTAAGGATTAAATAAACAAATGTATGCAAAATATTTAGACTAGTGCTTAACATATAGTAAACACTCAATGACAAGTAATGATAGTTAGAACTTACGTAACAGCCACTAGTAACTTCTTCTGGGAAGATGGAGTAGATATACTTTTTCCTATTCTTCCCATGAATACATCCAACAAACCCTGGAGATTATATACAAAACAAACATAAAAAGACTCTGAAAGGTGGAGGACAGAAGGCAGACTGGTTAGGAACTTCAGGACCCGAGGAATGACACAGTGAGGATTTCCCTGGGTTTTCTTTGTTTCATGTATCTCAGACTTGGAGGTGTGAAGAAGTCTGCAACCAAGAAATGCCAACAGATGCAGACCAAAAAACATATAGAAAACCCCAAAAAATCCAACCCCAACAAAAAAGCCTGCTCTCTCTAGCTAAAGGGCAGCCTAGGAAGACAAAGGCACTTTTAGACAATAACAGTTCTACTCCAGACAAGCAACACAGAGAACACTGAAACCAAACCCCCACCAAGGCTGAGTGGGGAGCCTTCTATATCCGTCAGGCTATAACAAGGTGCCCCCTATGTCCTCCTCTCCCCGCTGCAGTGGTGTCAGATGAAGCCCAGTGGAAAATCGGACTTTCACTACCCAGTGGTAACGAGGCCACCACCCTTCTACCCCTGGTGTCAGTAGAAGCCATGCAAGGAACAGTAATGAAGGATTCCTAATTCTCTAAGCATGGAGGGGGCTGAGTGGAGAACCAGACTTCTATCTCCACTTAGCAATAATGAGGCAGCTCCCTTCCTACCTCTGCCACAAGAGGTGTCAGAGGAAACCAGCTAAAATGGAAGTTTAAATAAAATCCAGAGTCTTATATATAATGCCCCAAATGTCCAGGTTTAAAATCACTCAATACACCAAGAACAAGGAAAATCTCAACTTGAATTAAAAAAAGACAATAAATAGATACAAACACCAAAGTGACAGGGATATTAGAATTTTGTAACAAAGATTTTAAAGTATCCATTATAAAAATACTTCAATGAGTAATGACAACTGCATGTGAAAGAAATGAAAAAACAGAATCTCTCAGCAGAGAAACAGAAGATATAAAGAACAACAAAGTGGAAATTTTAAAACTGAAAAATACAATAACTGGAAATAAAAAAATGTATGGACTCAACAGCAGATGGATGAAACAGAGAAAGAAATCAGTAAACTTGAAGACAGAACAACAGAAATTACCTAATCTGAAAAACCGAGAATAGACTAAAACAAAACAAAACAGAAAACACCAGATTATCAGGGACCTGTCAGACTATAACAAAAGATCTAATGTCACTGGAATCCCAGAAGGAGAAAAAAAAGAGGGCAGAGCTGAAAAAATACTTGAAATAATGTCTGAAAACTCCCCAAATTTGGCAAAATACATAAAGCTACAGATTCAAGAAGCTGAGTAAAACCCAAAGAGGATTATATCCAAAGAAATCCATGTCAAGATATATCATAGTCAAACTTCTGAAAACTAAAGACAAGACAACCAAACAAGTAAACAAAACCCCAGACCTTAAAAGCAGCAAGATAAATAACACCTTACCTACAGGAGAAAACAATTCTGATGAGCAGATTTCTCATCAGAAACCATGCAGGCCAGAAGTAACACAGTATTTTTCAAGTGTTGAAAGAAAAAAACTATAAACCCAAAATTCTATCTCCAGTAAAAACAAAAACAAAAACCCTTCAGAAATGAAGGCAAATCAAGACATTAAAACAAATCTGCTGTCTATCCTAAAACAGTAGCTAAAGGAAGTTCCCCAAACAGAGGGGAAATGATAAAAGATATCTCAAAACACCAAGAAGAAAAAAGGCAGTAAACAAAAATATGAGTAAATTAAATAGGCTTTCCTTCTCCAATTGAGTTTTCTAAATTGTATTTGACACTTGGAAAAAAAATTATAACATTGTCTGATCTGCTTCTAAATGTATGTACAGAAAACATTTAAGCCAATTATAAATGGAGAAAGTAAAGAGATGTAGAGAAAAGTAAGGTTTCTATACTTCACTTGAAGTGGTAAAATATCAACATCAAGTATATTACGATTAAATTATGTATACAGAACATAATACCTAGCATAGCTATTATATAAAAACTGTAAAAAGAGATACACTACAAATGCTATAGACAGATCAAAACTGAATTCTAAAAAATGTTCAAGTAACAACCCACAGAAAAAGAAAGGCAAAAGAAAATGGAAACAGAAATCGGCAATAAACAGAAAACAAAAAATAAAATGAAAGACATGTCAAAACATACATTAAATGAAAATGGTCTAAATATACCAGCTAAAAGACAAGAGATTGGTAGAGCAGATATTTTAAAAACACGACCCAAGTATATCCTGTCTAGAAGGAGCTCACTTAAAATATAACAATACAGGTAAGATTGTAAAAGAAAGGAAAAAGATGTATCATGAAAACATTAATCAAAAGAAAGTAGGAGTAGTTATATTACCAGATGGACTTTAGAGCAAATAAAATTTTCAGAAAGTGAGGGACATTACATAATGATAGTCAATTAACCCAGAAGACACAGCAATCCTAAATTTGTATGAACCAACATGCTGCAAAACATGTGAAGCAAAATCTGACCTGAAAAATGATACAGACAAATCCACAATACAGTTAATACCTCTCTCAACAACTGACAGAACAACTGTACAGAAAATCAACAAGGAACAAGTATATAGAACTCAACAGTGCCATCAACCAAGAGAATTCAATTGATATTTATAAAACATCTCCTCCAGCAACAGCAGAATAAACATTGTTTTTCACATACTTGTGAAACATATGCCAAAATAGACCATTTCCAGGTAATGAGGCAAATTTCAATGAATTTAAAAGAATGAGAATAATACAGAGTGTGTTATCTGACCATATTTTTTTTAAACAATCAAATTAGAAGTCAATAACAGAAAGATAACAGGAAAATCACCCAACACTTGGAAACTAAACAGCATACTTCTAAATAGTCCATGGGTCAAAGAAGTCTCAAGGAAAATGAAGAACATATACTAAACTGAATAAAAATGAAAATATAACACACAAATATTTGTGGAATGCAGGTAGAGCAATGCTGAGAGGGGAATTTATAGCAGTAACTGCTTTACATTAAAAAAAAAAAAAAAAGGCCACACCTATAATCCCAGCACTTTGGGAGGCTGACGCTGAGGGCAATCACGAGGTCAGGAGTTTGAGACCAGCCTGGCTAACAGAGTGAAACCCTGTCTCTACTAAAAATACAAAAATTAGTCGGGCATGGTGGCAGGTGCCTGTAATCCCAGCTACTAGGGAGGCTGCGGCAGGAGAATCGCTTAATCCTGGGAGGCAGAGATTGCGTCAATGCACTCCAGCCTGGGTAACAAAAGCAAAACTCCGTCTCAAAAAAAAAAAAAAGGAAGGCCGGCACAGTGACTCATGCCTACAATCCCAGCATTTTGGGAGGCCAAGGCAGGAGAATCACTTGAGGCTAGGAGCTTGAGATCAGCTTGGGCAGCATAGCAATATCCTATCTCTACAAAAAATTTTAAAAATTACCTGGGCGTGGTGGCAAGCGCTTGCACCCCTAGCTACTCTGGAGGCTGAGGTGGGAGGATCGCTCGAACCCAGGAGTTTGAGGTTACAGTGAGCCTTGATTGCACCACTGCACTCCAGCTTGGGTGACAGAGTGAGACCTTGTTTCAAAAATAATTTAATTAATTAAATTTTTAAAAAGTTTAAAAGGAAAAAAAAATCTCAAATTAACATAAGTTCCACCTGAAAAATCTAGAAAAATTGAAATAAACCAAGCAGAAAGGAGAAAATAATAAAGATAAAGAGAAGAAATCCATGAAACTGAAAAAAAAAAAATCAATGAAACAAAAATCTGGTTCACTGAAAAAAATAAGTAAAATTGATAAACCTTTAGCAAGAATGACAAAGAAAAAAAGACACAATACCAACATGAGGAATGAAACAAGGAATATCACTACCAGCCCTACAGACCTCAAAAGAATAATAAGTAAATACTATGAACAACTCTATGCACAAACACATTTGAGGACACAGATGAAAAGAAAAAAAAGAAACAATTCCTTAGCAAGCACAAACTACCAGAACTCATCCAATAAGAAACATTAACTGAAACAGCTCTAACACTATCAAGAAAATTGAATTCATAATTTTCAAAACTCCCAAGGGAAATCCTTGTGCCCAAATTATTTTACTGGGAAATCCTATCAAATGTTCAAAAATGAATTAATGCTGGGCACAGTGGCTCTCACACCTGCAATCCCAGCACTTAGGGAGGCAGAAGCAGGAGGATAGCTTGAGCTCAGGAGTTCAACACCTACCTGTACAACATAGTGAAACTCTGTTCTCTACAAAAAGAAAAAAAAGACTTTTTTTTTTTTTTTTTTGAGACGGAGTCTCGCTCTGCCGCCCAGGCTGGAGTGCAGTGGCCGGATCTCAGCTCACTGCAAGCTCCGCCTCCCGGGTTCACGCCATTCTCCTGCCTCAGCCTCCCGAGTATTTGGGACTACAGGCGCCCGCCACCGCGCCGGGCTAGTTTTTTGTATTTTTTTTTTTAGTAGAGACGGGGTTTCACCGTGTTAGCCAGGATGGTCTCGATCTCCTGACCTCGTGATCCGCCCGTCTCGGCCTCCCAAAGTGCTGGGATTACAGGCTTGAGCCACCGCGCCCGGCCAAAAAAAGACTTTATATCAATTCTACATAATCGCTTATAGAAATGTAAGAGAAGAGAACACTCCCCAAATTATTTTATTAAAACAACAACAACTTGTTTTAAGAGGTGGGGTCTCACTCTGTCAACTATCCTGGAGGGAAATGGCACAATCACAGCTCACTCCGGCCTGGAACTCCTAGGCTCAAGCAGCCCTACCACTTCATTCTCCCAAGCAGCTGGGATTACAGGCACAAGACACTGGACCAGCTGCCAAATCATTTTATTAAGCTACTTTTGCGCTGATACCAAAACCAAAGACAGTACCAAGTAAGAAAACTAAGGATAAATATCCCTCATAAATATGACACAAAAATCCTTAACAAAACATAAGCACTCAGAAGTCAACGATATATAAAAAGAATAGTATACCATGACCAAGTAGAATTCATTCCAGGGATGCAAGGTTGATACAATATTTGAAAATCAATCAATGCAATCCATCATATTAATGGGCTAAAAAAAAAAATCACCCAGTAATCATAGAATTGTATCAGTTGGCACAGAAAAAGTATTTGGACAAAATTTAATACACATTAAATTCCTCAATTTGATACAGAGCATCTACAAACATACTTAACGGTGAAAGATTAAATGCTTTACCCTAAGATAGGGAACAAGGCAAGATTCTGCTCTCACTTTTTTTTTTTTTTTTTAAAGAGACAGGGTCTCATTCTGTCACCTAGGCTGGAGTGCCGTGCTGCCATCATAGTTCACTGCATCCTTGAACTCCCAGGTTTAAGGGATCCTCCTGGGTAGCTGGGCCTACAGGTCCAGGGGCACACCACGATGCCAGGCTAATTAAAAAAAAAATTTTTTTTTTTTTAGAGATGGGTTCTTGCTTTGTTGCCCAGGCTGGTCTCAAACTCTTGGCCTCAAGTCATCCTTCCACCTCAGCCTCCTGAAGTGCTAGGACTGCAGGCTTGAGCCCTCACCACTCTTACTGTACAAAGCAGTGGTAAATCAGTGAGTTGTCAGGTCACATGACATAAGATAAACATATATTAAAAATAAACTATTTCTATATACTAGTAATGAACATATAGAAACCCAAACTAAATACTATTTAGAGTCACTGAAAAAAAAAGAAAAGATGAGGGAGGTATAAATCTAACAAAACATATACAGAACTTTTATGCTGGAAACTATAAAATACTGGTGAAAGAAAACACAGATCTAAATAAATGAAGAGACATTCCATGTTCATATATTAGAAGACTCAATATAGTAAAGATGCCAATTCTTTCTAAATCCAATTAACATAATTCCATCAAAATTCTAGAAAGACTTTTTTTGCAGACATAGACAACATAGACAAGATTATTCTGAAATTTATATGGAAAGTCAAAGGCATTTAAATACAGAAAAAGAAGAATAAGGTAGAAAGAAATAGTCTACACTCTTTCTTTCTCTCTCTCTCTCTTTGGCACCATCTTACTCTATCATCACAGCTCACTGTGGCCTCAACCCCCTGGGCTCAAGCAATCCTCCCACCTCCAGCCTCCCAAATAGCTGTGACTACAGGCACACACCATGCCCAGCTAGTTTTTTGTTTGTTTAATTTTTGTAGAAACAGGGTCTCACTATGTTGCCCAGGCTGGTCTTGAACTCCTGGCCTCAAGCAATCCTCCAGCCTTGGCCTCCCAAAGTGCTGGGATTACAGGTGTGTGCCACCACGCCTGGCCCACTATTTTAAGAGTTGTTACAGAGGTACAGTAATTAAAACTATGTAGCACTGGAGGGAGAGGCACATAAATCAATGGAATAGGGAATCCAAAAATAGACTCATATAAATGTGCCATAAACAAATATTTGTTTTAAAGTACATTTGTTAATATTAGGGTCCATTCTTTATGTTGTATAGGTCTAAGAGTTTGATAAATGCATAATGTCATGTATCTACTATTACAGTATCATACAGAATAGTTTCACTGCCCCAAATATCCCTAGTGCTCCACTTACTCATCCTTTCCCTGCTACTACTCCCCAAACCTCTGGCAACCACTAGGTTTTTTTTCTTTTTTTTTTAACTGTCTAAAGTTTTACCTTTTCCCAAATACCATATACTTGGAATCATACAGTATGTAGCCTTTCTATACTGATTTCTTTCACTTAACAATATGCATTCAAAGTTCCTCCATGTCTTCTCATGGCTTGACAGCTCTTTTTAGCACCTAAAAATATTCCATTGTCTGGAAACACCACAGATTAGCTACCCATTCACCTACTGACATCTTAATAATACTGAGTCTTCCTATCCATGATCATGAAACATCTTTCCCCTTATTTAGGTCTTCTTTGATTTCTTTCATCAGATTTTTATACTTTTCCTCATATAGATCTTGCTTTTTTTTTTTTTTTGAGACGGAGTCTCCCTCTGTTGCCCAGGCTGAAGTGCAATGGCATGATCTCGGCTCACTGCAAGCTCCACCTCCTGGGTTCATGCCATTCTCCTGCCTCACCCTCACGAGCAGCTAGGACTACAGGCGCCCACCACCACACCCAGCTAATTTTTTGTATTTTAATAGAGACGGGGTTTCACAGTGTTAACCAGGATGGTCTAGATCTCCTGACCTTGTGATCCACCTGCCTCGGCCTCCCAAAGTGCTGGGATTACAGGTATGAGCCACCACGCCCGGCCAGATCTTGCCTTTTTTTTAAGATTTATGTATGTTTCTCTTTCTTTTTTTGGTGGGGAGAAGTGCTAATATAAATAGTGTTGTTTTAAATTTCAAATTCCAGTTGTTCATTGCTGACATACAGGAAAGCAACTGACTTTCATATATTTACCTGCTTCCTTCAATCTTGCTATAATCCTGATTTTTTACAAAGGTACAAAAGCAATATAATGGAGAGAAAATAAAGTCTTTTGAACAAATGATACAACTAAATGTCATAAATAGGCAAAAAAATAATACAAGTAATACATAGGCAAAAAATGATAGAAGTAATAAACTTTGACTTAAACTTCACACCTTACACAAAAATGAACTCAAAATGAATCACAGATTAAATGTAAAGTTATAAAAGTTTTAGAAGAAATAAAAGAAAATCTTCAGGATCAAGGGCTAAGTAAAGAGTTCCTAGACTTGACACCAAAAACACAATCCATAAAAGGAAATTTTTTTTTTTTTTTTTTTGAGAAGGAGTCCTGCTCTGTCACCCAGGCTGCAGTGCAGCGGCGTGATCTCAGCTCACTGCAACCTCTGCCTCCCAAGTTCAAGTGATTCTCCTGCCTCAGCCTCCTGAGTAGCTGGAATTACAGGTGCCTGTCACCATACCTGGCTAATTTTTTTAATTTTAGTAGAGACGGGGTTTCGCCATGTTGGCCAGGCCAGTCTCGAACTCCTGACCTCAAGTGATCCACACGCCTTGGCCTCCCAAAGTGTTGGGATTACAGGAGTGGGCCACCATGCCCAGCCTCATAAAAGGAAATACTGTAAACTGGAGTTCGTCAAAATTACAAACTCTTGCTCTATTAAAGAACCTATTAATGGGACGAAAGGACAAGCTACAGACTGGGAGAAAATATCTGCAAACTAATTATCAAACAAAGGAACACTATTTATAATATACAAAAAACACTTAAAATTCAAAAAAAACAAAAAAAATGCAATTAGCGAATGGGCAAAAGACGTGAAGAGACATCTCACTAAAAAGGATAGACAGATGGCAAATGAAAAAGACGTTCAATGTAACAGGCCATTAGGGAAAAACAAATTAAAACCACAATGAGATATATTACAACACACCTATCAGAATGGCTAAAATTAAAAAAAAAAAAAATAGCAACACCACCAAACATTGAAGAGAATGCAGAAAAACTGAATCACTTATAAGTTGTTGGTGGAAATGTAAATTGGTACAGTGAACTGAAAAACAGATTTAGAGTGTCTTAAAATATTAAACATACAACTAACAAATGACTTAGCAATTGCACTCCTGGGCATTCAGGAAAATTAAAACTGAACACATAAACCTGTTGAAAGTAGCTTTATTCATTATTCATATTCATATTCAGCTAAAAACTGGAAGTCATTCAGATGTCCCTCAGTGGGTGAACAGTTAAACTGTGTGTACATTCATACCATGGAATACTACTCAACAATAAAAAAAACATGCAACTGATAACACACAACAGCACCATGCAACTTAAAATCTCCAGAGAATTACGCTGAGTGAAAAGAGACAATCCCCCAAAGCTACATTATACCATTCCATCTACGTAACATTTACATTTTTGAAACGGTAAAATTATAGGAGAATTTGAAACCAGCCTCGTCAACATGGCGAAACGCAGTCTCTACTAAAAATACAAAAAATTAGCTGGGCACGGTGGTGTGTACCTGTAGTCCCAGCTACTTGGGAGGCTGAGGCACGAGAATTACTTAAACGCAAGAGGTGGAGGTTGCAGTGAGCCAAGACTGGGCCACCAAATTCCAGCCTGGGAGACAAAGCAAGACTCTATCTCAAAAAAAAAATCACTATCACAATTAATCAACGATGACAGTAGCTACTAAAAGGTAGTACTATTATTACTGTTATTATTTTATGGATGACCAAACTGAAGTATAGAGCTGTTTGGTGACTTCTTACAATTAGTAGCTAACAAGTGACATAAAAGTTATATACAGTGTATGGAGAGAACATAAAGATGGGAGCAACCAATTTATGTGCTAGGGTGGGGGGGGCAGTTGACACAAAATTTCACTGAATAACTGAATCTTGACGATACTAAGGAGTTGATCAGGTATTCTAAGCAGAAAGATCAAAAAATTTTATAATTTTATAATAAATTATATATAATTTTATAAAAATTTTATAATTTCACTATGCATGTATGTAATTGCATATCACTATATATGTATATATGTACTTGTATATCAAAACATGTTATATACATTAAATTTATACAACAAAAAATAAGAAAAAAACATGCAAATTTCACTGATGTGTGGTGAGAAGATGCTACTAAAAGAGACGTCATTTATAATAGCTTCCCCGGCTCTCAGTTTTCTCCCTCATAAAATAAGCAGTTAAGATAATTTTATCTCTGAAGTCCCTTCTAGTTCATACAGTCTATGATTCTATGCTGGTAGCATTGAAAGGTGAACAAATTCCTGGGACACTGCAGGCACAGTACTTTTCTCTATGCAATACTAGAATAACTCATGGGAAATGTGTCCCTGTGCCCTAAAAACGAGGATATAGCTACTGTCACTTATAAATTAAATGGCACTGTGATTCAAGTTAAAAAAGACTTAGGAGTTTAAGACATTGAACCGCCATTTATAATGTGTCTATGGGAAAATAACTTTTTTTTTCTTTAAGATGAAAAGTTTATTTTGCTTTTTGCCTAGAAGCAAAAGTAGTGAAAATAAAAGTATAAAAATAAATACAATTTACATTAATGTAAATAAATAATTTTTATACTAAATATGGCATATAAAGCAATTGTTTAAAAACTATCCATACTCTGCTCAAATGTATTCTAAATGTTTGTTAAGGAGAAAGGAAAAAGATGAGTCCTTTAAAAATATTAGACTCAGGCTTGGAAGGGGCTGTAAGTCTTGACGAGAAAAGTTAATGAATAATCTTTTGTGTCTGATGCCAATTAGTGTTTATAACAGTTTCAAGGCTTCAAAGGACAGGAAGTGGTAGAGCAGAGTTCAAGAGAAAATTTCCATCCAGACTGGAAAAAGCAGCAGAGGGTAATCCCAGGAAAACAGTGCATATGTAAACAGAATCACTTCCTTTCTTTTTGGTTTAGACTGGAAAAAAGCATAATGCTGAAAGATAGTGGAAGGCAAGCAAAACCTGAGCTGGGAAGAAAAACAGAACAGAAATAGCTTCTAGTAGACAGGTGCAGTGGCTCACGCCTGTAATGGCCAACCACTTTTATGTGAGATACTTCATATGAACAGAATCATACAATATTTGTCCTTTAGTGGTTGGCTATTTCACTTAGCACAATGTCCTCAAGGTTAATCCACGTTGTAGCATATGACAGGAATTCTTTCTTCTTAAAGCCTCTATTATACATCATTGTATGTATATAACACCTTTTCTCCATTCATTCATCAGTGGACATTTGGGTTGTGTCTACCTCTTGTCTATTGTGAATAATGCTACAATGAACACGGGATTATTTTAAGATTCTGCTTTGAATTCTTTTGGATATATACTCAGAAATGGGATTGCGAGATCATATGGTAATTCTGTTTTTAGTTTTTTTGTTTTTTTGAGGAACCTTCATACTGTTTCCATAATGTAAAAATGCTATTTTACATTCCCACTCACAGTGCATGTGGGTTCCAATTTTTCTGCATCAGTCATAGAAACAGAAAGCATAAAAGGGGTTGCTAACAGAAGAGGTAGGGGGAGAGGAAATTAGTGTTTAATGGGTATAGAGTTTCTGTTTTGCAAGATGAAAAAGTTCTAGAGAACTGTTGCATGACAATGTGAATATACTTAACACTACTGAACTTAAAAATGGTTAAGATGATAAACTTAATGCTATGTGTTTTCTCTTAAAAAACAGATTATGTCACACTGAAATTTTCTAACGGTTTAGCTTTATATAAACAACTGACTGCAATTATTGGTCAAATCTTCATTATCTACGCTTATGGGATGTCTTAACAGCTTGAACTGTGTGATTTACAGCCTCCAATTATACTCTGACATTTCTTGATTACTTTTGAAAAAGTGTCTTTTATTTTCAAAGAGACACATGTCTACTAAGATTTAAAATTAGTGAATTTAATAATCCTGATAAGAAAACTGAAAATAAGACTATAAGCCATTTTTTATTTGATTTTTAATCTTCCATTATCAGAACAAACCAATTCTCATTGTCCCCTGGATACATCTACTCCTCCCATTCACCTACTTCCTAATGGTAGAAATTTTTCAGGATTTTTTAGTTGTACAGCTGTCCAACTTAGAACGACTTCTCAATGTGTGAAGTTTTTTTTTTTTTTTTTTTTTTTTTTTTTTTGAGATGGTGTCTCACTCTGTCACCCAGGCTGCAGTGCAGTGGCGTGACATAGGCTCACTGCAACCTCCACCTGACAGACTCAAGTGATCCTCCCACCTCAGCCTCCCGAGTAGCTAGGACCACAGGCATGCTCCATCACGCCTGGCTAATTTTTCTATTTTTGGTAGAGATGGGGTTTCTCCACGTTGTCCAGGCTGGTCTCGAACTCCTGAGCTCAAAGGATCCACCTGCCTCAGCCTCCCAAAGTGCTAGGATTACAGGCATGAGCCAACATGCCCAGCCTCAATTTGTGAAGTCTTAGTAGGGCTTTTTATTATTTAGAAAACCTTGAAATATTAAAGTTCACAACGGATCATTAAAAACTAACACTTCCTTTCAGCCATCTACATTAATCTTAAATCCATAATTTATTTCATATATTAAATAATACATCAAATTCATAATACATAAAATATAATTTATCATGGTTGCAAAATTTCATAGCAAAAATAAAAGCAACTGGGAATACAAGTGTGAGCCACCGCACCCGGCCAATTCGGGTTTTCTTTAACTTTTTTTCCCTTTTTTTTGCTCCTACTACAGACGTGGAGGGTCTTCTTTAATGACTTTAACATATACATCTGATAAGTACAATATCTGGATTTCCTGGGCCTGTTTCTCTTGTCTTTTTTTGTTTTCCCTCTTGGTGTTTAGTCAAATCTTGTCAGTTTGCATAACTGGTTATTTTATACTGAGTTTCAGTTATAGTATATGGAAAACTGTAGAAATAAACTGAGGCTCTGGAACATGTACCTTCCTTCAGAAATTTACTTTTCTTATTTGACAGGTAATTAAGCTAAAGGAAGATTGTTTTAAGCAGGATCAAGATGATAAAAATTAGGTTTCAGCACTTTTGAATACTAGTCTATTTTTGGCTCACCCTTACTGCTAGGGTATAATTCTTCAGGGTTCCAATAAAAAGCCTGGGGTGTTTACCAGGGCCTCTCCTCCTTAAAGCTCTCTGCACTTTGCCTTTCTAGCTCCACAAGACTGCTGAAAGCCCTATTCAGTTTCTCAGCCTCTTATCCTTGCTAATTTTGTAAACAGCAATCACCTTGAGTGGTCCTAAATGTTGGGCTCACCTCTCTTAGCTTTTCCCTTCTACCAGATCTTAGCCTCACAAATTCTCATTGCCTTGGTATTTTCTGATGCCTTCAGATTTTTTTATTTTTTAGACACAGGGTCTCACTGTGTCGGCCAGGCTAGAGTGCAAAGGTGCAATCATAGCTCATTGGGGCCAAGTGATTCCCCTGCCTCAGCATCCCAAGTAGCTGGAACTCCAGACATACACCACTATGCCCAGCTAATTTTTTTTATTTTTTGAAAAGAGAGGGTCTTGCTATGTTGCCCAGGCTGGTTTTGAACTCCTGGCTTCAAGTGATCCTCCTGCCATGGCCTCCCAAAGCATTGGGATTGCAGGCATAAGCCACAGCACCTAATCCATACAGATTTTTAAAAATATTTATCCAGCCCTTGTGGACCTTCTATTTTAGTAGAAGAAAGGCGATAAAAAATAAGTAAATTGCAGTATATTAGAAGACAAGTGCTATAGAAAAAAAAGTAGATCAAGGTTGGGTATAAAGGGCTGGAAGGTAAATTGTAATTTTAAATATGGTGGACAGGGTAGGCCTTCTTCATGAGAAGGTAACAACTAAGCAAAAACTTGAAGAAGATGAGGGATTTGCCCATGTGAATATCTGAGTCAAAAACTTTACAAGCTGAGGCAATAGACAATATAAAGATCCAAAGACAGGAACATGCCTGGCATGTTCAAAGAATAGCAAGGAGGACATTATGATTGGTGCAGGATGAGCTAGTGGGACAGTAAAAGAGAAGTTAGAGAAGTAACGCAGGGAAGGGTGACAGATTAGTTGGAGTCTTGTAAACTACTGTATGGAATTTGGCTTTTACTCTAAGTTAAATGAGGAACCTTTGCAGCATTTTAAGCAGACTACTAACACCCTGGCTGCTGTGTTGAGAATATACTGTACTGAGGCAAGGGTAGGAACAGGGAGGCCAGTTACATGGCTATTGTAAATAATTCAAGTGAGAGATCACATTGGCCTGAATTAGGGTGGTAACAGTGGAAAGTGTTGGAAGCAGTTCCTCGAACACTGGGGGTTTACTTTCTTACCAATCTCATTTCTATGAAACTGCCAAAATACGTATCTCCACAAACAGGAAACATGCACAAGGGACCCCTAACAACATGGGATTGAACAACATGGGTCAACTTATACAAGGATTTTTTCAACCAAACATAAATAGAAAATACAGTATTCATGAAAATTTTTTAAAAATGAAAAGAAAGGCTGGGCGCGGGGGTTCACACCTGTAATCCCAGCACTTTGGGAGGCCGAGGTGGGTGGATCACCTGAGGTCAGGAGTTCAAGACCAGCCTGGCCAACATGGTGAAACCCCCATCTCTACTAAAAATACAAAAATTAGCCGGGTATGGTGGTGTGTGCCTGTAGTCCCAGTTACTCCGGAGGCTGAGGCAGGAGAACCGCGTGAACCCAGGAGAAGGAGGTTACAGTGAGCCGAGACCATGCCATTGCCCTCCAGCCTGGGCGACAAGAGTGAAACTCCATCTTAAAAAAAAAAAAAAAAAGGCTGGGCGCGGTGGCTCACGCCTGTAATCCCAGCACTTTGGGAGGCCGAGGCGGGTGGATCACAAGGTCAGGAGATCGAGACCATGGTGAAACCGCGTCTCTACTAAAAATAGAAAAAATTAGCCGGGCGCGGTGGTGGGCACCTGTAGTCCCAGCTACTCGGGAGGCTGAGGCAGGAGAATGGCGTGAACCCGGGAGGCGGAGCTTGCAGTGAGCTGAGATTGCGCCACTGCACTCCAGCCTGGGCGACAGACCGAGACTCCGTCTCAAAAAAAAAAAAAAAAAAAAAAAAAGGGAAAAGGAAAGAGAAAAGAAAATACAGTATTCATGAGACTTGCAATCCACGCATATGGGAGGTCAACTTTTCAAATAAGCAGGTTCCACAGGGCTGACCATGGGACATGAGGATAGAGGCTTCATTATATAGCCATGATTGATTAAATCATTGGCCACTGGTGATTAGCTCAAAACGCAACCCCTCTCCCCTCCCCAGGGAGGTCAGGGGGTCGGGTGGAGTGAAGGTTCCAAACCACTAATCTCATGAGTGATTCACCTGGCAACCAGCTCCTATCCTCACTAACATTAACTCACATGTAGATGACAAGGGCTTATTATGAAAAGCTGAAATAATTCATCAATAGCAGAAATTTCTTTTCTCCTTTTTTTTTTTTTTTTTTTTTTTTTTGTTTTTTGAGACTGAGTCTTGCTCTATTGCCCAGGCTGGAGTGCAGTGGAACAATCTCAGCTCACTGCAACCTTCGCCTCCTGGGTTTATGCGATTCTCCTGCCTCAGCCTCCCGAGTAGCTGGGATTACAAGCACCTGCCACCATGCCCGGCTAATTTTTGTATTTTTTAGTAGAGACGGGGTTTCACCACACTGCTCTCAAATTCCTGACCTCAAATGGTCCACCTGCCTCAGCCTCCCAAAGTGCTGGGATTACAGGTGTGAGCCACTGCACTGGCCCTTTTTCCTTTTTTTTAAGAGACACAGTCTCACTCTGTTACCCAGGCTGTGGTGCCATGGCACAATCACGGTACATAGCAGCCTTGACCTCTGGGTTCAAGTGTTCTTCCCACCTCAGCCTCCCTACTAGCTGGGACTACAGACGCATGCTACCATGGTGGCTAATTTCTTTTTCTTTTCTTTTCTTTTCTTTTCTTCCCTTTCCCCTCCTTTCCTTTCATTTCCTTTCTTTCTCTCTCCCTCTCTCTTTCTCTCTCTCTCCTTCTCTCCCTCCCTCCCCTCTCCCTCCCTCTCTTTCTCTCTCTCTTTTTTTTTTTTGTAGAGACAGAGTCTCAAGCAATCTTCCCATCTTGGCCACCCAAAGTGCTGGGATTACGGCATGAGCCACCATGCCCAGCTTCAAACTCTTGGGCTCAAGAAATTCCCCCTCCTGCCTGAGCCTCCTGAGTAGCTGAGACTACAGGTATATGCCACCATGCCCAGCTAATCTTTTCTTTTCTTTTTCTTTCTTTCTTTTCTTTTCTTTCGCTTTCTTCCTTTTTTTTTTTTTTTTGGTAGAGACAGGGTCTTGCTTTGTTGCCCAGGCTGGTCTCAAACTCCTGAACTCAAGTGATCCTCCCACCTCAGCCTCCCAAAATTCTAGGATTACAGGTGTGAGACATCCTGCCCAGCAATAGCAAAAATTTTAAATGAAGTCCTTCAGGCGGAAGGAAATAATACCAAATGAAAAATATGCATCTGCACGTAAAAATGAAGAACAGTAGAAACAGTAGCAATGTAGATAAATTCAAATGACTTCATTTATTATTTAAATCTCCTGAAAACACAACTATTAAAAGAAAAACAGTAACAATGTATTTTAAGGTTTACATTTTGTATAAAAGTAAATGTGTGAAAACATTAGCACAAAGGCTGGTAGAGAAGAAATGGAAGTATGCTGTGATAAGGTACTAATACTATTAGTGAAATAGTACAGTATCACTTGAAAGTAGATGTTGCTAAAGGTACAACCAAAGGTTGGCAAACTACAGCCTGCAGGCCAGATCTGACCTGCCACCTGTTTCTGTAAATAAAGTTTTATTGGGATACAGCCACGGTTATTCATTTATCTATTGTCTATGGCTGCTTTTGTGCAACAATGGCAGAATTGTAGTTGCAACAGATAGTGTGATCTACAAAACCTATAACATTTAGGCTATCTGGACATTTATAGAAAAAGTTTGCTGACCTCTGGTATATACTATACACTCTCAAATAAGCACAAAAAGATACAGCTAATATGCCAACAAAGGAGATAAAACGGAATCATGGAAGATAATGAAAAAGGAGGCAGAAAAATAAAAAGAAGAGAACAAAGAGCAGATGACAAACAGAAAACAAATAGCAAGATGGTAGATTTAAACACAACCATATCAACAACCATGTTAAATGTAAGCAGACTAAACAGCCTAATAAAAAAGGCAGAGATTATTACATTGGATAAAAAGGCAAGATCTGATCATACACTGCCTACAACAAGCTCGCTTAAAATATAAAGACATTAATAGGTTAAAAAGATTAGGCTTCTAGAGATTGATAAGATGGAGTAAGCACACTTTACTCTCTCTCTCCCACAGAAGGCAGCTTTCAAACCTGGAAAGAATATACGGAGTAGTATTTGAAGATGCTGAAAAGTCATTAGTAGTAGACAGACTGGGAAAGGAGACCAGAATCTGAAGTACCACTAAACCAGCAGTGAGTTTATCCTTTTTTTTTTCCCTCTAGTATACCCAGCCTGAATTTAACACATTCAAAAGCCCAGTAGTGATCACTGGGTGCATACAGAAAGAAATCCAGGAAAAGCCTCTCAAAGAATGGGAAAGAGAACTCCTCATACTCAGAGAGTGTGAAAAATGCCCCATTTTTTCCACTTTCTTTTCTCCATTTTCTCATACCCCAACCTCCGGGCAATCCTATAGTGATGGCAGTGAAAGCAGCAGCAGCAGCAGCTGCACCAGTAGCAACAGGAATCATCAGAAGTCAAAATTCTGAAAAAGGGAGACTTTCTTCTCTTTTGGTGAAGCAGTAGTTTTAAGAGGATGAGGCCAATTCTCACTTTATCTTTTTCCATTTTCCTGCTGCTTGGACCTAGATATGCAAGTATACATCAGAAAGGGGTAACTGTTCTAAGTTCCTGGTGAGAGAACAGAAAAGGATTCTGTTTCTCAGGGAACCAGAAAGTACTAGGGAGATCAAGACGATGAAGAACAGAGATGAAGAACTCAGGAGAGCAAGCCCATAAACTGGTTTATGAACTTCTGGCCCCAGCCCAAGTAGAGAAATGTAGATCTGTCCAATTCAGCATATAATAAACAGAAGTGACATTCACTGGAATTGTAGGCTATAGCAGCCAGGTTGAAACTTGGGGTCTGAACCCAACCAGACAGACTGCCTACTAAACAAGAACTATCAATATACTCCATAAGATTTATCAAAAACCAGCTGAGTACAAAAAACTCACTTCAAATATAATGATATAGGTAGACCAAAACGATTAAATGTTTACACATGGAAAATGTATGTACCATGTAAACACTAATCAAAACAAAACTGGAATGTTTATAGTAATATGAGACAAAGTAGACTCTGAACACACAAAAAAACAACACAGATAAAGAAGAATATCATGTAACAATAAAAGGGTCAGGCAGTAATCCCACGGTGGCTGGGATTTTGTCTCATATTACTATATGAGAGGTGGGTGCATTGCTTGAGCCCAGGAGTTCTAGACCAGCCAAGGCAACATGGTGAAACCTCATCTCTACAAAAACTACAAAAATTAGCCAGCCATGGTTGTGCATGTCTGTGGTCCCAGCTACTCAGGAGAACAAAGTAAGAGGATCACTTGAGCCCAGGCAAGTTGAGGCTGCAGTGAGCCGAGATCGCACCACTGCACTCCAGCCTAGGTGACAAAGTGAGACCCTGTCTCAAAAAAATTAATAAATAAAAAGAATTATTAGAGATAACTACACATACAAATTGGACAACTTTAATGAAATGGACTGATTTTTCACAAACTACCAACATTCACCAAAGATTAAACAGATATCTGAATAGTCTTTTTGTTTTTTGTTGTTGTTTTGAGATAAGGTCTTACTCTGTCACCCAGGCTAGAGAATACAGTGGCACAATCATGGCTCACTGCAGTCTTGACATCCCAGGCTGAGAAGATCCTCCCAACTTGGTCTCCTAGCAGCTTGGACCACAGGTGCATGCCACCATGCCTGGCTAATTTTTTGTATTTTTTGTAGAGATGGAGTTTTGCCACGTTGCCCAGGCTGGTCTCAAACTCCTGGACTCAAGCAACTGGGATTACAGGTAGGAGCCATGGTGCCTGGCCAATAGTTCTATATTTACAAGAGAAATTGAATATGTGGCCAAAAACTTTCTGAAAAATAAATCTCCAGTGACAGATGGTTTCACAGGCAAATTCTTCCAAATATTTAAAGAAAAAATATACCAATTTTATAAAATTTCATCCAGAAAAAAGAAAGAGGAATACATCCAAACTCGTTTCATGATCCCAACACTACTCTATACTAAAACCAGACAATAACAGTATTAAAAAAAAAAAAAAAAGACAAGGAAGAAAACTACAGACTGCTGGACACAGTGGCTCAAATCTATAATCCCAGCACTTCGGGAGGCCGAGGTGGGCGGGTCATACAAGCCCAGGAGTTTGAGACCAGCCTGGGCAACATGGTGAAACCCTGACTCTACCAAAAAAAAAAAAAAAAAAAAATTAGCTGGGTGTGGTGCATGCCTATGGTCCCAGCTACTTGGGAGGCTGAAGTGGGAGAACTGCTTACACCTGGGAGGCAGAGGTTACAATGAGCTGAGATTGCACTACTGCACTCCAGCCTGGGCAATAGAGTGAGACTTTGTCTCAAAATAAAAAAAAATTAAAAAAAAGAAGGAGAAGAAAAGAAAACACAGACCAATATTTTTCATGAACATAGACACAAAAATTCTCAACAAAATATCAGCATACCAACTCCAGAAACATATATAAAAAATAATATACCAAAACAAAGTGGGCTTTCTTTTGTGAATGCAAAGCTGGTTCAATATTTGAAAAGCAATTTATGTAATCTACCATATTAACAGTCTAAAGAAGAAAAAACATATGATCATACAATTTGACACAGAAAAAAGGATTTGACAAAATACAACATCTGCTCATGACTAAAAACAACAGCAACATCAAAACTCTTAGCAAACCTAGAATGGAATTAAATTTCTTCAACCTGATAAAGGGTATCTACAAAAATCCTCCATCGTACAAAATATTAAATGTTGAAAGACTCAATGCCTTCTTCCTAATAGCAGGAATAAGGCAATGATGTACATTCTCCCCATTCCTATTCAACATTGTACTGAAAATCTTAGCTGGTGCAACACAGGAAGAAAATGTAATAAAAATATACGGATTGGAAAGGAAGATATAAAACTGTCCTTATTCAAAAATAACATGATTGTCTACCTAGAAACTCCCAAGGAATTTACTAAAAAGTACATTTAACAAGGACTCAGTTACAAGATCATCATACAAAAACCAAACATATTTCTTTATGCTAGCAATATACAAATACAAACATAAAATTTTTAAAACCAATTATAATAACTTCAAAAAGTAAAATATTTAGGTATAAGTCTAACAAAACATTTAGGCATCTATAGACTGAAAACTATAAAACAGTGATGAAAGAAATCCAGGAAGACCTAAATAAATAGCGAGATATACAGTGTTCACAGATTGAGGACTCAATATAGTGAAGATTTCAATTTTCCTAAAATTGATATATAGGTTTAATATAATATCAGTCAAAATCTCAGATTTCTTAAAATACAGACGAGCTAATTTTAAAATTTATACAGAAAGGCAAAGGAAATGGAAGAGCTAAAATAATTTTGAAAGGGAAGAATAAAGTTAGAGGAATCACATGAACTTTAAGAAATACTATAAAGCAGCCAGGCATGGTGGTTTAAGCCTGTAATCCCAGCACTTTGGGAGGCTGAGGCAGGAGGATCATTTGAGACCAGGAGTTCGAGACCAGCAAGGGCAGTATCACGAAATCTTGTCTCTAGAAAAAAAAAAAAGAAAAAATTGCCGGCCATGATGGTGCACAACTGTTGTGTCCCAGCTCCTTGGGAGGTTGAGACAGGAGGTTTGCTTGAACCCAGGAGTTTGAGGCTGCAAGTGAGCTATGATCGTGCCACTGGACTCCAGCCTGGGCAACAGCGTGAGACCCTATCTCCACACAAATATGGCCAATCGATTTTGAAAAAGAAAGAAAATCAATTCAATGAAGAGTGGACAGTCTTTTTAATATATAGGATTGGACACTGAACACTAAACATTGAACATCAATATACAAAATGAATAAACAAACCTCAATCTAAACCTCACATTTTGTACAAAAACGTATAAAATGTTTAGAATAAAACACAGCAGAATATCTTTGTGACCTGGGATTAGGCAAAGAGTTTTTATACACGTCACCAAAAGCAGAATCCATAAAAGAAGAAACTGGTAAGTTGGACTTCATTAATATCAAAAACTCTTGCTCTAGCAAAAACGCTATTAAAATATCGAAGAAACAAGCCACAGACTGGGAGAAAATATTTGCAAGACACATATCCAATAAAGGACTTGCATCTAGGATATATAACAAACTCTAAAAACTAAAAATAAGGATATGAACAAGTCAATTTAAAAATAGGCAAAAGATGTGGGTACTACTCTGAAGAGAATATACAAATGGCAAATAAGTACATGAAAAAATGTTCAGCATCATTAGCTCTTAGAAAAATGCAAATTAAAATCATTATGAATATTACTACATACCTATGAAAATGAGTAAAATTAAAAATATTGACAATACCAAGTGCTGATGAAGATGCAGAACCAGAACTGTCACGCTTTGCTGGCGTGAATGCAAAATGGTACAGGCACTCTGGAAAACCATTTGTCAGTTTCTTAAATATACACTTACTTACCATATTACCCAGCAATCCCACTCCTGGGATTTCTCCCTAGAGAAATGAAAACTTCTGTTAACAAACAAACAAACAAACAAACAAACGAAAACTGGTTATCAACATTTATAGCAGCTCTATTCATAACTGCCAAAAATTAGAAACAACCCAAATATCCTTTAACAGGATAAACAATTTGTAGTACATTTATATAACAGAATACTACCCAGCAAAAAGAAAGAACAAACCATAGATACAGGCAACAACTTAGAGGAATATATCAAAGGCGTTATGCTGAGTAAAAGAAGCCATCTAGAAAGGTAACACACTACATATTTCCATTTATATAACGTTCTTTAAAAAACCCAAAACTATAGTGATGGAGAACAGATCAGTGGCTGCCAAGTGTTAAGGCTGTAACTATAATGGAGTGAGTTTTTTGGGGTGATGGAACTGTTCATATCCTGGCTACGGTATAGGTTACAAAAATGTATACATCTGTTAAAATTCACAGAACTGTACATCGAAAGAAAAAAGTCACCTTTATTGTGTGATATTTTTTAAAATACTATTTATTTTTAGATTTCAAGGAAAAAAGAGAACAGGAAGAGCGAGCAAAGGAGACTGAGATGGAGCTGCTAACAACGTAGGAGAAAAACTAGGACAGTGTGGTACTCTAAGAGCCTCATGAAGAAAATGAATCAAGGATGACAGTGAACAACTATACCAAAAACTGCTGATATTCAAGTAAGAAAAGGACTGAGAAATGACAACTGGCAATGCAGAGGTGGCTCTGATGAGAATGGATCTGGCATAGTAAACACTGGTTGAAACAGATTTAAGAGAAAATGATTTAAGACAGAAATTGGAGTTAACAAGTATAGCTAACTCTTTAAGTATTGCTACAAAAGACAGTAAAGATATAGGACAATAGCTGGTAGAAGTAGAGTTAAGAGAAGATTTTTACTAAGAAATAGAAGTATGTTTTTATGCCAGTGGGAATATCCAATAGAGAATAAAAAGTTGATGATGTAGTCCAGCTTTCTTCAGCACTTAGAACTATTCATTTATACATATACCTACCATGTTACCACGTTGTAACCATAGTCTGGAAACATAAGCAAATATCATGCCATCAAAAACTTAACTGATTTGAAAAAAAAAAAAAGTATAAAATAGAAATGTCTGTTTCTAGACTTTTTTTTTTTTTTTGAGACAGGGTCTCGCTCTCACCCAGGCTGGAGTGCAGTGGTGCAATCTTGGCTCACTGCAACCTCCGCTTCTCCGGTTCAAGTAATTCTCGTGCCTCAGCCTCCTGAGTAGCTGGGATTACAGGTGTACGTCACCACGCCTGGCTAATTTTTGTATTTTTAGTAGAGACAGGGTTTCATCATGCTGGCCAGGTTGGTCTCAAACTCCTGGCCTCAAGGGATCCACCTGCCTCAGCATTCCAAAGTTGTTTCCAGACTTTATAGATTATACACACACATGCAATTGCATACATACATACTCATATTGACTACAAGCTCCATTGGCCAGCTCTATAAATCATCTTACTTTCCTATGAATATGCTTTATAGTACAGTCAAAGTAACTCCCTGATTTCCCAGTCCACTCCTGACTCACTACATGACCATACTTGGTCCTACACTACCCACATTTCTGTTATTAACTATGAACCTAACTGAATTCTAAGTTTTCAAGGCTGAGAAATACAGTTCTGTTATTATAAATGTTCTATGGTTTCCCCATGTCCCAATGGACAAAAATGGTATGTTTTGAATAACAAGTGACATCATCTTTAATAAAAGAAAAAATTAGCATTATCAACTTTTTTTTTTATTTTAAAAACAGAGTCTCACTCTGTTGCCCAGGCTGGAGTGCAGTGGTACAATCTTGGCTCACTGCAACCTCTGCCTCTCAGGCTCAGGAGATCTCCTGCCTCAACTTCCTAAGTAGCTGGGACCAACAGGCATTAACCATCATGCCCGGCGAGCATTATCAACTTTCAAAAGGGCTAAACATTATACCTAAACATCTAAATCTTGAAAGTGAGAAATTCTAAATCAAAACATGGCTAAACTTCTATATAGACACTAGTTTAAATAAAATGTCATACTAATTCAAGAGACAACTTTCTAAAAATTTCCCTCCAATTACCACAAAGGAAAAGAGATAGACAGATAGATGTATTTATCAACTTGCCAGCACTTGTAAGTGTAGAATTACCATATAGAAAATGTTTTCTGCTTTGCAGAACACAATTGTGCATTCAAATACAGTTCTAAGAAAGACCTCTTAATCTGTTCCATTGTTAGTTAAGTGGTTATACATGCAGGAAAAAAGGAAGAAACCAGTTGGACATAAATAATATGGAAAGAAAAAAATGGGGATAGGAGAAATAATCTCAACATTTCTTACTTTTCTCCTTTCTAAAAACCCCTTCTTCTTACTCTTCCCTTTTCTCATCACCCACACCCCCGAAAAACACAAGATCCATGCCAAACCCCACAAAAGCTCTTAGGCCTCTCTCAAACATGCAAATGTAATTTTCTACCCAGACAACACACTTCCTTTTTAATGAACTCCAAAAACAATCTGTGAATGCCCACAGAAAAGAGGAAAATTGCAATAAAAAAAAATAAAAACAGAGAGATGTGGGGGAGGGTCAAGATGGATACGGCAAATCCAGAGTTTAAATAGACATAAAAGATAATGAAGGTGAAAGGAATGTAATCAAACAAAATGGTCTGCAATCTGTCATTTCATATAAATGAGACTCAGAGAAATATATGAATATTCACTTGAATCAAAATCATTCATTACAGGAGTGGTCCTTCAAGTGAAAGGATCTCTGTCAAGGCCCAATGTGGCTGTCATTCTTTTTTCCATTTTGTAACTTAAAAACAAAAAAATTGTATATGGATAAAAAGAGAAAAAATAATGTTACATATGCACAAACCCATAAAGCCATCAAGAGAGGGAACACATTTATTCATGATATAACCAAATACTACTAATCAAAATTAGACCTTCAAAGAGTGTTCATAAATGATGAGACACTTAAGTCAGTCACATGATTCAGGATCCCTCCAGATGCACATTATGATTCAGATTTGAACACTAAATAGAGTAGGCCAAAGGGTAGGGTGGGAGGACTTGAAGAAAAACATAATGCAAAAAAGGTCATCAAAATGAAAACTGTCTTCTTGCCACACAATTTGAAGAGAAGTTTCATTGAAAAAAAAAATAGCTGTAAACCAATTTAGGCCGAAATAATTGCTACATTTTATAATCTAACCTCTTAATAGTGAATAGAATTCTTCTCCCTGCTTAAGGATCAAATTGGTTGGGCTCTGCACTTGTCTGGCACCATGCTGTGGGCTATTTCCTTTAATATATAACCAATCAAAGATGTATTCAGGCTTTTGTGAGATCCAAAGCTTTGTAACTAACGGCATATTCTAGAGCATCATGAAGTTTCTCTAAAAGGAGCAGACAAAGCTATACACAGTGATAGCCTCCTCGAATAGTTAATATTCATTTCTCAAAGGTAGACACTGAACCCTTTATAATATACCAAATACAGACACTTTTTCTTATAGTACTTGTCCTGTAATATTTATACTAATTTTTTTCTTCCTTCAATTTGTATCAACACACCATAAGATCACAGCTGCTTAAGGAAATAACAACAACAACAAAACTCTTCAAAATACATATTAATAATTGTGGCTGGGCATGGCGGCTCACGCCTTGTAAGCCCAGCACTTTAGGAGGCCAAGACACCAGGACTTCTTGAGGCCAGGAGTTTGAGACCAGCCTGGCCAATATAGTAAGACTCTATTTCTACAAAAAAAAAATTTTTTTTTTTTTTTAATTAGCAGGGCATGGTGGCACATCTATAGTCCTAACTGAGACTGATGCAGGAGGGTTGCTTGAGTCTAGGAGTTTGAGGCTGCAGTGGGCTAGGATCGTACCACATCACGCTAGCCTGGTCAACAGAGCAAGACCTTGTCTCTAAAACTAAAAGAAAAACAAAAACATGATTGTTACATGTACAAACACAGTAAAATAATCTACCAATAGTAAGTACCAACTGAAAATCATACTGCGTTTTCAGGCTTCATGATAAATGTCATCAACTGAATATATAATTTAGCACAAATCTTTACGGAATGATTATGCTCACATAAGGCATACAGAAACACTGTATCATTGTTAAATTTATACCTGATGGATGAAAGTAATTTCACATATTGGCATACATGTTACAAAACACTAACAAGAGACTGATCTATGGCTTTTTAAAACCTTCCTAACAAAATACATTAAGGTAACCAAATTAAATCATGGAGTTAAGGATGAAAGAACATATATAACTGTAGCATATGAGTTAAATCTTCCTTTCATTTATCTATAACAGGCTCATTACCCATTGCATCCACATGGAAATACAGAACACAGAGTTAAATATTTGTTTATATTGAAAAATAACATCTTCATAATAAATCTATTTCAAGTTTATCACATTCTTTATAAAATAATACTTTGTTCATTTTTCCATATAAATTATGCTGAAACAAAAATTAATCCATCAACTTTTAAACTACCATATAAAAGGGACTAGAAGGAACATATAGTCTGAGCATGGTGGCTCACACCTATAACCCCAGCTTTGGGAGGCCAAACTGGGAGGACCACTTGAGGCCAGGGTTTAAAGATCAGCCCAGGAAACATAGCAAGACCACATCTCTACAAAAAAATTTAAATATTAGCTGGACATGGTGGTGTACACCTGTAATCCCAGCTACTCAGGAGGCTAAGGCAGGAGGATTGTTCGAGCCCAGGAGTTCAAGGCTGCAATGAGCTCTGATCACACTACCGTACTCCAGCCTGGGCAACAAAGTGAGACCCTATCTCTTAAAAAAAAAAAAAAGATACACGAATGGGCAGTAACCATTTTGAAAAGATAGTTACATCAATCATTAAGAAAATGCAGGCTGGGCACGGTGGCTCAAGCCTGTAATCCCAGCACTTTGGGAGGCCGAGATGGGCGGATCATGAGGTCAGGAGATCGAGACCATCTTGGCTAACACGGTGAAACCCCGTCTCTACTAAAAAATACAAAAAACTAGGCGGGCGAGGTGGTGGGCGCCTGTAGTCCCAGCTACTCGGGAGGCTGAGGCAGGAGAACAGCGTAAACCCGGGAGGCAGAGCTTGCAGTGAGCTGAGATCTGGCCACTGCATCCAGCCTGGGTGACAGAGACAGACTCCATCTCAAAAAAAAAAAAAAAAAGAGAAAATGCAAATAACCACAGTGAGATACCATTTCACACCCACTAGGATGGCTATAATAAAAACACCAGAAACTATCAAGGATTGACGAGGATCAGGAGAAATAGGAACCCTTGTAACATCGCTAGTACGTATGTAAAATGGTACAGCTACTGTGGAAAACAGTTTGCCAGTTCCTTAAAATGTTGAACACAATTACCATATGACCCAGCCATTCTACTCCTAGGTATGTAACCAAGAGAAATGAAAACACACGACTACTCAGAAATGTGTAATAGCCAAAAGACGGAAACAACCCACTGTCCATCAACTGATGAATAGATAAACAAATTGTGGCATATTTACACAATGGAATATTATCCAGTCATAAAAAGGAATAAACTGCTGATGCATGCTACAACTTTGATAAACCTCAAAAACATTACGCTAAGAGGAAGAAACCAGACATAAAAGATCACATATTGTTAGGATTCCTTTTACATGAAATATCCAGAATAAGCAAATCCATAGAGACAGAAAGTAGATTAGAGGTTGCCAAGGGATGCATGAAGAGGGAAATGGGGAATAATTACTTAATGGGTATAGGATATTCTCCTGGGATGATGAAAAAGTTTTGAGAGAGGTGGTGGTTGCATAACATTTTGAATGCACCAAATGCCACTAAACTTTAAAATGGCTGTGTTGCGTGAATTTATTCTCAATAAAAAACAAAGGAAAAGCTTCTATATTTTTTTCAAATTAGAAC
Source organism: Macaca fascicularis (assembly GCF_037993035.2). NCBI lineage: Eukaryota > Metazoa > Chordata > Mammalia > Primates > Cercopithecidae > Macaca > Macaca fascicularis. Next base: position 189,586,486 of record NC_088375.1, on the reverse strand, counting down.
TTAAAAGTAGTGTATTAATATCATGTATGTTCTGTGAAGAAAAAAAGAAAGTGTAAAGTAAAAAAAGATCATTAACTATGGTAAAGGTAATAGTGTGATTCAAAGGATACCATTTAAAATGGACAAACCACATAGTAAAACATTAAGTTAAAGAAAAGGTCATTGTGGGCATGATAAAAGGCATAAATAGGCCAGGAGCGGTGGCTCACACCTGTAATCCCAGCACTTTGGGAGGCTGAGGTGGGTGGATCACTTGAGCTCAGGAGTTCAAGATCAGCCTAGGCAACATGACAAAACTTCACCTCTACTAAAAATACAAAAAAAATAGCCAGCGTGATGGCACACGCCTGTGGTTCCAGCTACTAGGGAGGCTGAGGTTGAAGGATCGCTTGAATCTAGGGGGCAGTGGTTGCAATGAGTGGTGGCTCATGCTTGTAATCCCAGCACTTTGGGTGTCCGAGGTGGGTGGATCACCTGAGGTAAGGAGTTTGAGACCAGCCTGGCCAAATGATGAAACCCCGTCTCTACTAAAAATATAAAAATTAGCTGGGTGTGATGGTGTGTGCCTGTAGTCCTAGCTACTCAGGAGGCTGAGGCAGGAGGACAGCTTGAACTCAGGCAGCAGAGGTTGCAGTAAGCTGAGAAGATGCTACTGCACTCCAGTCTGGGCAACAGAGTGAGACTCCGTCTCAAAAACAAAAACAAAAACAACAACAACAAAAAAGGAAACTAACAAGTACTAGTAGAAAACATAGAAGAGTTTCTCTACAACCTAGATGTGGGGAGAAGTTTTCTAATTATTATGCAAAATCCAGATGAATTAAAGAAAAGATTGTTATATTTGGCTATATAAAAATGGTAACAAAAACAAATATTCTTCTATGGCTCCAAATAACATAAAGTCAAAAGACAACAAATTGCTACTTAACTTATAAAAATCAAGAGGACAAATAACAAAAATGGAAGCTCCTTTTAAAAACTGAGAGAAAAAAACAAGATTCCTTCTAAAATGTGAGGCAAAACCCCTCACAAATCCCTTTTAAATACTGAAAGAAAACAATAGGGGGAAGACATGAACAGATAATTTACAAGGAAAGATATTAAAATGCATTCAATTTTTAAATGGTCCTTACACATATGAAAAGATGTTCAACCACACTCATAATAAGAAACTGCAGGCCAGGTGAGGTGGCTTACACCTGTAATCCCGGCACTTTAGGAGGCCAAGTTGGGAGGATCATTTGAGGCCAGGAGTTCAAGGCCAGCCTGAGCAACATACGAAGACCCTGTCTCTACCAAAAAAAATTAGCCAAGCATGGTGGTGTGTGCCTGTAGTCCCAACTACTCGGCAGACTGAGGTGGGAGGACTGCCTGAACCTGGGAGGTTGAGGCTGCAATGAGCTATCATTGTGCCAGCCTGCTAATCAGTAGTCCACTGTATGAATCTATCATAGTTTGTTTAAGTATTCCCCTAATGATGATATTTCCAATTTATGCTACTATACATGGTTTTTCTGTGGACATGTTTCATGTCTTTTTTTTTTTTTTGAGACAGAGTTTCCTTCTGTCACCCAGGCTGCCAGGCTGGAATGCAGTGGTGCAATCTCAGCTTACTGTAAGCTCTGCCTCCCGGGTTCAAGCCATTCTCCTGCCTCAGACTCCCAAGTAGCTGGGATTACACGCACCTACCACCACGCCAGGCTAACTTTTGTATTTTTAGTAGAGACAGGGTTTTACCACGTTGACCAGGCTGGTCTCAAACTCCTGACCTCAAGTGATCTGCCCACCTTGGCCTCCCAAAGTGCTGGGATTACAGGGATGAGCCACCATGCCTGGCCAACATGTTTTATTTCTACTGATAAATACCTACGAGTGGAAGTGCTGGGTCATATGTAGTTGCATATGTTGTTTCATAAGAAACTGCCAGACCTTTTTCCAAAGTGGTTTGGACCATTTCCACTACGAAGGTACGAGAGGAGAGGTCTAGTTGCTCCACATCCTCACATTTGTTGTTGGCATCTCTATACTATTCTTACAACTTTGCTATATGTTTTAAATTATATTAAAACAAATACAGTCACGTGCTGCATAACAACAATTTGGTCAACGGGGGTCGCATGTATAATGGTGGTCCTGTATGATTATAATGAAGCTGAAAAATTCCTGTCACTTAGTGACATCATAGCTGTCATAACATCATGGTGTAAAGCTTCATGTGCTTGTGGTAATGCTAGTATAAACAGACCTACTAAACTACCAGTCACACATAAGTATAGCACATACAATTATGTATAGTACATAACACTTGATAATTATAATGAACAACTATGTTACTAGATTAGGTATTTACTCTGTACTATACTTTTTAATCATTATTTTTGAGTGTACTCCTAGTTATATTTTAAAAGTTAACTGTAAAACAATATCGAGCAGGTTCTTCAAAAAGCATTTCAGAGGAAGGAATTGTTACCCTACATGACAGCTCCATGCATGTTATTGTCCCTGAAGACCTTCCAATGGGACAGGATAAAGAGGCGGAAGACAGTGATGTTGATCCTGACCCTGTGTAGGCCTAGGCTAATGTGTATCTTTGTGTCTTCATTTTTAACAAAAAAGTGTACAAAGTAAAAATTTTTAAAAATAAAAATAGAAAAAAGCTTACAGAATAAAGATGAAGAAGGAAATTTTTTTAGACCTGTACAATGTATTTGTGCTTCAAGCTAAGTGTTATTACAAAAGGGCGAAAAGTTAAAAACAAATTTTAAAGGTTAAAGTAAGCTAAAGTTAATTTATTATTAAAGAAAGAAAAATGTTTTTAAAACCCTAATCAATTGGAGTACTAAGAGAATATACTTGTCTATGGAATCATCTTCATTTAAAAAGACCTTACTGGCCTTTGCCAAAAGATGGAGTAGTGAAATTTTGCTGTGTAGGGACCAGTAGCATCAGACAGTGGGGATAAGTGTTTGACATCTGTACACCTGGCAACAAAGAACAGCAATAGCAGACTGTGAGTCACCAACCAAGATTCTTCCTTACTTAGAAGCAGAAATCAGATACACCTTCTGTCTGGAATGAACAAACTCTCTGAAGTTTTCAGACAATACAGGGGAAAGGAAAATGACTGTATTACAGATAATACATAGGAAAGGATAATACTGATCTCTGCTAAATATAGTATATAGGGATTGGGGTGGTTTAATTTAAATTAGAAAAATAAGAGATAGATTGCATTTTCACTCTGAATGTTGTGAGGCAGATCATACCAGTTGCATGATCATGTATGTAAAACATCTACACGGTGTTATTACAATTAATCAGTAAGTGGTAATCATTGTCATTACTATTTGAGAGAGAGAGAAGATGGTTATAAGGTTCATAGTTTGTCTATATGGGAGAATGATTATATATAGGGAAATAGGGAGAAAGATCTGAGTTTGTCAAAAATCTGAGGCTTCAGACATGCTGAGTTTGAGGCAGAAGAAAGGTATCCAAATAAAGATGTTCATTTGCTTAGAATGCATTTACTATGATTTCTGCTTGCTGAAATTTTATCTTTCCTCTATCCACCTTCCATCTCCCCTTTCTGCCCCTATACCCTTAACTCTTTGCAATTATTCTTGCCTTCTGTGATCCTTTACAACATTTACATTTCTACTACTACTCTTATTACATTGTTTTATATCATAATTATTTTTCTATACATTTGTCTTGTTGACCAGATAGTGAGTTCCTTGAAAGGAGGAAGAAAATGAAGTCTGGTATATTACTTTCATTTATCCCACAAGATCTTGCCCATGATCAGTACTTAATAAATCTATCAACAATAACCCAGGGAAAGACCCAGACCTTTATATAACTTAGATAACATCACCTAAACTTCCACATCGCCATTTGCAAGATGAACAGAAGGAACCCAGGATTCTGTGTAATCCTAGCATGACTCCTGATCTTCCCTTTGCTCAACACTCACAACTTCACTATGCCTTGAGATTTTCAGAACTAATTTCATAATGTCTTCTATGCCCTGTCACTCCAAGGAGTCCAGAGCTTCCAGGTCATCCCTCAGTGCCCAGGTTCTAATCCACATATGTCTCTATGGGCAATGAGACAAATTCTCCACATGCCTCAGCACTACTTATTTCCCCCACTTCTCTGCTTTATTTTTCACCATAGTATTTACTACCATCTGATTATTGAGTCAATATATATACTTAAAAGTTATATATTTCATATATACTTAAAAATGGTCTATGTCAACCTTTAAGTATAAGTTCCATGAGGGCTGAGATAAAAGTTGTTTTATTCATTGTGGTAACTCCAGAACCTACAGTAGTACCTGGTTCATGGTACGGCTTGACAGATGTTTGCAGAATAAATAAATGAATATATATTTCATTTGTTAATTCAGCCGACAAATATTAAGTGCCTATAATATATCCCTAGGATGTATCAGTGAAGAAGAAAGGCATGTTTTCTATAATTATGAAGGATTATAAGGGAAGAGAAGACATTAAACATTACATAATTATATATAATTATTATATATAATAATGACAAATGTTCTCAAGGAAAGTATAGGATATACAATAGGGATACCTAACCTACTGGGATTAGGAAGGCTGATTCCGAACTAGAACTAAGGAAATACACTGAAGCAAAGACTGAAGGATAAGCAGGAATTAGGTAAGCAAAGAAGGGTAAAAAAGGCAAGATAAGGGGGCGGAGCAAGATGGCCGAATAGGAACAGCTCCAGTCTCCAGCTCCCAGCACGAGCGACATAGAAGACAGGTGATTTCTGCATTATCAACTGAGGTACTGGGTTCATCTCACTGGGGAGTGCCGGACAATCGGTGCTGGTCAGCTGTTGCAGCCCGACCAGTGAGAGCTGAAGCAGGGCGAGGCATCGCCTCACCTGGGAAGCGCAAGGGGGAAGGGAATCCCTTTTCCTAGCCAGGGGAACTGAGACACACACACCTGGAAAATCGGGTAACTCCCACCCCAATACTGTGCTTTAAGCAAATGGGCACACCAGGAGATTATATCCCACACCTGGCCGGGAGGGTCCCACGCCCACGGAGCCTTCCTCATGGCTAGCACACCAGTCTGCGATCTAACCACAAGGCAGCAGCGAGGCTGGGGGAAGGGTGCCCACCATTGCTGAGGCTTAAGTAGGTAAACAAAGCCCTGGGAAGATCGAACTGGGTGGAGCTCACAGCAGCTCAAGGAAACCTGCCTGTCTCTGTAGACTCCACCTCTGGGGACAGGGCACAGCTAAACAACAACAACAACAACAACAACAACAAAAAGCAGCAGAAACCTCTGCAGATGCAAGCGACTCTGTCTGACAGCTTTGAAGAGTGCAGTGGATCTCCCAACACGGAGGTTGAGATCTGAGAACGGACAGACTGCCTGCTCAAGTGGGTCCCTGACCCCTGAGTAGCCTAACTGGGAGACATCCTCCACTAGGGGCAGACCGACACCCCACACCTCACACAGTGGGGTACACCCCTGAGAGGAAGCTTCCAAAGCAAGAATCAGCCAGGTACACTCGCTGTTCAGCAGTATTCTATCTTCTGCAGCCTCTGCTGCTGACACCCAGGCAAACAGGGTCTGGAGTGGACCTCAAGCAATCTCCAACAGACCTACAGCTGAGGGTCCTGACTGTTAGAAGGAAAACTAACAAACAGGAAGGACATTCACACCAAAACCCCATCAGTACGTCACCATCATCAAAGACCAGAGGCAGATAAAACCACAAAGATGGGGAAAAAGCAGGGCAGAAAAGCTGGAAATTCAAAAAATAAGAGCGCATCTCCCCCTCCAAAGGAACGCAGCTCATCGCCAGCAACGGATCAAAGCTGGACGGAGAATGACTTTGACGAGATGACAGAAGGCGGCTTAAGTCCATCAAACTTCTCAGAGCTAAAGGAGGAATTACATACCCAGCCCAAAGAAACTAAAAATCTTGAAAAAAGAGTGGAAGAATTGATAACCAGAATAATTAATGCAGAGAAGGCCATAAACGAACGGACAGAGATGAAAACCATGACACGAGAAATACGTGACAAATGCACAAGCTTCAGTAACCAACTCGATCAACTGGAAGAAAGAGTATCAGCGATTGAGGATCAAACGAATGAAATGAAGCGAGAAGAGAAATCTAAAGAAAAAAGAAGAAAAAGAAATGAACAAAGCCTGCAAGAAGTATGGGATTATGTAAAAAGACCAAATCTATGTCTGATTGGGGTGCCTGAAAGTGAGGGGGAAAATGGAACCAAGTTGGAAAACACTCTTCAGGATATCATCCAGGAGAACTTCCCCAACCTAGTAGGGCAGGCCAACATTCAAATTCAGGAAATACAGAGAATGCCACATACTCCTCGAGAAGAGCAACTCCAAGACACATAATTGCCAGATTCACCAAAGTTGAAATGAAGGAAAAAATCTTAAGGGCAGCCAGAGAGAAAGGTCGGGTTACCCACAAAGGGAAGCCCATCAGACTAACAGCAGATCTCTCAGCAGAAACTCTACAAGCCAGAAGAGAGTGGGGGCCAATATTCAACATTCTTAAAGAAAAGAATTTTAAACCCAGAATTTCATATCCAGCCAAACTAAGTTTCACAAGTGAAGGAGAAATAAAATCCTTTACAGATAAGCAAATGCTTAGAGATTTTGTCACCACCAGGCCTGCCTTACAAGAGACCCTGAAGGAAGCACTAAACATGGAAAGGAACAACCGGTACCAGCCATTGCAAAAACATGCCAAAATGTAAAGACCATCGAGGCTAGGAAGAAACTGCATCAACTAACGAGCAAAATAACCAGTTAATATCATAATGGCAGGATCAAGTTCACACATAACAATATTAACCTTAAATGTAAATGGACTAAATGCGCCAATTAAAAGACACAGACTGGCATACTGGATAAAGAGTCAAGACCCATCAGTCTGCTGTATTCAGGAGACCCATCTCACATGCAGAGACATACACAGGCTCAAAATAAAGGGATGGAGGAAGATCTACCAAGCAAATAGAGAACAAAAAAAAGCAGGGGTTGCAATACTAGTCTCTGATAAAACAGACTTTAAACCATCAAAGATCAAAAGAGACAAAGAAGGCCATTACATAATGGTAAAGGGATCAATTCAACAGGAAGAGCTAACTATCCTAAATATATATGCACCCAATACAGGAGCACCCAGATTCATAAAGCAAGTCCTTAGAGACTTACAAAGAGACTTAGACTCCCATACAATAATAATGGGAGACTTCAACACCCCACTGTCAACATTAGACAGATCAACGAGACAGAAAGTTAACAAGGATATCCAGGAATTGAACTCATCTCTGCAGCAAGCAGAACTAATAGACATCTACAGAACTCTCCACCCCAAATCAACAGAATATACATTCTTCTCAGCACCACATCACACTTATTCCAAAATTGACCACATAATTGGAAGTAAAGCACTCCTCAGCAAATGTACAAGAAGAGAAATTATAACAAACTGTCTCTCAGACCACAGTGCAATCAAACTAGAACTCAGGACTAAGAAACTCAATCAAAACCGCTCAACTACATGGAAACTGAATAACCTGCTCCTGAATGACTACTGGGTACACAACGAAATGAAGGCAGAAATAAAGATGTTCTTTGAAACCAATGAGAACAAAGACACAACATACCAGAATCTCTGGGATACATTTAAAGCGGTGTGTAGAGGGAAATTTATAGCACTAAATGCCCACAAGAGAAAGCTGGAAAGAGCTAAAATTGACACTCTAACATCACAATTAAAAGAACTAGAGAAGCAAGAACAAACACATTCAAAAGCTAGCAGAAGGCAAGAAATTTAAGATCAGAGCAGAACTGAAGGAGATAGAGACACAAAAAACCCTCCAAAAAATCAATGAATCCAGGAGTTGGTTTTTTGAAAAGATCAACAAAATTGGTAGACCACTAGCAAGACAAATAAAGAAGAAAAGAGAGAAGAATCAAATAGATGCAATAAAAAAGGATAAGGGGGATATCACCACCGACCCCACAGAAATACAGACTACCATCAGAGAATACTATAAACACCTCTACGCAAATAAACTAGAAAACCTAGAAGAAATGGATAATTTCCTGGACACTTACACTCTCCCAAGACCAAACCAGGAAGAAGCTGAATCCCTGAATAGACCAATAGCAGGCTCTGAAATTGAGGCAATAATTAATAGCCTACCAACCAAAAAAAGTCCAGGACCAGATGGATTCACAGCCGAATTCTACCAGAGGTACAAGGAGGAGCTGGTACCATTCCTTCTGAAACTATTCCAATCAATAGAAAAAGAGGGAATCCTCCCTAACTCATTTTATGAGGCCAACATCATCCTGATACCAAAGCCTGGCAAAGACACAACAGAAAAAGAGAATTTTAGACCAATATCCCTGATGAACATCAATGCAAAAATCCTCAATAAAATACTGGCAAACCAGATCCAGCAGCACATCAAAAAGCTTATCCACCATGATCAAGTGGGCTTCATCCCTGGGATGCAAGGCTGGTTCAACATATGCAAATCAATAAACATAATCCAGCATATAAACAGAACCAAAGACAAAAACCACATGTTATCTCAATAGATGCAGAAAAGGCCTTTGACAAAATTCAACAGCCCTTCATGCTAAAAACTCTCAATAAATTCGGTATTGATGGAACGTATCTCAAAATAATAAGAGCTATTTATGACAAACCCACAGCCAATATCATACTGAATGGGCAAAAACTGGAAAAATTCCCTTTGAAAACTGGCACAAGACAGGGATGCCCTCTCTCACCACTCCTATTCAACATAGTGTTGGAAGTTCTGGCCAGGGCAATCAGGCAAGAGAGAGAAATAAAGGGTATTCAGTTAGGAAAAGAAGAAGTCAAATTGTCCCTGTTTTCAGATGACATGATTGTATATTTAGAAAACCCCATTGTCTCAGCCCCAAATCTCCTTAAGCTGGTAAGAAACTTCAGCAAAGTCTCAGGATACAAAATTAATGTGCAAAAATCACAAGCATTCTTATACACCAGTAACAGACAAACAGAGAGCCAAATCATGAATGAACTTCCATTCACAATTGCTTCAAAGAGAATAAAATACCTAGGAATCCAACTGACAAGGGATGTAAAGGACCTCTTCAAGGAGAACTACAAACCACTGCTCAGTGAAATAAAAGAGGACACAAACAAATGGAAGAACATACCATGATCATGGATAGGAAGAATCAATATCATGAAAATGGCCATACTCCCCAAGGTAATTTATAGATTCAATGCCATCCCCATCAAGCTACCAATGAGTTTCTTCACAGAATTGGAAAAAACTGCTTTAAAGTTCATATGGAACCAAAAAAGAGCCCACATTGCCAAGACAATCCTAAGTCAAAAGAACAACGCTGGAGGCATCACGCTACCTGACTTCAAACTATATTACAAGGCTACAGTAACCAAAACAGCATGGCACTGGTACCAAAACAGAGATAGAGACCAATGGAACAGAACAGAGTCCTCAGAAATAATACCACACATCTACAGCCATCTGATCTTTGATAAACCTGAGAAAAACAAGAAATGGGGAAAGGATTCCCTATTTAATAAATGGTGCTGGGAAAATTGGCTAGCCGTAAGTAGAAAGCTGAAACTGGATCCTTTCCTTACTCCTTATACGAAAATTAATTCAAGATGGATTAGAGACTTAAATGTTAGACCTAATACCATAAAAACCCTAGAAGAAAACCTATAATACCATTCAGGACATAGGCATGGGCAAGGACTTCATGTCTTAAACACCAAAAGCAACAGCAACAAAAGCCAAAATTGACAAATGGGATCTCATTAAACTAAAGAGCTTCTGCACAGCAAAAGAAACTACCATCAGAGTGAACAGGCAACCTACAGAATGGGAGAACATTTTTGCAATCTACTCATCAGACAAAGGGCTAATATCCAGAACCTACAAAGAACTCAAACAAATTTACAAGAAAAAAACAAACAACCCCATCAAAAAGTAGGCAAAGGATATGAACAGACACTTCTCAAAAGAGGACATTCATACAGCCAACAGACTCATGAAAAAATGCTCATCATCACTCACCATCAGAGAAATGCACATCAAAACCATAATGAGATACCATCTCACACCAGTTAGAATGGCAATCATTACAAAATCAGGAAACAACAGCTGCTGGAGAGGATGTGGAGAAACAGGAACACTTTTATACTGTTGGTGGGATTGTAAACTAGTTCAACCATTATGGAAAACAGTATGGCGATTCCTCAAGGATCTAGAACTAGAAGTACCATATGACCCAGCCATCCCATTACTGGGGATATACCCAAAGGATTATAAATCATGCTGCTATAAAGACACATGCACACGTATGTTTACTGCGGCACCATTCACAATAGCAAAGACTTGGAATCAACCCAAATGTCCATCAGTGACAGACTGGATTAAGAAAATGTGGCACATATACACCATGGAATACTATGCAGCCATAAAAAAGGATGAGTTTGTGTCCTTTGTAGGGACATGGATGCAGCTGGAAACCATCATTCTCAGCAAACTATTGCAAGAACAGAAAACCAAACACCACATATTCTCACTCATAGGTGGGAACTGAACAATGAGATCACTTGGACTCGGGAAGGAGAACATCACACATCGGGGCCTATCATGGGGAGGGGGGAGGGGGGAGGGATTGCACTGGGAGTTATACTTGATGTAAATGACGAGTTGATGGGTGCAGCACACCAACATGGCACAAGTATACATATGTAACAAACCTGCACGTTATGCACATGTACCCTAGAACTTAAAGTATAATTTAAAAAAAAAAGGCAAGATAAAAAAAATGTGCCAAGACTCGAAAAAGGAACATGATTTTTGTTTAACAGTTTCACTGAGAAAAAATTGACATGCAATAAATTGTACCTATTTAAATCATATAATTTGTTAAGTTTTGACATGTGTTAAGTTTGATGTAAGTTTTAACATACATGAAACCATCACCACTATCCAGAAAATGAACATATCCATCTCCATCTTGGCACACCATTTTTATTTACTCGACTGATATTTATTGGTATCTACCATGTGTCAGGTCTTGAGTATGCATTGGTGTATGATCCCTGCCCTTTTACAGTTCAACAGATGTCTAATTCAAGGAAGCAAGAGAAGGGCAGGGCAACAATGTCTGGGGAGGTAGGCAAGGGCTATATTCTGCAGGTCCATGTATACTATACTTGGGATTTTTATACAAAGACCAGTGAGAGGCAAGCAAGCCCAAGACATGCTGAACTTGAACAGGACGTCATTAGAATGTGTTCAGTAGGGCAATGATATAATCACATTTGTCTTTTCGGAAAGATCTCACTGACAACAACAACAACAAAAAGTGAAGAACAGAGAAGAGAAAGTCAAGAGTGGTTTCTGGGGGAACCAGTTAGGCAAGTGCAATAATCCTGGCAAGAGATGATGGTAGTTTGGCCAAGGTGGTGGTGGCAGATAAATTTTACACTGATTCAAGAGGTAATTAGAAAGCAGAACCATCAGGAGTTGGTGATGGGTTAAATATGATGAGTAAAGAAAATGGAGCACATCTATAGCCATCTGATCTTTGACAAAGCCAACAAAAATAAGCAATGGGGAAAGGACTCCCTATTCAATAAATGGTGCTGGGTAGCTGGTTAGAGATATGCAGAAAAATGAAACTGGACCACTACCTTTCACCATATACAAAAATAAATCAAGATGGATTAAAGATTTAAATATAAGATCTCAAACTGTAAGAATCATCTATAAGAAAACCCAGAAAACACCATTCTGGACGCTGGCCTTGTGAAAGAATTTATGACTAGGTCCTCAAAAATATTTGCAGCAAAAACAAAAATTGAGACAAGTGAGACCTAATTAAGCTAGAGGGCTTTTACACAGCAAAAGAAACTATCAACAGAATAAACAGACAACCTACAGAATGGGAGAAAATATTCTCAATCTATGCATCTGACAAAGGGCTAATATCCAGAATCTATAAAGAACTTAAACAATTCAACAAACAAAAAACAAACAACCTCATTAAAAATGGGCAAAAATGCAAACAGGCACTTCTCAAAAGAAGACATACAAACAGCTAGCAAACATGAAAAAATACTCAACATCACTAATCATCAGAGAAATGCAAACCAAAACTACAACGAGGTGCTATTTCACACCAATCAGAATGGCTACTATTAAAAAGTTAAAAAAAAAAAAAAGATGCTGGTGAGACTGCAAAGAAAACAAACAAACAAAAAAAACACTTGCACACTATTGGTAATTTAATTCAGCCACACGGAAAGCAGCTTGGAGACTTCTCAAATAATTAAAAATAGAGGCCAGGCACGGTGGTTTACGCCTGTAATCCCAGCACTTTGGGAGGCTGAGGTGGGCAGATTACCTGAAGTCAGGAGTTGGAGACCAGCCTGATCAACATGGTGAAAAATATAAAAATTAGCCAGATGTGGTGGTGCGTGCCTGTAGTCACCACTACTTGGGAGGCTGAGGCACAAGAATCGCTTGAACCTGGGAGGCGGAGGTTGTGGTGAGCCAAAATTGTGCCACTGCACTCCAATCTGGGCGACAGAGCGAGACTCTGTCTCAAAAAAAAAAAAAAAAAAAAGAATTACAAATAGAATTACTATTAGACTCCCCAACATTACCAGGTATATATCCAAAAGAAAGTAAATCATTCCACCAAAAACACACATGCACTCATCATGTTTATTGCAGCACTATTCACAATAGCAAAGACATGGGATCAATCTAGGTATTCATCAACAGTGGACTGGATAAAGAAAACGTGTATTGGTAGTCATAGTATTGGAAGTCCTAGCCAGAGCAATCAGACGAGAGAAAGAAATAAAGGGTATCTAAATTGGTAAAGAAGAAGTCAAACTGTCGCTGTTTGCATCTGATGATATGACTGTATGCCTAGAAAACCCTAACGACTCTTCCAAAAAGCTCCTAGAACTGATTAATGAATTCAGCAAAGATTTAGGATACAAAATTAATGTACACAAATCAATAGCTCTACTATACAACAAGAGCAACCAAGGTGAGAATCAAATCAAGAACTCAACCCCTTTTATAATAGCTGCGAAAACAATAAAATACTTAGGAATATACCTAACCAAAGAGGTGAAAGACCTCTACAAGGAAAACTACAAAACACTGCTGAAAGAAATCATAGACGACACAAACAAACGGAAACACATCCCGTGTTCATGGATGGGTAGAATCAGTATTCTGAAAATGACCATACTGCCAAAAGCAATCTATAAATTCAATGCAATTCCCATCAAAATACCACCATCATTCTTCACAAAACTAGAAAAAAAAATCCTAAAATTCATATGGAACCAAAAAAGAGCCCACATAGCCAAAGCTGGACTAAGCAAAAAGTACAAATCTGGAGGCATCACATTACCCGATTTCAAACTATAAGGTCACAGTCACCAAAACATCATGGTACTGATATAAAAATAGGCACAAAGACTATGGAACAGAATAGAGAACCCATAAATAAACCCAAATACTTACAGCCAACTGATCTTCGACAAAGCAAACAAAAACATAAAATGGGGAAAGGACACCCTATTCAACAAATGGTGCTGGGATAATTGGCAAGCCACATGTAGGAGAATGAAACTGGATCCTCATCTCCCACCTTACGCAAAAGTCAGCTCAAGACTGGCCGGGTGTGGTGGCTCACGCCTGTAATCCCAACACTTTGGGAGACCGAGGTGGGCAGATCACCTGAGATCAGGAGTTCGAGACCAGCCTGGCCAACAATGGTGAAACCCCATCTCTACTAAAAATAAAAAATTAGCCAGGCATGGTGGCAGGCACCTGTAATTCCAGCTACTCAGGAGGCTGAGGCAGGAGAATCACTTGTACACTGGAGGGGGAGGCTGCAGTGAACCAAGATTGTGCCATTGCACTCTAGCCTGAGTGACAAGAGTGAAACTCCATCTAAAGAAAAAAATCTCAAGATGGATCAAGGACTTAAATCTAAGACCTGAAATAAAAATTCTAGAAGATAACATTGGAAAAACCCTTCCAGGCAAATATTTCATGACCAACAACCCAAAAGCAAATGCAACAAAAACAAAAGATAAATAGGTGGAACTTAAACTAAAGAGCTTCTGCACAGCAAAAGAAACAGCAGAGTAAACAGACAACCCACAGAGTGGAAGAAAATCTTCATGATCTATACATCCTACAAAGGACTAATATCCAGAGTCTACAAGGAACTCAAACAAATTAGCAAGAAAAAAAAAAGCAATCCCATCAAAAAGTGGGCTAAGGACATGAATAGAAAATTCTCAAAAGAAGATATACAAATGGCAAACAAACATGAAAAAATGCTCATAATAAATGACCAGAAAAATGCAAATCAAAACCACAGTGCAATACCACCTTACTCCTGCAAGAATGGCCATTATCAAAATATAATTTTTAAAAATGTTGGCATCAACGAGGTGAAAAGGGAACACGTCTACATTGCTGGGGGGAATGTAAACTAGTACAGCCACTATGAAAAACAGTGTGAAGATTCCTTAAAGAACAAAAGTAGAACTACCATTTGATCCAGCAATCCCACTGCTGGGTATCTACCCAGAGGAAAAGAAGTCATTATATAAAAAAGAAACTTGCACATGCATGTTTACAGCAGCACTATAAACATGCAACTGCAAAAATGTGGAACTAGCCCAAATGCCCTGCCCATCAATCAAGGACTGGATAAAGAAACTGTGGTATATACATAAGATGGAATACACTCAGCCATAAAAAGGAATGAATTAATGGCATTCACAGCAACCTGGACGGGATTGGACACTATCATTCTAACCAAAGTAACTCAGGAATGGAAAATCAAACATCGTATGTTCTCACTCACAAGCAGGAGCTAAGTTATGAGGATGCAAAGGCATAAGAAGGATTCAATGAACTTTGAGGACTCGGGGGGAAAGAGTGGGAAGTGGGTGAGGAATACAAGACTACAAATTGGGTTCAGCATATACTGCTCAGGTGATGGGTGCACCAACATCTCACAAATCACCACTAAGGAACTTACGCATGTAATCAAATACCACCTGTTCCCCAAAAACCTATGGAAATAAAAATTTGTTAAAAAAAAAAAAAAGGAAAAAAAATTAAAACTCAGAAAAAAAGAAAACATGGTATATATACACCATGGAATACTACACAGCCATAAAAAAAGAATATCATGGATGCACACGGAGACCACTATCCTAAGTGAATTAATGCAGAAACAGAAAATCAAATACCACATGTTCTCACTTATAAGTGGGAGCTAAACACTGGATACACATGGACGCAAAGATGGCAATAATAGACACTGGGGATTACCAGAGAGAAAGGAGGGAGGGGGCAAAGACTGAAAAACTAACTATTGAGTACTATCCTCACTATCTGGGTGACAGGATCAATCACACCCAAACATCAGCATCTCACAATATACCCATGTAACAAGTCTACATATGTACCCCTGAATCTAAAATAAAAGTTGAAATTATTTTTTAAAAAAAAAGAAAGAAAGAAAATGGAGAAGTCAAAGATAATTCTCAGTTTTCTGGCTGTACAATTAGTTGAATGTGATGTCATTTCCAAGACAGGGGACTCTGGAGGAGGAGGACTTTGATGGGAAAAGAGTTCAGTCTTGGACATACTGAGTTTGATGGGCTAAAAAGATATGTAAGTGGACATACCCAGAAGGCACTTTACTATACCTAAGTTGGGTAGAGTAGGAAGATACTGCATACATCGGGGTAGTGTGGGAAGTTAAAAAAAAAAAAAAAAGAACACATGGCAAAGGTGATTGCGAAAGGCCAATTGAGCAAATAAAACAAAAGGCATCTAGACCAGAAAGGAGTAAGGAGTAAGTAAAACTATTCTCTCTATTCACAGATAGCATGATCTTGTATGTAGAAAATCTTAAAGAATCTAAACAAACACTAACAGAGACAATAAGAGAGTTCAGCAAAGTTAAAGCCTCAAAGCACAACCTCAATTGAACTTTACACACTTCCAATGAACAATCCAAAACTGCAAATAAGAAAATAATAAAAATAGAACCTTATCATTATCCCAGAAAGTTCCCTCATGCTCTTACTTGTCAATCCCCATTGTTCTGATTTTTTTAACCATTAACTAATTTTGCCTATTTTAGAACTTCATATAATGAAATTATACAATATGTAGTTTTGATGTAGTTTTGAGTAAGGTTTCTTTTTTCACTCAGCATATTATTATTGTTATGATTACTTTTGAGACAGGGTCTTCCTCTATTGCCCAGGCTAAAGTGCAGTCGCATGGCTCACTGCAGCCTCGACCTCCTGCGCTCAGGTGATCCTCCTGCCTCAGCCTCCCAAGTAGCTGGGACTACAGGCACATGCCACCACATCTGGCTAATTTTTGTTGTTGTTGTTGTTGGTAGAGACAAGGTCTCCTTATGTTGTCCAGGCTGGTTTCGAACTCCTGGGCTCAAGTGATCCTCCCACCTTGGCCTCCCAAAGTTCTGGGATTATAGGCATGAGCCACCATGCCTGGCCAACGTATTATTTTTGAGATACATTCATGTTCTTTTTATGTATCAATAGTTTATTTTTATTGCTGAATAGTAGTCCATTGTATGAATATGTCAGTTTGTTTAGTCATTCGCCTATCCATGTACAACTGGGATGTTTCCAGCTTGGGACTATTATGACCAAAACTGCTTTGAATATTTTTATACAAGGTTTTTTTGTTGACATTGTTGAAATGCACTTTCATTTGGCTTGCATAAATACTTAGGAGAATTTCTGGGTCACAGGGTAAGTGTATGTATAGACCTTTTTCCAAAGAGGTTATACCATTTTATATTCCCAACAACAATGTATGTCTGAGACTTCTGATTGCTCTATGTCTTTATCAACATTTGGCTTTTGAATTTTAGTCATTATGGTGGGAATGTAGTATTATCTCATTGTGGTTTTAATTTACATTTCCCTGATGACTAATGATTGTTTTTTCATGTGTTTATTATCCATTTGTACATAACCTTTTGTGATGTGTTTGCTCACATTTTTTGTCCATATCTCACTGGGTTTTCTTTTCATAATTGAGTTGTAAGCATTCTGTAGATATCTTAAATACCAATTTCTTGTCAACTATAAGTTTGGTGACTATCATCTCCCAAAGGACAAGTATTTATTGACTGAACTACATATATTTTGTATGTATACTACTATACATATATTTTTTAATTTATTTTTTAATTTTGAGACACTCTTGCTCTGTCACCCAGGCTGGAGTGCTGTGGCATGATCTCGGTTTGCTCACTGCAACCTCCACCTCCCAGGTTTAAGCAATTATCATGCCTCGGCCTCCAGAGTAGCTGGGATTACAGGTGTGTGCCACCATAACTGGCTAATTTTTGTATTTTTAGTAGAAACAGGGTTTTCCCATGTTGCCCAGGCTGGTCTCAAACTCCTGGCCTCAAGTGATCCACCCGCCTTGGCCTCCCAAAGTGCTGGGATTACAGATGTGAGCCACCGTGCCTGGTCTGAGCTACTTACAGATTTTAAGTAATGTTACAGAACTCCTCTATTTATTTATTTATTTGTTTGTTTATTTTTTTATTATACTTTTAAGTTCTAGGGTACATGTGCACAACGTGCAAGTTTGTTACATATGTATACATGTGCCATGTGGGTGTGCTACACCCATTAACTTGTCATTTACATTAGGTATATCTCCTAATGCTATCCCTCCCCACCCCCTCCCCACAATAGGACCCAGTGTGTGATGTTCCCCTTCCTGTGTCCAAGTGATCTCATTGTTCAATTCCCACCTATGAGTGAGAACATGTGGTATTTGGTTTTCTGTTCTTGTGATAGTTTGCTGAGAATGATGGTTTCCAGCTGCATCCATGTCCCTACAAAGGACACAAACTCATCCTTTTTTATGGCTGCATAGTATTCCATGGTGTATATGTGCCACATTTTCTTAATCCAGTCTGTCACTGATGGACATTTGGGTTGATTCCAAGTCTTTGCTATTGTGAATGGTGCTGCAGTAAACATACGTGTGCATGTGTCTTTATAGCAGCATGATTTATAATCCTTTGGGTATATCCCCAGTAATGGGATGGCTGGGTCAAATGGTATTTCTAGTTCTAGATCCTTGAGGAATCGCCACACTGTTTTCCACAATGGTTGAACTAGTTTACAGTCCCACCAACAGTGTAAAAGTGTTCCTGTTTCTCCACATCCTCTCCAGCAGCTGTTGTTTCCTGATTTTGTAATGATTGCCATTCTAACTGGTGTGAGATGGTATCTCATTGTGGTTTTGATTTGCATTTCTCTGATGGTGAGTGATGATGAGCATTTTTTCATGTGTCTGTTGGCTGTATGAATGTCTTCTTTTGAGAAATGTCAGTTCATAACCTTTGCCCACTTTTTGATGGGGTTGTTTGTTTTTTTCTTGTAAATTTGATTGATCTCTTTATAGGTTCTAGATATTAGCCCTTTGTCAGATGAGTAGATTGCAAAAATTTACTCTGATGGCAGTTTCTTTTGCTGTGCAGAAGCTCTTTAGTTTAATTAGATCCCATTTGTCAATTTTGGCTTTTGTTGCCATTGCTTTTGGTGTTTTAGACATGAAGTCCTTGCCCATGCCTATGTCCTGAATGGTATTACCTAGGTTTTCTTCTAGGGATTTTATCGTTTTAGGTCTAACATTTAAGTCTCTAATCCATCTTGAATTAATTTTCGTATAAGGAGTAAGGAAAGGATCCAGTTTCAGCTTTCTACTTACGGCTAGCCAATTTTCCCAGCACCATTTATTAAATAGGGAATCCTTTCCCCGTTTCTTGTTTTTGTCAGGTTTGTCAAAGATCAGATGGTTGTAGATGTGTGGTATTATTTCTGAGGGCTCTGTTCTGTTTCATTGGTCTCTATCTCTGTTTTGGTACCAGTACCATGCTGTTTTGGTTACTGTAGCCTTGTAGTATAGTTTGAAGTCAGGTAGCATGATGCCTCCTGTTTTGTTCTTTTTGCTTAGGATTGTCTTGGCAATGCAGGCTCTTTTTTGGCTCCATATGAACTTTAAAGCAGTTTTTTCCAATTCTGTGAAGAAAGTCATTGGTAGCTTAATGGAGATGGCACTGAATCTATAAATTACCTTGGGCAGTATGGCCATTTTCATGATATTGATCCTTCCTATCCATGATCATGGTATGTTCTTCCATTTGTTTGTGTCCTCTTTTATTTCACTGAGCAGTGGTTTGTAGTTCTCCTTGAAGAGGTCCTTTACATCCCTTGTCAGTTGGATTCCTAGGTATTTTATTCTCTTTGAAGCTATTGTGAATGGGAGTTCACTCATGATTTGGCTCTCTGTTTGTCTGTTACTGGTGTATAAGAATGCTTGTGATTTTTGCACATTGATTTTGTATCCTGAGACTTTGCTGAAGTTTCTTATCAGCTTAAGGAGATTTGGGGCTGAGACAATGGGGTTTTCTAAATATACAATCATGTCATCTGCAAACAGGGATAATTTGACTTCTTCTTTTCCTAACTGAATACCCTTTATTTCTTTCTCTTGCCTGATTGCCCTGGCCAGAACTTCCAACACTATGTTGAATAGAAGTGGTGAGAGAGGGCATCCCTGTCTTGTGCCAGTTTTCAAAGGGAATGCTTCCAGTTTTTGCCCATTCAGTATGATATTGGCTATGGGTTTGTCATAAATAGCTCTTATTATTTTGAGATACGTTCCATCAATACCGAATTTATTGAGAGTTTTTAGCATGAAGGGCTGTTGAATTTTGTCAAGGCCTTTTCTGCATCTATTGAGATAATCATGTGGTTTTTGTCTTTGGTTCTGTTTATATGCTGGATTATGTTTATTGATTTGCATATGTTGAACCAGCCTTACATCCCAGGGATGAAGCCCACTTGATCATGGTGGATAAGCTTTTTGATGTGCTGCTGGATCCGGTTTGCCAGTATTTTATTGAGGATTTTTGCATCGATGTTCATCAAGGATATTGGTCTAAAATTCTCTCTTTTTGTTGTATCTCTGTCAGGCTTTGGTATCAGGATGATGCTGGCCTCATAAAATGAGTTAGGGAGGATTCCCTCTTTTTCTATTGATTGGAATAGTTTCAGAAGGAATGGTATCAGCTCCTCCTTGTACCTCTGGTAGAATTCGGCTGTGAATCCATCTGGTCCTGGACTTTTTTTGGTTGGTAGGCTATTAATTATTGCCTCAATTTCAGAGCCTGCTATTGGTCTATTCAGGGATTCAACTTCTTCCTGGTTTAGTCTTGGGAGAGTGTAAGTGTCCACGAAATTATCCATTTCTTTTAGGTTTTCTAGTTTATTTGTGTAGAGGTGTTTACAGTATTCTCTGATGGTAGAACTCCTCTCTTTAAAATGAAATAGCCTTGGATTTAAAACCTGGCTCTGCATATAACTAGCTGTAACAATTTGGGCATGTTATTTAACTTTTCTGGGCACCTTTCTGCATCTGTAAAATAGATATAATAATTACCTTTATAGGGTTGTTGTGATGATTTAGACAATGAATTTCAACATGTCTGGTATATAAAAGATCCTTAATAAATGTCAGTTTTATAATGTGGCAGTTGCTGCCTTAAATAGCTGAACTGCAAATCTTAGACTGCAAAAGTCTAAAAATTTAAATTTTCACAATAGTACAAATCATTACAATAGAGAAGATATAAAGATTTAGGGCTCCTGGAAACAGATTAATTTGTCTTTCTTTCATTCTAGTTCACTAACATATGCAAACTAAGGCTAAATCTAAAAATACTCAAATCAAATGAAATTCAGCTGGAGGTGAAATTGGAAAGAAAAAGGTGAATAATTTATATTAGGCTACCATTTATCTCCTATAGCTTAGTGGAAAAGTTAAATGACATGCTACTGCAAATACAACTGTACTGAATCCTATCTACACCAGAATTAGTTGTATTTCACCTCCTACAGAGATTCACATTTTAAAAAGTTTAACCTAAAAGCATTTTTAAGACAATAACTTCAGCATGTTAATATTTTAAGTAACTAAGTTATACTAATAATTTCATATAAGTTAGTGTAAGTTATAGTAATTATTATAAATAAGAGCTATATTACATAATACACAACTTGCTTTAATTGCTTTCTGTTCCCGTATTTATTTATTGCTATAAAAATTTCAAGTTCTGGATCCAAATTCTGCCCACTTAACTAGTCAAGTTAATTAGTTCTTCTAAATGTCACTTCTTTCATTTGTAAAATGGGGATAATAATATTATCTTATATCACTATAATGAGGATTAAATAAGCTTATAAACCCCTTACTTAACATAGAATACTTTTAGCATACAGTAAGTACCAAGTAAATATTATTTATTATTGTTGTTAAAGAATGTTAATCAAAGTTTTTTAAATTTTCTATGACTAGTTTGGGCTTCATATTTTCCAATCTGGAGAGGTAACTGAGATACGATTATGATTCAATTTTTTTTTGTTGTTTGTTTGTTGTTTTTTTTTTTTTTTAGACAGAGTCTTGCTCTATCAGCCAGGCTGGAGTGCAGTGGCACAATCTTGGCTCACTGCAACCTTTGCCTCCTGTGATTCAAGTGATTATCCTGCCTCAGCCTCCTGAGTAGCTGGGATTACAGGCACCCGATACCACACCCAGCTAATTTTTGTATTTTGAGTAGAGACAGGGTTTCACCATGTTAGCCAGGCTAGTCTTGAACTCCTGACCTCAAGTGATCTGCTCACCTTGGCCTCCCAAAGTGCTGGGATTACAGGCGTGAGCCACCATGCCCGGCCCCTCAATTGTTAAACTGACTAAAAATCACTGATAGAAAGAATATACTTTGCAACTTTCAGATCTCAGTTTAAATGTCACTTTCTTGATGAACTCTACTCTCTAAAGGCCCTTCATTTAAGTTTTAATTTCTAATATAGTAAATATTAATAGGTGTGACTCAAATAAATACTCTTTAGGGGTCTGCTATAATTTTTAAAAATAGAAAAGAGTCCTGAAACCAAAGTATTTTAGACTGATAATAAGGCATTGATTAGAAAATATAATTTTTTTTGTTGATCCAAAATATTTTACATATTTATTGGGTACATGTGAGTATCTGTCACATGCACAGAATGTGTAATGATCAAGTCAGGGTATTTGAGGTGTTCATCATCCTGAGTATTTATCATTTCTATGTGTTGGTAACATTTCAAGTCCTCTCTTATAGCTAATTTGAAATATACAATACATTGTTGCTAACTATCATCACCCCACTCTGCTATGTAATATTGAGGTTTATTTCTTCTATCATCAACCTCTCTTTATCCCACCTTCCTACTCATGTACTCTTCCCAACCTTTGGTATCCATCATTTTACTATTTCCATGAGATCAACTTTTTTAGCTTTCACCTTTGAGTGAGAACATGTGGTATCTGTCTTTCTGTGCCTGGCTTATCTTGCTTAATATAATGACCTCCAGCTGCACCCATGTTGCTGCAAGTGACAAAATTTCATTCATTGTTATGGCCGAATAGTATTTCATTGTGTATATATGTACCACTTTTTTTTTTTTTTTTTTTTTAAGAAGTAGTTTCATTCTTGTTGCCCAGGCTGGAGGGTAATGGCATGATCTCAGCTCACTGCAACCTCTGCTTCCCAGGGTTCAAGCGATTCTCCTCCTGCCTCAGGCTCCTGAGTAGCTGGGACTACAGGTACACTCCACCATGCCTGGCTAATTTTTTTTTTTTTTTTTAGATGGAGTCTCGCTTTGTTGCCCAGGCTGAAGTGGAGCGGTGCGATCTCGGTTCACTGCAAGCTCCGCCTTCCGGGTTCACACCATTCTCCTGCCTCAGCCTCCGAAGTAGCTAGGCCTACAGGCACCTGCACCATGCCAGGCTAATTTTTTTTTTTTTTTTTGTATTTTTAGCAGAGACAGCGTTTCACCATGTTGGCCAGGCTGGTCAACCCCTGACCTCAGGTGATCCTCCTGCCTTGGCCTCCCAAAGTGCTGGGATTACAAGCGTAAGCCACCATGCCTGGCCTATATACCACATTTTAAAAATCCATTTGTCTGTAGATGGACACTTAGGTTGATTCCAAATTTTTGCTATTATAAATAGTGCTATGATAAACATGCAAGTGCAGGATCCCTTTGATACAGAGATTTACTTTCCTATGGATAAACACCTAGTAGTGAGACTGCTGTATCAAATGGTAGTTCTATTTTAGTTTTTTGAGAAATCTCCATATCGTTTTCAATAGCGGTTGTACTAATTTACATTCCCACCATTAGTGTGTAAGAGTTCCCTCCTCTCTGCATCCTTGCAAGCATCTGTTATTTTTTGTATTTTTAATAATAGCCATTCTATGTGGGGTAAGATTGTATCTCACTGTGGATTTGATGTGCATTTGCCTAATGATTGGTGATGTTGAACACTTGGAAAATATGCATTCTCTTGATTCAAAGTATACTATGGTCTGTCAAACTTCTGGGTGAGTTGTTCCCTCCCCCCACCTTTTTTTGGCTAGATTGATTTTGAGTGGTAACTAAGAAGTGTGCACATTCACTTTTCCCTATTGTAGTTATAATTACAATAAAGTTGCAAAGTCTAACTACGACTTCAGGCTTTTCTTTCTATTTCTTTTTACCATGAACTAGAATTTCATCAACTCAATAAGGGTCACACTAGTTACCTTATGCCTATAGGAACTTATAACTGACAATTAAATTTTTATGGTAATAATGATTACTAATAAACACAGCTTACTTGTACGATAAAAATATTTCCAAACAGTAAATCCACACTGCCCCATGAAAGTGAAAGTATTAGGAATCACTGCACTGAAAGTATCTATTCAATCCATCTCCCACTTCTAGCTCTAATGCCACTTTTAGGTTAGTCACTCCTCTTCTCTCACTTTTTCTATTACAACAGCCATCCTATGTTCATCCTTTAATTTCCACATTGAGACCAGTATAATGTAGATGAAAATTAAATCTGGCAAATCATGTCACTATACAAGATGAAAGCTGGGCATGGTGGCCCACGCCTGTAATTCCAGCACTTTGGGAGGAGGCCAAGACAGGTGGATCACCTGATGTCAGGAGTTCAAGACCAGCCTGGCCAACACGGTGAAATGCCACCTCCGCTAAAAATTCAAAAATTGGAAGAGGAGGTTCTAAGATGGCTGAATGGGAACAGCTCCAGTCTATAGCTCCCAGTGTGAGCAACACAAAGACGAGTGGTATCTACATTTCCAACTGAGGTACCGGGTTCATCTCATTGGGGCTTGTCAGACAGTGGGTGCAGGAAAGTGGGTGCAGCCTACGGACCATGAGCCAAAGCAAGGTGAGGCATCATCTCACCCGGGAAGCATAAGGGATCCAGGAATTCCCTTTCCTAGCCAAGGGAAGTTGTGACAGACGGCACCTGGACAATCGGGTCACTCCCACCCTAATACTGTGCTTTTCCAGTGGTCTTAGCAAATGGCGCACCAGGAGATTATATCCTGCGCCTGGCTCAGAGGGTCCCACACCCATGGAACCTTGCTGACTGCTAGCACAGCACTCTTTGATCGAACTGCAAGGTGGCAGCAAGGCTGGGGGAAGGGCACCCACCATTGCTGAGGCTTGAGTAGGTAAACAAAGTGGCAGGGAAGCTTGAACTGGATGGAGCCCACCCCAGCTCAAAGAGGCCTGCCTGCCTCTGTAGACTCCACCTCTGGGGGCAGGGCATAGCTAAACAAAGGGCAGCAGAAACTTCTGCAGACTTAAATGTCCCTGTCTGACAGCTCTGAAGACAGTAGTGGTTCTCCCAGCACCGAGATGGAGATCTGAGAACGGACAGATTGCCTCCTCAAGTGGGTCCCTGACCCCCAAGTAGCCTAACTGGCAGGCACCTCCCAGTAGGGGCCGACTGACACCTCGTACGGCCAGGTGCCCCACTCTGAGACAAAGCTTCCAGAGGAACAATCAGGCAGCAACATTTGCCATTCTGCAATATTTGCGGTTCTGCAGCCTCCGCTGGTGATACCCAGGCAAATAGGGTCTGGAGTGGACCTCCAGCAAATTCCAACAGACCTGCAGCTTAGGGTCCTGACTGTTAGAAGGAAAACTAACAAACAGAAAGGACATCCACACCAAAACCCCATCTGTATGCCACCATCATTAAAGACCAAAGGTAGATAAAACCACAAAGATGAGGGGAAACCAGAACAGAACAGCCGAAAATTCTAAAAATTAGAGCACCTCTTCTCCTCCAAAGGAACACAGCTCCTTGCCAGCAACGGAACAAAGCTGGACGGAGAATGACATTGACGAGTTGAGACAAGGTTTCAGAAGATTGGTAATAAATTTCTCTGAGCTAAAGGAGGATGTTCAAACCCATCGCAAAGAAGCTAAAAACCTTGAAAAAAGATTGGATGAATGGCTAACTAGAATAAACAGTGTAGAGAAGATCTTAAATGGCCTGGTGGAGCTGAAAACCACAGCACAAGAACTACATGATGTATGCACAAGCTTCAGTAGCCGATTCAATCAACTGGAAGAAAGAGTATCAGTGACTGAAGATCAAATGAATGAAATGAAGTGAGAAGAGAAGTTTAGAGAAAAAGAGTGAAAAGAAATGAACAAAGCCTCCGAGAAATACGGGACTATATGAAAAGACCAAGTCTACATCTGGTTGGTGTACCTGAAAGTGACAGGGAGAATGGAACCAAGTTAGAAAACACACTTCAGGATATTATCCAGGAGAACTTTCCCAACCTAACAAGGCAGGCCAACATTCAAATTCAGGAAATACAGAGAACGCCACAAAGATACTCCTTAAGAAGAGTAACCCAAAGACACATAATTGTCAGATTCACCAAAGTTGAAATGAAGGAAAAAATGTTAAGGGCAGCCTTTGTGGGTTGGGTTACCCACAAAGGGAAGCCCATCAGGCTAACAGCGGATCTCTCAGCAGAAACTCTACAAGCCAGAAGAGAGTGGGGGCCAATATTCAACATTCTTAAAGAAAAGAATTTTAAACCCAGAATTTCATATCCAGCCAAACTAAGCTTCATAAGTGAAGGAGAAATAAAATCCTTTACAGACAAGCAAATGCTGAGAGATTTTGTCACCACCAGGCCTGCCCTACAAGAGCTCCTGATGGAAGCACTAAACATGGAGAGGAACAACCAGTATCAGCCACTGCAAAAACAGTAAAGACCATCAATCACAGGAAGACACTGCATCAATTAATGAGCAAAATAACCAGATAACATCATAATGACAAGATCATATTCACACATAACAATATTAACCTCAAATTTAAATGGGCTAAATGCTCCAATTAAAAGACACAGACTGGCAAATTGGATAAAGAGTCAAGACCCATCAGTGTGCTGTATTCAGGAGACCCATCTCACGTGCAGACACACATAAGCTCAAAATAAAGGGATGGAGGAAGATCTACCAAGCAAATGGAAAACAAAAAAAAAGCAGGAGTTGCAATACTAGTCTCTATAAAACAGACTTTAAACCAACAAAAATCAGAAGAGACAAAGAAGACCATTACCTAATGGTAAAGGGATCAATTCAACAAGAAGAGCTAACTATCCTAAATATATATGCACCCAATACAGGAGCACCTAGATTCATAAAGCAAGTCCTTAGAGACCTACAAAGAGACTTAGACCCCCACACAATAATAATCGGAGACTTTAACACCCCACTGTCAACGTTAGACAGATCAACAAGACAGAAAGTTAACAAGGATATCCAGGAATTGAACTCAGCTCTGCACCAAGTGGACCTAATAGACATCTACAGAACTCTCCACCCCAAATCAACAGAACATACATTCTTCTCAGTGCCACATCACATTTATTCCAAAACTGACCACATAGTTGGAAGTAAAGCACTCCTCAGCAAATGTAAAAGAATAGAAATTATAACAAACTGTCTCTCAGACCACAGTGCAATCAAATTAGAACTCAGGATTAAGAAACTCACTCAAAACCACTCAACCACATGGAAACTGAACAACTTGCTCCTGAACGACTACTGGGTACATAACGAAATGAAGGCAGAAATAAAGATGTTCTTTGAAACCAATGAGAACAAAGACACGATACACCAGAATCTCTGGGACGCATTTAAAGCAGTGTGTAGAGGGAAATTTATAGCACTAAATGCCCACAAGAGAAAGCAGGAAAGATCTAAAATAGACACCCTAACATCACAATTAAAAGAACTAGAGAAGCAAGAGCAAACACATTCAAAAACTAGCAGAAGGCAAGAAATAACTAAGATCAGAGCAGAACTGAAGGAGATAGAGACACAAAAAACCCTTCAAAAAAATCAATGAATCCAGCAGCTGATTTTTTGAAACGATCAACAAAATAGATAGACCGCTAGCAAGACTAATAAAGAAGAAAAGAGAGAAGAATCAAATAGATGCAATAAAACATGATAAAAGGGATATCACCACCAATCCCACAGAGATACAAACTATCATCAGAGAATACTATAAACACCTATACACAAACTAGAAAATCTAGAAAAAATTGATAAATTCCTGGACACATACACCCTCCCAAGACTAAACCAGGAAGAAGCAGAATCCCTGAATAGACCAATAGCAGGCTCTGAAATTGAGGCAATAATTAATAGTCTACCAACCAAAAAAAGTCCAGGACGAGACAGATTCACCACCGAATTCTACCAGAGGTACAAAGAGGAGCTGGTACCATTCCTTCTGAAACTATTCCAATCAATAGAAAAAGAGGGAATCCTCCCTAACTCATTTTAGAGGCCAGCATCATCCTGATACCAAAGCCTGACAGAGATACAACAAAAAAAGAGAATTTTAGACCAATATCCGTGATGAACATCGATGCAAAAATCCTCAATAAAATACTGGCAAACCGAATCCAGCAGCACATCAAAAAGCTTATCCACCATGATCAAGTGGGCTTCATCCCTGGGAAGCAAGGCTGGTTCAACATATGCAAATCAATAAACATAATTCAGCATATAAACAGAACTAAAGATAAAAACCACATGATTATCTCAATAGATGCAGAAAAGGCCTTTGACAAAATTCAACAGCCCTTCATGCTAAAAACTTTCAAAAAATTAGGTATTGATGGGACGTATCTCAAAATAGTAAGAGCTATTTGTGACAAACCCACAGCCAATATCATACTGAATGGGCAAAACAGGAAGCATTCCTTTGGAAAACTGGCACAAGATAGGGATGCCCTCTCTCTTGACTCCTATTCAACATAGGGTTGGAAGTTCTGGCCAGGGCAATCAGGCAAGAGAAAGAAATAAAGCATATTCAATTAGGAAAAGAGGAAATCAAATTATCCCTGTTTGCAGATGACATGATTGTATATTTAGAAAACCCCATTGTCTCAGCCCCAAATCTCCTTAAGCTGATAAGAAACTTCAGCAAAGTCTCAGGATACAAAATCAATGTGCAAAAATCACAAGCATTCCTATACACCAATAACAGACAAACAGAGAGCCAAATCATGAGTGAACTCCCATTCACAATAGCTTCAACGAGAATAAAATACCTAGGAATCCAACTGACAAGGGATGTGAAGGACCTCTTCAAGGAGAATTACAAACCACTGATCAATGAAATAAAAGAGGACACAAACAAATGGAAGAACATTCCATGCTCATGGATAGGAAGAATCAATATCATGAAAATGGCCATACTGCCCAAGGTAATTTATAGATTCAATGCCATCCCCATCAAGCTACCAATGAGTTTCTTCACAGAATTGGAAAAAACTGCTTTAAAGTTCATTTGGAACCAAAAAAAGAGCCTGCATTGCCAAGACAATCCTAAGCAAAAAGAACAAAACAGGAGGCATCATGCTACCTGACTTCAAACTATACTACAAGGCTACAGTAACCAAAACAACATGGTACTGGTACCAAAACAGAGATATAGACCAATGGAACAGAACAGAGCCCTCAGAAATAATACCACACATCTACAACCATCTGATCTTTGACAAACCTGACAAAAACAAGAGATGGGGAAAAGATCCCCTATTTAATAAACGGTGTTGGGAAAACTGGCTAGCCATATGTAGAAAGCTGAAACTGGATCCCTTCTTTACACCTTATATAAAAACTAATTCAAGGTGGATTAAAGACTTAAATGTTAGACCTAAAACCATAAAAACCCTAGAACAAAACCTAGGCAATACCATTTGGGAGATAGGCATGGGCAAGGACTTCATGACTAAAATACCAAAAGCAACGGCAACAAAAGCCAAAATTGACAAATAGGATCTAATTAAACTAAAGAGCTTCTGCACAGCAAAAGAAACTACCATCAGAGTGAACAGGCAACCTACAGAATGGGAGAACATTTTTGCAATCTACCCATCTGACAAAGGGCTAATATTCAGAATCTATAAAGAACTTAAACAAATTTACAAGCAAAAACCAAACAACTCCATCAAAAAGCGGGCAAAGGATATGAACAGAAACTTCTCAAAAGAAGACATTTATGCAGCCAACAGACACATGAAAAAATGCTCATCATCACTGGCCATCAGAGAAATGCAAATCAAAATCACAATGAGATACCATCTCACACCAGTTAGAATGGCGATCATTAAAAAGTCAGGAAACAATAGGTGCTGGAGAGGATGTGGAGAAATAGGAACACGTTTACACTGTTGGTGGGACTGTAAACTAGTTCAACCATTGTGGAAAACAGTGTGGCGATTCCTCAAGGATCTAGAACTAGAAATACCATTTGACCCAGCCATCCCATTACTGGATATATACCCAAAGGATTATAAATCATGCTGCTATAAAGACACATGCAAACGTATGTTTATTTTGGCACTATTCACAATAGCAAAGACTTGGAACAAACCCAAATGTCCATCAATGATAGACTAGATTAAGAAAATGTGGCACATATACACCATGGAATACTCTGCAGCCATAAAAATGGATGAGTTCACGTCCTTTGTAAGGACATGGATGAAGCTGGAAACCATCATTCTGAGCAAACTATCACAACGACAGAAACCAGACACCGCATGTTCTCACTCATAGGTGGGAACTGAACAATGAGAACACTTGGACACAGGGTGGGGAACACCACACATCGGGGCCTGTCATGTGGTGGGGGGAGGGGGGAGGGATAGCATTAGGAGATATACCTAATGTAAATGACGAGTTATGCATACCAACATGGCACATGTATACATACCTGCACGTTGTGCACATGTACCTTAGAACTTAAAATATTTTATATATATATATTTTTTAAATACAAAAATTAGCTGGGTGAGGTAGCATACATCTGTAATCCCAGCTACTCGGGAGGCTGAGGCAGGACAATCGCTTGAACCCAGAAGACAGAAGTTGCAGTGAGCTGAGATTGTGCCACTGCACTCCAGCCTGGGTGACAGTGAGACTGCATCTCAAAAAAAAAAAAAAAAAAAAAAGAATACTGAATTTTTTTTCCTACATGGGTGTTTTTAATTTTTAAAGTTAGTTTTGAAAATAGGAAAATTTCACATTTAAAAATACTTGCTTTCACTTTTAAAAATTAGAAAATTTGGCAACACTGGGCCCAAATTTCCACATAGCAAAACTCAGCTAGAACAGAGGAAAGGACATCTAGGTAAAATGGCATATGTGATCCGCAATTTTCAATTTATCACAGTCCTTATCAAGTCCAATTCATTCATTTTATCTTACCTTCGTGGTTCCCCATAAACAACTGAATTTGTGCTATCTGCTTTACAAAGTAAAACCCAAACTCTTCAGAAAGATACACAAAACTCTTGATATTCTGGCTCAAGCTAACTTTCCACTATCAATGCCCATCTCTTACACACTCATAAACAGGCTCATCTTTCTTCCAACACACCATGTTCCTTTATACGTTCTTTTACACTTCCAACATGTATATCTAGTTTCTTCTGCTTGGAATGCCCTCTCACATTCATTTCCCTACATATCCAAGCATCTGAAGAACTCTTCTAATCCCTCCTCCTTTAAAACTCAACCATACCAAAAGGTGGGAAAACAGACAATCTTATATAAATGAGATAATGCATGTAAACATTGAGCACAGAGACTGGCATACAGTAAGTTCTCATTAAATGTCTTTACAACAACTCTAAGAGGTAGGAATTATTACACCATAAATGAGATAAAGATATCGCTACTTAAAAAAGACATGTAACTTAATCAAGACTAACTTAATCAAGACCAAGGAGCTAGTGATACAGTTGGAATATGAATCCTAAACTCTCTAATTCTAAAGCCCATGTAATCATCATCAGACCATACTGTCTCTTCTTATTCCAATTTAAATGACATAGAACTGCCAGATTAAATTTCCTAATATATTTCATCATGTCACTTTTCTATTCAGGTACCTCCAACAGTTGCCTACTGGAAGCAAATCCAAACCATTCTACCTTTGTATCCCTAACTCAGCAATACAAGCTTAATATATACTCTCAACTAATTCAACTCATATTATTAAATGAACAAATAAATAAGAAAACTTCCATTGTACCAGTGTTCTGTATTAGGTGGTAGAATCTGAATACTTTCTTTAGCATTTCTTACATCACTTAATGCACAGCATGCACCAAAAAAAAAGTATAAAAGTATTAAAACCTATATGATACACACAAACACTAGTTATGAAACATCATCCTCCTTTTAAAAAAAATTTCCACACAGTTAACATTTCACCTCTAAGCTAGTGAAATACTAAAACTCAGCAACATTTCTGTGTGTGTGTGTGTGTGTGTGTAAATTGCTATTTTATTTCATTTTAAAGAAAAGTTGCAAAACATTTTAAAAGTTGCAGAATAATGCCTTATTATAGCCTATTTATATAACACTGGATGGCTACACTGCTGTACTTATATACTGAAAAAGCCATCTGAAAGCTAGAACAATGTCCAGCTGGACTTTTACCTTTTTTCTCTGAATTTTTATATATTGTTTGATTTATAAATAAGTATGTAATTTTTGAAAAACAATAAAGCTATTTAAACAACTTTAAGAAACAATTATTTTGAATCCTCAACAGTAACGAGATATTCCCTCCCACCTTACTCAAAAACATACTGAGTCACACTGGCAAAGTAAATATTAAAGCCCTAAGAAGAGGTAACTACATAAATTAGAAGACAATTTTAATTTTAGAAAGACATGCTATACAAACGAAGGCTATGAAATAACTTTTTTTTTATTTTGGAAACAGGATCTTGCTCTGTCACCCCAGGTGGAGTGTGGTGGCAGGATCATGACTCACTCACTGCAGCTTTGAACTTTTGGGTTCAAGCGATCCTCCTGCCTCAGCCTCCCAAATAGCTGGGATTACAGGCACATACCACCATGCCTGGCTAATTTTTTTACTTTCCTTTTGTAGAGACAGAGTCTTACTATGTTGACTAGGCTGGCTTTGAACTCCTTGCCTCAAGCAATCCTCTTGCCTTGGCCTCCCAAAGTGCTGGGATTACAGGTGCACAGGTGTACCTGTAATCCCTGTAATTTTAAATTACAGGGATTTAAAACCTGTAAAAGTACCTGTAATTTTAAATTAACGACGTTAATTTAAAAATTATTGGTTTCTGTTGAGATGGGGTCTTGCTTTGTTGCCCAGGCTGCCAGGCTGGTCTCAAACTCTTGGCCTCAAGTGATCCTCCGGCCTCAGCCTCCCAAAGGGCTGGGAATATAGGCATGAGGCACCACACCTGGCTGAAATGACTTTTTATTAAATCAAAAATGACTAGAATATTACCAATATTTGGCACAACACTGAATTTACAATATTTCACATGATTATTGAAAAGTAATTCCATTTATTTCACAATGCAGAAATCTTTTTAAAAATAAATCATATGTTTTCACATCTACTTTAGAAGATGCAAATTTTGGAAAAACAACATTTAACAGTGCAGAACTAAGAAAATTCAACATGAGGATTTATACAAATAATTAACTGCCTTATCAGTTACTGAAAAATTCTACCACTGGAATAACTGCTCTTTGTTGGTTTCCAGAATAGCCCATATTCCTCCATGTACATTTTCAATTCTCTAAAATCAAGCTTATTTCAAAAAAGTAATACAAATGCCAAATACATTCCTCTGTTGTCTCTTCAACAAGTTCTAGCACTATACCACAGCAACTAAGACTCAAAAAATTAATTTTATATTAAAAAAACTAGTGTATGGTATTTGTTATAAGGTCAGAAAATCAATTGAATTTGAATTACCTACAGTGGCAGGTATCTGACAAAGATTAATCTAAAACAGATATTGTCCCTGAAATGGAAGTCTACTAACCGTTTTACAGCCTATCAAAATCATGTGAAAGATTCTTGCTACAGCTGTTAGTATACTTCTTTCAGCTATAGTTCAGCCTATTTTCATAAGATAGAACGTCATATTATTATAATTCCATAAACCTCATCAGAACCACAAAAGTGCAAAGGTATAATTAAAAAGACATAAAGCACTATCAAAGGGCCTTCTAAGAGTGAACATTAACCAATACTATCAAAAAATGCTGAGGGAATACTGTAGAGAACATTACATCACCATAACCAATTTTTACTAAAAATGAATAACTCAACAAATACACTTTAACAGAAATTTAACCAACTTACCACAAGTTATTTAAATTTAACCAACTCACCAGAAGTTATTTTAGCAAAATTTTTACACAATTATTTGGAACTACAATTGTTTCTATAACATAAAAAGTGTAACAAAATTTGAGATTTAAATGAGGCTATCCAAGTAATACTTCATATTTATTCACTCTCTGCTTTAAAGAATCATAAGTTCATTATATGAATTTTTCAGCCCCAATTTTTTCCCTAAAATCTTCTCAAATTCATAGTCCAAAATGCAGAGGAAAATCTATTAATATTATAAGAATGCTCAGTGGTGTGAACTCAGATGTAATGTTCAAAAAAAAAAAGGAAAGATAATCCATTTAGTGTTAGAACCAAAATGTGACTCATGCTTGTGAAACTAAACAAACATGATTCTGGTTGGGGGCTTCCCTATACTTTGTTTTGACCGTATTTGTTGAGCAAATATTAATAGTTGTACTCGTCTCTCAAAAAGTTAACTTGTCCAAAAAGGAAGATAAAATATCAACTTCAGTTGGTAATAAATAGCAAATATATTGGTTAAAGGCAGTATTATCATAACTGAAGAACCCAGAACCAAATTAGCAGTACAGATATATTCTTAGTGAAGTGAAGTGAAATGAACAAAATTTTCTGGCCGGGCGCAGTGGCTCAACCCTGTAATCCCAGCACTTTGGGAGGCCGAGGCAGGCGGATCACGAGGTCAGGAGGTCGAGACCATCCTGGCTAACATGGTGAAACCCCGTCTCTACTAAAAAAAAAAATACAAAAAACTAGCCGGGCAAGGTGGCGGGCGCCTGTAGTCCCAGCTACTCAGGAGGCTGAGGCAGGAAAATGGCGTAAACCCGGGAGGCGGAACATGCAGTGAGCTGAGATCCGGCCACTGCGTTCCAGCCTGGGCGACAGAGCGAGACTCCGTCTCAAAAAATAAAAATAAAAAAAAGAAATGAACAAAATTTTCTTTAAATATTTTATTTTAAAATAATTTATTTGTTAAAAATATTTTACTAAGCAAAATAGCTGAAAAAGTGCTACTTTGTATTTTTGAACTGTTTATTTTGCAACATGATAAAGAATGGCTGTTATAATTGGTAGTTCTGCAGCAAACAAGCTACTTAAGACCTTAGACAAGACACTAATACCAACAATACAGAGCTTTACATTTTAATAGGTACTTCAGATACACTACCTCTTGCAGCTGAACTCTTTGGAGAAAAATATCCTCCCACAAAAGGAACTACAAAGATTGCTACATATCTTTTTCTCCCACAGTATGTCCTTGTCCTACAGGATCCCAGTTTAGAGCAGTTAAACAAAGGAATCATATATATAGTTTAAAAGTATTATGCAAATCATTCTTAAAATCACTCTTCAGAATGTTGTGCCTCTTTTCTTCCTTTGTTAAACCTTACTGCTGCTGGGCATTGTGTTCATGCCTATGATCCCAAAGCTTTCGGAAGCCAAGGTGGGAAGATTGCTTGAGACCAGGGATTTGAGGCCAACCTGGGCAACACAGTGAGATCCAGTCTCTACAATAAAAAAATTAGCCGGGCATGGTGGCGTGTGCCTGTGGTCCCAACTTCTTGGGAGGCTGAGGCAGGAGGACTGCTTAAGCTCAGGAGCTCAAGGCTGCAGTGCACTATGATCATACCACTGTACTCCAGCCTGGGTGATGTAGCAAGACCTTGTCTCAAAAATTATAACCATCACCAATTTAAACAATTTGGTACCACTAGAGAAAATGTTACTTTTGCATGAATACATAATAGGTCTACAATATATGAACTGAATATATTAGTCTCAATAATGGAGTTACTGCTCTGGTACAGCGCCAACTAATTAATTTCTTTTTAAGTCTGTACATTAAAAGTATGATATTACATAAAAGGCAAGAATGGATGTTACTAAGGCAATAAATATTAGTGTCACACACCAAATACAAAACCTATGTCTGAATTTTCTTATTTATAGACAGAAAAGGAAACAATTTCAGTATATAATTGCTAAATTTAACTGAGTTTTTTTCATTCTTTTCAAACTCTATAGGACTTAAGTTACCCATTTATTTTTCCCTGTGCATAATTGAACAGTGATTAAGATCTTGAACACAGGAGCCGGGCTCTAACCCCAGTTCTCCCACATAGCCATATAAATTTGGACTAGTTTCTTATCAGGGTCTCACTTCCTCATGTGTAAAATTGGCATAATAACAACAGTACATACCTCAAAAGAATATTATATGGATTAAATAAATTATAACACATTAAATACTTGGCAAAGCGCCCAGCACTTTGTGTTAGCTTTTAATATTATTGTTGTTATTATTGTTATGCAAATAAAAAGTGAAACTATATTAAGTGCCAATATTTACACAGTTTTAAAATTTAAAAGGCTGTAAATTTATATAACCAATAAAGACATAATTGCTTAAAAAAACTTTAGCTTGTAATCTGAGTAAGAACCAAATATCATTTAAAACAAAATTAGATGAGTTGTATATGTTTGCACTGATTATAATTTAACCTTTAAAATGAATTTATGAAGGCTGGGTGCGGTGGTTCATGACTGTAATCCCAGCACTTTGGGAGGCCAAAGTGGATCACTTGAGGTCAGGAGTTTGAGACCAGCCTGGCCAACAAGGTGAAACCCCATCTCAACAAAAAATACAAAAATTAGCCAAGAGTGGTGGCATACACCTGTATTCCCAGCTACTCAGGAGACTGAGGCAGGAGAATTGCTTGAACCTGGAGGCAGAGGTTGCAGTGAGCCAAGATTGGGCCACTGCATTCCAGCCTGGGCAAGAAAGTGAGAGCCTGTCTCAAAAAAATAATAAAATAAAATAAAACTAAAACATTCAAAAGTGATCTTTTTATAAAAATAATTGGAGATTTTTAATGTAAGCTAAGAAGAACATATTCTCTTAAACAATTCAAAATAAATAGGTAATTGGAGGAGTACTCACTATTAATCAAAGTTCATTCAAGTTGATTATCAGCTGGGTACAGTGACTCACACCTGTAATCCCAGCACTCTGGGAAGCTGAGGTGGGTGGATCACTTGAGGCCAGGAGTTTGAGACCAGCCAGGCCGACACGGTGAAACCCTGTCTCTACTTAAAAAAAAAAAAAAAAAAATAGCTGGGCAGGACATATTAGTGTCACACACCCAATACAAAATACTCTCCTACTCAGGGAGCTGGGGCAGCAGAATTGCTTGAACCCGGGAAGTGGAGTTTGCAGTGAGTTGAGATTGCACCGCTGCACTCCAGCCTGGGCCACAGAGCGAGATTCTGTCTCCAAAGGAAAGAAAGAGATTATTATATTTACCCCTTTTTACTTTCAAACAATCTCAAACTTACAAAGAAGTTGCAAGTACAGTTCAAATAATTTTTAACATTGGAGAGTAAGTTGTCAACATACTGCCTCATTACCCCAGAACACTTTTTTTGTGTATTTCCTTCAAACAAAGATATTCTTCTACAGAACTATAAAAATCATGATAATCAGAAATCAATACCATAACATTATCATATCATGCACAGACCCCATTCAACTGTTGCCAATTGTCCCAAAAATGTCCCGATAAGGATCCAGTCCAAAGTCATACAATGCATTTAGTTTTTATGTCTCCCTATTCTCCTTCAATCTGGAACCACCTGTAGTCTTTTCTTAACTTTCTGACTTCTGACACTTTTGAAGACTTCAGGCTAGCTATTTTGAAGAATGTCCCTCAGTAGTGCCTGTTATTTCATCATGATTAGATTCAAGTTATGCATCTTTGGCAGAAATATCATAGAAGAGGAGCCATGTTCTTATTGTTTCCTATCAAATGGCACTCAATTTTTGATTTCTCCCATCACTGGTGAGCTTAACTTTGCTCATTTGATCACAGTAGTGTTTGCCTGGCTTCCTCATTTTAAAGTTACCTTTTTCCCCTTATAAAGTATCTCATGGGAACCATATTGCGTATACCAATATACTCATCAAACTTTCAACTTACTCTTTTTAAAAATACTTTATTTTGGAGACAGGGTTTCATTCTGTAACCCAGGCTGCAGTGCAGTAGAGCAATCCCAGCTCACTGCAGCCTTGACCTTCTGGGCCTAAGCGATCCTCCCACTTCAGCCTCCTAAAGTAGCTGAGACCACAGGTATACACCACCATGCCTGGCTAATGTTTTTAAATTTTTGTAGAGATAGGGTTTTGTCATGTTGCCCAGACTGGTCTCAAACTCCTAGGCTCATGTGATCTTCCCTCCTCAGCCTCTCAAAGTGCTGGGATTATAGGCATGAGCCATAGCACCTGGCCTTTAAAAAAAAAAAAAATTATTAACACAATGACCTCATGGGTTTCTATTTCATTCAATGGGTTGGTTATATCCATTACTATCATTATTTTGACACTCAATTCATCCCATATTTGGCTAATGGGAATCCCTTCAAAGCTGGCTTTTGTGTCCTTTTTGATATGTTGCTATAATTCTTTAAGAACCTCCCTGCTTTCTGGCACAAGAACATGTTCAAGGCTCATTTGATACTTTCTCTGCCTCAGCCCTAAATTCAGCCATTTCTCCAAGGAGACTTTGTTGTTTTTATTGGAGAAAAGTACTTGGAAACCAAGATATGGACATTAGGTGTGCTTATTGCTATTGGGATATTACTGCTCTAACGCCCTCTCAGTGAACAGAATACCATATATATATTCCAATACATACTAAAAACCGTAAGTTCACATGGGTATCTCCAATTATAATCCAATATCCAGAGTTCATTCACGTTTTCTCCCTGGTCTTTATCTTATCTTCTCTTATCTTACCTTATCTAATCTTTCAGACGGAGTCTTGCTCTGTTGCCCAGACTGGAGTGCAGTGGCGTGATCTCTGCTCACTGCAACCCCCACCTTCCGGGTTCAAGCGATTCTCCTGCCTCAGTCTCCTGAGTAGCTGAGACTACAGATACACGCCACCACACCCAGCTAATTTTTGTATTTTTAGTAGAGACGGAGTTTCGTCATGTTGGTTAGGCTGGTCTTGAACTCGTAACCTCAGGTGATCCACTCACCTCGGCCTCCCAACATGCTGGGATTACAGGCGTGAGCCACTGCGCCCAGCTGGTCTATATTTTAGCTACCTTTTCTGATAGTGAGAAATTTGGCTCCTGTTATCCTTAATTGATTTACTTAGTTGATCAATATCTATAAATAACCATTCTTTCATTGCCGCCACAGCTCCTCCCCGCCAGTAAGGACACTCTTCTCACTCTGCTCATGTTCAAAAAACCTGCATCTACTGCTGCCACCCCCTGCTATGCCATCCTCACCCCAGTTGAACACTGACACCCTATGGCTCTATGCTCCCCTTCACCCCTATAAAAAAGTCATCCTCAACCCTTTCAGACTCTGACATCTCAAATTATATCCCCCTTCATGTGGATACCCTCCTCACCCCACTTCAGCTCTAGCACTCCATGCTAGGCCACTGCTCCAGCTGGGCTCCAATACACCCTTTCAGGCCACTGCTACTATCCCTTCTTCCCGTCTCACTTCCTTTTCTCTTGCTTCTCCCAGGTTTGGACTAAAGTTTCCAGGAAGGGAAGTCAGAAGAAAAGGGAATGATTAAGGATTCGGGAACTAGAGAGAGGAGGGAATAGAAGAGCAGTATCATTGTATGATACCTTACAATTAGTTATTTTGCTATACAATGATTCTTTATGTTTCTAAAACATATGCAGAAAATAAGGAATAAACACTAAAGAACATAATAGGAAAGAAGAAAAGAATATGATACTGAAAAAGAAAAAAAATTTATTAAATGTACTAAATATTTGTCCTTATTTATTTTACACTTCCAATCATTAAGAGTTGTTATAGACTATAACAAGGCTATGAACTATGGCCAACCCCCTTTTCCACCTTGGAATTGAAAAACCTATACCATATACACAGGGAATTTACGGTACTTAAGTTTGTAGGTTATACAGAGTGGTAACAGCAGTAGAGCAATTCCTACAATTCCTACAACCCAAACTGTGAAATCAATAATGGTGAAAGAGTTGTCTCAAAAACAAAACAAAAAAAAGTTAGACAAATGCTACATTAATGTTTGGGTGGTCAGATTCTATTTTGAAGTCTGAAGTTTGCAGATATGCCTATAGATTTTTGGAGTTTACCACTTTCTTATTCTGTATCATTAATATAATATTTTAAGTTACTATATACTCTACCATTTTTCTGTATTTAGCAAGAAATTTGCATTTTTTATTTGATATAATAAAAGTTTTAATGTAATTTATATTAGATTTTGCATTTTTTTCATTACTGTTATATTTTAACCTGACTAAATGACTGATCTAATTGTATTAGTATTGTGAACAATCATGTGGAATGTTTTGAGACAGAGTACTATATTTGTGAATATAATTTTATGGCTTTTTTCACTTAGTAAGAACCTATCAGTGTGGAAAACTAAGAAAATTGCTCTCTGCTGTATAATCTGGTATTCATTGTAGATTAAAGCTTATTTTTCTTTTTTTTTTTCTTTTTGAGACAGAGTCTCGCTCTGTTGCCCAGGCTGGAGTGCAGTGGCGCAATCTCGGCTCACTGCAAGCTCTGCCTTCCGGGTTCACGCCATTCTCCTGCCTCAGCCTCCCGAGTAGTGGGACTACAGGCGCCTGCCACCACACCCGGCTAATTTTTTGTATGTTTAGTAGAGATGGGGTTTCACTGTGTTAGCCAGGATGGTCTCAATCTCCTGACCTTGTGATCCACCTGCCTCGGGCTTCCAAAGTGCTGGGATTACAGGCGTAAGATATATAGATATATAGATTATATCTATATACACTAGCAACGAACAATTCAAAAATGAAATAAAGGAAACAATTCCATTTATGATAGCATGAAAAAGAATAAAATACATTAGGAGTAAATCTAACCAAGGAAAACAAGTCATTCTACCAAAAAGACACATACATGCACCTGAATGTTCATTACAGCACTATTCAAAATAGCAAAAACATAGAATCAGCTCAGGTGCCAAACAACAGTGGACTGAATAAAGAAAATGAGGTATATCCCATGGTACATATACACCATGGAATACTACACAGCCATGTACTTCACAACAACATGGATGCAGCTGGAAACTACAGTTTCCAGCTATGTTAATTAGCAGAATGTTAGCAGCTATGTTAATTAATGCAGAAACAGAAATTCAAAGACAAAGTGTGGGAGTGGGGTGAGGGATAAAAGACTATACACTGGATACAGTGTACACTGTTCAGGTGATGGGTGCACCAAAATCTCAGAAATCACCACTAAATAACTTACTCATGTAACCAACCACCACTTGTTCCCCAAAAACCTATTGAAGTAAAAAAATTTAAAAAAAAGAAAAAAGAAAAAAAATTCAAAGACTAAATGTTCTCACTTATAAGAAGGTGCTGAACACTAGGTATATGTAGTTGTAAAAATGGGAACAACAGACACTGACGAATACAAGACAGGGAAGGGAGAGGGTTAGGGTTGGAAAAAAAAATACCTATTGGGTACTATGCTCACTACCTGGGTAACAGATTCATTTGTACTCCAAACTTCAGCACCATGAAATATTCCTTTGTAGCAAACCTGCCCGTGCCTCCCTAGTTCTAAAATAAAAGTTGAAAAAAGATAAAATAAAATAAAAGTTCAATAAAACATTGTTGAAATAAATTAAGATCCAACAAATGGGGAGACATCCCATGTTCACAGATCAGAAGATGAGATGTTGTTAAGATGGCATGGTAAACAGAATAATGCTCCTCACCAAATATGTCCACACCCTAACATCCAGAACCTGACAAAACAGACTTTACAGATGTGATTAAGATTCTTCAGATGTAGCAATTATCCTAGATTATCTGAGTGGGTTCAATGTAATCACATAGTCCTTATAAGAGGGAGGCAAGAGGCTTAAAGTCAGAGACAGGAAAGGTGACAATGGAAGCAGAGGTTAAAATGGTATGGTATAAATAAGAAGGAAGGGGCTGTGAGCCACAAAATGCAGGTAGCTTCTAGAAACTGGAAAAAGACATGGAAAGAGATTCTTTCCAAGAAAAGCCTCTAGATGGAATACAGCTCTGCCAACAACTTGGTTTTATTTATTATTTATTTATTTTTGAGACAGTGTCTCGCTCGGTCACCGAGGCTAGAGTGCAGTGGCATGATCTCGGCTCACTGCAACCTCTGCCTCTCGGGTGCTTCAGCCACCCAAGTAGCTGGGAATACAGGCGTGCACCACCATGCCTGGCTAAATTTTTGTATTTTTAGTAGAGACCGGGTTTTGCCATGTTGGCCAGGCTGGTCTCGAACTCCTGGCTTCAAGTGACCCACCTGCCTCACGCTCCCAAAGTGTTGGGATTACAGATGTGAGCCATCACACCTGCCCTCAATAACTTGATTTTAGCCCAGAAAACCCCCAGACCTGTAAAATATTAAATATGTGTTGTTTTAAATCACTAAGTTTGTGGTAATTTGTTATAGTAGTAGTTTCCTTACAGAACACTAATAGAGATGCCAAAACTTCCAAACTGATCTACAGATTCGATACAATAGCTTTCAAAATCCCAACTAGATTTTTTTTGCAAAAAATAAACTGATACTAAAATTCATAGGGAAATTCAAGGGAATGAGAATAGCCAAAACAATCTTGAAAAAGAAGAATAAAGTTGGAGGACTCACACTTTGCAATTTCAAAACTTACTAGAGCAAGAGTAATAAAGACAATGTGGTACTAACGTAAGGATAGACGTAAAGATCAATGGAACAGAACTGAGAGTCCTGAAATAAACTCATTTATGGTTAACTGGCTTTCAACAGCATGTCAAGATCATTCAATGGAGAAAGACTAGTCATTTCACCAAATAATGCTGGAACAAATGGATATTCATATAAAAAAAAGTTGGAGCCCCTTCTGACATCACAAAAATCAACTCAAAATGAAACATAAACCAAAATATAAGAGCTAAAACTAGAAAACACTTAGACATGGCAGTAAATCTTCTTGATCATGGGTTAGGCAATGGTTTCTTAGCTATACTTTATCAAAAGAAAGAAAGAAAAAAGCAACTAAAAAAAAGGTAAATTGTACTCCATCAAAATTTAACACTTTTGTGCTTCAAAGGACACTATCAAGAAAGTTAAGACACCTCACAAAATGGGAAAATGTATTTGCAAATCATGTATCTGATAAGGGACTAGTATCTAGAATGAATAAGGAACTCTCACAACTTAACAATAAAAAGACAACCCAATTAAAAAATGGGCAAAGGATCCGAATAAACATTTTTTTCCAAAGAAGTTATACAAATGACCAACACATACATGAAAAGATGCTCAACATCATTAGTCACCAGAGAAATGCAAATCCAAACCAACCACAATGAGATACTACTTCCGGGCCTCCACCAGGATGGATATAATAAAAAAGATAGACAATAACAGGCATTGGCAAAGATGTGGAGAAACTGAAACACTCATACATTGATAGCAGAATTATAAAGTGATGCACTTTGCAAAATAGTTTGGCAGTTCCTCAAAATGTTATACATAGTTACTGCATGATCCAACAATTCTACTCCTAGATGTATACCCAAGAGAAATGAAAACATGTATCCACACAAAAGCTAGTATGCAAATGTTCACAGCAGCATTAGTCACAATAACCAAAAGGAAAACAACCCAAACATGCAACAACCAATTAATGGATAAACAAAATGTGGTATATCCATACAATGTAATATTATTCACCATTAAAAAAGAATAAAGTACAGATACATGTTACACATTTATGGACCTTGAAAACATTATGCTAAGTGAAAGAAGCCAGTCACGAAAGACTACATATTCTTACTCAATTTATATAAAATGGCTAGAATAAGCAAATCCATAGAGACAGAAAGTAGACTGGTAGTTGCTTAGGACCATATGGGATTGGATTGGGGAGTGATAGCTAAAGGATACAGGGTTCTTTTGGGGTAAGGAAAATCTTCTAAAATTGACTGTGGTGAAGGCAGCCCCTACCTGTGAATATAGTAAAAGCCACTGAATTGTACACTTTAAATGGATGAGTTGTACAGTACATGAAGTATATCTCACTAAAGATATTAGCGGGGGAAAACTTGCTGTAAGGTCCCCTCATTCCAGACTACAAAGTCTTCAGGGATACTGCTGGAGACTGGTTTTCAAGGCCTCATTAGGCAGCCTAGACGTCAAAACAGAGGGAAGATAGCCTCTTTAATAAAAACAAAACAAACAAAAACCCTAGCAAGGCTAACCTGTCTTGATGGTCTGCTAGAAGGCATATTTATCACACGGATATATGACTGAGGAAAGTTAAAATCCAACTCCTCAATTCTAATCTCCAAGTGAATAGATAAAAGGGAGTAGGTACTGAAAAACCATTCACTACTAAATGAAGTTCTAAATAAAACTATACTAACATACTGGATAACATTTTGGTTGAGTGACTTTTGTTGCTAATTACCTTGATGCTATATTAATAATATTTGCAAGGGACCAAGCACAGTGGTTCACACCTGTAATCCCAGAAATTTTGGGAGGTTGAGGCAGGCAGATCACCTGAAGTCAGGAGTTCAAGACCAGCCTGGTCAACATGGCAAAA
This sequence comes from Macaca fascicularis, assembly GCF_037993035.2. Taxonomy (NCBI): domain Eukaryota; kingdom Metazoa; phylum Chordata; class Mammalia; order Primates; family Cercopithecidae; genus Macaca; species Macaca fascicularis. The sequence goes on along the minus strand of NC_088375.1, from coordinate 189,542,049 downwards.
CTCTGTCTCTACTAATAATACAAAAATTAGCCAGGGATGGTGGTGCACACCTACAATCCCAGCTACTTGGGAGGCTGAGGCAGGAGAATCACTTCAACCCGGGAGGCAGAGGCTACAGTGAGCTGAGATCATGCCACTGCACTCTAGCCTGGTCAACAGACAGAGACTCTGTCTCAAAGAAAATAATAATAATAATAATAATAACAACAATAATATTTGCAAGGGACAATATATAATCTGAAAACTTTCGCAATCAGTACTTTAAAAACATATCAAAGAACTATTAATAAAGCATATTCAACGATACTATATTTGATCTTTAAAACCTACATAATAGGCCGGGCTGGTGACTCACATCTGCAATCCTAGCACTTTGGGAGGCCGAGGTGGGTGGATCGCTTGAGCCCAGGAGTTCAGGACCAGCGGGGCAACATAGCAAAACCTTATCTCTACAAAAAATTAGCCAGGCATGGTGGCATGTACCTGCAGTCCCAGCCACTCAGGAGGCTGAGGTGAGGGAATTACCTGAGCCTAGAAGGTAGGGGCTGCAGTAAGCCATGATCTTGTCGCTGCATTCCAGCCTGGGTGACAGAGCTGGACCTTGTCTCAAACAAAACAAAACAAAACAAAACAAAAACAACCTAATTACCTGATTTTAATGTCACATAATGTGCTACCTCAGCAACAGATGGTGTTTATGAAAAAAGGAGATTTACCAATACAAAGAAAAGTAACATCAGGGAGTAGAGGACATTTAGCATCTAATTTACCACTGGGGCATCTCTTGATACTTCCCTGCCCAATGTTGACAGTAAATGAACAAACGCAGTGGGCAAGGCCTGAGAAACGTCACAGTAACTAGGCTCAGGCTTTTCTATAAAACAGTTGCTGGGTACAGTGGCTCACACCTGTAATCCCAGCATTGTGGGAGGCTGAAGCAGGCAGACTGCTTGAGCTCAGGAGTTCGAGACCAGCTTGGGCAATATGGCAAAACCCTGTCTCCACAAAAAAAAATAAAAATTAGCCAAATTAGCCAGGCATGGTGGTACATGCCTATAGTCCCAGCTACTCGGGAGGCTGAAGTAGGAGGATCACCTGGGCCAGGAAGGTGGAGGTTGCAGTGAGCTGAGATCATACCACTGTATTCCAGCCTGGGTGACAGAGCCAGACACCGCCTCAAAAAAAAAAACCAAAAAAACAAAAAAACAGTCACTACCCATTCCCAGGTAAAACACTCAGACCAGCCGAGATTCTGGCTAAGAATCCGTAATAGAGTTTAGAGAAGGGGGACAAGATCAGCTGTGTTCTAGGGACTACTTTCAGTGACAGAAGTTGTGATTTGCCTCCTAATTTTACTCTTGTAAGTATCCCCAGAAAAAGAGACCAAACAATCCTGGAGGGGCTGTTCCCTTATAGGGTGAATTTACTCTACGAAAAGAATCCAAGAGTCAGAGGAAATGCAGTGCTCAGATCCTTCCTTCAGGACCAAGGCATTTATTCCTCTAACTGCCAGGAGAGTTGGCTGCTGAGAGGTTACAGCTATGTCCTCCTCCACAAGCTGCCCTCAACCAAAGTATAACAGGTTGAGTTCTCTGAAAGGAAACACCAAGATAGAATGAGAAATGCAAGACACTTACTAGGGATCGACATCTGTGAAAGAACGGCAACAGAAGCAGGACTGGGAAGAGGAAGAAATCAAACTGTAATGCAGGCCTGACAAAAGCTCAGTCAACGAGGTATGGCTCTCTGGAGCAGGTATTGCCTGTCGAAGGGTTCCATGTTTGACTGAAATAGCTGGATCTTTACACTCCTACCTTGCTCAGTCATTTGTAAGCTGCCCCTAGAAAAGTATGACCTCAGATGAAGCAGATCTCTGCTGCTGAGACAGACCGTGAATCAGCTGACAGTTGGAAGCTGTCTGATGAAAGCACTTCCTGCAGCTGGGCAGCAAGTAGTTCCCTGAAGAGAAACAGTGTAGTTCACCTTCATCTCTACCACATAAAGAAAAATGCCCCACCCAGGGTTATGCCTCTTCTCCCTCAGGTCAGCCCACATCTATTTTCAGATAACTGTCAAGTGCCATCCCAGCTGCAGAGCTCCCCATAGGATTGACTGAAGTCTCCATTGTGACTGCATCAGTTCAACTTCTCTGCCCACCTAATTGTGCTTTCCTCACTCCTTTATAAGTGTCCTGAAAGTACATAGGGAATTGAGGCTCAGAGAGGTTAAGTAACTTGTCCAAGGTTACACAGCTAGAAAGTGGCAGAACTGGGATTTGGGCCCAGGTCTCCAAACACAGCACTTAGGAATTTAGACCTCATTCTCTACGAAACAGAATGTTTGAAGGTTTTCCTTTCCTTTTTGTTTTATTGGAATATTTGCTTTTCTAATGATAGCTTTATTATGTAATTCATACATAATAGAGCTCACCCTTGAGAGGCACACAACTGTGAAAAGTACACAATTTGGTGTTATTTAGTATATTCACAGATTTGTGCAACCATTGCCACTATCTAATTTTGGAACATTTTCACCCCAAAAGGAAATCCCATACTCATTAGTAATCACTCCCCTTACTCACAGGCCCTACAAACCACTAACCTACTACTTTCTGTCTCCAGGATTTGCCTATTCTGGACATTTTGGATAAATAAAATAATATATGTGGCTTTTAACTTTTTTATTGTGGTAAAATATATATAAGATTTATCATTTTTAAATGGACAGTTCAGTGGTATTAAGTACATTCACACTGTTGTGCAATCATCACTCCTACCTATCTCCAGAATTTTTCATCCTCGCATACTAAAATTCTAGTTCAACAGAACAATAACTCTTCACTTCTCTCTCCTCTCAGCCCCTGGCAACCTCTAAATTCTACTTCTATCTCTATGAATTTGCCTACCCAAATACTGCATATAAGTGGAATCATAATAATGTTTGTCCTTTGGTGTCTGGCTTATTCACTTAGCATAATCTTTAACATTCATCCACGTTGTAGCATGTATCAGGATTTCCTTCCTTTTTAGGGCTAAATAACATTTCCTGTAGGTAGACAGAAAGACAGAGGAAGGAAGGAAAGAAGGAAGGGAGGGAGGGAGGGAGGGAGGGAAGGAAGGAAGGAAGGAAAATAGACCACCTTTTGTTTATCCATTCATCTGTCGATGGACACTTGGGTTGTTTTCATCTTCTGCCTATTGTGAATAATCCTACTGTAAAACACGGTTGTATAAATATCTATTCAATTCCCTGCTTTCGATTATTTTGGTTATACACCCAGAAGCAGAATTTCTGGCTCATATGGTTATTCTATGTTTAATTTTTTGAGGAACTGCCATACTGTTTTCTACAGCAGCTACACCATTTTATATTTCCAAATGGTTCCAACTTCTCCACATCCTTGCCAACATTTGTTATTTTCTGGCTTTTTAAAAAAATAATATCCATCCTAACGGGTGTGAAGTAGTATTTCATTGTAGTTTTGATTTTCATTACTCTAATAATGAGTGCTGTTGATCATCTTTTCTTGTGCTTATTGGTCATCTGTACATTGTCTCTGGAGAAATGTTTATTCAAGTCCTTTGCCATTTTTGAATTAGGTTGTTTCTTGTGGCTGAGTTGTAGTTTAATATATTCTGGATATTAATCCCCTTATCATGCAGTTTGGTTTTGAGTGTCTAGTAAGATATCCATTTAGAAATATCTGGCAGGCAAATATATATGCTGATCTTTGGATTATTTGGAAGTGCTTCAGAGTTTCAAAGGGAAGAAGTAGCTGGCCATGCTGATGAAGTTCTAGGCTCCATCGCAATCCCCAACACAGCTCAGATTTTATCTGCTTCAAAAGCTGGAATTCCAGCTTAAGACTTCATTTGAAAGTGAGCGTACAGTTGCTTTAAACAAATTTTAAACCACTACATTATATCATGCTATCTTATGTTCATAAAATTGTAGTTGAAACTGTAGAAATAAATTAGATTCTAAATTAGAAGACTTGATATAAGAAGGAACATCCTACTTTTGTGGGGTAAGAGAATAAAAGAAAATAGAAAGCCAGAATAATGAAGTAAAACAGAAATCTAGGAAGAAGCATTTCAAGAGAAATGTACAGTAGACTACAGAAAATTCTATACAGAGGTCATGAAGAATGAGGACTAGAAAAAAGATACTGTGTTTGGCAATCATGAGGTCACTAGCGACCTTTAAGAGATCAATTTTAATTTAGTGACTGAAAGCATAAGTCAGACTACAAAACCTTTAGAAGGTGGAATGAAGGTTGAGGGAGGAAAGGTAACCAATACAGAATACTCTCAATTTTGGTACAGGCTGTAATAATAATAGTGAATATTTACATAGCACTTAATATGTGTTCAGCCTCATTATAAATGCTTTACATATTAACTAATTTAATCCTCAAAACAACCTATGAAGTAGGTACCATCATTTTGCCCTTTTACAGTTGAAAAAACTGAGACTTTGAAGGAGCCAGAATTGCATATTTGTGATAGTATGTATGTGTACATATGTGTATATATACACACACACATATGGTAGATATATACAAATACGTGTGATGGTAAAGACTACAATAATATAATATTGAGTGAGACAAAACATAAAGAGTTTTTCACAATAGGGAGCCATAATGTGGGGAAGGATTTTATATTACCAATAACATCAATGTATGTTGGTGATGTTGGCTAGTCATGTCAGTTAGCAGGTATTGATAGATTTAAACAAAATAAGAACAAGCTGGCTTTTCCAGAACCTATCAGTGCTACAGGCCTCTATTCAACAAAACCATGAATGAATAGGGGGGAAAATGTAATTATCTCCAAGGCTTTCAAAGACACAATACATTTTCTTGTTGCTCACAGACCAAAAGATAATGGAGGGACAAAAAGCTATTTTGCTGATTAGTTCCATTGTATGTTTATGCCTAAAAGAAGCAATAATTTTTTTTGAACAAAAAAGGAAAGGATTATCTGAAGATAACAAAAAGCTATTCTAAAACCAGAAATCTGTAGTTTACTCTGAGAAAAAAGGATTCGTATTTGGCAACATTCTGTCATCTTCCTTCCTACTAGTATTATCCCTTTGGATCAACTATGCACTAAAGTATTAGAGGGCATACAAAATGTTAATACAGAAAGAATTTTATTAAAGGTTAATCTAACTTGTAAGCAGTAAAGTGTTTTCGATCTTTACTGCAATATTGGACATAATTCTAAAATTTCTTACAATTGTAATTATATTAAAATAGAGCAATGTATCCAGTAGTACCCACTTCCCAAGTTAATCACTTCCTACTCTCTGCCCCCATAGTAACTTCTTCTATTATTACAAAACACTGTGGTAAATGCCATTTTATTTATTCAGACCCTTAACTGATTTAACAGAAAATTTTTAAATGCCATTTTTATATGTACATTCCATAGTAAACTGTGTGCCTCTTAAATATAGAAATTATGTTGTTTTGCACAGAACATACTAAAAAATTAAAAGTTTTTTTTGTTGTTGTTGTTTTTGAGACAGGGTCTTGCTCTGTTGCCCAGGCTGGAGTACAATGGCCTGTGATCACAGCTCACTGTAGCCCCAACTTTCCAGGCTCAAGCATTCCTCCCACCTCAGCTCCCCAAGTAGTTGGGACTACAAGTGTGTGCCAACATGCCTGGCTAATTTTTTAATAGGGACAGGGACTCCCTATGTTGCCCAGGCTGTTCTTGAACTTCTGGGGTCAAGTGATCCTCCCACCTAAGCATCCCAAAGTGCTGGGATCCCAAGTGTGAGCCACTGTGCTCAGCTAAAAAAAATTAGGTTTTATAAATAAATAAATGGGTGAACAAACACGAAGAAAATTATAGCTTGGCATTGCATTAAACACAAACATCTTTTGATGACAGTAACAATGACAATTTTTACTTTGGAATAAGACCTCTCCAAAATACAGAGAGAAACATTCTTTGAGTAGTTAAGAGAATGATTTTCCTTCACATCCATTAATAAAGATAGGTGAAACAATAAATAGAAAATAAAGTTGACATGGTCCATAGCATTTGTAGAATGAAAATTACATAACGTTTTGACTGCCAACAATAGGTTCAGAAACAATGATAATACTAATAAAGGTGTTCATTTTTCTTTTCCTTTTTTTTTTTAAAGACAGGGTCTCACTCTGTCACCTAGGCTGGAGAGCAGTGACGCCATCATGGCTTACTGCAGCCTCAACCTCTTGGGCTCAAGCGATCCTCCCATCTCAGCCTCCCAAGTAGCCGGGACTATAGGTGAGCACCACTACGCCCAGCTAATTTTTTTTTTAAAGATAAGGTCTCACTATGCTGCCCAGGCTGGTCTCAAACCCCTGGGCTCAAGTGATCCTCCTGTCTCGCCTCCCAAAGCACTGGGATTTCAGGTGTGAGCCACCATGCCAGGCCAGGTGATCATTTTTCTACACGGCATTTCTGAACTTTAGCTGCATATAAAATTACCTGGGAGCTTTTTAACAATTCTGAAATTTGGTCCTAATTCTCAGCAGATTCTGACGTGATTAATTTGGAGTGAGTCTCAGGTACCGTTTTTTTTTTTTTTTTTTAATCTCCCCAGGTGATTTTAATGTGAAACCAAGATGGAAGCCCACAATTCTTTTCTTTAAAATCAAATCTTTGAGGTAGAATTTACATTCAGTAAAATCTGCCAATTTAAGCATACAATTTAATAACTTTTGACAAATGAATGTAGTCATGTAACCACTACAGTCATTAACATTTCCATCACCCAAAAGTTTTCTCACATCTACGAACCTGAGCCAATCCCTCAAGATGAATCCTGAGTGGCTAACTGGGCCTACATTTAAAATAGAGCCAAACAGCCATTTACTGACTAGAAGTTACACACTTATCTGAGTTCCTGGAAAACTCACACCTCTGCTTAACTTTGGGACTTTCATAGCTGACTATGCCTATTCACATTGCCCAAAACAACCAATAGGCTGTCGCTTGCATACTACAAATATTCAAGTACAAGTATTTATATGAACATATGAGGGTCTTCAAAAAGTTTGTGGAAAATGAGTATTATAAAAAAACTACACATGGATTTCACTTTTTTTTTTTTTTGCACTGAAATAAACTCATACTAACTTGCTATAATATATCTGGATAGGATCTAGTTTAAGGCACGAAAAAGGACAAGACGTAAGTTTGAAAAGAGCCCCTATCAGAGAAACATGAATTCTGCTAAAATTAAAGCAAGAACAAACACCAAATTTATGGTGAAGCTTGGGAGGAAGAATGGTGAAACCACTGATGCTTTATAAAATGTGTATGGGCAATGCCCCCAAAGAAATCAGCAGTTTACAAACGGATAACTTATTTTAAAAGGGTGAGACAATGCTGAACATGAAGCCTACAGCAGTAGACCATCCACATCAATTTGTGAGGAAAAACATTCATGTTGTTTGTGCTCTAATCAAGGAGGACAGACAATTAACAGCAGAAACAACAGACAATACCATAGACATCTCAATTTGTACAGCTTACATAATTCTGCTGAGAAATTAAAGTTGAACAAAACTTCCACTTAACAGGTGCCAAAACCACTGCATCCAGATCAGCTAATAAGAGCAGGGCTTTCACTGGAAATTCTAAACAAGCAGGATCAAGACCCTGAGGCATTTCATTGAAGAACTGTGACAGGAGATGAAACATGACTTTACCAGTATGATCCTGAAGACAAAGCACAATTAAAGCAACGGCTACCAAGAGGCAGGAGTGGTCCAATGAAAGCAAGACCAGACTGATCAAGAGCAAAGGTCATGGCAACAGTTTTTTAGGATATTCAAGTCATTTTACTTGCTGACTTTCTGGAGGGACAAAGAATGGTAACATTTGATTTATTATGTGAGTGTTTTCAGAAAGTTAGCCAAAGCATTAGCAGAAAAATGCCCAGGAAAGCTTTACCAGAGTTTTTCTCCACCACAACAATGTTCCTGCTTATTCCTCTCATCAAACAAGGGCAATTCTATGAGAGTTTTGATGAGAAATCATTAGGCATCCACCTTACAGTCCTGATTTGGCTCCTTCTGACTTCTTTTTGTTCCCTAATCTTTAAAAAAGTCTTCAGAAGGCACCAATTTTTCTTCAGTCAATAATGTAAAAAAGACTGCATTGACATGGCTGAATTCCTAGGACCGTCACTTCTTTAGGGATGAGCTAAGTGGCTTGTATCATTACTTATAAAAGTTCTTGAACTTGATGGAGTTTATGTTGAAAAATAAAGTTTATACTTCTAATTTTTATCCTTTAATTCCATTTTTCCATGAGCTTTTGAAATCCCCTTATATGTTTTCATTTCTCTCAGGTAAATACCTAAGAGTAGGATTGCTGAATCTTTTGTTTAAGTACATGATTAGCTACAATAGGACATTGTTTTCCATGTAGCTGCACCATTTTGCATTCATACCATACTTTACATACCAGCAATGTATGAGAGTTCCAGTTACTCCATATACTTGTCAGCTCTTGGTACAGTCTTTTTTTTTTCTTTAACCATTTTAGTGTGTGTGTAATGTAGGTATTTCCTTGAATTTTAATTTGTATTTCTCTAAGGACTAAATTATACAAAGTATACAAACAACTGTTGTGAAGGCAAGAAAACCACTAGGCAGAAGGGTACTTCAGCTTTTGCTTCAGTAGTCTTTTTTTTTTTTTTTTTTTGAGGCAGAGTCTCACTCTGTCGCCCAGGCTAGAGTGCAGTGGCACGATCTTGGCTCACTGCAACCTCTGCCTCCTGGGTTCCAGCAATTTTCCTGCCTCAGACTCCGGAGTAGCTGGGACTACAGGCGTACGCCACCACGCTTGGCTAATATTTTTGTATTTTTAGTAGAGACAGGGTTTCCCCATGTTGGCCAGGATGATCTTGATCTCCTGAACTCGTGATCCACCCGCTTCAGCCTCCCAAAGTGCTGGGAGTGAGCTACCACGCCTGGCCTCAACAGTCTACTTTTAAAGAAGGTAACTATGTTATACTCCCCTAAATACCACATTCATCACTCCATTATAAAGAACAGGCAAATGATCAAAAAACACGTATGCAAGGAACTTTTCAAAAACCGGTTTCAGAAACTCTCAGAGTCAAATATTCACTCAGTTTATAACTTCCTCCCTACATAAGGAAGGCAACGTAATATAGTCCTTAGAAGTTTAGGCTTTGATGCCCAACCTAACTTTGCATTCTAAGATAGGAAAATGCAAAGTATTACAGAAAGACTTCCACCAAAAACAGGTAAACAATTATTTACTGAGCCTTACGCATAATAAGTGACTAAATGCTAATTCAAGGAATGAATCAAGAACAAGTTAATAATAAGCTTCAAGGATAATTTTTATCTATGTAATGCTTTAAAAATCAGAAGCATCCAGAAATTGAGCCACAAAATGCCAGTATATCTTTTAGGCTTTAGTCACATATAAAGCAATTAAGAGAGATGTCATACTACACAAATATAAAAAATGACATGACAATTTACTCATTCATTCAATAAACATTTTCTGAGCATCAACTTAGGACAAACCACATTATATATCCTAAGGGGGAGAACAATTACATTGAAAACCAAAAATTAATCAGTTGACTATATATGATTACAAAAACTATCACAGAGTAATTTAGCATATAATCACATAATACTACAGCTAATATTTAAATAAGTATGATTTTCTTAGTCTACTAGCTCCATGATAGGCTAAAAGTGTCCAAGAAGCATGCTGCCCATATTAGAAAGAAATAAGCCTATAAATAAACCACAAGGTAAAAAAATTCACATAAAAGTTATCTGGAATAAATTATTATCTATTTCTAATACCAAACACTAATTCTAAACCATAGTAATTTAGGGTTTGGAAACAGACATTAAAACACTGTTCATAGGCTTTCAAGGTTATCCATTTCTAAAGCTGAGTTATAAATGGTGTGCGTGAAAAAAACCCACAGTAATCTATTCATTCATATATGTATACCCTGAGTGCTATATCACACAGTCATCATTTTTTATCAAGAATGATAATTTTAACCTTTAAGTAACCACTTATTTGTCAAAAACATTCCACATGTATTAAGATTAAATAATCAATCATGCAAATTGAATCAAGCAAGTCTAAATAATGCTTACCTAATAAAATTAATATGGTGATTTCCTAACTTAAGCCATACTTAATGTAATAAAGTTTAAAATTCACATGAAACTCAGATATGCAACAAGAAACAAGTATGAGAAGCTGTTAAGGGCTGAATTATGTCACCCCCCCAAAAAATATGCTGAAGTCCTAATCCCCAATACCTCAGAACATAACCTCAGTCCCTCATGATGTGACCTTGGAAATAGGGTTGTTGCAAATGTGATTAGTTGAGATAAGGTCATACTGAAGTAGGGTGAGCCCCTAATCCAATATGACCGGTGTCCTTGTAAGAAGGCTATGTGAAAACAGACACACACAGGGAGAATGCCACATGACCACAAAAGCAGACACTGGAATTTGGGGGCTACAAGTCAAAGAATGCCAAAGACAGCCAACAAACCACCAGAACTAGCAAGAGGCAACAAGGGATTCCCCTGTAGGTTGCAGAAGGAGTATAGCACTGCCAACACCTTGATTTTGGATTTCTAGCCTCCAGAACTCTGAGACAATACATTTCTGTGGTTTTAAGCCAATTCAGTTTGTGATACTTTGTTACAGCAGCCATAGGAAACTAATACAGCATGTATATGTTTCTCTTATACATTATATTAATGCACTGATTTTTTAAAATTTTATTTTCTATGGTATCATACAGTAAACTTGACTTTTTTGGTGTATAGTTCCATACATTTTAACACATGTATATATTCATATAACCTTCATCATAATAGATTACTGACAGTTAATGTCTTGTTTTTTAATTGCCATTAGTGAAACAAGAGAAATAAAATTGTTTCCCATAGGCATAAATTTCCAGCCTTTTCATTAATATATTTTTAAAATTCCTAAAATAAAGATAACCTCTAAAATAAAATTCACTATCTTTAGTTTATCCATCATCTTTAAAATCCAAAGCTGTATCCTTGAGAAAGTCACCTTTAGGAAAATTCATTTAAAGCTTTCATTTGAAGAAATTGATAAATCACCATTCTTCACAAAAAAACAGATGGTCAAAGACAGAAGATTCACCTAAGTTGTAACACTCATGCTACTTAATGCTATCAGTTTATTATATGCACAAGTCTGGAGTTTTCCCCATATATTCCAATACCACTCATTCTCAAAATTCATGTCTCTCTGTTTTACAACACTGAGAAATCCATTCTTAACATTCAGTCATTCAACAAGCACTTATTGAACATTAAAATGTGTGTATATGTGATGTGTTAGGGTGGAGGGAGAGAACTCATTGCTCAAAAAAAAAAAGAAGATAATGTGATTTAAAACTTGAAAAATTTCTATGCTAAAAAGCACACCCGCTTAAAGGAATGCAGCTGCCTTCTGTGATGGAATATCTTAAATATAAATAAAGTCATTTTTCTCCACATGAAATTTTATTATAATTTTATTCATTCTAACTTACATATGATGCTATAGTTTTCTCAATGTAGGTATCTTTTATTCCCCAAACAATATAGATTAAAGGAAATTACATATAAAAATCAACAACCGTAATACTTGTTACTGACAAATTTCACAAAAGTTGTACTACAGAAAAATTTCACAGACCTGTTTACTGATGATATACAAGTGTACACAATTTAAAACTTACTACTTGATGTTTAAGTTATAGATAACTTCCTGAAATAGGCCACTTTTTATATTTCCATTATTGACTTTATAATTGTACCTCTTCCACATAAGGTAATACTTAGCATTCTGGTTCCAGTCTAGAAGACTTCAAGAATAAATCATGTACTTATTTAAAAATGTGTGGACTAAAACTATGGGGTTTTGTTGAAGTCACCTGTCAAAATCTACTTAAAATTTCTGGATAAATATGTATATAACTCAGATGTACCAGGTGCAGAAGGCCCCTGCATTCCTTTACCCAATTTTTAAAACTAAATATCCAAGTAATTATAATATTTCTGTGTTTAAGTGAGAAAAATTGTTAATGCTTTTTTCCTTCAATCAATTCAGATTTTCCTGAGAAACAGCAAAGCTTCTTTAAGTTTTACCAAACACAAAGAAATCAATTTAAAATACAGTGGATAGCAAAAGGGTCAAAATGTTACAACCATTAGTAAATTATAGTTGTCTTATTCTTACGCCATCTGCAGACTTCTGAATAAGTATTTTCCCAAGGTTTATACTACTACTATACCCATGGGCTTCTGAAACAAGTTAAAAATGCCGACGCTGAAACATATGAATTCTATTATCTTTACAATACTGAGATCAGACTGTAAGTCTATTTACATAGCTTCAAACTTACAGACATCCATGAAGAGACTAACTTGCAATTTCCCCCTTTTAAAGGGAATACCACTTCTGATGCAGTACTTACATAAAAGAAATGTATCCTTTGAGCATAGCTGGAAAAGTTTTAGTTTTGATTTAAAATCTGAAGTATCCAATTTTTAACCGGAATTCATGACTTTCTATTACCAGATTACAGAATTTAGTCTACCTACTATTTCTATAAGTTTTTGTTTGTTTTTAATTTATTTGCCTTGAAGGCTTTTTTGTTTGTGCTTTCTTTTTTCATTTAAATTCCCTTTTTCATTAAATTTCCTTATGACTCTTTTTCCTAAAAGGATGTTGTCACAGAAGTACCCCAACTTTCTGTTCTTCCTAAAACATCGGCCTTCAGTAACTTCCCAAATCTGAGGTTCTATTGTTTAGAAACAGTAAGGAAATATGTAGAATTCTTAATTAGCATCACTTAGTAATATTGAGTTTGAAGTGCACTTATAAACTGAAGAACACGATTACTATCTTGGTATATACAAATCACTTCATTCCTCATCTCTTGGCAATACTTTAGAAAGCCTACTTTCTAGATTAAGTAATTTACTTATAATTTTAAGTTTAGGAGACGGGGGATATGTCTCTATTAAAGGTGGTTCATACCAAAATACAGAACTCAAAAAGATGCAGAACAGGCTATCCTTCTCTCCTATACTTACTAACCTAAATTAAGGTCAGAATAATAAAAATTACACAGCTCATGGTTCTCAAGTAGCATAAACTTAAAGGGATAACTTTATTCACCGGTCTTCGTCTTTGAAATCCAAAGGCAATCACAAAACATGTTTGTTTATATGTGTCTTTTCTCAAGATCCCTGAAACTATAATATGAGAGCCTATAACTCCAGAACCACATTAACTTTCATATTATAAAGGGGAAATATCTGATTTAAACATGATCTAGATTAACAAAAATATCCGATTTCATTTGCAACGTGACACTTCAGTCACTTTAAAAATAGACACTTCTTTAAAACTCTTCCTCTCTTTCATTTGCTCCCTCAAGTTTGAAAACTCTTCCTTATCCATCTCTTACTACAAAACGACCACTTAAATTGACCCTTTTCAATTTAAAATATTTGAAACAAGAATCTTAAAAGTTAAATGATCTAAACTCAGAAAAATTAAAATTTACAGACTAATAGGAAAATGCATTTATTTTCATGTTTTCAGTGTTTCAGTATTAAAGCTGTACACCTTAATTACATGTTTATTCAAGTCACTCTTTCAAAAATATACACAAATAAACAAAGGACTAACCTCTTTCAAATAAACAAAACTTGCTCAAGCCACTGTCACTATATTCTGGCACAGGATAAATTTATATTTCACATTTGCAAAATAAATTGTGGTATGCTGTTGTTTTGGTTAGAAACACAGGAATCAATGATTCTCAATAACCAGAAGCAGATTACTTTATATCAAACAGCACGATTCAGAGAAAAACATTTTTCAAATATGTTGGTTTTACCTGGAGAGCTAGATGTCTGGGGTTTGTGTCTCTCTGTGCTTAATTCTAAAAACGACCTCCCTCCAACTCCTTTCAAAAATCAGTATTTTCTTCGATTTATATGAGCATATAGTGTACAACAAAACAAGATCTAGATTAACATAAAGTAAAGATATGTACTTCCAGAAGGCTATAATAATCCAAATAGAAAATTAATTCCACATGTTTTAATTTTCCACATAGCAAAGTCAATGTTAATCAATGTCATTTTTTTCTCTTTCTCCTTAACCATTCCACAAATCAGATGCACTGTATTTATATATTTAATAAGATTAACAAACTGACTAGAAGCTCCGGAGGAGTAAAGGAAGAAATCACTTGTATATTTTCCCATAACAAAAAGATAAAAGCAAGTACGACTTGTAAAATGAGAAGCTTTTGAAAAACCCAGCGTGATCAGCTTTTGATTTACCCCAGTCTGACAAGGAAGAGAGACCCCACCCCCACTCCAGATTGTATGGCTTTTTTTTTTTTTTTCCTTGGGTGGGGGTGTGGAGGAGAAGCTGTCACATTTCCATCTTCGGTTATTGTTAGTCCGCAGCCTAGATTCCCAAGCATCACTGATCCAGGGGAAAAATCCTAACGCAGACAACTAAAACTGTCTGAAATATGCAGGATTTTGTTGGGGCTCTTTTCCCAGTGTTAAAGTTAATTTCATCGAGGCTTAATCGGCTAGGGCTATTGATTGCCTCTGACAGTCTGTCCCTCAAACGCTCCCTCTAAAACCGCTTGTTCCAGATTTACTAACAATCCTCCCCTCTCCAAACTTAAATTAGGACAATGCATTTGTGAAATTATTACATCCAAAAAGGCATACCTCCCCATTCTCTTTGCCTTGGTGTGGGGAGTAGAAAGAGTGAAGAAGAGAGATCTATTCGCCCTTCAAACAAAAAGAAATGGGGGTAGAGGATCAGTGGAGGAAAAGAGCAGTGGTGGACCTGAGTGAAAGGTTGAAAAAAGTTTTTGTGACTTGTTCGTCCTTCGGCAGGGGTACAGGAGTTGGGCAGAAGGCGGGGTCTCGGCCCCAGGGCTCAGGCAAAGAGGCACCTGCGGAAGAGGAGGCTGAGCACCCGAGAGCGCCCGGGCGAGCACCTACCGACTTGCAGCACGTTCTCCACGGAGCCGCTGTCCAGCAGACGGATGCCCCGGCGGAAAGGGAGCCCTTCGCCACCGCAGCCGGCCGCGCCGGCCCCAGCGCCCAGCCCGGGGGATGCCCCAGCCGCGACGCCCCCGGGGGCGGAGCCGGCCGGAGCGGCGGCCCCGGGGGGTGGCGGCGGCCCCTCCTCGGCCGGTGAAGCCCCCGCGGCGCCGCCAGCCGCGCTGGCGCCGGGGCCGCCCCGGTACTGGAAGCTGGAGTACATGCAGATCTCCCGCTCATTCCGCGGGAAGGACCAGTAGACGATGCGGCGCTGCACGGGCTCCGGGATCCGCTCGAAGCGCTCCTCCACCCGTTCGTACGCCCACTTTTCCGCCACCGTCTTGGCGGCGCAGTCCAGTAAGGACTCCGGCTGCAGGTGGGGGCGGGCCCCGAGGACCAGGCAGCTGCTGCCGACGCCCCCTGCCCCTCCGCCGGCTGCCCCGGGTGAACCGCGAGGGTGGTGAGCCTGCGGGCTGGGCCACGAACACAGCCGCTTGGCCGGAGAGACCGGTGACGGGGAGAGCAGCTCCTCTTGCTCACCTCCGTCCGCCATTGCTGGGGACTGACTGACTGACTGAGGCGGCGGCAGCGGCTCGGGCTGCGGTGGAGACCCCGGCCACGGCCACGCGCCCCGCGCAAGCGCCCAGTGGCGGCGCCGAGGGGGGCGGGGCGAGAGAACCGGGAGCCCGCCGGCCCGAGTGGGGAACCTGGGCCGGGCCCGGGCGCGCGCCGCGAGGGCAGACGCTGGCGGCCTGCGGAGTAGCGTGAGGCGGCGCGCGCTGTCCGTGCCTCCGCGGACGCGAAGACAGGCGGGAGCGAGCGCGGGCCCGCGGCGCGCTTCAGGCGCAAACAGCCCAGAACGCGAGCCGAGCGCTCGCGCGGATCCGGCGGCCGCGGAGGGGAGAGGAGCGCCGGGCGCTCTCGCACGCCCGCCCGCGCACCCCCAACCCACCTGCCGCCGGCCAGACAGGAATGGACTGTGTGACCGAATGAAATGGCGGGGCCATAAGCCATCCAAGGAGCTGCCTCCGTGAAGTTATAGGCTCGCGGGGCACAAGGAGAAAAAACCAATCCAGCTCCAACGGTACTGATGTGACAGGAGGCTGTCACAGCCGAGCGGAAGATCTGGCAGAAAGACCCTGGGAAAGAAGACACTAGGGGAAAAAAATCAGAAAGTTCGAGTGATAAAAACTCGCCTTACGCTACAACAATGTAGGATAAAGCTGGCGGTCACCCCACCCCACCCCAGAATGGGACAAAGTCGCACCACCCCTTGACAATGGGGCACCAAGATCTTATCGCCACAGCGGCTGCATCCTTGTGGGGTCTTTTGGAGGGTTTAGCACCTTGCATCCTAGGATACAAAACACTTTGTGTGTGTGTTTTCTGGTAGAATTCTCTGATCCCCTACCTCCAATCTGATTTAGGTTTTTCATGTTTTCCTCACCTGGCTCAGTCTTCTACACCTTTACACAGTTGTATTTTTATATATTTGTTTAATGTCTGACTGTCAACTCCATGAGAGTGAGAATCATGTCTGTTTCCTTCACTATAATTTATCCTCTACCTGGCATTTAGTGGGTCCTCAAGAATGGCAACTTCATCACTAACTCCATAAACAACACGCAATTGTATGTGACTCTCTTGCTCGGTCAAGAAAACTCAGATTATTTCAGAATTTGCTGACAAACTGATCTCTACAACTTTAAAACATTCCAAGAATTGTATTAAAAGAGTTTCTATAGTTGAGTTTGCCTTTCAAAATGAGCAAGATTTAGAGTGTAGGATAAAGTAAGAGTAAGAAGAGAGTAAATGATTGGAGACAGGCTGGAGCCACGGTTTGGTTTTGCTGTAATCTCAGAATTAAAGAGCACAGGCTATAGAGTCAGAATTGGGTGTGAATCACACTTGCTGTGTGTGATGTTATTCATGATTCAGTTACATCATTTGTAAAAGGGAGCTAGTAATAATGCTTCTACACATAAATGTTGTAAGAATTAGAAATAATTCACTTTAAAAAGTTTTTTTAGAGACAGGATCTCACTCTGATGTCCAGTCCCGAGTGCAGTGGGGTGATCACTACAATCTCAAACTCTTGGGCTCAAACCATCCTCCCACCTCAGCCTCCAGAATGACTAGGATTACAGATGCACAGCACCACACCCAGTTAATTCTTTAAATTTTTTGTAGAGAGTAGGTCTCCCTATGTTGCCCCGGCTAGCTGGGATTAGAAGTAATTCACATTGTGTGCTTATTCAGTGTAGTGGGTACTCAATAAGTATCTGTTTAGGCCAGATGCAGTGGCGCATGCCTGTAATCCCAAGGCTTTGGGAGACCAAAGTGGGAGGATCCCTTGAGGCCAGGAGTTCTAGACCAGCCTGGGCAACAGAGCTGACTGGAGACCCCATCTCTACACAAGAGATAAAAAAAATAGCAGGGATTGGTGGCCTACACCCTGTAGTCCTAGCTACCCTGAAGGCTGATGGAGGAGGATTGCTTGAGCCCAGGAGTTCAAGGTTACAGTAAGCTATGATCATGCCACTGCACTCTAGCCTGGGCAACAGAGCAAGAACCTCTCTCAAAAAAAAAGAAAAAGAAATCTGTTTATATTGGTAAATGGATTTATATCTGTAAATATCTATAAATAGATCACTGCAAAATAGCATAATCCCTACTCCACCTTGAATCTGGTACCACATTTACAGGCTTCCATAACGCACATTATTTTCCCTGCTATAATTTATCAGTTTTTTGGGAGAATGAATATTCCTTTAATGCCTGTCTCCCTAACTAGACTATGAGCTATGGAAGGGCAGGAACCATTTCCATGTAAGGGCCTATTTCTACAACCTGCCAAAATGCCTACACATAGAAGATGTTCAGAAAATATTTGCACTTTGAATCAATAAATATGTTACTCTGATTTAATCAGTTACTGCCTTTTTTTTTTTTTTTTTTGAGATGCAGTCTCACTCTGTCACACCCAGGTTGGAGTGCAGTGGCACAATCTTGGCTCACTGCAATTTCCGCCTCCTGGGTTCAAACGATTCTCTTGCCTCAGCCTCCTAAGTAGCTGGGACTACAGGCGCATATGCCAGCATGCCCAGCTAATTTTTGTATTTTTAGTAGAGATGGGGTTTTACCATATTGACCAGGCTGGTCTCAAACTCTGGCTTCAAGTGATCTGCCCGCTTCAGCCTCCCAAAGTGCTGGGATTACAAGTGTGAGCCATGGCGCCTAGCCTATATTTATGTGTTTATTTGCTTAATGTCTGTTTCCCAAAATAGACAATAAGCTCCGTGTTAGGTGGGCATGGTGGCTCATACCTGTAATTCCAGCACTTTGGGAGGCTGAGGTGGGTGGATCACTTGAGGCCAGGAATTCAAGACCAGCCTGGTCAACATGGTGAAACTCCATCTCTACCAAAAATACCAAAATTAGCTGGGCATGATGGCGGACATCTGTAATCCCAGCTACTCGGGAGGCTGAGGCAGGAGAATTGCTTGAACCTAGGAGGCGGAGGTTGCACTGAGCCAAGATTGTGCCACTGCCAGCCTGGGAGACACAGCGAGACCGCATCTCAAAAAATAAATAAATAAAAAATTTGAAAAATAAGCACATAAATATATAAATACAGATGGTAATAACATGTCAAATAAGACATTTGGGAATATGCAATATGTGGTTGGGAATAACAAGAATGATAGATTAATTGGACTATAAGTTCCTGGTAAGAAATAGTGGGAAAAGACTGCAAGAGAGACAGGAGACGTTGTGAAAAGATTTTAAAAGCGTTGTAAAATGCTAACTTGAGGAATCTGCATTTTCTTAAGTTGGTAGAGGGAAGCTAATAAAAGTATTTTGAGCAGGAGAGTTATATGATAAAAGGCAGTGTTTTAGGAATATTAATCAGACAGAAATATGTAGGATGAATCAGGAGAAAGATAAAGTCTGGAGGCAAAGGAAGAGTTTGGAGATAAACCAACAGTGTGGGAAGGAGGTAATAAAGGCTTGTAGAAGGCATTGGATGAAAAGATATCTAGACATCAGGCAAAAAGGGGCTGAAATCTGGCCTGCACTCCATTTGCCCATTGCTGCTCCAACCAGGTTGCATCTGGGTGCCTCTTTCATTCTCACCAAGTAACCATATGGGCTAGCAATGGTTCTGGGCCTGTGTTACCTCTCTCTCTGTTTGATCCCTCTTCTCTGATGAGAGAATTGACATGTTTCAAGGAGACTGTGGGAGTGTAAGGATACTTCTTTTACAGCATTGCCATCTCCAGGGTGAAAACACAAATACCAAAAATCAATGACCAGGAAGAATACATCACATCTTAAGACAACTCTTTTGATGTCAGCAAAATGTTGATCCAACCTTAGAAATAAATCTTTAAATTTGCATTTGTGAAACATCCTCAACCCCTCTGCATGGAACGAAATGTTGAGATGAATGTGAGAGATAGAGTGAGGCTCAGAGATGAGGATTTAGGTATCATTTGACAAGCAAACTTATGCAACCGAGTGATTTATTTAATAAAATTTATTTTGGCTTCTATTTCAAACTGTAGAAGATAGACACCTGTGCTTCCTGGTAACACTTTGTTTGGGTATATAATAAACACTGAATGAAGTGGGATTGAGAAACATTTAGGAGCTAGAAAGGAAGACCATGATTTTTGTTTTCATTTTTTCTTTTTTTTCAGACGGGGTCTGGCTCTGTTTTTCAGGCTGGAGTGCAGTGGTGCAATCTTGGCTCACTGAAACCTCTGCTTCCTAGGCTTAAGCGATCCTACCTCCTCAGCCTTCCAAGTAGCTGGAACCACAGGCATTCGCTACACACTTGTAGAGACAAGGTCTTCCTATATTGCCCAGGCTGGTCTGAAACTCCTGGGCTCAAGCAGTCCTCCCATCTTGACCTCCCAAAGTGCTGGGATTACCGATATGAGCTACCACGCCTGACTGGAAGACCATGATTTGAATTGATTGGACCTATTACCCAACTGTACTTTTTTTTTTTTTGATACAGAGTTTCACTGTTGTTGCCCCGGCTGGAGTGCAATGATGTGATCTCAGCTCACTGCAACCCCCACCACTAGAGTTCAAGCGATTCTCCTGCCTTAGCCTCCTGAGTAGCTGGGATTACAGGTGCCTGCCACCATGCCTGGCTAATTTTTGTATTTTTAGTAGAGACAGGGTTTCACCATGTTGGCCAGGCTGGTCTTGAACTCCAGATCTCGGGTGATCCACCCACTTCAGCCTCCCAAAGTGTTGGGATTACAGGCGTGAGCCACCGCACCCAGTCAACTCTGCTATTTTTCTTGTGGTAGACTTTGTGGTTATCTTCCTTCAGTTATGGAGCAGCCATAAAATTAGAGGACTTTAGCTCCAAGGGTAAACGCTAACTTGTCTGATCAACTGGCATAATTCCATATCTCATTCTAAAGTGATTCATTCAGGGATAGGCAGAGATAAGTCAATCAATGTATGGCATTTCCCTGGTCATAGGGATTAGTTCAGGAATGAGCATAACCTATTGGGCCAATAAGATATGTGGTTTGCTAGCAACTTCCAGGAAAGAAGAAAGTTCTTACTCTTTTAAGACAGCTTACAAAAGCAATTCTCTTAGTGCTTTGACCCAGAAAAGGAGGTTGTTGGTAGCATGCTGTGAATACAAAAGTAAGTCAGCCTTGGGTTGAAGCTGACATACCAAAACACTTACGGGAAAGATGAAAAAAAAAATGAGATTTCTGATGGCATTGCTAAACAGCTGAATCAAACCTACCTGAAGCCCTCTAAGTCTATCGACATCCAGTTACATGAACCAATAAATCCCCTTTATTATTTTTTCAATACTTTATTGAGGCGGAATTTTCGTGCATTAAAATGCACAAATCGCTGGGCACGGTGGCTCACACCTGTAATCCCAGCACTTTGGGAGGCTGAGGTGGGCGGATCATGAGGTCAGGAGTTCAAGATCAGCCTGGCTAACATGGCGAAACCCCATCTCTACTAAAAATACAAAAGTTAGCCGGGCATGGTGGCAGGCACCTGTAATCCCAGCTACTCAAGAGGCTGAGGCAGGAGAATCGCTTGAACCTGGGAGGCAGAGGTTACAGTGAGCCAAGATCGTGCCACTGCACTCCAGCCTGGGCGACAGAGCAAGACTCTGTCTCAAAAAACAAAGAAAAAAAAGCACCAATCTTTTTTTTTTTTGAGTACTTTCAATTAAAAGGCACAGATGTCAGGTGTACAGCTTGATGGCTTTTCCCCCCTGAGTCTGCTTTCTAGGAAGACCTTTTACAAATGTATACACTCATGAGGTCTTTACATAGAAAAAAAATGTAGAAGTTTCTGTCATTCCAGACAGTTCCCTTATGTCCCTTTCAGCTTGATACCCACCTCCCAGAGATACCAATTATTCATTTAAATGGGCTAATATAGCATAAATTCTTTTATGTCTGGTTTTATTATTAAGCATAATAATAATTGAGAGTCACCTATGTTATTCTCATGGCAGTTTGTTCTGTTTTTATACTTAGTAGTATTCCACTATATAAATTTACCACATGTTGTTTGTCTATTCTCCCTCTAATGGACATTTAGGGTGTGAATTAGTCAAAATGGGATTAGATGTGCAAGAGATTTATTAGACGTTATGCTTAATAGGGAACATGGAGAAGAAGCTAGGAGCTAGGGAAGACTGTAAGAGATGTCAGATCTCAATGCAGATGAAAGAGAAAAGAAAGGAAGGAAGGTTGAGTGGGAGGGTCTTAGAGTGCAGTACAGTTCTAAGAAAGTTAGGCAAGACCAAATGTGCCCATCAGAGGAATCCTGCACCTTCTAGGAATGGGCCTGTCTTAGTACTACTTCTCGTTGTACCAAATCACTGGGTGGCAGCAGCCTGTGGAAGGCATTCATCCAGAGGTAAATGCAGGGATAGATTCTGGAGCACAGCAGCTAAAGTGGTCAGTAAAGTATGCCCCCCACAGCTAGAAATCTGAGAAGAGCATTTTCTTGGCTGCCACAGTTCACCTCTTGTACCTCACCAATTTACCTCTTCATGCAAAATCAGGGAGCAGATCTTCCATGGTTCTCTTCCTGAGGGGAAACTCAGAAGAGGATAGTTAATGGGATGAGCTATATTCCCTATTGTTACAATGGTCTTGGGGCTACAACTAGAACTCATCTTTTTCTTCTTCCACCATCCATTCTGAATTCCCCTCACCCTCAGTTATCACCTCAGTGGGTCTTGGAGCTTGCTTAGAGAAATGATCCAAGCCCTCAGTCCTTAGAGTTCTGAGCTCTCAGCAATCATACTTTTATAGGCCAGGATTATTCCATGTGTCTGTTCACAGTTACAGTGGGGCAGGGAGGCAATCAGGAAGATCTGTTCAGTTCTACATGTATTCCTTCCTGCTTGCACTGTATAAGAGGAATACCGCCTCCTGCTTACAGGTCAATGACTCCTGCCAGTATGCTAACTCCTTTTCTCACCTGCTAGACCCAAGGAGTCTCTGATGCCCTGGCAGCAGCCATAACTTAGGGTGCAATGGATTCAAATCTTTAGTCCTGTAGAACCTAGAGTTGTGGGGACAGAAAGCACAGAATCTCCCAGAAGTTCATTGTAAATGATAAATAATGAGGCCCACTCTTGCTTCTACTCCTTGGTTTCTAAACCTATGTCTCATTTCTGTTGGAGCCACAGCACTATATAGAGGTGCCTAATTTATTGCATACTCATCATCTTGAAGGATGCCACCCCATCCCTTCAAAATGTGGTCTCTGAAGTAGGCATATCAAATGTGTCTATAGAAGGACATTTGAGCATTCTATAAGGCTGGCTGCTTCTATGCCTGTAGAGGGTCTTCCCAGCACTTTATGAGGCTGGCTGGATAATGTGCTATATGATATGACTGGGGTATTCAATGGTCATGCCAGATGTCTTAGGCCACTTTGTGCTGCAATAACAGAATACCACAGACTGGGTAATTTACAAAGAATATAAGTTTATTTAACACATGATTTGGAGGCTGGGAATTCCAAGAGCATGGCACCAACATCTAGTGAGGGCCTTTGTGCTGTGCTTTCCCACAATGGAAGAAATTGAGCCTGTGAGACAGAAAGAGGATGGGGGCCAAACTTCATCCTTTTATCAGGAATCCACTCCTGTGATAACTAACCTACTCTCCTGATAATGATGGCAGGGTCCTCATGACCTAATCACCTCTTAAAGGTCCTGACTCTCAATGCTGTTATAATGGCAATTAAATTTCAACATGAGTTTTAGAAGGGACATTCACACTATAGTACCAGATGACTCTCAAACACCGGTTGCTGTGAAGTGGGTTCCCTGGTTGGATGCTATTCCAGGTTGAATTCTATGCCTGTGGATAAGGCATTTCATAAGCCCTTGGGTACTGGTGCTATTTGAGGTCTGTAGGCAGGAAAGGGAAACTCATATGCAGGTATCTCTCCCTTTGAAATCAAACTCTTGACCCTTTTAGAATGAAAGGGACTGGTATGCTACATCTGCCACCGGAGACCAGTTGGCCTGTATCAGCAACAGTGCTATATCAGGAGGTTAGTTGTTCATTTTGGTTGACAACAGGTTAGACATTTAAGGCAGCAATGCCTAGATAAATCTTGATAGGTGGGAATGCCTGCTGTTGAGCCTATATATAATTTCCACTTATGCCACCATGAGTTATCTGTCATGTCCCCGTCATACCAGTCCTGGGGCAGCCAACTAATTAGCTCCAGGCTAGTTAGCAATATCTGGCCAAGTCATTTTTGTCTGCTTGACTGTTCAATGCCTCTTTCATGTTGGATGCTTTTAAGTGGCCATTAATATGTGACACAAAAATCCTTTCCCTTCTAGGTCCCTGGCCAGAGGGCTCAAGCCCTCTGGTCACTGCCTTCTGGTCACTACCCAAGATTCTATATATATATTCACCTCTCTAGCCACTTTTCACCTGCTCACAAAGCAGTTAGCCAGATGCACTGCTCCTAGCTCTACTCATTTGGAAGGGTTTTCCTTTCCACCATTTTTCAGGGCCACTGCTGAAGATGACTATAATGCCATTACTAGCCACATTCCAAACAGGCCTACCCATAAACCAAGCTCAGGCCTTTTCTTCCTTTTTCAGCTCTCATATCAGACTTACCTTCTCTCATATAGATATAAGCGCAAGCTTAGAGAAGAGCAATAATGCAACTATAGCAGGTGGTATAGGAGGCCTAGACTTCCTGCTCATGCTCTCTGTTCCTCCTAAGGCTCCTATAGTCCTGGATGTAATGTCTTTATCTAATGACAGATGCTGGTATGGCTGAATTTATGACTTGGCAGGTCTAACAGAACCCAGCTCATAATGGAAAGTTTCATACTCAAAGTAACTTGGTGCCCCAGAGTCAAGTGTCCTATCTCTACCAGGGCCCAGTAAGGCACCAGGAGCTATTTCTCTTAGGGTGTATAATCCTCTTCTGTGACTAACATGACCTTGTTCCAAATTCCCAGGACCTGCACTGTGATTCTTCCACTGGGGCTTCCCATAAACTCCACATTGCATCTTTTCCCACCACAGATACCTTCAACTGGGCCTGTTGGCTTATATGGCCCAAGCATCAAGGCTGCTTCCCCTACTGCTTGGCCCTGCTTCAGAGCCCCTTCCCACTCCAAGCACCATAAAGGATGATAGCATTCTGTGTTACCTCAGTATAGGGGCTAGAACAGTATTCCTAGGTGTGAAATATCTTACTTTCAGAACCTGAAGAGGCCTATCTGGCACTGTGCTTCTTTCAATGTACTTTGGATGCAAGATGAAACAATTTTTTCTTTCACTTTGGAGGGGATATCCTAGCATTCCCTGAAACTGGGCCCCTAAGTGTTTTACCAAAATGACATGTCTCCAGTTCACTGCAGTTTTTCTCCCACCCTGCACAGCACGTATGTGTCTTAATAAGGCCACCAGCATCCTAGCAAACTTTTGCTTATGTTGTTCAGTCAACTTGATGTCATCAATGTAATGAATCAACATGATATTCTTTGAGATGGTCCGGATCATACTACATTATGACAAAGGGCAGGAAATGTAATATAATCCCAGGGCAAAACTATAAATAACTACAGTGGTTAATTTTATGTGTCAACTTGACTAGGCCACGAGATGCCCAGATATTTGGTCAAACATTATTCTAGGTGTTTCTCTGAGGGTATTTTTGAATGAAATTAGCATTTAAATCAGTAGACTGAGTTAAGCAGATTGCCCTCCTGGATGTGGGTGGGCCTCATCCAACTAGTTGAAGGTCTGAATAGAACAAAAAGGCTGACCTTCCCCTTACTGAAATAGAGTTTTTTCCTGCTTGACTGCCTTTGAACTGGGACATCAGCTTTTTTCCTGCCTTCAGACTCAAACTGAAATATTGGTTTTTCCTGGGTCTCAAGCCTGGCATAATTCAGACTGGAACTATACTCTCAGTTTTCCCAGTTCTTACACCTTCCGACTCAGACTAGAACTAAGCCATTGGCTCCTGGGTCTCCAGGCAAGGTAAGCTTGCCCACTTACCTTATAGATCTTCCCTGGAAAACCCTGACTAATATAATAACTGTGTTTCATGTGAATGTATGTCATTCTGATTCTTTCTTGATTAGGACAGAAAAGAAATGCATTTGTCAACAAAATGGTTACATACTATGTACCTGAGGCCATATTAATCTAATCTAGTGATGGTACCATGTCCAGTATGGCAGTTGCTACTGCCATACAATCAAGGCTGCTACTTGGTTGAGATTGTGGTAATCTACAGGCATCATGTGGAAACTTTTTAGATTCTGCAGGGGCCATACTGGCAAGTTAAATGGGGGTTACAGTAGAGATCACAACCCCTTGCATCCTCTCAATCTTTAAACATGGCACTAATCTCCTCCACTGTCCCCACCCCAACTCTGAGGGTTCACAGGGATGGGGCATTTTCAGAGGCATGGTGGGGTCAGACAGGCAGAATGGCCAGACCATGGTGCCAACCTTTCAAGGTCTTTGCAGCTGAATAGAGGTCTTCAGGGCAAAGATTTCCCATTAAAGGAGTCCTGCATTAAGCACAAATGGCAAGGCACATGTACAGTCATTGGCTAGAGCCTCCCTGAGAAAAGCATGCCTTCAGCTCACAAACTGAGGTAGACCCTGGTGAAACTAACAGCTGGAAACTATTAGCTAAACACATTCCTTGCAGTGGAGCAAATAAAGGGGATATCAGTGACACAGTTGTGTGTCTGCCATTTTTTCCTTTCTTCCTATACACCCACCCTTATCAACTTTTCCAGGCACCTGGTATCTCCAAGCCCTGAGTTTTTCTAAGGTTTGTAATATAAACAAACCTTCTTCGTGGATTCCACCCCCTGAAGATTTCCGGGTTTCTTCTTACTCCATTCAGCAAAGACAATTTGTCCATCTGCTTTTCATCTTCCAGATTTTTAAAAAATGTTGATCCTCTGTTGTTATGTCATTTGTTCTTTCCAAGGGTTTATACTTTTCTCATTCTCTTTTTGCCATCTAGATCAGGGGTTGGCAAAACTTTTTCTATATAGAGCCAGATGGTATATCTTTTAGGCTTAATAGTCCATGCAAAAAACAGGCTGTGGCTGTAGTTTTGGGTTCACGGATAAAATGTGTCTCCTTTGTCTCTACCAGAAAAGGAAAGGAACTGAAATTAAGAGAAGGGAGAGATTGAAGTGTGGCGCCAAGATTGAAAGGAGAAAGAGGTTGAGGGGTAGTGAGAAAGGTTGGAGAAGAGAGTAAGAAGAGGCCGCTTACCAGATTTAAAATTGGTGAGATGTTCCTTGGGCTGGTCAGAGGACCCGAGGTCGTAGGTGGATCTTTCTCACAGAGCAAAGAGCAGGAGGACAGGGGATTTATCTCCCAAGAGAGGTCCCCCGATCCGAGTCACGGCACCAAATTTCACACGCATCCGTGCGAAGAGACCACCAAACAGGCTTTGTGTGAGCAATAAAGCTTTTTGATCACCTGGATGCAGGTGGCTGAGTCCGAAAAGAGAGTCAGTGAAGGGAGATAGGGGGTGGGCTGTTTTATAGGATTTGGGTAGGTAAAGGAAAATTACAGTCAAAGGGGGTTGTTCTCTGGCAGGCAGGGGTGGGGGTCACAAGGTGCTCAGTGGAGGAGTTTTTGAGCCAGGATGAGCCAGGAGAAGGAATTTCACTAGGTAATGTCATCAGTTAAGGCAAGGACCGGCCATTTTCACTTCTTTCCTGGTGGAATGTCATCAGTTAAGGCAAGAACAGGCCATTTGAATTTCCCTTCTTTTGTGATTCTTCAGTTACTTCAGGCCATCTGAATGTATATGTGCAGGTCACAGGGGATATGATGGCTTAGCTTGGGCTCAGAGGCCTGACACTGGCCCCATTTAAACTCTTGTAACTAATTTGCTTTTGTGCTTAATCTTACATTCATAATTGTGTTCCTTTTCTTAAAGAGAGCACCTAGATTGCATAGGCTCCTGGTCCCACAAAACTTGGACCTGCCTCAATTTCTGAAAAGTAATAAGGGCCAGGCGCAGTGGCTCAAGCCTGTAATCCCAGCACTTTGGGAGGCCGAGACGGGCAGATCACAAGGTCAGGAGATCGAGACCATCCTGGCTAACACGGTGAAACCCCGTCTCTACTAAAAAGTACAAAAAACTAGCCGGGCGTGGTGGCGGGCGCCTGTAGTCCCAGTTACTCGGGAGGCTGAGGTAGGAGAATGGCGTAAACCCGGGAGGCGGAGCTTGCAGTGAGCTGAGATCTGGCCACTGCACTCCAGCCTGGGTGACAGAGCGAGACTCTGTCTCAAAAAAAAAAAAAGCAAAGTAATAAGGAATAATTACCAGAATCATATATAAGAAGAGAACGACCGGGTGCAGTGGCTCACGCCTGTAATCCCAGCACTTTGGGAGGCCAAGGCGGGTGGATCACAAGGTCAGGAGTTCAAGACCAGCCTGGCCAAGATGGTGAAACCCCATCTCTACTAAAAACAACAAAAATTAGCCCAGCGTGGTGGCAGTCGCCTATAGTCCCAGCTACTCGGGAGGCTGAGACAGGAGAATCACTTGAAATGGGTGGCAGAGGTTGCAATGAGCCAAGATCACGCCACTGCACTCCAGCCTGGGCAACAGAGCAAGACTTCATATCAAAAAAAAAAAAAAACAACAAAGCAAAACAAAACTCTGAATGCATTATCCTCAGAAGATGAGTTATCCACTTATTCTACAAAAAATGATATAGGCCATTGCACTGACTTCTTCCTTTCCTTCTCTAAAGATCACAGCATCCTGCCTTCTTTTTATCCTGCCTCCTACCAAATTTAAGCTCTTTGCCTATGCCCTCCAACTTACCTTCTCTGGGTCCTTCAGGATCTTCCTGTCATAATTAGCCCCTGTTTTTCAGACCTTCTCAGTTTCTGTCTCTCCACTGGGGATTTTCACTTTCCCTTCCAATATGTACAAACTCTCTTATTCTGAGAGGAAAAGAGTATCTGTTTGACCCCTCGGTTCTCTCTGACTTGTGTTATATTTCACACTCTCTTTTCATTGTCATACTTGAATAAGCAGTCTAGATGTAAACGTCTCTATGTCTTCACCACTATCTCCTTAATGCCCAAACATTAATAAAATCTGGCAGTATCAATTACTTCTGAAACTAAGGATGAAGGAGAGTGGCTAAAACGAGGATTGGGTAAAAGCTATTTGAGTAGTGATTACTTTCCTACATCTCCTCCCCCATTTCCCTATGGCTACATGACCGTCCCTCTCCCACTACAGTAGAAGTTTGGAGGCTGATTTTCTGGGGAAGGCATGATGAATACCTCTGGACTGGGGGTGCCAGGTTTAGTTAAAGGGTTGGATACCTTGTAAAAACAGGGAAATCAGATGACAATACACATAGTAAATGCTGAGACCCTCTTAGTTCATCTCCCACACCACTCCCAGAACACTGACTGCAGCTGGACCTCTGCAGGCAGGAAATGCAAGACTCTCACCAGGGAGTCTGACCATCCCAAAAGAAAGACCTAAAAATACTGACATTAGGGGTTTTTCCAACAAATGGCTCATGTTGATCTGTTCACAGAGATACTCAAAATGAACAAGCCCCACCTCATGCTCAAGCTTCCAATCAGCTCTTTAACTTGTAATCATGAGCAGATAACCAAGAATTTTTATATCTTTGAAGAAAATCTCTCACACAAAAGACATATATCAAAATAACCAAACAACAAATGGAAAAAAATTCTTTGGGAAAATAAAGCATCTGCCAGGAGAAGAAAATTCCACAGAGAGGAGAGAAAATAACACATGCATAAAACAAGAATAAGGTGTCATATAGGGTGTCATCAACAACGAATTAATAAAAGGAGCATTTAGAGGACAAATGAAAAAGAATTTTGGAAATTAAATACATAATAGCAAAAATTCACATATTAATAAAGTTGAAGAAATCTCTTTAAGTAGTGCAAAATGAGTTAGAAATGGAAAATAGGAGAGAAAAGATGAGAAAATTAGATGACCAGTTCAAAATGTACCACATCAGAATAATAGCAGTCCCCAAAAATAATCAGAGGGGAGGGAATCATCAATGAAATAATTTAAGCTGGGCAAAGTGGCTCATGCCTGTAATCCCAGCACTTTGGAAGGTCAAGGCAGGAAGTTTGCTTGAGGCCAGGAGTTTGGGAACAGTCTGGGCAACACAGTGGGACCCCACCTCTACAAAAAAAATTTTAAAAACTTAGCCAGGCTTGGTGGCACATGCCTGTAGTTCTAACTACTGAGGAGGATAAGGTGAGAGGATCTTTTTTTTTTTTTTTTTTTTTTGAGAGGATCTCTTGAGTTCAGGAATTTGAGGTTACAGTGAGCTACGATCACACAACTACACTCCAGCCTGAGTTACAGAGCAAGACCCTATCTCTAAAAAAAGAAAAAGGAAAGGAAGAACTCAAGAAAACTTCCCAGAATTGAGGCACACAAATTTCTAGATTTGAAAGAGCTACGGCAAAAAGTTGGAAATGACTAGAACATGAGGAGGTTAGTGACGCCTGCTGAAGGACCCTTTATGCCATTCCAAGGAGCTTACATTTTATCCTGTAAGCACTTAGGAGCCAGCAGAGATTTTTAAGAGGGAACGACCAGATTAAATTGTATACAAAGAGGAGGTAGAAATGTGACAGGAGAATGAAAATGGTGTGGAGAGGACAGAAAATAATGGCAATGAGAATGGTTCCATGGATATTTCAATGGGTTAGGAGAAGAATGTTAAAGCAGATTTAAGAACTATTTGGGAGGTGGACTAAGCAGACCTGGAGCGATAAAGAAGTTTTGATGAAAAATAAAGAAAGTAGCAAATGGTTTCAAATGTTTAACTTGAACTATGTAGTAAAAGTTGAAGTCAATAACCAAAATAGAAAATTCAGGAGTAGCAGACTTCAAGGAAAGAATGATGAGTTCACTTTTGGGACATTTTAGGCTTGAGGTACTTGTGAGAAATCCAAGTGTAAATTGGTCTGAAGCCTAGGAGAATAGCTTAGGACAAAGAAGAATTTGGTTAGGGTTAGGGTAAGAGCTGGGATCTTATAGAAAAAGTTGAGGTCACCCAGAACAAGTATATAGAGTTGAGGGGTGGGGAGGGAGGGAGGAACTAGAATGAAACCAAGTGACCACTAACAATTGAGGGGTAGACACATAGGGAGAAGCAACAAAAGAGACTGAGTCATACAAGAAGTAGAGAGTGTGGTCATACAAGCCCAGTGAGGAATGGAATTTAAGAAGGAAAAGCAAAACAAGGAAACAAGGAAAGAACAAAAGCCTTAGAAGAGCCCCACTACTAAGCTAAGACTCAGACCTCTTTGGAGAGGGAGTAGCTGCCTCAGGAACAAGATGCCTTCAGGTGATGAAGGAACTCCTCAAACGTTGCAGACCAGAGCTGGCTCACAGGACTGACTCACCAGAGGGCGGAAAAACTTGCCAGACTATGCAGGTAGCTGGATCTGTTTAGGAGCACCCCACTGGCTGATGGAAAAACTTGCTGAAGGGCACAGGTTGGCGGTAGCTGGTCAGTAAAGCAACCTGCTAGGTAGCAGAGGCAAAAGGATGCAGGGCAAAGCTGGCTGCTGAGGTGAGCAATACCAGACCTCCTTCATGATGTCAAAAACCAGCTCAGTGGAACCAGGAAAGGAAGTATCTTTCTTCTTCTACGGCCTTGCAGTGTTTCTCCAGAACTCCCTATTGACAAGACTAATATCAAGAAGCTGACAAAGTAAACCTGTTTACAGGGTCCATCTCCAATACTAACTAGCAGGGCAAAGAAGGGTACATTTGGATCTGAGAAGCAATAAATTAATAAATGGTACAGTTCATCCCTTTGGCTTCCATATGCACCCATTTACATACATTCAAACTTCCATACAACAATAAAACGACTCTATGTTTCTACCTAAAAAGATTCAGCTCAGATGATGATGCCTTTCATGTCCACATTCAAAATACCTGTTTCAGCTGAGCACAGTGGCTCATGCCTGTAATCCCAGCATTTTGGGAGGCCGAGCCAGGCAGATCACTTGAGGTCAGGAGTTTGAGACCAGCCGAACCAACATGGTGAAACCCCATCTCTACCAAAAATGCAAAAATTAACCGGGCATGGTGGCACATGCCTGTAATGCCAGCTACTCGGGAGACTGAGACAGGAGAATCACTTGAACCCAGGAGGCGGAGGTTACAGTGAGCTGAGATGTGCTCCAGCCTGGGAGACAAAGTGAGATTCCGTCTCAAAACAAAACAAAACAAAACAAACAAACAAAAACACCTGTTGGGCCTCTACAGAGACTGGATGGGTCTTAGAGAATGACTATAGATGATCAGGTCACAAGACAACACCATGAAAGGATGGGATTTTGTCTTACAGCATTCAGTGTATGCTTTGAATCAGATATCATTATATGGCACTGTCTCTTCTATAACCTGGATCATGGAGGCAGATTTCCCCTTGCTGTTCTCATGATATTGAGTGAGTTCTTATGAGATCTGGTTGTTTAACCAGATCTCTCCCCCTTTCTCTCTCTTCCTCCTGCTCTGGCCATGTACGATGTTCCTGCTTCCCATTCCATCATGATTGAAAGTTTCCTGAGGCCTCCCCAGTCATGCTTCCTGTGCAGCCTGCAGAACTGTAAGCCAATTAAATGTCTTCTCTTTATCAATTACCAAGTTTCAGGGATTTCTTTATAGCAGTGCAAGAATGGACTAATACAATATCCAACTCCCTAGAGCAGACTGAGATTGGATCCTACTCATGATTCTAGTGGCAACCAAGTGTGATTGTAGTGATTCTTGAGGAGGATGCACATCCCTTTGCAAAACTGTCCCAGTTAGGTTGTTACCAGTTTTCAACCAAAGCAAGGCTAGTGTACGCAAACACAGGAAGACAAGCTACTTTCTTTGGCAAGGAAGGTTCATGGTGTCTTGGTTTGAGACAAAATTTTGTTTTGTAATTTTTTACAAAAACCCAGGGCTGAAATGGTTATTTGTTGGAGGCAGACACCCAGGCTTCTTTTATTTTGTTATTCAGGGATCCTCTACATGCGGTTTGCATCTTGTCCAAGATGCACCCTCAATTAAGTCTGGTAAGAGGGGCAATTATAGACCGGGCGCGGTGGCTCAAGCCTGTAATCCCAGCACTTTGGGAGGCCGAGACGGGTGGATCACGCGGTCAGGAGATCGAGAGCATCCTGGCTAACACGGTGAAACCCCGTCTCTACTAAAAAAAAGTACAAAAAACTAGCCGGGCGAGGTGGCTGGCGCCTGTAGTCCCAGCTACTCGGAGGCTGAGGCAGGAGAATGGCGTGAACCCGGGAGGCGGAGCTTGTAGTGAGCCGAGATCGCGCCACTGCACTCCAGCCTGGGCGACAGAGCGAGACTCCGTCTCAAAAAAAAAAAAAAAAAAGAGGGGCAATTATTGTGTAGATGGTAAGAGGGGCAATTATTGTGTAGATCATGCCCCTTCCTTTGTCTGAAGACACACATGTCACTTTCACCCACATTCCGCTGGCCAGAACTTAATCATACAGTCGCAACTATCTAAAAGAAAGACCAAAAACAAAAGAATAAAGAAAAATTTTGTCTTTGTTCTGAGTACCCATGTGCCCAGTACAGATTTGGGGATAGTAATACCAAAGGAAGATAGAAAGAATAAATCCTGGGACTGAACAATCAGCAGCTTCTGCCACAAGTGTTAGGTTGTAAAAGAAAATCACATCAAATACTTTTTGGAAATTATGTGTTAAACAAATGGGACCTTATCTTTTTCTTGACAGCAGAATATATGGTTATGCCGATTGTGAGTCACCAAGACTTCTTTGGCCATGAACGTTTTTTTTCAGACTACTTTAAAGGACTAGTGTCTCACAAAATACATTTTGCCAAATACTACACGTATCAATAAATACAAACGATTTTGAAAAAAAACTCAAGAAAAGGCACAAGATTCATCTATTAATAATTTTAAAGGTGAATTATTTCAAGACATAAATAAACATACAATTTCAATATTCTTTAAAATTTTCCAGACCAAGAAAAAGGAGAAAATGTTCATGATTTATTTTACAATGCTACCATAACCCCAATTCAGAGACCTGACAAATACAGCACAGAAAAAAAGTTACAGACAAACCTCACTTGACCAAAATTCATAAATAAAACTTTAGCACACGGATTCAGCAGAATATTAAAGAGTTATTCACCACAACTATGTAAGATTTGTTCCAGGAACGTAAGAATGGTTCAATATTAGGAAATCTATTAATACAACTTATCACATACATTTTCAAGGTAGAAAAACTATACGAACACCTTAAAAGGTGCCAAAAGGTTGAACATGATCTTAAAAAAAAGATGCCAAAGGCATTTAAGAATGTATAGCATATATTCCTTATGATTTAAAGATGTTTTAGTAATATAGGAAAGAAGAAAGAATACCTCTCTAACATTAAAAAAAAAAAAACTATATCAAACCACCAACAAATGTTGTATATTAATGTTGACACTCCAGGAATGTTCCTACAAAACTCAAAAACAAAGATTATCTGCTAACAATCCTATATGTTAACAATAGTTAACCTATTGTACTAGCAAAATAAACAGATCCTTAACACTGACCATGGGTGAGAATATGGGGAAATAGACACTTTCATCCACCTTTCTGGAGACCAAGTTGACAACCTGTATCAAAAAGTTAAGAATTATTCGTACACCTTCAACTGAACAATTTTCAGCTGTAGATATATATTACAAAGGAATAATCAGACAAGTTCACCTGTGCACAGCAACATGTATTGTAGCACTGGTAGGTCGTGAAATGAGAAAACCCAGGAAAAATCCAAATGTGCAATCTTAGAGGATTAGTTGAGGCATAGTTGTATTTGGTCAGGGCTTCATTGCCTTAACTTTGCCCACTCCTCTACCAGAGAAAGAGGGAGATTTGTGGGAGGTTTACCACTGCTCAGAAAGTTCTTCCTTGATCCTTCCTTCTAGGGTGTTGCTGCCACCTGGAACAGGTAGGCAGGAAGCAGCCTCTCACTGTCTCACTATAACCAACACATACCACCTACTCTTGCCAGTTGCCCCCGAGTGTAACCTGAGTGTTAGATCAACTTTCCTAAGTCAATATGAATTTTTTAAATGCAGAAAACATACCAAGACATAGAGTTTATTTGACAAGATGAAATCTAGTAAGCTTTTACTTATCTTAGTTACCCCATTTAGAAAGAATACAGATTTAGGAGTAATGAAGCCTAAAATTTTGGAGAGAGGGGTTTTAAGAAAAGACAACTCTTGGCCAGGCACGGTGGCTCACGCCTGTAATCCCAGCACTTTGGGAGGCTGAGGCAGGCGGATCACCTGAGGTCGGGAGTTCAAGACCATCCTGACCAACATGGAGAAACCTGTCTCTACTAAAAATACAAAATTAGCCGGGCATGGTGTATGCCTGTAATCCCAGCTACTCGGGAGGCTGAGGCAGGAGAATGGCGTGAACCCGGGAGGCGGAGCTTGCAGTGAGCCGAGATTGTGCCACTGCACTCCAGCCTGGGCGACAGAGCGAGACTCTGTCTAAAAAAAAAAAGAAAAAAGAAAAAACAGCTCTTAAGATCATTGGGAATGATCCTTGATGATAAATAGTGGGTGCCTTAGGTCCAAATAGCATGGCGAAACAATGCTATTTGGCAGCATGGGGAAAGCAGCATTAGAAACATAATTGAGGCTGGGTGTGGTGGCTCATGTCTGTAATCCCAGCACTTTGGGAGGCCATGGTGGGTGGATCACTTGAGGTCAGGAGTTTGAGACCAGCCTGGCCAACATGTGAAACCCCATCTCTGCTAAAAATACAAAAATTAGCCAGGTGTCGTGGCACCCGTCTGTAATCCCAGCTACTTGGGAGGCTGAGGTAGGAGAATTGCTTGAATACAGGAGACAGATGTTGCAGTGAGCCGAGATCGTGTGACTGCACTCCAGCCTGGGCGACAGAGCAAGACTCCATCTCAAACAAACAAACAAAACCCATCATCGAGTCATATAAATCATGTGAAATTTCTAGGAATGATCATATATTTACTGGAAGCTTCTTCTTCTTGGGCTGAAATGAGAGATCTGAAGAAGAAAAAATAGACAAGTAATGTAGTCATCAGAGAATATATAAAATTTTGAGGGAGAATGAAAAGTGCATCTGTGAATTGAATATGTTCATACCTTCTTTTGGTTACACTAAAACATTACATCTAATGTCATGCTCTCTAATTTGTACATTAGATGATACATCTTTTCTGGGCCTCTAAACCATACTGTTCGGTCTCCCACATCCATCCACAGGAAAATTATGAACTAGCTATGCTTCTTAAGTTCAAACCATAACTCTCTCATTTTAACCCAACAAATATTATTTCAACACGTTACTCATATGGTGAGTGGAGTCCTGGCCATGAGGACATCGGGACTCCTCACTAGAAAATATGTCTAGCCAGGAGAATGGCATACACCCGGGAGGCGGAACTTGCAGTGAGCCGAAATCTGGCCACTGCACTCCAGCCTGGGCAACAGAGCGAGACTCCGTCTCAAAAAAAAAAAAAAAAAAAAAAAGGAAGAAAGAAAATATGCCTAGCCACCTAATTATTAGATTGGTGCAAAAGTAATTGTGGTTTTCCATTAAAAGTAATGGCAAAAACCGCAATTACTTTTGCACCAACCTAATACTTTGTATTTATATTAAATTCACTTGTTTTTTATGCCACAAGTTCTATGGGAATCAGTATTTTTTAATATATAAAATTTGTTGGTTGACGGCATATTCAGACCTAGAAAAAAAATCACAATATCTTTCCTCCCAGGAACAAAAGCTAAGAGCAGGTAAGAACCCAGAAAGTTACTCATCAGTGCAGAAGAATAGGCTTAGGGTCTTTCCTTTGCTGCCAGAGTAGTGCTGATTTCAGCATAAAGACATCCTTCAGTTGAGAGGCCTTGCCACTGATCAGTGATGTTCACTTTGGTTAATTAGAAATACTAAACTAACGTGGGAATAATTCTGTTAGCCTAAAAGTGCATGAATAAATTATATAAAAGCCACAAAGAAACAGAACATTCACATTAGCTTTTCTTTTCTTCTTCTTCTTTTTTTTTTTTTTTTCTGAGATGGAGTCTGGCTCTGTAGCCCAGGTTGGAATGCAATGGTGCGATCTCGGCTCACTGCAACCTCTGCCTCCCGGGTTCAACCGATCCTCCCGCCTCAACCTCCTGAGTAGCTGGGATTACAGGTGCCCACCACTGTGCCTGGCTAGTTTTTTGTATTTTTAGTAGAGACAGGGTTTTACTATGTTGGTCAAGCTGGTCTCGAACTCCTGACCTCGTGATCTGCCCACCTCAGCCTTCCAAAGTGTTGGGATTACAGGAGTGAGCCACTGCACCTGGCCCACATTAGCTTTTCATAATGGTTCCCATCTCAACTTCACAGACTTGAAAAGGCTCCAAAGTTCAATATGATGGAAAGTCAGAATAAGACTCAACCGGGCTCATTCACACTTCAGGTACATAACTAGCTCTTGTGCAACAGACAACATGCTGCAGGGGTAAGGAATCAGTTTCCCTGAAATGTATTTTTGCCATGCTTTCATATGTACTTAAATAGAAATAACGGGTAAATTTTTGGTCAAGGATGCAGTTATGATAAGTTACTTTCCTATGATGATCCATTTCAGAGGCTTTGGTGAGATTGGGGGAAATATGGTGAACTACCTTTCTCTCAGGTCCCAGAAGGATAGAGTAGTGGTTCTTGCCAGAACGAATGTTCTCACAAAGAGGAGAACAGAACTCTCCTGACATGCTCTTTCTCTCCTCCACCAGGGGGGACAACCACACACCTGGTTAGGGCTGCCCCTAAAAAGTAAAGGGTACTGGAAAAAATTTTTCTAGGGCCCCTACCCATATAAACAATTTAATTCACCCCAAGTCAGCATGTCAGCACCATTTTGGTAGTTCAATTTCATGCAGTTCTATGAAATAAATGCCTTGTTGGGTAGGGAGTATCCAATCTCCAGGCCACCTTTCTGGAACTGGGACCCAGCCATGGAAGCCTGGAATTACCCCATAGCATGAGTCAGACAGTTCCTCAGAATATCTGATCAACTTCATAAATGAGGTATAAATAAATAATTGAAAAATGAGATTTAAAATAATTCAATTTTTGGCCAGGCACAGTGGCTCACACCTGTAATCCCAATACTTTGGGAGTCCGAGGCGGGTGGATCACCTGAGGTCAGGAGTTTGAGATCAGCCTGGCCAACATGGTGAAACCCAGTCTCTACTAAAAATACAAAAATTAGCCAGACATGGTGGCATGTGCCTATAATCCTGGCTACTTGGGAGGCTGAGGCTGGAGAATCACTTGAACCCGAGAGGCAGAGGTCACAATGAGCTGAGATCGTGCCACTGCACTCCAGCCTGGGTGACACAGGGAGACTTAGCCTCAAAAAAAAAAAAAAAAAAAAAAAATTCAATTTTCAATAGCATCAAAAAACATGAAATACTTAGGTATAAATTTAACAAAGTATGTGAAAAATCTGTACACTGAAAACTACAAAACAGTTGTAAGAGATATATCAAAAGATCTATATAAATGGAGAAATACACCAGGTTCATGGATCAGAAGACTCTATCTTGTTAAGGTGTCAATTCTCCCCAAATTTATCTGTAGATTCAATCAGGTTAGTCTACCAAAAAAAAAATTTTTTTAAGTAGAAATTGACAAGCAGTTTTTTAAATGTATATGAGAACGCAAAGGACCTAGAATCTAAATGCAAAGGACTAAACAACCCTGAAAGGGAAACAAGCTAGAGGACTCATACTACCTGACTTCAAGACCTGTTATAAAACTATAGCATTAAGACTGCATGGGCTAAATGGGATCTAATTAAACTGAAGAGCTTCTGCACAGCAAAAGAAACTACCATCAGAGTGAACAGGCAACCTACAGAATGGGAGAAAAGTTTTGCAATCTACCCATCTGACAAAGGGCTAATATCCAGAACCTACAAAGAACTCAAACAAATTTACAAGAAAAAACCAAACAACCCCATCAAAAAGTGGGCAAAGGATATGAACAGACATTTCTCAAAAGAAGACATTCATACAGCCACTAGACACATGAAAAAATGCTCATCATCACCGGCCATCAGCGAAATGCAAATCAAAACCACAATGAGATACCATCTCACACGAGTTAGAATGGCAATCATTAAAAAGTCAGGAAACAACAGGTGCTGGAGAGGATGTGGAGAAACAGGAACACTTTTACACTGTTGGTGGGATTGTAAACTAGTTCAACCATTATGGAAAACAGTGTGGCGATTCCTCAAGGATCTAGAACTAGAAGTACCATATGACCCAGCCATCCCATTACTGGGTATATACCCAAAGGATTATAAGTCATGCTGCTATAAAGACACATGCACACGTATGTTTATTGCGGCACTATTCACAATAGCAAAGACTTGGAATCAACCCAAATGTCCATCAGTGACAGACTGGATTAAGAAAATGTGGCACATATACACCGTGGAATACTATGCAGCCATAGAAAAGGATGAGTTTGTGTCCTTTGTAGGGACATGGATGTAGCTGGAAACCATCATTCTCAGCAAACTATCGCAAGAACGGAAAACCAAACACCGCATGTTCTCACTCATAGGTGGGAACTGAACAATGAGATCACTTGGACTCGGGAAGGGGAACATCACACATCAGGGCCTATCATGGGGAGGGGGGAGGGGGGAGGGGGGAGGGATTGCATTGGGAGTTATACCTGATGTAAATGATGAGTTGATGGGTGCAGCACACCAACATGGCACAAGTATACATATGTAACAAACCTGCACGTTATGCACTGTACCCTAGAACTTAAAGTATAATTAAAAAAAAAAAAAAAAAAAAAGACTGTATGGGCTAGGCTCAGTGGCTCATGTCTGTAATTCCAGCACTTTGAGAAGCCAAGGTGGGTGAATCATTTGAGCCCAGGAATTTGAGACCAGCCTGGGTAACATGGCAGAACCCCATCTCTACAAAAAAAAAAATACAAAAATTAGCTGGGCATGGTGGCACACGCCTGTTATACCAGCTACTCAGGGGACTGAGGCAGAAGGATTGCTTGAGCCCAGGAGGTCAAGGCTACAGTAAGCCATGATTGCACCACTGTACTCCAGCTTGGGAGACAAAGTGAGACCCTGTCTCAAAAAAACAAAGACAAAAAAACAAAACTTATGGTGGCATAAAAGATAGACATATGGACCATTGGAACTGAATAGAGAACCCATAAATAAACTCACATATATATGATGAGTCAAAGGCACGAATATAGTTTTGACGTTTGTCCCCTCCAAATCTCATGTTGAAATAAAATCCCCAAGGTTGAAGGTAGGGCCTGGTGGAAGGTGTTTAGATCACGGGGGGAAAGATCTCTTATGAATAGCTTGGTGCCATTCTCATGGTAATGAGTGAATTCAAACAAGATCTGGTTGTTTAAAAGAATGTGGCACCTCTTCCCTCCCTCTCTCTTGCTCCCAATCTTGACATGTGACATGCTGGTTCCCTGTCACCTTCTACCATGATTGTAAGTTTCCTGAGGCCCTCACCAGGAGCAGATGCCCGTAGCATGCTTCCTGTAAAGCCTGCAGAACTGTAAGCCAACAAAACCTCTTTTCTTCATAAATTACCCAGCCTCAGGTATTTATAGCAATGCAAAAAATGGCCTAATATAGAAAATTGGTACTGAGAGTGGGGTATTGCTATAAAGATATCTGAAAATGTTCAAGTGGCTTTGGAACTGGGTAATGGGCAGAGGTTGGAAGTTTGCAGGGCTCAGAAGAAGACAGGAAGATGAGAGGAAGTTGGAACTTCATACAGTCTGGTTATGTAGTTGTGACCAAAATGTTGATAGAGATAGAGAGAGTTGGCCAGGCCTGGTGGTTCACATCTCTAATCCCAGCACTTTGGGAGGCCGAGGCAGGCAGATCACAAGGTCAGGAGTTCAAGACTAGCCTGACCAACATGGTGAAAACCCTGTATCTACTAAAAATACAAAAAAATTAGCTGGGCATGGTGGGGTGCACCTGTAATCCCAGTTACTTGGGGGGCTGAGGCAGGAGAATAGCTTGAACTCGGGAGGCGGAGGCTGCAGTGAGCTGAGATTGTGCCATTGCATTCCAGCCTGGGTGACAGAGCGAGACTCCATCTCAAAAAAAAAAAAAAAAAAAATAGAGACAGTGAAGGCCAGGCTGACGAAATCTCAGATGGAAATTGAGAAGTTATTAGGAACTGGATTAAAGTTCACCCATGCTAAGCCCTACCAAAGAGTTTGGCTGCCTTGTGTCCACATCCTAGAGATCTATGGAAGGTTGAGCTTAAGAGTGACAGCTTAGAGTATCTTGCAGAAGAAACATTTAAGTGGCAAGGTATTCAAGAATTAGTGTGACTGCTTCTAACACCTACAATCAGATGCAGGAGCAAAGGAATGACTTAAAGTTGGAACTTATACTTAAAAGGGAAGCATAGTGTAAAAGTTTGGAAAATTTGCCACCTGGCCAAGTGGGAGAGAAAGAAGTCAAGCAGGCTATAGAGCAACCAATTGCTAAAGAGATTTGCATCACCAAAAGGGAACCAGGTGCCGATAGCCAAGACAATGGGAAAAGGGCCTTGAAGGCATTTCAGAGATCTGTGAGGCAGCTCCTCCCATCACAGGCCCAGAGGCCTAGGAGGAAAGAATAGCTTCATGGGCCAGGCCTGGAGCACCAAAGCACTGAACCACCTCCCTTCATCCTTGCTGCTCCAGCTACAGCCACAGCTCAAATGGACCCAAGTACTGCTTGGACCACCACTTTGGAAAGCACAAGCTTTGGTGGCTTCCACATGGTGTTAAGTCTGTGGACACATGGAATGCAAGAGTGAAGGAGGCTTGGCAGCTTCCACCTAGATTTCAGGGGATGTATGAGAAACCCTGCATGCCCATGCAGAAGCCTGCCTTAGGGGTGGAGCACTCACAGATAACTTCTATTAGGATAATGCTGAGGGTAAATGTGGGGTTGGAGCCCCTACACAGAGCCATCATCAGGGAACTGACTTGGACAGCTGTGGAAAGGGGGCCATGCCCTCTAGACCCAAGAATGGTAGAGCACCAGCAAGCTTGCAACCTCAGTATGGGAAAGCTACAGGCACTCA
The DNA here is from genome assembly GCF_037993035.2 of Macaca fascicularis. NCBI lineage: Eukaryota > Metazoa > Chordata > Mammalia > Primates > Cercopithecidae > Macaca > Macaca fascicularis. Next base: position 189,500,135 of record NC_088375.1, on the reverse strand, counting down.
ACTCCAGCTGTGAGAGCAGCCACAGAGGCTGCATCCTGCAAAACCACAGGGGCAGAGCTGCCCAAGACTTGGGAGCCCACCTCTGGCACCAGTGCACCCTGGATACAGAACATGGGGTCAAAGGAGATTATTTTGGAGCTTTAAGTTTTAATAACTGCCCTGCTGGGTTTAGGACTTCCATGGTGCCTGTTGCCCCTTTCTTTTGGTCTATTACTCTCTTTAGAAATAGGAATGCTCACCCAATGACTATACCACCATTTTATCTTGGAAATAAATAACTTGTTTAATTTCATAGGATTATAGGTGGAAGGAGATGAGTCTCAAATGAGACTTAGGACTTTGGACTTGATGTTGGAATGAGTTAAGACTCTGGGGGACTGTTGGGAAAAGTTGATTGCATTTTACAATGTGAGAAGTACAGGAGATTTGGAGGGTCAGGGGTGGAATGATATGGTTTGGATATTTGTCCCCTCCAAATCTCATGTTGAAATGTGATTTTCAGTGTTGGAGGTGGGACCTGGTGGGAGGTATTTGTATCATGGAGGCAGATCCCTCCTGAACAGCTTCACACCATCCCCTTGGTGATGACAGTTCTCACTCAGTTCGGGCAAGAGCTGGTTATTTGAAAGCATGTGGCACACCCCCACTCTCTCTTTTGCTCCAACTCTCACCATGTGACATGCTTTCTCTCCCTTTGCCTTCCACCATGTTTATAAGCTTCCTGAGGCCCTCACCAGGAGCAGATGCTGGAGTCATGCTTGAGCATGTGTTGCTATAAATAAATATCTGGGATTTGATAATTTATAAAGTTCTGCAGGCTCTGGCAGAACTGTGAGCCAATTAATCCTCTTTTCTTTATAAACTATCCAGCCTCAGATATTTATTTATAGCTACACAAGGATAAGTTCACAGAAAATCAAAGCAATCTAACAGAAAAGGGAAATCCTTTTAACAAATAGTGCTAGAATAGATGAATATCCATATAAAAAAATGAACCTCAACTCCTACCTCACATCATATACAAAAATTAATTCATGACACCTAAATGTAAAACTTACAACTAAAACCTTTGGCAGGGAAAAAAGGAGGCTTGGGAGTAGACAAATTTTCTTAAACATGACATGGAAAGCAATAATAATTTTTTAAGTAATAAGTTAGACTTCATCAAAATCTTCTATTCATCAAAAAATATCATTAAGAAAATAATAGGAAGCCAGATAGAATTGTTGATGCCCATAATCCCAGCATTTTGGGAGGCCAACATGGGAGGATCACTTGAGTCCAGGAATTTAAGATCAGCCTGGGCAACAAAGCAAGACCCCGTCTCTACAATGGAATACTATTTAACCTTAAAAAGAATAAAATCATGTTATTTTTAGCAACATAGATGGAACTTGGGGTCATTATGTTAGATGAAATAAGCCAGGCACAGAAAGATAAATGTTGCATGTTTTTACTCATATGTGGAATCTAAAAAAGTTGATCTCATGGAGGTAAAGTAGCATGAGAGTTACCAGAGACTGGGAAGAGTGTGTGAAGCATGGGAGATGAAGAGAGGTGGGTTAATAGGTGTAAACATATAGCTAGGCAGAAATAAAAAGTTATAATGTTCAATAGCAGAGTAGGGTGACTATGGTTAATAATGTATTGTATATTTCAAATTAGCTAGAAGAGAGGATTTGAAATGTTCCCAATGCAAATAAATGATACGTGCTCAAGGTGATGATAGCCTAAATATGCTGACTTGATTATTACACATTCCTATGCATGTGTCAAAGTACCCTATGTATCCCATAAATATGTACAAATATTATGTATTAATTTTAAAAACACCAAAAAAAAAAACCAGTGATTTATCTTCTTTCAGAAGAATTATAAATAATACATATAGATATTCTCAACTTGAGGAGTTGGAGCTTAATTTCTACCCTCTCCCTTTTAAAGATGAGCTATGCAGAGTAACTCTCTATAAAAGGATGAAGCAGGGAAAGGGAGAAATAGTAACTTTACAGCATGGAAAGCTAGCAGATACCACTTTAACCAAGTGATGAAAGTTAACATCATTAGTAATATCATGTGGGTATCACTCATTGTTGATGGGATCTAATGAGAAGGGCACTTTATTTCTCTGATACTCTTTCCAAAAACCTAAAAGTCCAGTATAATCATGAGGAAACATTGGACAAACCCAGACTGAGGAGCATTCTATGAACTACCTAGCCAGTACTCTTCAAGAACACCAAGGTCATGAAAAACAAGGGAGGACTGAGAAACTATTACAGACTAGAGAGACCGAGAAGACATGGTAACTAAATACTAGCCTGTAGGCATACAGGTAGAGAAAAAACTGATGTATCAGAAATGTATTTAGGCTGGGCGCAGTGACCCATACCTGTAATCCCAACATTTTGGGAGACCAAAGTGTGAGGGTTGCTTGAAGCCAAGAGTTCAAGACAGGCCTGGGCAATATAGCAAGACTCCATCTCTATTTAAAAATTTATATATGTATATATATATGTGTGTGTGTGTGTATATATATATATATTTAGAGACAGAGCCAATAGACTTTGGTGTTGGGACTGATGTGAGAGTAAAGAAATTTGAGGACTAGCCGGGCGCGGTGGCTCAAGCCTGTAATCCCAGCACTTTGGGAGGCCGAGACGGGCGGATCACGAGGTCAGGAGATCGAGACCATCCTGGCTAACACGGTGAAACCTCGTCTCTACTAAAAAATACAAAAAACTAGCCGGGCGAGGCGGCAGGCGCCTGTAGTCCCAGCTACGCGGGAGGCTGAGGCAGGAGAATGGCATGAACCCAGGAGGCGGAGCTTGCAGTGAGCTGAGATCCGGCCACTGCACTCCAGCCTGGGCGACAGAGCAAGACTCCGTCTCAAAAAAAAAAAAAAAGAAATTTGAGGACTCATGAATAAACCCCTTCAATTCAGCAATTACTGGATGGTGGAACCATTTTGTAAAATGGAGAACAACGGAGATGAAGATGGGAGTGGGCAGAGATAATAATGTCAGTTTTATATGTCTACAGTTGAAGAGAAAATTCTGGCCTGGAGACAAAGTTGAGCACAACTGACATATAGATGGTAACCGAAATGATGACAATGAATGAAATCATCTAAGGAGAGAAGTTAGTGTGGCAAGAATAGAAAAGAGCTGAAGAAATAACCCTAAAGCACCCTAACACTGGAGGATGAATAGCAGAAGAAGAGCCAGCCATTAGTTGAGGAAGAAGCAGAGATATGTAATAAACTCCAAAAGAGAATGGCAACATGAAAGCCAAGAATAGAAATTGTTAAATGCCGCTAAAGGCTGAAGCGTCCCTTGGATTTAGTAACGAGAGGTTACTGATAATCTTAGTAACAGCATTGGAATGATAGAAATGAAAGACAGATTAAGTGGTTTGAAAAGGGAAAGGCTTAGGACTTCTGATTTTAAGATGGCAGAATGATTACTTACAGTAATCTCCTAAAAACATAGGAGACTCCTTTAACCCAAGCTTTGAGAAGTGCATTGGTGAGAGGAACACTACCATCCTTGAAAGGCTCTGTATTGGCCATTCTCTGTAAGTCAGGAATGACAGTGGGTGATATTGTTTGGCTGTGTTCCCACTCAAATCTCATTTTGAATTGTAGCTCCCATAATTCCCACGTGTTGTGGGAGGGAGTTGGTGGGAGATAATTGAATCATGGAGGCAGTTTCCCCCATACTGTTCTCGTGGTAGTGAATAAGTCTCACAAGATTGGATGATTTTATAAGGGGTTTCCCCTTTTGCTTGGCTCTCATTCTCTCCTTGCCTGCTGTCATGTAAGATGTGCCTTTTGCCTTCTGCCATGATTGGGAGGCCTCCCCAGCCATGTGCGACTGTGAGTCCATTAAACCTCTTTTTCTTTATAAATTACCCGGTCTCAGGTATGTCTTTATCAGCAGTGTGAAAACGGACTAATACAGTGGGCAATGTTACATTGAAATGGGCTCCTTGAATTCAATGTTTTTGATAAGATCCCAGAATGGCAGAGGCCAAGTGGAATGCTTAAGTGTCAGAGATAAGGTGGCCATCTCTCTTTCTCTCTCTCTCTTTCTGGTGTGTGTGTGTGTGTGTGTGTGTGTGTGTGTGTGTGTGTGTGTGTGTGTAAAGACAACCAGAAGCAGTGTACTCTGGTAGAGACAGACAAAAGTACACCTTCACTATCTTGCCTCAAGTCTGTGTTTACTCTCCAACTCTGTCATAATCTAGATTGTAGAGACTTTGATTGTATCGTCTTTCCATATCACCTAACCAACTTCTGTAAGTAGTTGACATTTTGCTGACTGTATAATAAACAGGAAGTCACATAACAAATACCCCCCCAGATGCTTTTGTAAGACACGTGCACAGCCGGGAGTGGAAAATAAACATTGTAAAAGTTCAGGAAATTGCTTTATTCTGAATGTCTGTGTTCCCCTGCCAAATTCATATGTTGAAATTGAATCACCAAGGTCATGGTATTAGGAAGTGGGGCCTTTGAGAAGTGACTAAGACATGAGGGTTCTGCCCTCATGAATGGGATTAGTGCCTTTATAAAAGAGGCCCCAGAGAACTAGCTAGCTCTTTCCATCATATGGGGATACAGCTTAAAGATACCATTTATGAACCAGGAACCAGGTCCCCACCAAACACCAAATCTGCCAATGCCTTGATTTTGGACTTCTCAGCCTCTAGAACTGTGAGAAGTAAATATGTGTATTTACTTCTTTATATAAGGAATATCTAATATCTTCATATAAGGTGCCCATTCTATGGTATGATATTTTGTTATAGTAGCTAAACAGATTAAGACAGAGACTATTACATCAGTGAAGTTTTTCAGGGGTCTAATGGTGTGTGGGATGGCAAGATATATTCTTCAAGGTGAAGAACAAGTTGCAGCTTGTACTTCTACCCCTAAGAAAAAGGTTCAGTGCCTAGTGGGTCTCTTTAGATTTTGAAAGTAGGACCACTTTGTTCTTGAGTCCATTAAGCAAAAATGGTGGGAGGTAGGGGGCTGGAGAAAGAGGCTGACTATACCACATTTGGGACCGTTTCCTTCACCAAATAATCCATAAGGCAGCCAGAATTTTTTTTTTTTTTTTTTTTTTTTTAAGATGCAGTCTCGCTTTGTCATCCAGGCTGATGTGCATTGGCATGATCTCAGCTCACTGCAACTTCCACCTCCCAGGTTCAAGTGATTCTCCTGCCTCAGCCTTCCAAGTAGCTGGGATTACAGGTGCCTGCCACCATGCCCATCTAATTTTTGTATTTTTATTAGAGACCGGGTTTCACCATGTTGGCCAGGCTGGTCTCAAACTCCTGACTTCAAGTGATCCACCCACCTTGACCTTCCAAAGTGCTGGGATTACAGGCGTGAGCTGCCATGCCCAGCCAAGGCTGCCAGATTTTTTAAATTTTTTGTTGTTTTTTAGAAATAGGGTCTCACTATGTTGCCCAGGCTAGAGTGCAGTGGCTATTCACAGGTGTGATCATAGCACACTACAGCCTTGAACTCCCGACCTCAAGGGATCCTCCTGCCTCAGCCTCCCAAATAGCTGAGACTATAGGTGCATGCCACCATGCCTGATTAGGCTGCCAGTTTCAAATGGGGCACAAATCAAGGAAAGGAGGAAATAGATCCGGATATCCATGCAAGCTGAATGCAGTGGTGCTCAAAGTGTCTGTAGCAGACAGAGATAAAATAAAGCCTCTGCCACATCATAATAGGATAATCATAGTTTAAACTCTCAGTATTTGGGAACAAAATTATGCTTTCTACTGTAGACAAGCATTCTTTTTATGAAAAACAACTCCTGTAGAGACTAAATAATATCACGTGACTTGAGTTGCCCATTATAAACTGGATATTCTCTGATCCTTCAAGCCATAAATTTGACAGGTATAGCAGCATTCTATCATCAAGTGTAAGAGAAAAAGGTATGTATATACAAATATGTTACATACATATCTCATATATCACATGTATGAGATTACCTTTGAGCTGGTCCTGAAGACACATGTGAGTTGCATGAGCAAGTGACTCAGACTCCTACAGCACCTACTCTTACTCCATTAACACCTTCAACTCAGTTACATGAGGAAGAAAAAATCCAGACCTGATTTTCTGATGAGTCTGTACAATGTGGTGATACCACCTGAAAGGGAATGGTCACAGCATCACAGCCCCACTCAATGGCAGCTCTAAATGAACAGGAAATCTTCCCAATGTACATAACTTAAAGCAATGCACCTGTTTGTTCATTTTGCCTGGAAGAAGAGATAGCCAGAGGCATGTATTTATATTAATTCAAGGATAATGGTTACTTAATAGCTAAAGACTTGAAAGAAATGAGATTGAAAGGAAGTCTGAGAAAGAGCTCACTATAGCCTTGACCTCCTAGGCTCAAATGATCCTCCTGCCTCAGCCTCCTGAGTAGCCAGGACCACAGGTGCACGCCACCATGCCCGGCTTATTTATTTATTTATTTAGTGGACATGGGGTCTCCCTATGTTGCCCAGGCTGGTCTCAAACTCCTGGGCTCAGTAATCCTCCTGCCTCAGCCTCCCAAAGTGCTGGGATTACAGGCATGAGCCACTGTTTTAATTTTTTAATAAAAATTTGAAAATTAGCTTGGCATAGTGGCATGTGTCTGTAGTCCCACCTGCTTGGGAGGCTGAGACAGGAGGATCACTTCAGCCCAGGAGTTAGAGATATGATCATGCCACTGCACTCCAGTCTAGGTGACAGAGTGGGACCCTGTCTGTGAAAGAAAGAGAGACAGAGGGAGAGAGGAAGGAAAGGAGGGAGGGAGGGAGGGAGGGAGGGAGGGAGGGAGGGAGGGAGGGAGGGAGAGAGGAAGGAAGGAAGGAAGGAAGGAAGGAAGGAAGGAAGGAAGGAAGGAAGGAAGGAAGGAAGGAAGGAAGGGGAAGGGAAGGGAAGGGAAGGGAAGGGAAGGGAAGGGAAGGGAGGGAGGGAGGAAGGAAGGAAGGGAGGAAGGGAAGGAGAGAGAGAGAAGGAGAAAAAGAAAGAAAGAAAAAGAAAGGAAAGAAGGAAGGAAGGGAGGGAGGGGGGAAGGAGGGAGGGGGGAGGGAAGGAGGGAAGGGAAGGAAAGAAAGAGAGAAAGAAAAAGATTGTTAAAAAAAAGGAAAAAAACAGTTGACGCTGGAATTAGTTAAGACTTCTGGATATGTTGAGATGGGATGAATGTATTTTGTACATGAGACATATGTGAATTTGAGGGACTGAAGGGCATACTCTACAGGGTTGAATATCCCTCAAAATCCATGTGCACAGGAACCTCAGAATGTGATCTTATTTGGAAATAGGGTCTTTGCAAATGGAATCAAGTGAAGATGAGGTCATATTAGATTAGAGTGGGCACTAACTATGACTAGCATCCTTCTAAGAAGCACATTTGAAGGCACAGACAAACACAGGAAAGAAGGCTATGTGAAGACAGAGGCAGAGATTGAGGTGATGCAGCTACAATCCAAGAGAGGCCGAAGATTGGTGGCAACCACTAGGAGCTAGGGGAGGAGCACAGAATGATTCTCCCTTAGAGCCTCCAGAAGAAACCAGCGCTGCTAACACCTTGATTTTGGACTTGTGGACACCAGAACTGAGATAGGATGAATTTCTGTGGTTTTAGGCTACCCAGTTTTGATAATTTGTTACAGTAGTTGGTGTTTAGGTATTAATTGGTACTTCATTACATTCTTAATAGATATCTTTTGTTGAATATCTGGGTCACAAATCATTTCTTCCAATTCACCACTTAGCTTTTGACTTTGTCTATGATGCCATTGATATATGTAGTTTTAAATGTAAAATGTATCAACCTTTTCTTTCATGTTTTGTGCTTTTTGTGTCCTGTGTAAGAAATCCTTCTTACTCTGAAACAATAAAGATATTTCCTACATTTTCTTGTACAAGTTTACCTAATAATGTGAGAGAATTGTATTTTTTTCAATCAGTTGCTCCAGCACCATTTAGTAAAGAGCCTATCCCTTCTCCACTGAGATGTAATTCCATCTCTATCATGGATCACACTCCCTATATGCATGGGTATGTTTTTAGTCTCTCTCTTCTGTTCTGTGGATCTATTTGTCTATCCTCGTACCAAAAACACATTAATTACCCTAACTTTATAGCAGTGGTTCTCAACAAGAGGCAATTTTGCCTTCCAGGTCACATTTGGCAATATCTGGAGACATTTTTATCTATCACAACTGGGTTGTTGGGGGACTACTGGCATCCAGTGGGTAGGGGCCAGAGATGCTGCTAAACAACAATGCACAGGACAGTACCCCACAGCAACGAACCATCCAGCTGAAAATGTCAACGCTGCTGAGGTTGAGAAACCCTGTCTTATAGTAAGACTTGGTATCTAAGTATCTAATGTACAGTAGGACCATACATTATCTCACTAAATCCTTGCAATAACTCTATACGATATGTATTATCACTAGCTTCACTTCACAGATGAGAAAACTAAGGCTCTGGGAGGTTGAATGACTTGTCCTAGATCACACATTTCTCAATAATTGGTGTAACCGGGTACAAACTAAGTAAAACTCCCCCTAATATATTTCTCACTATGTCCTAAGGCAGGGCTCCCAAATCTCAGCATGTTTTCTTTGATTGATTAGTTTTATCAGAAAATTCACTGTGTACCCTTTATGTGCCAAGTCCTAGGCTGAATGGTGGGAATGCCTGGCAAACAAACCAAGGCCCTTGCCCTCATGGAAGTTCAGAATCTAGTGGGGAGCTAAACCTTGGAAGAATCTCTCCTAAAATTGCTGTTGCAATTTTAGGGCAACCATCGCTTTGGTTTCCAGTTTTTTTAATTCTTCAAGGAAACTTATCATCTTATGTACTCCCAAATTTTGTTTAAAATATGAATTTTAATATACAATGGGAGGGGTTTGCTAAGCAAAGTTTAACTTTAACCTGACCCCGTTCAAAATATTGCACATTCCAAGCAAACTTACCAAGTGAAATTTTACTGTGTATAGGGGTATTTAAATGTTGGGCAATATATATATATAAAGGTGTATACAGATTGGATAGCAATGTTTATGAAAAGATTAACCATTAAATCTCTTCTTTGTTTACAGAAAATGCTTGTCAATTGTATCTGAATTAATAGCAGGGAATCTGTAATGAAACAGCAGAATGAAAGTTAGCAGCACCATTTAACCTCTCTCCACCTTTCAAAAGTTTGGAATGAAGATCTGCAGGGTCATTAAGTTCTCTCTGTGGTAGCAGGATGGATGTGGTAGTCTCAAACCATCCATAATAGATGGGTGTCTGATCTAGCCTTAGACATCTACTCATATGATGATGGTTCCACAGCCTCCCTGGGCAGTTTTTAAGTGTTCTTAGAATTTTAATGTTTATTAAATCCAAACCTCATCAACTTATTTCCAAAGTCCAGACAATGGCGGGCGGAATCTGTGGTAATTGATTAGTCACCTGTCCCTCCCTTGCCAGATTCTCCTCTTACATGCCAGGCACTTTCCAACGTCAAACTACTGCTTCCTTTCTCTCCTAATTGCCAGACTCTCTTCTGACTCTCAGTCTCCTCTAGACTCAATTCTGGGAGTGTTCCTGATTTTACTTGCTGGATTTTGAAACTTTACAGTTACCTGTCTTACTTTTCTAAACAGCAATGCTTTAGGCATGAGATTAAAACTATTTGATTGCCTATTACTGTACCTGGCTAAGGAAAATTGATGCCTATTTTGTAATGTTCCATTTATGAGAAATAACCTGGCTTTGAAACTTTTCACCTAGTGATGCTCACATTACCAATTTAGCCATTTTTACACAATTTTCAGCGATGTATTTCTTTTGTTCTTAAGTAGATTGACAAAGGAGACCAAACTTCCCTCAGGATGGTTTGGCCAATGTTTGGTTGAAGAGTCATGAAAAAAGCAATTCAATTTTAAATGTTCCTGCTCTGATCATTCATCCAAGAAATACTCACTTAGTACCTATTGTGTTCCAAACACTGGTCCTTTAGCATGAATAAGACTCAAGATCCTGTCTTCCTGGAGCTCACCTCCTTGGTGAGGTGCCAGGCATTTTGATTAATAATAACAATAATAAAATGTAATATCGGCTTTAAATGTTAAAGGAGCCCAGTGGAAACTGGGTCCCAAACATTTCCTGAGCGACTTCAGTCTGACTGGCAGGTACTATATCGAGTAGGGTGGGGATGGCGGGCTACGAAGATGAACCATAGGCCAGGTGTGGTGGCTTACGCACTTTGGGAGGCCGAGGTGATGGATCACCTGAGGTCAGGAGTTTGAAACCAGCCTGGCCAACATAGTGAAACTCCGTCTGTACCAAAAATCCAAAAATTAGCCAGGCATGATGGCTCATGCCCATAGTCCCAGCTGCTCAGGAGGTTGGGGCAGGAGAATCACTTGAACCCAGGAGGCAGAGGTTGCAGTGAGCCAACATCATGCCACTGCACTCCAGCCTGGGTGACAAAACGAGACTCCATCTCAAAAACAAACAAGCAAACAAACAAACAAACAGATGAACCATATATGGTACCTACCCTCAGGAACTTACAGTCTAGTGAGGAAGACTGAATGTGGCTAGATGTCTTGAAGTTTACAAAGATAAAATGTTGGGCTGAATCTTGAAGGATAAGAAGATAGTGGGCAGACAGAGGTGGAAGAGGGAACTCTTCCAGACAAGGTAATAGCCTGAACAAAAACACAGAGGCATAAACCACAGGGTATGCTCAATGAACCACAGGTCATTTGGTGCTTATGAGGGTAGAAAACAAGCCCAGGAATGGTAAAAGTTGAAACCAAAGAGGGAAATAGAAGTCTTGAGAGAGGATTTAATATTTTAGACATGGCAGTGGTGATATAGACAGACTTAATGTTTTAGAAAGATCACTCAGGTTGTAAGGCGGAGGGTGGGTTTTTGGCTCAGGTAAATGGATAGATTTGGTTCCATTCACTGAGCTAGAGAACACTGGAGGAGAAGATGTGGGTCATGCAGAGATTGATGGAGGGGACACAAAAAGTTCAGCTTAGGGTACATTGAACGTGAAGTGTCTCCGAAACTTCACAGGGGAAATATTTTATAGGAGATTGAATACATTAAGTAGCCAACCTCCCACAGCCTGATGAGCTCTTGCCTGCTGCCCAGAAAAGCCAATGCACTGAGAACAGCAGATAATGCTGAAAAGAAAGAGTTTAATATCACAGGACCAGCCAAGCAGGACAGGAGGCATTTCTCAAATTCATGTCCCCAACAATTTGGAGGCTAGGGTTTTTAAGGGCATTTTGGCAGACAGGGGTCTAGGGAACTGAAACAATTGATTGGCTGGGGATAAAATCACAGGAGTGTTTAAATTGTCTTTGCACAGTCTAATCAGTTCCTGGGAGCGGGGCGTCTCAGGACCAGGTAGCATCTCTTGTGCTGCCAAAATGCTAAATCTGAAAAATATCTCCAAGACGAGTTCTTTAGGTTTTACAAATAGTGATGTTAATCCATTTGAGTAGTTGGGGAAGTTACAAATCTTGTGACCCCCAGTTACATGACTCTGGGACAGCAAGCAACTTATAGAAAAGCAAGCTTATCTGGGCACAGTGGCTCACATCTGTAATTCCAGCACTTTGGGAGGCTGAGGTGGGTGGATCACCTGAGGTCAGGAGTTTGAGACCAGCCTAGCCAACATGGTAAAATCCCATCTCTACCAAAAATACAAAGTTAGCCGGGTGTGGTGGTGCATGCCTGTAATCCCAGCTACTTGGGAGGCCAAGGCAGGAGAATTTCTTGAACCTGGGAGGCAGAGGTTGCAGTGAGCCGAGACTGTGCCACTGCACTCCAGCCTGGGCAACAAGAGCAAAACTCTGTCTCAGAAAGAAAAGAAGAGGAGAGTAGAGGAGAGGAGAGGAGAGGAGAAAAGAAAGCTAAACAATGACAGGTTATTGTTTAACTATGCCTATTCTTTAGCAAAGTTCAAGTCCCTACCGTGATTCTAATCTTGTTTTATGAAAGCATCTTCAATCTCCAAACATGGAAGGGGGTCAGTTTTCCTTGCCTCAAAGTTTAACTATAAACTAAATTCCTCTCATAGTTATCTTGGCCTCCATACCAGAATAAGCAAAAAGCAATTTAGCCTGTGAGATTAGAAGCGAGATGCAATTGGTCATGTTAGATTTGTCTCTCATTACTGGCCTGGCGTGATGGCTCATGCCTGTAATCCCAGCACTTTGGGAAGCTGAGGCAGGCAGATCACTTGAGGTCAGGAGTTTGAGACCAGCCTAGCCAACATGGCGAAACCCTGTCTCTACTTCAAAAAAAAAAATACAAAAATTAGCTGGGCATAGTGGCGTGCAACTGTAATCCCAGCTACTTGGGACACTGAGGCAGGAGAATTGCTTGAACACGGGGGGCAGAGGTTGCAGTGAACCAAGATTGCACCACTGCACTCTAGCCTGGGTGACAGAGCAAGACCCTGTCTCACAAAAAAAAAAAAAAAAAAAGAAAAGATTTATCTCTTGTTACTTATAATTCTGCAAGGGTGGTTTCAGATCCAGGGAGTGATCAGGACCTGGGAAGATTTATGAGTCATCAACTTATAGATGGTAGTTAAAACCAAGGGAAGTGATAAGGCCAAATATGCTCAGACACTAAAATATTAATGGATAAAAAGTAATGCCAATTTCTTTATGACAAACTTCTGGTGAATAGTGAATAACCTAAGTTCCAGTAACATAATTTCCCCCCATGGTATTTTTTTTGGTGGGCTGGAATGTAGGGTTTCACTCCTATCACCCAGGCTGGAGTACAGTGACATGATGTTGGCTCACTGCAACAACCTCTGCCTCCCAGGCTCCAGTGATCCTCCCACCTCAGCCTCCCAAGTATCTGGGACTACAGGTACGTGCCACTGTACCTAGTTAATTTTTGTTTTTGTAGAGACAGGGTTTTGCCATGTTGCCCAGGATGGGATTTAACTCCTGAGCTCGAGTGATCCACCTGCCTCGGCGGCCCAAAGTGCTGGGAATATAGGCATGAGCCATCGCTCCTGCACATCCCCCATGATATTTAATAAAGCTTCATTTAGTTTTCCATTTCATTTTTTATTCCATTTAAAAACTTTTAAATGCAACAAGAAAGGAGCAGTGGGGGACAACTATATAGTAAGGAAACCTGTCAAATACTAACTCAGCTTGTTTATCAAGGTTAACGCCATCACTGACAGGTCATGTGATGTGGTTTGGATCTGTGTCCTGGCCCAAATCTCATGCTGAATTGTAATCCCCAATGTTGGAGGTGGTGCCTGGTGGGAGGTGATTATATGATGGGGGTGAACTTCTTGTGAATGGTTTGGCACCATCATTTTGGTGCTGTCCTCATAATAGTGAGTGAGTTATTGTGAGACCTGGTCATTTAAAAGTGTGTGGCACCTCCTTCCCCTCTCTTTCTTGCTCCTGCTTTCACCATGTGACATGCCTGCTCTCCCTTTGCCTTCCACCATAATTGGAAGCTTTCTGAGGTCTCCCAAGAAGCTGCTATGCTTCCTGTACAGCCTGCAGAACCATGAGCCAATTAAACCTCCTTTCTTTATAAATTACCCAGTCTCAGGTATTTCTTTATAGCAGTGCAAGAACAGACTAATACAGAAAATTGGTATCAAGGAATGGGGCATTGCTATAAAGACACCTTAAAATGTGGAAACAACTTTGGAACAGGCAGGGTAACAGGCAGAGGTTGGAAGAGTGTGGAGGGCTCAGAAGAAGAAAAGATAATGAGGGAAAATTTGGAATGTTCTAGAGACTTGTTGAATAGTTGTGACCAAAATGCTGATAGTGACATGGACAGAGATTGGACAGGCTGAGGAGGTCTCAGATGGAAATGTGGAACTTATTGGGAACTGGAGCAAAGGTCACTTTTGCTATGCTTTAGCAAAGAGCTTGGTTGAATTGTGCCCCTGCCCTAGGGATCTATGGAATTTTGAACTTGAAAGAGATGATTTAGGGTATCTGGTGGAAGAAATTTCTAAGCAGAAAAGTGTTCAAGACGTGGCCTGGCTGCTTATAATAACCTATAGCTCATATGTATGAACAAAGAAATGACCTAAAACTAAAACTTATATTTAAAGGGGAAGCAGAGCATTAAAGTTTGGAAAATTTGCAGCCTGGCCATGTGGTAGAAAAGAAAGGCCCATTTTCAGGAAAGAAATTCAAGCAGGCTGCAGAAATTTTCATAAGTAAAGAGGAGCCAAGTGATAACATCCAAGACAATGGGGGAAGAGCTTCAAAGGCATTTCAGAGACCTTCAAGGCATCCCCTCCCATCACAGGCCTGGAGGTCTAGGAGGACAAAATGGTTTGTGGGTCAGGCACAGGGCAGCCTTGGGACACTTCTCCCTGTGTCCCAGTCACTCTAGCTCCAGCTGTGGCTCAAACGGCCCAAGTACAGCTTGGGCCATTGCTTCAGAGAGTGCAAGTCATAAGTCTTGACAGTTTGCATATGGTGTTAAGCCTACAGGTGCACAGAATACACAAGTTGAGGCTTGGGAGCCTCTGCCTAGATTTCAGAGGATGTATGGAAAACCCTGTATGTCCATGCAGAAGCCTGCTGCAGGAGTGAAGCCCCCAGGGAGAACCTCTTCTAGGGTGATGCAGAGGGAAAATGTGAGGTTGGACCCCATACAGAGTCCCCACTGGGGTACTGCCTAGTGGAGCTGTAAGAACCAGACCCTGGAATGGTAGATCCACTGGCAGCTTGCACCCTGTGCCTGGAAAGCCATAGGCACTCAATGCCAGCCCCTGAGAGCCACTGTTCTGGGGGCTGAACCAGCAAAGCCACAGGTGCAGAGCTGCCCAAGGCCTTGGGAGCCCCTTCCCTTGCATCAGAGTGCCCTGGATGTGAGACATGAATTCAAAAGAGATTATTTTGGAGCTTTAAGATTTAATGGTTGCCCTGCTGGGTTTTGGTCTTGCGTGGTGCCTGTGGCCCCTTTCTTTTGGCTGATTTCTCCCTTTTGAAATAGGAGTATTTACCCCAGGGGTGTTCAATCTTTTGGTTCCCTGAGCCACAGTGGAAGAAGAATTGTCTTGGTCCACACATAAAATACACTGACACTAACAAGAGCTGATAAACTAAAAAAAAGTTGCAAAATATATCTCATAGTTCCTTAAGAAATTTGTGCTGAGCCACATCCAAAGTTGTCCTGGGCTACATGTGGCTCATGGCCATGGGTTGGACAAGCTTGATTTACACAACAGCTATACCCCCACTGTATCTGGAAGTAACTAACTTGTTTTTGATTTTATAGACTCATAGGTGGAAGGGACTTCCCATTTCAGATGAGACTTTGGACTTTGGACTTTGGGTTAATGCTAGAATAAGTTAAAATTTTGGGGGACTTTTGGGAATGCACGGGGTTGTTCTTTGAAATGTGAAAATGACATGAGATTTGGGAGAAGCTGGGGGTAGAATGACATGGTTTGGATCTGTGTTCCTGTCCAAATCTTATGTCAAATCGTAATCCCCAATGTTGGGGCCTGGTGGAAGGTAATTGAATCATGGGAGTGTTTCTCATGGATGGCTTAACACCATAACCCTGGTTGCTGTTCTCATGATAGTGAGTGAGATCTCATGAGATCTGGTTGTTTAAAAGTGTGTAGCACCTTCCCCCTCTCTCTCTTCCTCTTGCTCTGGCCATGTGAGATGCCTCACTTCCCCTTCACCTTCCACCATGATTATAAGTTTCCTGAGGCCTCTCCAGAAGCTGCCATGCTTCCTTACAGTCTGCAGAACCATCAGCCAATTAAACCGCATTTCTTTATAAATTACCCAGTCTCTGGTATTTCTTCATAGCAGTGTGAGAGAAGACTAATACCTCATGTTAATGGCAATGTACCCTTGATATTGAAACTGAGGACTAACCTGATTAGGCCCACCAAATTTAACGTACCTTGCTTGTCTTTATTAATTTGCTTTTAGTTGATTTTAAAACCTATATAGCTAAAAGTCACATTGCTAAGTAATACATAACTAAACGTCCACTAGCTTTCTTGTAGATAACATCTCTGATGCATAGGTCACCATGGTAATTGTTGCTTAAGTTGTTTTTCAGGAACTTAGAGAGTCAGTTCTTGTCCAGTTCAAGTCAGCCGAGACCACCAAACTTTCAACTGGGCCTGTGTGAGCATCTGATGGGTCACCTTTTGATGTCAGAAGGCCAAAAACTCCACCCTCAGATCATGCTAATGCTGTAATTTTCTGAACATATATTCTACGAAGAGCCATGAAGTCTGATCGTGCTTGCACAGATGACCAATTACCTCACTTTTCCTTACTACAATCACCTTTCTCCATGCTTTGGACCATCTTGCTCCTCTATTCTATACATATCCCTAAATTCCATCTTCAGGGAGGCAGATTTGAGACCTGTTTTCCCATATCCTTGTTTGGCTGCCTCATGAATAAACTCTCTGCTGCAAAACTAATCATCTCAGTGATTGACATACTGCCTGACAGGAAGAAGAAGCCTGGTTCAGTAACAACATCATGGAATGAGAATGGTATTTCACCTCTGTGATTTTTTTCAAAACCTATGACCCCAGTCTAACCATGAGAAAAACACTAGACAAACACAAATTGAGGGACATTTGCAAAAACAAACAAACAAACAAACCCTGGCCAGTGCTTCTCAAAACTGTGAATGTCATCAAGGACAACAAAGTAAGAGAAACTATCAGACCAGAAGAGGCTAGGGAGACATGATGACAGAATGTAACGTGGTATCATGAAGAGGATCCTCAAACAGCAAAAGAACTTTGGGGAGAAAACTGGTGAAATGCTAATAAAATGTTTAATTTATAGTCATGTACCAACGTTGATTTCTTAGTTGTGATATATGTCCCATGGTAATATAGGATGTTAACAGTAGGAGAAACTGATTACCTTTGGTGGTTCCAAAATGGTCAAATAGGAACAGCTCCAGTCTACAGCTCCCAGCATGAGCGACACAGAAGACGGGTGATTTCTGCATTTTCAACAGAGGTACTGGGTTCATCTCACTGGGGCTTGTTGGATAGTGGGTGCAGGACAGTGGGTGCAGTGCACCGAGTGTGAGCCAAAGAAGGGTGAGGCATCCCCTCACCAGGGAAGCGCAAGAGGTCCGGGAATTACCTTTCCTACCCAAGCGAAGTTGCGACAGTTGGCACCTAAAATTTGTGTCACTCCCACCCTAATACTGCGCTTTTCCAATGGTCTTAGCAAACAGCACACCAGGAGATTATATCCCGCACCTGGCTTGGAGGGTCCCACGCCCATGGAGCCTCGCTCACTGGTAGCACACCACTCTGAGATTGAACTGCAAGGTGGCAGCAAGGCTGGGGGAGGGGCGCCCACCATTGCTGAGGCTTGAGTAGGTAAACAAAGCAGTCAGGAAGTTCAAACTGCATGGAGCCCACCGCAGCTCAAGGAGGCCTGCCTGCCTCTGTAGACTCCACTTCTGGGGACAGGCATAGCCGAACAAAAGGCAGCAGAAACCTCTGCAGACTTAAATGTCTCTGTCTGACAGCTTTGAAGAGAGTAGTGGTTCTCCCAGCATAGAGTTTGAGATCTGAGAAAGGACAGACTGCCTCCCTAAGTGGGTCCCTGACCCCCGAGTAGCCTAACTAGGAGGCACCCTCCAGTAGGGGCAGACTGACACCTCATACAGCCAGGTACCCCTCTGAGACGAAACTTCCAGAGGAACAATCAGGCAGCAACATTTGCTGTTCAGTAATATTCACTGTTTTGTAGCCTCCACTGGTGATACCCAGGCAAACAGCATCTGGAGTGGACCTCCAGCAAACTCCAACAGACCTGCAGCTGAGGGTCCTGACTGTTAGAAGGAAAACTAACAAAGGACATCCACACCAAAACCTCATCCGTACGTCACCATCATCAAAGACCAAAGGTAGATAAAACCGCAAAGATGGGGAAAAAACAGAGCAGAAAAGCTGAAAATTCTAAAAATCGGCACCTCTCCCCCTCCAAAGGAATGCAGCTCCTTGCCAGCAATGGAACAAAGCCAGACAGAGAATGACTTTGACGAGTTGAGAGAAGGCTTCAGATGATGAAACTTCTCTGAGCTAAAGGAGGAAGTTCAAACCCATCGCAAAGAAGCTAAAAACCTTGAAAAAAGATTAGACAAATGGCTAACTAGAATAACCAGTGTAGAGAAGTCCTTAAATGACCTGATGGAGCTGAAAACCATGGCACGAGAACTATGTGACGAATGCACAAGCTTCAGTAGCCGATTCGATCAAGTGGAAGAAAGGGTATCAGTGATTGAAGATCAAATGAATGAAATGAAGCGAGAAGGGAGGTTTGGAGAAAAAGAGTAAAAAGAAATGGACAAAGCCTCCAAGAAATATGGGACTATGTGAAAAGACCAAATCTACGTCTGATTGGTGTACCTGAAAGTGATGGGAAGAATGGAACCAAGTTGGAAAACACTCTTCAGGATACTATCCTCCAGCCAGGCACCATGGCTCACACCTGCAATCCCAGCACTTTGGGAGGCTGAGGTGGGCAGATCACCTGAGGTCAGGAGTTCGAGACCAGCCTGGTCAACGTGGTGAGATCCCATCTCTACTAAAAATACAAAAATTAGCCAGGCGTGGTGACGCGTGCCTATAATCCCAGCTACCCAGGAGGCTGAGGCAGGAGAATCACTGGAACCTGCAAGGTGGAGGCTGTAGTGAGCCGAGATCATTCCACTGCACTCCAGCCTGGGTGACAGAACGAGACTCTGTCTCAAAAAAAAAAAAAAAAAAAAAAAAAATTAACTCCATGTCAAAGACTTGAATGTGAAAAACAAAAAAACCTATATAAATCATTTAGGAGAAATTATAGGAGAATTTTTTTTTACCTCAGGATAAAGATTTCTTAAGATTCCGTATCTTCTAACTACAAAATAAAATATTAATGAACATTAAAATTACAATGCAAATTAAAACAACAGTGAAATACACTAATTTATACCATCAAATTGGCTAGGATTTAAAAGTCTAGCAACAGCGGCCTTCGAGGTGCTTTAGGCGGCTTGCCTTGGTCTCAGAATCGCTGCCGCCATGGCTAGTCAGTCGCAGGGGATTCAGCAGCTGCTGCAGGCCGAGAAGCGGGCAGCCGAGGTGTCTCCGAGGCCCGTAAAAGAAAGAACCGGAGGCTGAAGCAGGCTATAGAAGCAGCTCAGGCTGAAATTGAACAGTACCGCCTGCAGAGGGAGAAAGAATTCAAGGCCGCCGGGCGCGGTGGCTCAAGCCTGTAATCCCAGCACTTTGGGAGGCCGAGGCGGGCGGATCACAAGGTCAGGAGATCGAGACCACAGTGAAACCCCGTCTCTACTAAAAATACAAAAAATTAGCCGGGCGCGGTGGCGGGCGCCTGTAGTCCCAGCTACTCAGGAGGCTGAGGCAGGAGAATGGCGGGAACCCGGGAGGCGGAGCTTGCAGTGAGCCGAGATGGTGCCACTGCACTCCAGCCTGGGCGACAGCGTGAGACTCCGTCTCAAAAAAAAAAAAAAAAAAAAAAAAGAATTCAAGGCCAAGGAAGCTGCGGCACTGGGATCCCATGGCAGTTGCAGCACTGAAGTGGAGAAGGAGACCCAGGAGAAGATGACCATCCTCCAGACCTACTTCCGGCAGAACAGGGATGAAGTCTTGGATAACCTCTTGGCTTTTGTCTGTGACATTCAGCCAGAAATCCATGAAAACTACCGCATAAATGGATAGAAGAAGAGAGAACACCTGTTCTGTGGAGTGGCATTTTAGATGCCCTCATGAATATGAAGCTTTAGCACAGCTCTAGTTACATTCTTATGAAATGGCATTAAATTATTTCCATATATTATACAGTAGGTCCTTCCACTTTTTGGACAGTAGCAAATCTAGCTTTTTTGTACAGACTTAGAAATTAAAGATTTCATCTTTTTACCTCATATTTCTTAGGACTTTAATGGGTATATGTTTTCTTTTTTTCCTATGCCTTTTGGCTCAAGCAACATGTATATCACTGTTGACTTTTTCTTTCTTAGATCTAGTTTTAAAAAAAACACCACATAACCATTCTTTGAAGAAAGGAAGGGATTAAATATTTTTTTTCCCTAACACTTTATTGAAGGTCAGGGGCTTTATCTATGAAAAAGTAGTAAATAGTTCTTTGTAACCTGTGCGAAGCAGCAGCCAGCCTTAACGTAGTCCATTCTTGCTAATGGTTAGAACAGTGAATACTAGTGGAATTATTTGGGGCTGCTTTTAGTTTCTCTTAATCAAAATCACTAGATGATAGAATTCAAGAACTTGTTACATGTTATTACTTGGTGTATCAGTAATCATTTAAAAGTAAAGACTCTGTCATGCAAAAAAAAAAAAAAAAGTCTAGCAATAGCAAGATTCGGAGATGTGGAAAAACTGGAACTCTCATACATTGCTGAAGAAATGGAGGCGTTGCCCTTAGCCCAGCCCAGAGGGCACCTGCGGCTTCTGAGAACAGTGGATGCCATATACCTCTAACACCTGCATCTCTTGGCTTGAAGGCTTTATCTGGTTGCAGGAGGAGTCTTGGCTTATGTGAGCGGGAGGCTGAGGTACTAGAGAATTAGCACCCTCAGGAGCAATTCTTAATCAATGTGGGGTGGGAGTTGGTGGAAAATGCCCCAGCTTCCTTACTCCTTGGTAGGACAATTCCGAGGTGTGCTTCTACCCATTCCCTTGGAGGGTACCCAGCAGGATGGAGCCCCAGTTGCTCCCAGCTGTAACCCTCTCGTTAATGGTTTTCTTCCCTGTTCTATCTCACTTTCCTACTCCATCATCATATTTCTTGGGATCACCCTCAAGTAAGGAACGTGTGCTTATCTCATTATCTCAGTCTGTTTAGATGAACTCTGAGACAGAGGTCCTATGCAGCTTCAGCAAAGCCTTCTCTCAAGCCCCAGGCACAGTTCTTGCTACCTCCTCTATACTACCTTTGCTCCAGCTCCTCACCAGCCTTTGTCATACTATCCTGGAGCCTTCCCAACTCCAGGTCTGACTGACTCACTTTGAACAGTTCAAAGTTGATGCCCTGTTATTTGTCTCCCTTGCTCCCAACATACCACAACTGCTCACCGAATGCCTGCTAAATGGGCTGAATTGTTTAAAGTTCTTCTTACATTTTAAGTTACCTCCCAAGAAACCTTGTACTACCCTTAGGTTGAGAACTATTTACAGGTGCTAAAATCAGGACACATAAAGGTGGTGACAAAGTCAGAATAAGTTTGTCCTCAGTTCAAACCAGAAATCAGCTAGGGAAAAAAAAATCCAATAATTTGTTAGATTTATGTATTAATTCTGAACAGTTTGCCTTTTTAAAATTGTTTAATTATGTTAGGTGCTTTTAGGGTGTATAGATGAACTGAGGTAATTATTAATCCATTTCTGCTTATTAATAAAATGCAGCTGGGCACGGTCGCTCATGCCTGTAATCCCAGCACTTTGGGAGGCTGAGGCAGGCAGATCGCTAGAGGTCAGGAGTTCAAGACCAACCCAGCCAACATGGTGAAACCCCATCTCTACTAAAAATACAAAAATTAGCCAGGTATAGTGGCGTGCAGGGGAATCGCTTGAACCAGGGAGGCAGAGGTTGCGGTGAGCCAAGATGGCACCACTTATGTTCAATTTTCACCTCCACCACTCACCAGCTATATGACTTTGAGCAAGTCATTTAGCCTCTCTGCCCCTTGGTTTCCTCATGGAGATGAAAATATCCACCTAAAAGCTTTTAGGAAGAAATAGATAAAATGATACATGAAAGCTCCACAACAACGTGAAGGCTGGAACTGTGCCAGTTTGTTCATTATTGTGGTCCAATGCCTGGCACAGAGTATGCCCTCAATAAATATCTATTATAATTGAATGAATGAGTAGGTACCTAACAAATTGTAACCAGGTATCTTTTTGTCCAGGCAGATGTTTAGTAAGGATTTGTGCTGATGGTAATGACACTCTGCCTTGACATAGTCAGAAAAAAAATCACTACATCAAATCCAGGGATAGTGGCACACTAATCTGACATGCTGGGGTATTTGTGAAATGAACATTTCAATAGTATTGCTTGAGTTTAACATGGTGCTTCTCAAACTTTAATGTGCCTCTGAATCACCTGGGGATCTTATTTAAATGCAAGTTCTGATTTACTAGTTCCAGGTAAAGGCCTGACAACTCAGATGATGCTGAGACTGCAGGCTTGTGGACCTTCTTTTGAGCATCAAGGATCTAGGCAAAGGGTCAACAGTTTCCTGTAAGGAGCCAGGTAGTAAATATTGTAGTCGTTGTGAACTGTATAATCTCTGTTGCAACTTGCTCAACTCTGCCATTCTAGAACAAATGAGGCCCTTGACAATACACAAATAAATGAGCATGGTTGTGTTCTAATGAAACCATGTTTGCAAAAACAGGGGCAGACTGGATCTGGCCTGTGGGCCATAGTTTGTCTCTTCCTGGTCTACTATATTTAAAATCAGTATACTATTCTTGTAATAGATATCCATGAACTTGTCTCCTGAGCTCCTAATAATTCCCTCATACAGTATATGGTAATTTCCCCTATCTACAGCCACCTTCCCCTACCCATAATCTATGTGGTTCCAGGAGCACAGCACCCATTGCCAAGTTCCTATGCAGAACTCGGACTCCCGACTCCAGCTGATTGGTGCCCAAGGGGCATCAATCACATTCCCTTCTGTAAAATATGCACCAGGGGCACTCTTTCATAGAAAACAAGATGAATGGCATCCTTTAGAGTTGTGTAGCTTGGCTGAACTGGGCACCAGTCTGAAGCTGGGTTACTCATGGACTTTCCTTAACACTCTGGAATTGAGTCTGGGAGATTCCTGCCTCAGTCTACGTGCCTATTCTTTTATTTTTGTTTATTTATTTATTTTTGAGACTTGGTCTTGCTCTTTCACTCAGGCTGGAATGCAATGGCATGATCATAGCTCACTACAGCCTCGATCCCCTGGGCTCCAGCAATTTTCCCACATCAGCCTCCTGAGTAGCTGGGACCACAGGCATACACTACCATGCCCAGCTAATTTTTGTATTTTTTGTACAGAGGTCTCACCATGTTGTCCAGGCTGGTCTCTAACTCCTGGGCTCAAGTGATCTGCCTGCCTCAGCCTTCCAAAGTGCTGGGATTATAGGTGTGAGTCACCATGTCTGGCCTGGAGGCCTTTTAAAAAAAAACAAAAAAAAAACAAAAAAAAAAAACAGTGGATTAGGATACAGAGAACGTTAGTGTCAGGTTCACAACTACGCCAATTGTCATGCTGGGGTCCGAGGGGAGTGGGTAGATGAGCAGAAAGAACACCCAGGGGGACCGTAAGCAGGTGAAAGATGATTTTATTCAGCAGCAGCTCTCATCAACAGCTCTCTCCAACAGCTCTCTCACACTGTCCGCCCTGTCTCGGCTGCTGGCTCCCACACACAGCTGCGTGGCTGGCTCTCCCTTGCCTTCAGGGTCAGCAGCTAAACTCTTTCTCTCTCTTGGCACGAGCAAGCCAAGCTGTGTCCTGGCTCCCCTCTGTCTGTCTGCAAAGATGGACTGCTTTGACTCTCTTTCTCTTTCTCTGGGCTCCATCATGCCTGTACATTGTTATCAGGGCAATTATACCTTTTACAGACAGTAGTGGCTTAGAGCCAAGGGATGGCCTTCCCATGTTATGGCTACACGGCTGTGATAACAAGTGGAGTTATACGCCTGTGCTCTAAACTCACTGATTCACTCGGGATGTTTACAGTGGCCTATCCTTGACCAAAGCACAGCCATATTCCTTACAGTGAGTAATGAGAAAGAATGAAGGAGATACACAGAGAGAAAGAGTGAGAGCTGGCAAGAGGGCTTCCTAAGTTCTCTACAACACTGTAATCCTTGGCTCCAGGTTCTTCCTGAGGTTCTACCACTTCCTAGCCCTGGAGTTTCATGAGATGACCTGTATTCTTATATAAATTTATTTTTATCTTGCTTAAATCTAGTATAATTCTGTTGCATGCAAACCACAGTCCTAATGGCACTAGAGAACAATAAAAGAACATTTCAATAGAATTTAAATTTGGTACGATTTTTTGAAAATTCAATTTGTAGAATGTTGCAGGAGCATATATTTTTGTTTGAAGCTGGATGTCCCTGACAATAGAGTATGTGAAATTTCATAAATATTAAATTACATCTGTATTCTAATAATCTACATAGTAATAAATCATGTCAGTTGTATAGGACTTCCTAGTCCCTTGCTTTTTGGTTAGGTTTCAGTGGCAGAGGGAAAAAAATTACTACTCCTTTGTACAGAAATGGATTTATTGTAGCCAGGCACAGTGGCTCACACCTGTAGTCTCAGCACTTTAGGAGGCCGAGGTGGGTGGATTGCCTGAGGTCAGGAGTTCGAGACCAGCCTGGCCAACACAGTGAAAACCCGTCTCTACTAAAAACATAACAAATTAGCTGGGCGTGGTGGTGGGCACCTATAATCCCAGCTACTCAGGAGGCTGAGGCAGGAGAATCACTTGAACCCCAGGAGATGGAGGTTGCAGTGAGCTGAGATCACACCATTGCACTCCAGCCTGGGCACAAGGGCAAAATTCCTTCTCAAAAAAAAAAAAAAAAAAAGACATGGATTTAATGCAAGCTATTAAATGGCTTACAATATGATTAGATGGGCTGGGGAAACTGTAGGCCAGTCTTCCAGAAACAACTCTCAAAGCCACACTCTAGAGCTGAGCTGTAAAGGAAGCTGCTGCTCCCACTAAGAATAGGAAACTACCAGCTGAATCAGGGATTAACACCTAGTAGCCACCAGCTCTCTGAAATCATGCCACTTCTTCCACTTCAGGAAGCTCCTGCCAAATTAGGGAGCCATCACTTGCACTTCCAGGTCCAGACCAAACAGCTCTATGACCACTGGGACCAGAAAGATGGATTCCTAAAACTCTTTCTCCCCTGGAACCATAGAGAAGGTGAGTCTGCAGGTAGGGGAAATTACCATATACTGTATGAGGGAATTATTAGGAGCTCAGTTCCTTTTCAGGTCCCATGTGAATGCATTTGATTGAAGGAACCTAAGTCTCATTTAGAACTCTAACAGCAAAGGAACCTGGGAAACATAGTTTAAGCTTTTCAGTCTCTGCATTCCAGGAAGACACACCATAATGACATTGGAACAGATGATGAATGAGCTGGTCACAGAATAAGCCACACCCTAATTTACCACACAGTTGTAAAACAAAAATTATACTTTTGTGAACAAAATGTAAACATGAGCAAACAAGCAATAATACAGTAGTTCACTGTACTTGTCAGATTAATGCTGCATAATTTAGACTTCCTCTGTTTCTACCAATGTTATACATCCATTCCTACTTAGGCAACTGGAATGGAATTTAACATCTGAATGATTATGATAAGTAAAGAGATTTATTCACTCACTTGTTTATTCAATGATATTTTTGGGTGTCTGCTGTGTGTGTATCAGGCATTACTTCTGTGCTGGGTTACAACAGGGAATAATGAATATTACATCTTACCGGGTCAAGTGATATGGTTTGGCTGTGTCCCCACCTAGATCTCGATTTGAATTGTATCTCCCAGAATTCCCATATGTTGTGGGAGGAACGCAGGGGAGGTAATTGAATCATGGGGGCCAGTCTTTCCTGTGCTATTCCCGTGATAGTGAATAAGTCTAACGAGATCTGATGGGTTTATCAGGGGTTTCTGCTTTTCCTTCTTCCTCATTTTCTCTTGCTGTTGCCATGTAAGACATGCCTTTCACCTCCCACCGTGATTCTGAGGCCTCCCCAACCATGTGGAACTGTAAGTCCAATTAAACCTCTTTTTCTTCGCAGTCTCGGGTATGTCTTTATCAGCAGCATGAAAACAGACTAATACAGTAAATTGGTACCAGTAGAGTGGGGTGTTACTGAAAAGATACCTGAAAATGTGGAAGCGACTTTGTAACTGGGTAGCAGGCAGAGATTGGAACAGTTTGAAGGGCTCAGAAGAAGACAGGAAAATGTGGGAAAGTTTGGAACTCCCTAGAGACCTGTTGAATGGCTTTGTCCAAAATGCTGATTATGATATGGACAATAAAATCCAGGCTAAGGTGGTCTCAGATGGAGATGAGGAACTTGTTGGGAACTGGAGCAAAGGCGACTCTTGTTATGTTTTAGCAAAGAGACTGGTGGCATTTTGCCCCTGCCCTAGAGATTTGTGGAACTTTGAACTTGACAGAGATGATTTAGAGTACCTGGTGGAAGAAATTTCTATTTGTTTTATTTTGCTTTTTTGAGACAGAGTCTAGCTTTGTCACCTAGGCTGGAGTGCAGTAGTGCAATTTCAGCTCACAGCAACCTCCACCTCCCAGGTTCAAACGATTCTCTTGCCTCAGCCTCCAGAGTAGCTGGGATTAGACACCTGCCACCACACCCAGCTTTTTTTTTTTTTTTTTTTTTTTCTGTATTTTTAGTAAAGACAGGGTTTCACCATGTTGGTCACGCTGGTCTTGAACTCCTAACCTCAAGTGATCCATCCTCCTCGGCCTCCGAAAGTGCTGGGATTACAGGTGTGAGCCACCACGCCGGGCCAGGCAGAAGAAATTTATAAGAAGCAAAGCCTTCAAGAGGTGACTTGGGTGCTGTTAAAGGTATCCAGTTTTATAAGGGAAACAAAGCATAAGAGTTTGGAAAATTTGCAACCTGACTATACAATAGAAAAGAAAAATCCATTTTCTGGGGAGAACTTCAAACCAGCTGCAGAAATTTGCATAAGTAGCAAGGATCCTAATGTTAATCCCCAAGACTGTGGGGAAAATGTCTCCAGACCATGTCAGAGAGCTTCACGGCAGCCCTGCCAACACAGGCCCAGAGACCACTCAGGAGGAAAAAGTGGTTTCAGGACAAGGCCCAGGGTCCTAGTGCTGTGTGCAGTCTAGGGACTTGGTGCCTGTGTCCCAGCCACTCCAGCCGTGGCTGAAAGGGGCCAGTGTATGGCTTGAGCCGTGGCTTCAGAAGGTGAAATCCCCAAGCCTCGGCAGCTTCCACGTGGTGTTGAGCCTGCGGGTGCACAGAAGTTAAGAACTGAGGTTTGGGAACCTCCACCTAGATTTCAGAAGATGTATGGAAACACCCGGATGCCCAGGCAAACGTTTGCTGCAGGGGTGGGGCCCTCATGGAGAACCTCTGCTAGGGCAGTGCAGAAGGGAAATGTGGGGTCGGAGCCCCCATACACAGTCCCTACTGGGGACACTGCCTAGTGGAGCTGTGTGAAGAGGGCCACCATCCTCCATATCCTAGAATGGTAGATCCACTGGCAGCTTTCACCGTGCATCTGGAAAAGCCGCAGACACTCAATGCCAGCCCATGAGAGCAGCTTGGAGAGAGGCTGTACCCTGCAAAACCACAGGGGCAGAGCTGCCCAAGACCATGGGAACACACCTCTTGCATCCGTGTGACTTGGATGTGAGACATGGAGTCAAAGGAGATCATTTTGGGACTTTAAGATTTGACTGCCCTGACTGGGTGCTGTGGCTCACGCCTCTAATCCCAGCACTTTGGGAGGCTGAGGCAGGCAGATCATGAGGTCAGGAGATCGAGATCATCCTGGCTAACACCGTGAAACCCCATCTCTACTAAAAAATACAAAAAGATTAGCTGGGCATGGTGGCAGGCACCTGTAGTCCCAGCTACTCGGGAGGCTGAGGCAGGAGAATGGTGTGAACCTGGGAGGCGGAGCTTGCAGTGAGCTGAGATCGTGCCACTGCACTCCAACCTGGATGACAGAGCGAGACTCTGTCTCAAAAAAAAAAAAAAAAAAAAGATTTGACTGCCCTGCTGGATTTTGGACTTGCATGGGCCCTGTAACCCCTTTGTTTTGGCTAAGTTCTCCCATTTGGAACAGCTGTATTTACATAATACCTGTACCCCCATTGTATCTAGGAAGTAATTAGTTTGCTTTTGATTTTACAGGCTCATAGGCGCAAGGACTTGCCTTGTCTCAGATGAAACTTCGGACTGTGGACTTTTAGGTTAATGCTGAAATGAGTTAAGACTTTGGGGGACTGCTGGGAAGGCATGACTGGTTTTGTAACATGAACACGTGAGATTTGGAGGGGCCAGGGTTGGAATGATAAGATTTTGCTGTGTCCCCACCCAAATTTTGACTTGAATTGTATTTCCCAGAATTCCCACATGTTGGGGGAGGGACCCAGGGGAGGTAACTGAATCGTAGGGCTTGGCCTTTTCCGTGCTATTCTCATGATAGTGAATAAGTCTCACAAGATCTGATGGGTTTATCAGGGGTTTCCACTTTTGCTTCTTCCTCATTTTCTCTTGCCGCCACTGTATAAAGAAGTGCCTTTTGCCTCCCGCCATGATTCTGAGGCCTCCCCAGCCATGTGGAACTATAAGTCCAATTAAACCTCTTTTTCCTCCCAGCCTTATGTCTTCATCAGCAGCATAAAAACAGACTAATACATCAAGATTCCTTATGAAAATTCTCTTTATCCCTTATAAGGCTGAAATGATTCAGAGGGTTCTGTTGACAGAGACAAAAACAAAGCAGCTGCAGTGGTTGATTACCCTTAAATATTTGGCTTTTTTTTTTTGAGACGGAGTCTCACTCTGTCGCCCAGGCTGGAGTGCAGTGGCCAGATCTCAGCTCACTGCAAGCTCCGCCTCCTGGGTTTACGCCATTCTCCTGCCTCAGCCTCTGAGTAACTGAGACTACAGGTGCCCGCCACCTCACCCGGCTAGTTTTTTGTATTTTTTAGTAGAGACGGGGTTTCACCGTGTTAGCCAGGATGGTCTCGATCTCCTGAACTCGTGATCCGCCCATCTCGGCCTCCCAAAGTGCTGGGATTACAGGCTTGAGTCACCGCGCCCAGCAAATATTTGGCTTTTTTAACCCAAAGAGTACAAACTTTTGGTCAAAGCATGTAATAAAATGTAAATCAACTATTGCCTTAAAGATTGGGTAAAAATCTACATTTAAGATTTAAAAAAAAAAAAAACCTTCCTTGACCAAAATTTCATCATGATTTCATGATCCATAAGCATTGTGCCTTGTATGCCAACTAATCTCTGGCAGTGGATAGTGGAAGTACATGTATAATTAATCTTTCCTCACACTGAAATCACTCAACCAACACAGTCTTTCAAGGATTAGATAGCTGTGCTATCTTGTTTGTGTTTTTACTCCAATTTGTATGGATGAGAAAGTCCATAAAGTACAGAGAAAATGTAAAAGAAACTTTCAGGCACCTGTTGGAATTATTACTAATGTAATTCCTGATTTATTTCTGCTATGGTTTCAATGTGTCCCCCAAAGTTCATGTGTTATAAAATTAATCTTTAAGGCCAGGCACAGTGGCTCATGCCTGTAATCCCAGTGCTTTGGGAGGCCGAGGAGGGAGGATCACCTGAGGTCAGGAGTTTGAGACAAGCCTGACCAATATGATGAAACTATGTCTTTATTAAAAATACAAAAATTAGCTGGGCATGGTGGCAGGCACCTGTAATCCCAGCTACTCGGGAGGCTGAGACAGGAGAATTGCTTGAACCTGGGAGGCAGAGGTCACAGTGAGCCGAGATCACGCCATTGCACTCCAGCCTGGGCAACGAGAGTAAAACTCTGTCTCAAAAATTAAAAATTAATCTTTAAGGCAACAGTCTTGGGAAGTGGGGCTTGATAAGAGGTGGTTAGGTTCTGAGGGCTCTGCTGTCATCAATGGATTAATGTTGTTATCGCAGGAGCAGGTTATTTATCATGATAGTGGGTTGTTATAAAAGCGAGTTCGGCCACCTCTTGCTCTCTTGCTCTCACATGCCCTCTCTTGCCTTTCCACTTTTCACCATGAGATGTTGCAGCA
The DNA here is from genome assembly GCF_037993035.2 of Macaca fascicularis. Classification (NCBI taxonomy): domain Eukaryota; kingdom Metazoa; phylum Chordata; class Mammalia; order Primates; family Cercopithecidae; genus Macaca; species Macaca fascicularis. The sequence goes on along the minus strand of NC_088375.1, from coordinate 189,470,182 downwards.
AAAAGGCCCTCACCAGAGGCAGACTCTCAATGTTGGACTTCACAGCCTCCAGAACTGTAAGAAATAAATTTCTGTTCTTTTAAAATTACCCAGTCTGGGCATGGTGTCTCACACCTGTAATCCCAGCACTTTGCAAGACTGAGGCTGGTAGATTGCTTGAACCCAGGAGTTCAAGACCAGCCTGGGCAACATGGCAAAACTCCATCTCTACAAAAAATACAAAAATCAGCCAGGTGTGGTGGTATGTACCTGTGGATCCAGCTACTTGGGAGGCTGAGGTGGGAGGATCACTTGAGCCCAGGAGGTTGAGGCTGCAGTGAGCTGTGATCATGCCACTGTATTCCAGCCTGGGCAACAGAATGAGACCCTGTCTCAAATAAAATAAAATAAAATAAAATAAAATAACCCAGTCTGTGGTATTCTGTGATAACAACACAAAATGCATGAAGACAATGCCAAACCAAAAGAAAAGAAAAAATTGTTCATGAATATGCTGATTTGTTTATTCAGTATTCATCACAAAACTAACTATTTTGTGATTAGCTATCCATTGCTACATAATAAATTATCCCAGAACTTAGAGGCTTAAGACAACAATCTTTTTTTTTTTTTTTTTTGAGACGGAGTCTCGCTCTGTCGCCCAGGTTGGAGTGCAGTGGCCGGATCTCAGCTCACTGCAAGCTCCGCCTCCCGGGTTCAGGCCATTCTCCTGCCTCAGCCTCCGAGTAGCTGGGACTACAGGCGCCCGCCACCATGCCCGGCTAAATTTTTTGTATTTTTAGTAGAGACGGGGTTTCACCATGTTAGCCAGGATGGTCTCAATCTCCTGACCTCGTGATCTGCCCATTTCGGCCTCCCAAAGTGCTGGGATTACAGGCTTGAGCCACCGCGCCTGGCCAACAACAATCATTTATTATCTCTCACAGGATATAAGTTGGTGTGGTGGTCTGGCTGAGAATCCCTTGTGAGGTTACAGTTCAGATGTCAGCCAGAACTGCAGCTATCTGAAAGCTTGACTGGGGCTGGAGGATCCACTTTCAAGGTAGCTTTCTCCCATCGCTGGCAAGTGGGTGCTGGCTGTTTGTGGGAGGCCTCAATTCCTCTCTAGGTGATACCTGGAGAGGAATTGAGGCCTCCCACAGAATCTGGCTAATTCTTAGCCAGAGCCACCATACCAAGTTATATGCTGTGAGAGATAGTAAATGATTATCGTTGTTTTAAGCCTCTAAGTTCTGGGGAAATTTGTTATGTAGCAATAGACGAATAATAATACAATAATTTTGCGAAGAATGCTGAGTGAATGAATTAGCATATTTATGAGCAATTTTTTGTTTGCTTTCTTTTGGTTTGGCATTGACTTAATCCATTTTGTGTTGCCATGACATAATACCACAGGGGTGTTCTGGTTTTCCTCAGTGACCTCCCAGCATGGTGTGACTTCCCCTGAATGAGTGATCCAAGAGTGAGAAAATGCAGGGAGGAAGCTGTATCTTCTTTAACCTAGCCTCAGAAGTCACACACAGTCACTTCCACCACAGTCTATTTGTTAGAAGGAAGTCACTAAGTCTGGCCTTACATTCACGAGGAGGAGAAACAAAGAGTGCCTTTGAAAAAAAGAGTGTTGGGCCAGGCACAGTGATTCACGCCTGTATCTCAGCACTTTGGGAGGCTGAGGTGGATGGATCATGAGGTCAAGAGTTCGAGACCAGTCTGGCCAACATAGTGAAACCCCATCTCTACTAAAAATACAAAAAAAAAAAAAAAAATAGCCAGACATGGTGGCAGGCACCTGTAATCCCAGCTACTTGGGAGGCTGAGGCAAGGAGAATCTCCTGAACCCGAGAGGCGGAGGCTGCAGTGAGCCAAGATGGTACCACTGTACTCCAGCCCCAGAGACAGTGCGAGACTCTGTCTCAAACAAAACAAAACAAAACAAAACAAGAGTGTTAAAACATTTGTGGACTCTTTTTTTTTTTTTTTTTTTTTTTTTTTTTTTTGAGACAGGGTCTCACTCTGTTGCCTGGACTGGAGTGCAGTGTGGCACAATACAAAAATTAGCCAGGCCTGGTAGCATGCGCCATGAGGCTCACTGCTGCCTCAACTTCCTGGGCTCAAGTGATTATCCTAACCCAACCTTTTGGGTAGCTGGGACTACAAGCATGCACCACCATACCTGGCTAATTTTTTTATTTTTTTGTAGAGATGAGGGTCTCACTATGTTGCCTAAGCTGGTCTTGCACTCCTAGGCTCAAGCAATCCTCCTGCCTTGGCGTCCCAAAGTGCTGGGATTACAAGTATGGGCCACTGTGCCTGGCCTGTGGACATTTTTTTGCTACCACAACTATTTTGTGTAAGTACTGGGATAAATGCTGGGAGACCCGGTTTATAAAACAGGCATGGTCCTTCTGAAACTTACAGACAAGAAAGAGAAGAGAGGCTTTAATCAAATGAACACACAAATAAATGTAAAGTTACAACTGTGATAAGTTCTTGAAGGAATGATACACAGTGTGATGAGAGAGAATGATGGGGGATCTAGGGTATATCCAAAGAAGTGATGTTTTAGTCAAGAGCCGAAGGAAGACTAAGGGCATCCCAAGCAGAAAGAAGGGCACGTGCCTCCTATGGTAAGGAAGAACATGGCATGATGGAGGGTCTAAAAGGAGGCTATTGTGTCTGGAGCAGAGTGCAATGAAGACTGGAGAGGGAGGCAGGGACCCCCCACAAACTGGGCCCTGAGTCTGAGTGACCATGTGACCCTGGGACAGATGCTCCAGGCCACCTAACCCCCTCTTTTTATATTGCACCCACATATAAAGCTGCAGGAGCCCAGTACCCTGTTATTACCAAATCACTAGAGAAAGGCTCTCAACCACACTTGGCCTGTGTGTACCTCTTTCACCAAGGAATGCCTAAGATGAATTCCACCCAAAGGTGTCGCCTTACCTTTCTAACTCTCCTTGTAACTCTCTACCTGTTCTATACATCCTTTCAACTAACCCAGCCTCCTTCTTTGCTTTGGTCCCCAATCACTCCTCTGTATCCTCTTGAACTTCCACTCTAAGACCTACAAACTCCCTCAGATACCTATATCACCAAGGTTTTCTTAGAGTGGAACCTGCACTTCTATCTAAACAAAAATCTGGAGATGATTCTGGGCAGTTGGCAGAATAGGAAGAACCAAGAATATATCTCCCCACCTAGACAACAATTGCACTGTTAGATTCTGTCTAAAGTAAGTATTTTGGAACTCCAGGGTCTACTGAAGGCTTGCAACTTCCAGGGGAAGACTTGGTGATAAACTGTAGTTAATTTCAGTAAATTTCAACTGTTAGCACAGGAGCAGCTACCCATCTCCCACCCCCAAGGAGAATGATACGATGTGTTCCTGGAGCAACCTGCACATAGTTTGTGGGAACCAGGATGGCTCTATTCTCCAAATGTCAGGGATCTGTGCTCTGATTGCTCATTACTGCTTCTGGTCACAGATGTGCAGACAGAGTCACAAGGCCATTGCTGTTGCACCTCCCTCCATTGCCACAAGTCCCTCCTCTACAGTTGAAGTGACTTCCTGGAGATTTAAAGGCCCAGCCAGGATCCTTTTCTTCTCTCTTCCAATTTTTTCTCCTTTTGGGAACCAGACACTGAAGACTAGGACATTAAAAAACAATTGCATATAAATTGGTTTTTATATGTTAAAATATATAAATTAAAATTTAAAAGTGTGCATGCCTAGGAAAAGGTGCAGTTTCAGAAAAGACCTGGGAAGACCTTAAGTTTTCATCTCAGGCTGATCTTTGACACAAAGACTGCCTGCGAAATTAAATAAATAAATAAATAAACAAAAACAATAACAAACCCCAGCAAACCCTGAAGAGAATCTGATTTCCAGAGTTTCCACATCAGATGCAAATGCCCAGTTTTCAACAATAGAATTACAAAACATTTTTGAAAAGCCAGGAAAATATGGCCCAAAGGAAAAAATAAATAAACAGAAACTATCCCTGAAAAAGACTAGATGGGTGATGTACTAGAGAAAGACTTTGTTTTATTTTATTAGAGATAGGGTTTCATGCTCTGTCACCCAGACCAGAGTGCAGTGGCCCTTATTTATTTATTTATTTTTTTATTGTGGAGACAGAGTCTTGCTATGTTGCCCAGGCTGGTCTCAAACTCCTGGCCTCAAGTGATCCTCCTGCCTCAGCTCCCAAGGTGCTAAGATTATAGGCACAAGCCACAGCACCCCACCTGCAGTGGATCTTCACAGTTGTGATCACAATGCGCTACAGCCTTGAACTCCTGGGCTCAAGTGATCCTCCCTTCTCAGCCTTCTGAGTAGCTTGAATTACAAGCATGAGTCACTGTGCTGGCAAGAAAATCTTTAAAACAACAGTTTTAAATATGTTCAAAGAACGAAAGGAAGATGTGGAGAAAGCCAAGAAAACAATGTATGAACAAAATAGTAATATAAATAAAGAGATTTTTAAAAATCTACAAAAAGGAAATTATGAAGCTTAAAAGTGCAATAACCAAAAAGAAAAATTCATTAGAGGGATTCGAAGGCAGATTTAAGCAGGCAGAAGAGTCAGTGAACTGAAGGTGGGACAATGAAAATTAGTGAGTCTAGAGAACAGAAAAAAAAAAAAGAAAAGTTGAAGGAAAGTGAACAAAGCCTAAGGGACCTTTGGGACACCATGAAGCTGACCAACATACATATTGTGGGATTCTCAGAAGGAGAAGAAGAGAGAGAAAGGGGGAAGGAGAGAATATTTGAATAAATAATGACAAAAAACATTCCAAATTTGATTAAAGATATGAATGTAAACATCCAAGAAGCTCAATGATATCCTAGTAACATGCATTCAAGGAGACCCACACTGGGACATCATAATAAAAATTTCAACAGCCAAATACAAAATGAGAGAAACAGCAAAAAACAGCTCATCACATACAGGGGATCCTCAATAAGGTTATCAGCACATATTTCATCAGAAGCTTCGGAGGCCAGAAGGCAGTGGGCTGATATATTCAAAGTGCTAAAAGAAAAGAACTGTACACCAAGAATTCTATATCTGTCAAAACTGTCCTTTAGCCAAGTGTGGTGGCTCATGCCTGTAATCTTAACACTTTGGGAGGCTGAGGTGGGCAGATCACCTGAGGTCAGGAGTTCGAGACCAGCATGGCCAACATGGTGAAACCCCATCTCTACTAAAAATACAAAAATTAGCTGCGTGTGGTAGTAGATGCCTATAATACCAGCTACTCTAGAGGCTGAGATGGGAGAATCACTTGAACCTGTGGGGCAGAGGTTGCAGCAAGCTGAAATCATGCCCCTTCACTCCAGCCTGGGCAAAAGAGCAAAACTCCATCTCAAAACAAACAAACAAACAAAATGTCCTTCAAAAGTGAGGGAGAAATTAAGATATTCCTAGATGAACAAAAGCTGAGGGAGTTAATTACCACTAGACCAGCTTTGCAAGAAATGCTTAAGGGAGTCCTGCAAGGTGAAATGAAGAAACACTAGACAATAACTTGAAGGTATATGAAGAAATAAATACCTCATTAAAAGTAAATATGTAGGCAATTATAATAAGTTAGTATTATTATAACAATAGTTCATAAGTCCACTTTTTGTTTTCTTTATTTTTTAAATTAAAGATAAGGTTTCTCTCTGTTGTCCAGGCTGGAGTGCAGTAGTGTGATCACAGCTCACTGCAGTCTTGACCTCCTAGGTTCAAGTCAACCTCCCATCTCAGCCTTTCAAGTAGCTGAGACTACAGGTATGTGCCATCATGCCCAAACTAATTTTATTTGTTATTTTTTAGTAGAGATAAGGTATCACTATGTTGCCCAGGCTGGTCTCAAACTCCTGGACTCAAGCAATTCTCCCACCTTGGCCTCCCAAAGTACTGGGATTACGGGTGTACGTGACTGCACCTGGCCAAACTTTTTGTTTCCTACACACTTTAAGAAATTAATACATTAAAAAACAATTAGTCAAGGCCAGGCATGGTGGCTCATGCCTGTAATCCCAGCACTTTGGGAGGCCAAGGTGGGTGGATCACTTGAGGTCAGGAGTTCAAGACCAGCCTGGCCAATATAGTGAAACCCTGTCTCTACTAAAAAAAAAAAATTAGCTGGGCATGGTAGCATATGCCTGTAGTTCCAGCTACTTGGGAGGCTGAGGCAGGAGAATCACTTGAACTTGGGAGGTGGAGGTTGCAGTGAGCAGAGATCACAGCATTGCACTCCAGCCTATGCAACAGAGTGAGACTCCATCTCAAAAAATAATAATAATAATTAGTCTAAAGGCTAGTATTATTGTAGTTTTGGTTTCTAACTCTACATTTTGTTTTCTACATAACTTAAGAGATAAATGCACTTTTAAAAATGATTAGTTTATGTTTTGTGGCATAAGGATATAAAGATATAATTTTGTGAAATCAGTAACTGAAAAGAGTGGGGAAAAAGCTGTAGAGGAGCAGAGTTTTTGTGTGTTATTGAGGCTAAGCTAGTGCAAAATCAAATTAGAGTGTTATTACATTAAGATGTTAAATATAATCCCCATGGTAAGAAAAAAGTCGTAGAATATACAGAAAAGCAGGCCAGGTATGGTGGCTCATGCTTGTAATCCCAATGACTTGGAAGACCGAGGCAAGAGGATCACTTGAGCCCAGGAGTTTGAGGTTACAGTGAACTATGACCATGCCACTGTTCTCCAGCCTGAGTGACAGAGCAACACTCTGTTTCTAAAACAAAACAAAATAATTTAAAACCACATGATTCAACTATATGCTGTCTACAAGAAACTCACTTTAGATCCAAAGACACACACAAATGGAAAGTGAAAGGATGGAAAAGGTATTCCATGCAAATAGTAACCAAAAGAGACAAAACAAATACCAGACAATATAGACTTTATTATTAATACTATTATTAGTTTGAGACAGTATCTTGCTCTGTCACCTGAGGTTGGAGTACAGTGGCATGATCATAGCTTGCTGTAACCTCAAACTCTAGGTTCAAGTGCTCCTCCCACCTCAGCCTCCCTAATAGCTAGGACAGGTACATGCCACCATGCCTGGCTAAATTTTTAAAAACATTTTGTCTCTACAAAAACAACAACAACAAAAATTAGCCAGGCATGGTAGCATGTGCCTGTAGTTCCAGCTATTTGGGAGGCTGAAGTGGGAGGATGGCTTGAGCCCAGGAAGCAGAGGTTGCAGTGAGCCAAGATGGTGACACTACATTCCAGAGGGGCAACAGAGTGAGACCCTGCCGAAAGAAAGGAAGGAAGGAAGGAAGGAAGGAAGGAAGGAAGGAAGGAAGGAAGGAAGGAAGGAAGGAAGGAAGGGACGGAGGGAGGGAGGGAGGGAGGGAGGGAAGGAAAGAAAGGAAGAGAGAAAGAAAAAGAGAAAATCCCTAGATATAATGGCTTCACTGGTTAATTCTACCACACATTTAAAGAAGAACTAATATCAGTGCTTCTCAAACTTTCATTAAAAATTCAGGATGAAGGAATACTTCCTAACTCATCCTATGAGGCCAGCATTACCCAGATACCAAAATTAAACAAAGACATCACAAACAAAAAACAAAAACAAAAACAAAAACCATGGACCAATATCTCATATGAACATTGACACAGAAATTCTCAACAAAATACCAGCAAACCAAATTCAGCCACATATTAAAAGGATGATGTAACACAAACAAATGGAATTTATTCCTGGAATGCTAGGATGGTTCAACATATGAAAATTGAAAAATGTTATATACCACACTAACAGAATGCAAGGAAGTAAAATACATGATCTTCTCAATTGATGCAGAAAAAGAACAGACAAAATTCGATACCCTTTCACAATAAAAAGCACTTGAAAAACTAAGAATAAAGGAAAACTACATCAACATAATAAAAACCATATGGGAAAAACCCACAGGAAACAACATACTCAATGGAAGAAGACTGAAAGCTTTTCCCCTAAGATCAGGAACAAGACAGGATTCCCACTTTTTTTTTTATTTTCCAGATCTGCAGCAGGAAGGGATGCCAACTTTCACCATGTCTGTTTCACCACTTCTGTTCAGCATAATGGTGGAAGTTCTAGCCAGAGCAATTAGGCAAGCAAAAGAAAAAGCATACAAATTGGACAAGAGGAATAAAATTATCTGTTTGCAGATCATGTGATTTTATATGTAGAAAACCCTAAAGATTTCACAAAAAAAAACTATTTAATAAATGAATCAGCAAAGTAGCAGGATATACAGTCAATATGCAAAAGCAGTTGCATTTCTTTTTTTGAGACAGAGTTTTGCTCTTGTTGCCCAGGCTGGAGTAAAATGGCACGATCTTGGCTCACTGCAACCTCCACCTCCCAGGTTCAAGCGATTCTCCTGCCTCAATCTCCTGAGTAGCTGGGATTACAGGCGCGTACCACCACACCTGGCTAATTTTTGTATTTTTAGTAGAGACAGGGTTTCACCATGTTGGCCAGGCTGGTCTCAAACTCCTGACCTCAGGTGATCCACCTGTCTCGGCCTCCCAAAGTGCTGGGATTATGGGCGTGAGCCACCGCGCCTGGCAGCAGTTGCATTTCTGTACACTAACAGTGAATAATCTGAAAAGGAAACTGTGAAAACAATTCCATTTACAATGCTTAGGAACTAAGTTAACCAAAGGAGTGAAAGATTTATACAATGAAAACAGCAAAACATTGCTGAAAGAAATTAAAGAAGTTATAAATGGAAACACATCACTTGTTCATGTATTGGAAGACTTCATATTGTTAAAATTACCATACTACCCAAAGCAATCTACAGATTCAATGCAGTCCTTATCAAAATCCCAATGACATTTTTAAATAGAAAAATCCATTTTAAAAGTGATACAGGGGCTGGGTACAGTGGCTCATTCCTGTAATCACAGCACTTTGGAAGGCCAAGCGGGGAGAACCTCTTGAGGTGAGGAATTTGAGACTGCAGTGAGCTACGATTGTGCTGCTGCATTCCAGCCTGGGTGTAGTGGCACAATCGTAGCTTACTGCAGTCTCAAAGTGGCACAGCCATTGTATCTAGGGATTTTCTTTCTTCCTTTTCTTTTTTCTTTTCTTTTCTTTCTTTTTTTTTTTTTTTTTTTTTTTTTGTTGTTGTTGTTGTTGCTGTTGTTGTTTGAGACAGGGTCTTACCCTGTCACACATTCTGGAGTGCAGTGACACCATCCTGGCTCACTGCAACCTCCACTTCCCAGGCTCAAGCCATCCTCCCACGTCTGTCTCTTAAGTAGCTTGCAGCAGAGCAAGACTCTGTCCATGAAAAAATAAATAAATGGCTGGGCACAGTGGCTCACGCCTGTAATCCCAGCACTTTGGGAGGCTGAGGAGGGTGGATCACCTGAGGTCAGGAGTTCAAGACCAGCCTGGCTAATGGGGCGAAACTCCATCTCTACTAAAACTACAAAAATTAGCCAGGTGTGGTGGTGTGCACCTGTAGTCCCAGCTACTCAGGAGGCTGAAACAGGAGAATCGCTGAACCCAGGAGGCGGAGGTTGCAGTGAGCCAAAATCATGCCACTGCATCCCAGCCTGGGTGACAGAGTAAGACTCAGCCTCCAAAAAAAAAAAAAAAATTAAATTAAATAAATAAATAAAAATTTTTTAAAATTCAGGCCATAAGTGATGGCTTACACCTATAATCCCAGCACTTTGGGAAGCTGAGGTGGGAGGATCACTGGAGGCCAGGAATTCAAGACCAGACTGGGCAATATAATGAGACCCTATCTCCACAAAAAAACAAATACAAAATTAGCTGCACGTGGTGGTGGGGGTCTGTAGTCCCAGCTACTCTGGAGGTTGAAGTAGGAGGATCACTTGAGCCCAGGAGTTTGAGACTTCAGTGAGCCATGATCATGCTACTGCACTCCTGCTTGTGTGACAAAGCGAGACACAGTGACAAAAAAAAAAAAAAAGAAAAGAAAAAAAATTACTCAAGCCCTGTCCCACACAATGTGGAAGTCTGTGCCAAAAAACTTTGTGTTTTATATATTCCTTGGAAAAATCTCATGTACCCCTTATCTCTGCTTCTCCTGTTCTCCAGCTCATAATGACTTCTCTATTTGGCTCAAGGTTCTTCCTTGGACCTTCCCATCTTCTCATTTACTCTCCTCACTGACCCACTCTCTCCAACTTTCTCAGTACTATTCCCCCAGGCTACCCCAAACTCCAAATTCCTCTCACTTCTTACTTTCTTGAGCAGAGCAATTCTGCTCACTTTATCTCATACCTCCCCCTCCATTCCTCACCCCTCCCAAGAATCATCGGCTGTTTCCTCAATAAAAAGAACCACCTGGCTGGGCGCGTTGGCTCACGCCTGTAATCCCAACACTTTGGGAGGCTGAGGTGGGTGGATCACTTGAGGTCAGGAGTTCAAGATCAGCCTGACCAATATGGTGAAACTCCATCTCTACTAAAAATACAAAATTATCTGGGCGTGGTGGCGCATGCCTGTAATCCCAGCTACTCGGGAGGCTGAGGCAGGAGAATAGCTTGAACCCTGGAGGCGGAGGTTGCATTGAGCTGAGATCATGCCAGGCTAAAGCCTGGGCAACAAGAGCGAAAAAGCAAGCAAAAAAAGAACCACCTATCTGTGCCATTAATGTTGTCCCTTCCCTGGAAGTGATAATAAGCCAGGAATTATCTTTCTGAAAAGCAACGTTTTTCCTTCCCACTATTAAATAGAGAAAATCATTCCTTTACCATCATCTGCCCCTCCTCTGTGCCTCTGCATATACTGTTCCCTCTGCCTGGAACACCCCACACACTCCCCAACACCCTCGCTTGGCCCATCCATCCTACAAAACTTCAAGTCTCACTGAAACATTACCATCCCCAACACCTCTTACATTTGCCAACTGAATAAATACATTATGTGTTCTCGACTCTCAAATACAAACAGCATTCATCTCTGCAAAAAATCTTCAGCAAAAATAAAGCAAAATTGGCTCAAATTTAATCTCATGGGCCTCAAATTCTGAGCTACCATTACAGTAGTTTCTCCTCCTGCTGCTTTATTTCTAGAATTGTTATTAGCTCCTCTAAGGTGAAAGTTAGCCAAGACTGGATCATACTTCCCTTTCCTTCCACATGTTCATTAACTCCTTTAATTCCTGTATTTCCAGGATGGAGCACGCTGCTTGTCAGAAACCCAGCTGTTTTCCTGTGGTCTCTGTACCATTTTGTAAGACCTTTTTGGCATTTTGGCATTTGCTCAACATTTGTGGGTTTACTTTCCTTCCTCTGCAAGTGAAATAGCTTCAATAGTAGCTAATAGCTAACAACACAATTCTTCTGATTTCTTAAAATTCTCCTCTAGATCATTTGGAAAAGAGCTGCTTTTACCTAAAGTAGCAAATTTAGGGAAAGGAATGCTCACATTTATCGAGATTCGGTTTTAAGGTAAAAACAGGTAACTATACACTATGGCACTAATACTTTAATAATTACTTGTGTTGTTGACTCTAATGCTAGTTTCCCATAGCATTCCCATATACATTGCAGGTTAGCAAAGCAAATATTTCATCAGCCCCAATCTTCCAGAAAATGTCATATATTTAACCCCTAACATATTGGTCATTTTTGTTGTTTCCTTTTCAGTACTTTATTAAAAACATTTTGAGCCGGGCGCGGTGGCTCAAGCCTGTAATCCCAGCACTTTGGGAGGCCGAGACAGGTGGATCACGAGGTCAGGAGATCGAGACCATCCTGGCTAACACGGTGAAACCCCGTCTCTACTAAAAATACAAAAAACTAGCCGTGCGAGGTGGCCGGCACCTGTAGTCCCAGCTACTCGGGAGGCTGAGGTAGGAGAATGGCGTAAACCTGGGAGGCAGAGCTTGCAGTGAGCTGAGATCCAGTCACTGCACTCCAGCCTGGGCGATAGAGCGAGACTCCATCTCAAAAAAAAAAAAAAAAACATTTTGAAGTGTTTTCACAAAGTTTATGGTTTCCTTTTTCTTTTCTTTCTTTCTCTCCCTTTCTTTTTTCTTTCTCTTTCTTTCTTCTTTCTTTCTCCTTCCTTCCTTTTTCTTTCTTCTTTCTTTCTTTTTTTTCTTTCTTTTCTTTCTTTCTTTCTTTCTTTTATTTCTTTTCTTTCTTTCTTCTTTCTCTTTCTTTCTGTTTTTGCTTTTGAGACAGGGTTTCCCTCTGTTACCCAAGCTAGAGTGCAGTGATCATAGCTCACTGCAACCTCGAACTCCTGGGCTCTAGTGATCCTCCTGCCTCAGTCTCTTAAGTAGTTAGGACTACAGGCACATGCCACCACGTCTGACTAATTTTAAAAATTTTTTGTAGAGGCCAGGCACGGTGGCTCACGCCTGTAATCACAACACTTTGGGAGGCAATGCAGGCAGATCATTTGAGGTCAGGAGTTTGAGACCAGCCTGGCCAACCTGGTAAAACCCTGTCTCTACTAAAAATACAAAAATTAGCTGGGCGTGGTAGTGTATGCCTGTAATCCCAGCTGTATGGGAGGCTGAGGCAGGAGAATCGCTTGAATCTGGAAGGTGGAGGTTGTAGTGAGCTGAGATGGCGCCACTGCACTCCAGCCTCGGCAACAGAGCTAGACTGCATCTAAAAAAAAAAAGAATGGTTTTTATAGAGACAGGGTCTCACTATGTTGCCCAAGCTGGTCTCAAACTCCTGGCTTCAAGCGATCTTCCCACCTCAGCCTCCCAAAGTTCTGGGACTATAGGCAAGAGCCACTGTGCCGAGACTCCTTTGCCCATTTTTAAATTTAGTTATTTGTTTTCTCACTATTAAGTTGTACGAGTAGGCCGGGCGCGGTGGCTCAAGCCTATAATCCCAGCACTTTGGGAGGCCGAGACGGGCGGATCACGAGGTCAGGAGATCAAGACCATCCTGGCTAACACGGTGAAACCCCGTCTCTACTAAAAAAATACAAAAAACTAGCCAGGCGAGGTGGCGGGCGCCTGTAGTCCCAGCTACTCGGGAGGCTGAGGCAGGAGAATGGCATGAACCCAGGCGGCGGAGCTTGCAGTGAGCCGAGATCCGGCCACGGCACTCCAGCCTGGGCGACAGAGCGAGACTCCGTCTCAAAAAAAAAAAAAAAAAAAAAAAAAAAAGAAAGTTGTACGAGTACATGTTCTTTAATTTTTTTCCCTTGCAAATCAACACAGAATGAATTGAATAAACACCAATGGGCATCCAAATGAGAAGGAAGAGTCAGCACTTTCAGCATAACTTAATGGTGGCCACTGGATCTCAATTGTAATAAATTTTTTTTTTTTTTTTTTTTTTTTTTTTTTTTGAGACGGAGTCTCGCTCTGCCGCCCAGGCTGGAGTGCAGTGGCCGGATCTCAGCTCACTGCAAGCTCCGCCTCCCGGGTTCACGCCATTCTCCTGCCTCAGCCTCCCGAGTAGTTGGGACTACAGGCGCCCGCCACCGCGCCCGGCTAGTTTTTTGTATTTTTTAGTAGAGACGGGGTTTCACCGTGTTAGCCAGGATGGTCTCGATCTCCTGACCTCGTGATCCGCCCGTCTCGGCCTCCCAAAGTGCTGGGATTACAGGCTTGAGCCACCGCGCCCGGCCTTCAATTGTAATAAATTTATAAAACATACATTTTGTCACCACTATCAGCAATTTCATTTTTCCATTTCCCACTTATTTATTTATTATTATTATTTTTTTTTTTTTGAGATACAGTCTCGCTCTGTCACCCAGGCTGGAGTGCAGAGGCACGATCTCGGCTCACTGCAAGCTCCGCCTCCTGGGTTCACGTCATTCTCCTGCCTCAGCCTCCCAAGTAGCCAGGACTACAGGCACCCGCCACCACGCCCGGCTAATTTTTTGTATTTTTAGTAGAGACGGGGTTTCACCGTGTTAGCCAGTATGGTCTTGATCTCCTGACCTCGTGATCTGCCCACCTCAGACTCTCAAAGTGCTGGGATTACAGGTATGAGCCACCAGGCCCGGCCTTCCCACTTATTTATATAAAATACCAGTAAAATGCACAAAAAATTCAAATAGCTGTACAAATTGTCTTGTACTGACAACGTTGGCAAAATCAGACTGTTGCTTAGCACACTGTGAGATAAAAATGTTCACTTATCAGCAGATGTGCAAACATTCAACATGCTTTATTTAGGCCGGGCACGGTGGCTCATGCCTGTAATCTCAGCACTTTGGGAGGCCGAGGCGGGTGGATCACGAGGTCAGGAGATCGAGACCATCCTGGCTAAAACAGTGAAACCTCGTCTCTACTAAAAAAAAATACAAAAAAATTATCCCAGTGTGTTGGTGGGCGCCTGTAGTCCCAGCTACTTGGGAGGCTGAGGCAGAAGAATGGAATGGCGTGAACCCGGGAGGTGGAGCTTGTAGTGAGCAGAAATCATGCCACTGCACTCCAGCCTGGGCAACAGAGCCAGATTCTGTCTCAAAAAAAAGCAAGCATGCTTTATTTAGAGATATCAAAGCGTAATGCACAAAAGTACAGGTTGTAATTAAGTCAAGAACTACCCCTACTTCTCTTTTGACAATCTTTTTTAAAGTTAATGACACTAATAGTTTTTTGCAACAATTGTTCACCCGAGGATATTAAATGGAAAGTTCTTTTTAATGATGCGGATGTGAGGGAGCTAAAGACACGTCTGGGCCCAGAATATTCGGAATAGCTTCCTTAAGGGAAATCCATGTTGCTGAGCCCATGCAGTCTTCACCCTCACAATAGCCACTTTGTTCATGAGTCCATTAAACAAACATTGGAGTGGCTGATGAAAGGGCATAGATTTGCTCCAAAATCTTAGAAGTCTATACTGTGATTCTCCTACTGGTGCTTACCAAAGGTTTTTTTGTTTGTTTGGTTTTTGTTTTTGTTTTTGTTTTTTTCACTTTTATTTTAGGTTCAAGGGTACATGTGCAGGTTTGTTATATCGGTAAACTCATGTCACAGAGGCTTGTTGTACAGATTATTTTGTCACCCAGGTACTAAGCCCAATACCCAATAGTTATTTTTTCTGATCCTCTCCCTCCTCCCACCCTTCACCCCCAAGTGGACCCCAGTGTCTTGTTCCCCTCCAAGTGTCCATGTGTTCTCATCATTTAGCTCCCACTTGTAAGTGAGAACATGTGGTATTTGATTTTCTGTTCCACTTTAGTTTGTTAAGGATAATCGCCTCCAACTCTATGCACATTCCCACAAAAGACATGATCTCATTATTTTCTATGGCTGCATAGTATTCCATGTTGTATATGTACCACATTTTCTTTATCTAATATCATTGATGGGCATTTAGATTGATTCCAGGTATTTGCTGTTGTGAATAGTGCTGCAATGAACATTCGAGTGCATGTGTCTTTTTTTTTTTTTGAGACGGAGTCTCGCTCTGTCACCCAGGCTGGAGTGCTGTGGCCGGATCTCAGCTCACTGCAAGCTCCGCCTCCCGGGTTCACGCCATTCTCCTACCTCAGCCTCCTGAGTAGCTGGGACTACAGGCGCCCGCCACCTCACCCGGCTAGTTTTTTTGTATTTTTTAGTAGAGACAGGGTTTCACCGTGTTAGCCAGGATGGTCTCGATCTCCTGACCTCGTGATCCGCCCGTCTCGGCCTCCCAAAGTGCTGGGATTACAGGCTTGAGCCACCGCGCCCGGCCTGCATGTGTCTTTATGGTAGAACGATTTATATTCCTTTGGGTATATACCCAGTAATGGGATTGCTGGGTCAAATAGTTGTTCTGTTTTTAGCTTTCAGAGGAATCATCACACAACTTTCCACAACGGTTGACCTAATTTACACGCCCACCAACAGTGTATAAGCATTCTCTTTTCTCCACAACCTCGTCAGCATCTGTTATTTTTGACTTTTTTTTTTTTCTCTCTTTTGAGACTGAGTCTCACTCTGTTGCCTGGCTGAAGTGCAGTGGCACTATTTCAGCTCACTGTAACCTGTGCCTCCCAGGTTCAAGTGATTCTCCTGCCTCAGCCTCCTGAATAGCTGGGACTACAGGTGCATGCCACCACACCCAGCTAATTTTCGTATTTTTAGTAGAGACAGGGTTTCACCATGTTGGCCAGGATGGTCTCGATCTCTTGACCTCATGATCCACCCACCTCGGCCTCCCAAAGTGCTGGGATTACAAGCATGAGCCACCACACCCGGTTATTTGTTGACTTTAATAGTAGCCATTCTGACTGGTATGAGATGGTATCTCATTGTGGTTTTGATTTGCACTTCTCTAATGATCAATGATATTGAGCTTTTTTTCATATGTTTGTTGGCCGCATATATGTCTTCTTTTGAAAAGTGTCTGTTCATGTCCTTTGCTCACTATTTAATAGCATTGTTTGTTTTTTCCTTGTAAATTTGTTTAAGTTCCTTATAGATGCTGAATATTAGACCTTTGTCAGGTGCATAGTTTGCAAATATCCCATTCTGTATGTTGTCTATTTACTCTGTTGATAGTTTATGCTGTTGTGCAAAAGCTCTTAAGTTCAATTCGATCCCATTTGTCAATTTTTGCTTTTCTTGTGATTGCTTTTGGCATCTTCAGCATGAAATCTTTGCCCATTCCTATGTCCAGAATGATATTGCCTAGGTTGTCTTCCAGGGTTTTTATAGTTTGGTGTTTTATATTTAAGTCTTTAATCCATCTTGAATTGATTTTTGTATATGGTGTAGGGAAGGGGTCCAGTTTCAATCTTCTGCATAGGGCTAGCCAGTTATTCCAGTACCATTTATTGAATAGGGAGCCCTTTCCCCATTGCCTGTTTTTGTCAGCTTTGTCAAAGATCAGATGGTTGTAGTTGTGTGGCCTTATTTCTGGGCTCTCTATTCTGTTCCATTGATTTGTGTGCCTGTTTTTATACCAATACCATGCTGTTTTGGTTATTGTAGTCCTGTAGCATAGTTTGGAGTTGGATAATGTGATGCCTCCAGCTTTGTTCTTTTTGCTTAGGATTACCTTGGTTATTTTTCAGGCTCTTTTTTGGTTCCATATGAGAGTGTGTGTGTGTGTGTGTGTGTGTGTGTGTGTGTTTGAGTGGAGTACAGTGGAATAATATTGGCTCACTGTAACCTCTGCCACCCAAGTTCAAGTGAATCTCGTGCCTCAGCCACCTGAGTAGCCAAGACTACAGATGTGTGCCCACCATGCCCTGCTAATTTTTGTATTTTTAATAGAGAATTTTTGTATTTTTAATAGAGACAGGGTTTTTCCATGTTGGTCAGGCTGGTCTCAAATTCCTGGCCTCAAGTGATCAGCCTGCCTCAGCCTCCCAAATTTCTGGGATTATAGGCATGAGCTGCTATGCCTGGCCCCATATGAATTTGTAAATAGTTTTTTCTAGTTGTGTGAAGAATGTTATTGGTAGTTTGATAGGAATAGTATTGAATCTGTGAATTGCTTTGGGCAGTATGGCCATTTTAATCTTCCTATCCATGAGTATGGAATGTTTTTCCATTTGTTTGTGTTATCTTTAATTTCTTTGAGCAGTGTTTTGTAATTCTCATTGTAGAGATCTTTCACCTCCCTGGTTAACTGTATTCCTAGGTATTTTACTCTTTTTGTGGCAATTGTGAATGAGATTGCATTCCTGATTTGGCCCTCAGCTTGGTTGTTGGTGGATAAGAATGCTAGTGATTTTTGTACATTGATTTTGTTTCCTGAAATCTTGCTGAAGTTGTTTATCAGTTGAAGGAGCTTTTGGGTGAGACTATGGGGTTTTCTCGATATAGAATCATGTCTGCAAACAGGATTGAATATTCTTTATTTCTTTCTCTTGCCTGATTGCTCTGGCTAGGACTTCCAATCCTATGTTGAATAGGAGTGGCAAGAGAGGGCATCCTTGTCTTGTGCTGGTTTTCAAGGGGAATGCTTCCAGCTTTTCCCTATTCAGTATGATGTTTTGCCAAAGGTTTTATTGACCATCCACATTTGATACACACTCTTGAGTATCGCTGGATCTGCTGGATCATAAGGACCAAGTAGAATAGCATCTTACTCTATAGCCTAGACATATTACAGAGCCTTTTCTTGCTCTGATCCCCATTTGAAATTAGCAGCCTTATGTGTGACTCCTTAGAAGGTCCAAGCTAAAAATGTGTTTGCCTCCAAAATCCAACATTGTCTACCAAGTGTTTAATCATGGTAGATGGTGCATCAACTTCTGTCACTTTAGAAAGGTTATCTTAACAAGGGCCAGACCACTGAATCCTCAGAAATTTCTCTGAGGTGGCTGAGACGGCAGGCCCCTCAGGCTTATCTCACATTCTCTGGTTTGCTTATATATTACTAAGACTTCCAAATTGATTGCTACTTTCTGTTCATCAGATCTAGCAAGCATAAGGTCAATGTAATGGACAGGAGTCATGTTTTATGTAATGTCAAGACAATCAGGATTTCTGCTCACTGTAATATGGCAGAGAGCTTGAGAGCTGATACAGAAGCATCGAGACAGGACAGTGAATGTGTACTGTTGACCTTGCTAGGTAAAAATAAACTGCTTCTGTTAGTCCTTGCAACTTGGTATGGAGAGAAAAGCATTAGTCAGATCAACAGCTGCATAACAAATGCTAGAGGTTCTGCTGATTTGCTTTAGTAAAGATACTAATTTATAATAGAAGTTGCAATTGGAGTCACACCTGAACTAAGTTTTCTGAAATCCACAACCATTTCCCAATATCCATTCTGCTTTTGCCCAAGCCGAATAGGGGAATTAAATGGGTATATGATAGATATTCCCATGTTTCAAGTCTTTGATGTGATGACACTATTCTCTGTAATTCCCCTAGGAATGCAGCATTGCTTCTGGTTTGCTATGTTGGTAAGAAGGGGAAAGTTCCAGGCGGACTTCCTCTTAACTCTTTCTGCCATAATGACCCTGATCCCATGGATTTAGAGAGCCAGTGCAGGAATTCTGCCTCTGGTAGAATGTCTGTTCCAATTATTCTTTCAGGAACTGCGGAAATAACTACAGGATAAGCCCATAGACCAACTGGTTCCATATTTGGTAGGCCACAGTGGCATTTTTGGGCCCCCAAGAGTTATATCAATCCAGACATAGTGTCTAGTCACCTCCCAAAGGCCTGGATCTCTAGTTAATGGCATTAGGTCTCATTAAAGAAGACTCAGAGGGACATTTAATCATATATTGTAGCAATTCTGCAGGCTTGTGTTTTGTTTTGCTTTGTTTTGTTTTGTTTTGTTTTGTTTTGTGGCAGGGTCTCACTGTTGCCAAAGCTAGAGAGCAGTGGGGTGATCATGGCTCACGGCGGCCTTGACCTCCCCGGGCTCAGGTGATCCTCCCACCTCAACTTCTCAAGTACCTGGGACTACAAGCATGCTCCACACACCCAGCTAATTTTTCTGCTTTATGTAGAGATGGGTTTTCGCCATGTTGTCCAGGCTTACAGGGTTGTTTTTTAAAGGGACTCAGCCTCCCCTTGAATCTAGGGGCTTTGGGTCTGAAAACTGGCTTACTTCTGGAAACTGGGTGAATGTCCATGATTCTTTTTTTTTTTTTTTTTTTTTTTTGAGACGGAGTCTTGCTCTGTCACCCAGGCTGGAGTGCAGTGGCCGGATCTCAGCTCACTGCAAGCTCCGCCTCCCGGGTTTACGCCATTCTCCTGCCTCAGCCTCCCGAGTAGCTGGGACTACAGGCGCCCGCCACCTCGCCCGGCTATTTTTTTTGTATTTTTTAGTAGAGACGGGGTTTCACCGTGTTAGCCGGGATCGTCTCTCGATCTCCTGACCTTGTGATCCGCCCGTCTCGGCCTCCCAAAGTGCTGGGATTACAGGCTTGAGCCACCGCGCCCGGCTATGATTCTTTACTCTGTTGACTCAAGTTACAATTTTGTCTCCCAGTCCTACCATCCAGTATGACAAAGCAGGGCAAAAAATGATGACTCTAGAGCTATGAAGCAATACATTAATATTTGGCACTTTCTTCTTCTTCTTCAATATTTTGATTAAGCATCCATCCATTCATCTGTTCATTTTTTTACCCAGCATTTATTGAGTAATGGGCCAAGAATGACGTAGGCACTGGGGATATAAAGTGGAATAGAAAGTAATCTTTGGGCCAGGCTTGGTGACTCACACCTGTAATCCCAGGACTTTGGGAGGCTGAGGCAGATGACGACTTGAGGTCAGGAGTCTCAAGACCAGCCTGGCCAACACAGCAAAACCCTGTCTCTACTAAAAATACAGATATTAGCCAGGAGTGGTGGTGCATAAGGAGCTACTGGGTGACAGAGCAAGACTCCACCTCAAAAAAAAAAAAAAAAAAAAAAAAAAAGGAAAGTATGATGGCTCACACCTGTAATCCTAGCACTTTGGGTGGCCAAGGCAGGCAGATCACTTGAACCTAGGAGTTCAAGACCAGCCTGGGCAACATGGTAAAACCCAGTCTCTACAAAAAAACACAAAAATGTTCCGGGCATGGTGGCAAGCTTCTGTAGTCCCAGCTACTTGGGAGACAGAGGCGGAAGGATTGCTTGAACTTGGGAGGTCAAGGCTACGGTGAGCCATGATCATGCCACTGCACTCCAGCCTGGGCAACAGAGAGAGACTCTGTCTCCAAGAAAAAAAGAAAGTGATTTTTGTTCTTACACCATATGGTGTAATAAGCACCTTTTTTCTTCAGGAATGATTGGATGTTCATAGAAATGCCCACTTAAAGTCCTAGAGGCTGGGCGCGGTGGTTCACACCTGTAATCCCAGCACTTTGGGAGACCAAGTCCTGCAGATTACCTGAGGTCAGGAGTCCGAGACCAGGCTGGCCAACATAGTGAAACCTGTCTCTACTAAAAATACAAAAATTAGCCGGGTGTGGTGGTGCACGCCTGTAATCCCAGCTACTTGGGAGGCTGAGGAACGAGAATTGCTTGAACCCAGGAGGCAGATGCTGCAGTGAGCCAAGATTGCAAACTCTACTCCAGCCTGGATGACAGAGCAAGGCTGTGTCTAAAAAAAAAGAAAAAAAGAAAAAAAAAAAAGTTCCTGGAACTCTAGGCTGAGTAGGCAGAAAGGCGGGGGCATGTTTATTTATTAGGGATTGTAGTTGGTGAGTAGTAATAGAGATTTAACTATGATGGCTTGTACAAATTTATTCTCACACGTAAGAGAATTCCAGAGGCACGCAGTCTAAGACTGGTATGCTCTAGAAAGTCACCTAGGATTCTATTTTTGTGCTTCACCATTCTTTATGCAGCTTCTATCTTCAAGGTTAAAATGTGGCTACTGGCACTCCAGCCATCATATCATAGTTCTGGGCAGGGAGATGAAAGTAAGAGAATTTCAGTGAAAGGGCTTCTCTGGAAGCCCTACTGCTTACAGCTTATTGGCCACCCTATCTAAAAGAGAGGTTAGGATGTAAAATTTTTCCTCTAGACATATGGTCCGTAAATTTTTCCTAACGAAGAAGGGAAAAAATGAATATTAGATACGCAATTAATCATCTGTAGATCAGAAGAAACAAAACATGGCCTGGCACAGTGTGTGTGTGTGTGTGTGTGTGTGTGTGTGTATACATATGTGTGTGTGTGTATATGTGTATATATATACTGTGTGTGTGTATATACATGTGTGTATATACACACAGAGAGAGAGAGAGAGAGTACAATGAGATGTATTATAAGGAAATGACTCATACAGTTATGGAGGCTGCAAAGTCCTGTGATCTGTTATCTGCAGGCTGGAGACCCAGGAAAGCCAGCGATACAGATTTCAGCTTCAGTCCAAAGGCCTGAGAACCAGAAGCACTGATGGTGTAAGTCCCAGTCTAAGGGCCAGAGAAGACCAACATCTCAGCTCAAGCCATTAGGCAGCTCGAGCAAACTAATATAGCCCCATTTAATCCTCCCACTGACCCTGCAAAGTCAATTCATTAGCTCAATTTTATAGGTAAGAAAACAGACCTCGCCTGCGCCCGCCTGGAGCCAGCGGTTCTCCAAGCACCCAGCATCCAGCGAGACACGTCGCACACCGACAGAGGGGACATGGGCAGAGCAATGGTGACCAGGCTCGGGCTGGGGCTGCTGCTGCTGGGACTGCTCCTACCCACGCAGATTTATTCCAATCAAACAACTGTTGTAACAGTTTCAAGTAACTCCTCCCAGAGTACTTCAACGGCCCCAAATCCAGCTAATGCCACCACCAAGGCGGTTGGTGGTGCCCTGCAGTCAACAGCCAGTCTCTTCGTGGTCTCACTCTCTCTTCTACATCTCTACTGTCAAAAGACTCAGGCCAAGAAACATCTAAACTCCCCCATCTTCTACACCCAATCCACATGGCGTCTGGAAGTCCAATGTGGCAAGGAAAAACAGGCTTCGTCGAATCTACTAATTCCACACCTTTTATTGACACAGAAAATGTTGAGAATCCCAAATTTGATTGGTTTACAGAACATGTGAGAGGTTTGACTAGATGATGGATGCCAATATTAAATCTGCTGGAGTTTCATATGCAAGATGAAGGAGAGGCAACATCCAAAATAGCTAAGACATGATTTCCTTGAATGTGGCTTAAGAAATATGGACACTTAATACTATCTTGAAAATAAGAATAGAAATAAAGGATGTGATTGTGGAATGGAAGAAAAAAAAAAAAAAACTGAAACACAGAGAAGTGACATGACTTTCCTCCTCCTCCAGCTCATAAATGACAGGCTAGGGATGACAGCCCAGGTTTGCTTGACATAGAGACGTCTGGGCTACTCAGAGATTTGACAGAAATGTGGTATACTCCCACTCACCTCCCCTTTCTCCTTGACCTTTGTGAGTTCTCTTGACCTCTTTCTCCGAGTACCCCAGCCCAACCCCAGGCGTTGTCAATGACTCCCTGGCACAATTAGCTCTTTGCTTTCACTCAGTTAACTCAGAAATCTTCTGTGCCCTTGTAGAGATGCCCTTCCCTGAAATCCTCACATTTTAGAACCTATATCACCCCAACATCTCCCGCTAGTGTTAATTGGGTGGGATCTCTCCACCACTGTCCCCCTCTAGAGAGCTAGCCAGGGGCCAGGACAACTAGGCAAGCAGGCACTGCACCAGCTGCCCTCACAGCAGTTCACACGTGACATTCTGTTTAATCCTCACAACAAACCTGTAAGTTAGGCAGTATTATATCTTCATTTTACAGATGAGAAAACGGAGGCACCACGCAGTAAAGAAACTTCCCTGTGCCAGGCACAGTGGCTCACACCTGTATTCCCAACACCTTGGGAGGCCAAGGCAGGAGCATCTCTTGAGCCCAGGAGTTCAAGGCTGTAGTGAGTCACGATCGCGTCATTGCACTCCAGCCTAAGCGACAGAGGAAGGCCCCTGTCTCATTAAATAAATAAATAAAAGAAACTTTCCTAATGCCACATAGTTAGTGATACTTGACCTAGACTACGGTCAGAGAAAGCTTCCTTGAGAAGCTTTGAGCTGAAGGAGTAGAAAATAGAAGAATATTGCTATGGTCTGAATGTTTGTGTCCCTTAAGTTTCATATGTTAAAATTTTAACTCCCGAGGTGAAAGGTATTGGGTGGGGGACCTTTGGGAGAGAAACAGATCACGAGGGTTCCTCATGAATGGGATTAGTGCTCATATTAAAGAAGCTCAAGGGAGCTTGTTTGCCCTCCCAGTATGTGAGCACACAGCAAGAAGGCGCCATCTGTGAACAGGAAGAGGGCCCTCACCAGACACCAAATTTGCCAGCACCCTGATCTTGGAGTTCCCAGCCTCTAGAACTGTGAGAAATAAAGTTCTTTTGTTCTATAAGCTACCTGGTCTATGGAATTTTGTTATAGCAGCCCAAATGGACTAAGATGAGTATCATGTGCAAAGGTCCTGCACCAGGAGGGAGCCTGTGTGTTTGAGAGAAGATCATGTGGCTGAAGCAGGGTAAGAAGAGAGCTGAGCAAGATGGGGCAGAGGCCAGGCTAGACAAGGCCTTGAAGGCCTCCCTGAAGTTTTAGATCTCTGTTATAAGAGCAACAGGAAGCCATCAGCTGGTTTTAAACAGAGAAATAATGAGGTGAAGCCATCAGTAGGTTTTAAGCAGTTGGAAAAGATTCTTCTGGGACAGTGTAGATAAATGATTGCATGGAGAGTGAAATGCAGGGAGACCACTAGGGTCCATGGTGGTAATCCAAGCAAGAGACGCTGGTAATGCGGATTAGGACAACAGCAGTAGAGATAGAAGTGAAAATGTAAAGAAGTGGATGCTTTCAAGAGCCATGTAAGAGAGAAAATTGGCAGCACTTGGTGACTGGATATGGCTACGGGGTGAGGGAGAGGTTGAGGTCCAGGTTTCTGGCTGGTGCAACTAGCTGGGTAGTACATATTTCACTCAGACAGGGGATGCTGGGCAAAGAAAAGATTTGGGGGAAAGCGTGTTCAGCTTGAGACATGTTGGATTTGAGTAAGACACCAAAGGGGAATTATCCAAAAGACAGTTGGACATGGGAGCTCGAAAGTCAAAACAGAGGTGTGGGCTGGAGGTACGTATTTGGGAGCTGTAACCAGGACCAGCCCATCCACTAGGCACAGTAGAGACATGAGTGCCCCAGTACTTTTAGGGCTGACAAAAATGCTTTAATTCCTGATATGGTTTGGATGTTTGTCCCCACCCAAATCTCATGTCAAATTGCAATCCCCAGTGTTCGAGGTGGGACCTGGTAGCAGGTGATTGGATCATGGGGGTGAACTTCTCATGAATGGTTTGGCACCATCCTCTTGGTGCTGTCCTCACAATAGTGAGTGAGTTCTTGCAAGATCTGGTCATTTAAAGGGGTGTGGCACCTCCCCTGCCCTGCCCCGCCCTCTTGCTTCTGCTTTCCCCATGTGATAGGCCTGCTCTCCCTTCACCTTCCACCATGATTGGAAGCTTCCCGAGGCCTCCCAGAAGCAGATACCACTACATTTCCTGTACAGCCTGCAGAAACATGAGCCAATTAAACCTCTTCTCTATTTCTTTTTCATTTTTTTAAAATAATTGAGATGGGATCTTGCCATGTTGCCCAGGCTGGTCTCAAACTCCTGGGCTCAAGTGATCCTCTTGCCTCAGCCTCCCAAAGTACTAGGATTACAGGCATGAGCCACTGTGCCCAGCCAAAACTTCTTTCTTGTCTCAGGTATTTCTTTCTTCTTTCTTTCTTTCTTTTTTTTTTTTTTTTTTTGAGACAGGATTTTGCTCTGTCACCCAGGCTGGAGTGCAGTGGAACAATCTCAGCTCACTGCAACCTCTGCCTCCTGGGTCCAAGCAATCTTCCCATCTCCGCCTCCCCAGTAGCTGAGACTACAGGCACACACCACCACAACAGGCTAATTTTTTATTTTTCTGTAATTTTAGGTAGAGATGAGGTTTCTCTATGTTGCCCAGGCTGGAGGAATTTCTTTCTAGCAGTACAAGAACACTCTAATACAATTCCCTTTAAATCAGAAGAAAAAACAAACTTTTAAGTCAAAGGATTTTTGGCTTGTTTTTGAGACAGAGTCTCGCTCTGTCACCCATGCTGGAGTGCAGTGGCATGATCCTGGCTCACTGCAATCTCCACCTCCTGTATTCAAGCGATTCTCCTGCCTCAGCCTCCCGAGTAGCTGGAATTACAGGTGCACACCATCACACCCAGCTAATTTTTGTATTTTTAGTAGAGACGGGGTTTCACCATGTTGGCCAGGCTGGTCTCGAACTCCTGACCTCAAGTGATCTACCCGCCTCGGCCTCCCAAAGTGCTGGGATTATAGGCGTGAGCCACTGCACACAGCCTGTTTAAGAGACAGAGTTGCTCTGTCGGCCAGGCTGGGGTGCAGTGGCCTGATAGTAGCTCACTGCAGCCTCAAACTCCTGGGCTTGAGTGACCCTCCTGCCTCAGCCTCCCAAGTAGCTGGGACTACAGGCTTGACTGCGCCTGGCAAAGATGTTTTAATAAATAATATTAATATAATTTATTTTGTGCTAATGCAGTCATAAAATATAATGTTAAAAAAATGTTTACAGGCCGGGCGCAGTGGCTCACGCCTGTAATCCCAGCACTTTGAGAGGCCAAAGCGGGAGAATCACGAGGTCAGGAGTTCAAGACCAGTCTGGCCAACATAGTGAAACTCCATCTCTACTAAAAATACAAAAATTAGCCGGGCATGGTAGCGCGTGCCCATAGTCCCAGCTAATCGGGAGGCTGAGGCAGGAGAATCGCTTGAACCCGGGAGGTGGAGGTTGTGGTAAGCAGAGATCATGCCACTGCACTCCAGCCAGGACGACAGAGTGAGACTCTGTCTCTAAAAAAAAAAAAAAAAAAAAGTTTACATAGGAAGGGGCCCACAAAAGTCTTAATGCTGCTCTGTTTGTAACAATAAACATGCTTTCTGCTATAACAGAAACCCACTGGCAATGGCTCCAACAGTGACAATGGTTTAATTTCCCTTGTGTAAGGAAGTTCAGCATTAGTGTGGCCTTCAGGGTTGGCAGATCGAGTGCCCTAAAGGTCAAAGACTCCTTCCAGCTCTCCGCTCTGCCATCTTTACAGATGGCTCCATCCTCAGGTGTTAGCAAAACAGCTGCAGCAGTTCCAGGACACCCTCAGACTTGACAACATTCCCAGGAAAAAGAGATACTGCTGTTTACATCGCTCTCACCTAGCAGTGAGGAAACCTTTCCCAGAAGGCCTTCACCAAATGTCCTTGTTATGGAATAAATGTTTGTGTCCTACAACATTCTTACGTTGAAATCCTAACCCCCATGGTATGTATTAGGAGATGGGGCCTTTGGGGGGCAATTAGGTCAGGTGATTAGGTGTTGGATGCCCTTACAAAAGAGACCCCCAAAGAGCTCTCTTATCATCTTATTTTATTTTTATTTTTTTAGAGACAGGGTCTTGCTCTGTCACCCAGGCTGCAGTGCAGTGGCATGATCATAGCTTACTGCTGCCTTGAGCTCCTGGCCTCAAGCGATGGTCTTGCCTCAGCCCCCAAGTAGCTGGACCTACAGGTTCTCACTATGTTGCCCAGGTTGGTCTTGAATTCCTGGCCTCAAGCAATCCTCCTGCGTTGGTCTCCCAAAATGTTGGTATTACAGGTGTGAGCCATAGTGCCCGGCCCCCAGAGAACTCTCTAGCCCTCTTTCTGCCAAGTGAGGTCACAGCAAGAAGACAGTCAATGAACCAGGAAGCAGGCCCTCACCAGACACTGAATCTTCCCATCCTTTGATCTTGGTCCCCAGACTTCAGAACTGTAAGAAATACATGTATATTATTTAAATCATCCAGTCGATGGTATTCTGTTATAGCAGCCTGAACTGACTAAGATGGTCCCTCTCATCTCACTGAGCAGGACTGGAACATATCTTCATTCCTAAACCAACTACTGGCTAGAAGGATGGAATGAATGTGATGGGCTGAGATCAATCATGTGGGGTGGAAGAGTGCTTAGGGAGTCAACCCTATGCCTTCTCTAGAAGTCTTCCTCTGGGAGGTGGGAATTGAAGCTGAAAGCATGGATGAGCTCACCCAGAGAGTGTTCAGAGGAAAAGAAGCACAGAGGACCTGGGAGCTTCAGCATCTCCAGCTCAACTGGAAGGTTACAGAGGCAGAGACTGAATCAGTTACGGCTCCTGCTGCAGAAGGGCTTCCTGTCTGATGGAAGAGACCACCATCAAATACAGTTACAGATGGACCCAAAGTGTAGTTGGGTCAGCCTGTGACAGTAAACTGGATTGGAGTCTCAGTTGTGTATTAATAACTGTGTGACTTTGGGCAGGTTACTTAAGCTCAATGAATCAGTTTCTTCCTCTGTAAGCACCCTATACATAGTAAATATCAAATACAGTTATTATTGTCCACATGATTATCATATTTAGGTGATGGGAGGCCAATGGATGGGATCTAAGCAGGAAAGCGTCCTGGTTAGCTTTGCGTCTCAATCAGGTAGCTTGGGCAGCCTGTGTTCTGTCCCTGCTCAGAGGTACCTCTTCCCTTCACTGAGTTTCCATCCGGCTTCCCCCAGAACTGAGCCCCACCAGACCCTTTCAGGCCCCAGCAGCATCTCCACAAAATCTCTCTGTTGAATTTAGCTGTGCTTCTGTGCCTCGGAATCAGGATGAGTTACTGTCCCTCATTTCACCTCTGTCCACTTGCATTGTTGCCGCTCCAAGAAATTAATCAGGTTTATTAAGCATGACCTCTCTTTTGTGAGCCCTGCTCCTGGCCTGCTGATCTGTACCTGTCTGCTGCTCTCCTGGCTCAGCTCGATTGGAGAGGCCTCAGCCTTCATTACTGCCTTGGTGGGGGCAGGGATAAGTGGCCGGGTGACCACATCTTTTGTTTGCAGAGACTGACGCACCAGGCTGGATCAGAGACAAAGGCAGGATGCTCTGCTAGAGTGAGCACAAGGCCCTTTGTTGCCATGGCTGTGGAAAAATAGGAACAAAAAGGATAAACGTTGCATCCAAATATGCTAATAATTAACACTTAGCACCATGGATATAAAAAGCACTTAATGCTAAATTATAATGATCATAATAACTAGTCTTTATTCAGCCCTACTCCATATGGTACCATGGCTTGGTAGCTAAGTATGTGTGAGCTGGAGCCTAAGTGCTTGGGTCCAAATCCTGGCTCTGCTATTTACTAGCTCTGTGACCTCGGGCAAGTTACTCAAGCTCTCCCATCTCAATCTTTGCACCTGTAAAGCACAGATAATGAAAGTACACAGCTCATAGGGTATACAAGTTCACATTATGCTTAGAAAGCACTTCAACACGGCCTGCCACATGATAAGCACTCAATGAAGATTTTATTTTTATATACATTTTTATAGACATTGATCAGCAAATTTAGACCTCAAAACAAACTTGTGACATAGATATTATTATTCCTATTTACCAGTTTAGGAACTCAAGACTCGGAGAGGTTGAGTAACTTTCCCGAGGTCACCCACCAAGAAAATAGCAGAACCCAGTTCTGTCTGACTATAAAGTCCTACGCTTTCCACCGCACCAGGTGACTGTCTTCCATGAGCTTCTGGCAAGAAGCCCCAGGTCAGTGTAAGGGTACATTGTTGATGACTGTCTCACAGTTCCCTCTTCCGTTTAGTCACAGTTGGAAGGTACTGGGTGTTTTCAGAATGAAGGACAGAGGAGTCCCGAGTACAAGGCAGCTTCATCAATCATTTCTGTCCACTCCAGCCCTGCATTATGCTCAGCCTGCCCTAGATGTGCAAGGCCTAGTTCTCTGGTAGAAGATGGAAGCTTGAGGACTTGCTCAAGCTCCATCACCTATCCGATGATGTGGCTGGCTGAGTGGAGCCACAGGGCAGAAATTGGCCACAGGGCAACAGGTCACACCAGGCACAGGTGCTGGGTAGGTCTGGGGCCAAGGTGGCCTTGGCAGATTTTTGCACCCTAAGACTCTTGGACAGAGTCAAGGAAATGCAGTGAACCTGCACAGCCTAAAGCCCATTGCATTTGAATAGCAACTCCCTGCCAGGGAACTTAAGATTCCTGAAGGATGTATTTTGTTTTTTAATATGAAGGAATCCCAGAGTCTGGCTTATTACACCTCCTGTGGAGGGGACATCTGGCTGCCAGACCACTGCCCATCACAACAAAAGCAACTTTTGTTCAATATTCAAAAGCAGCTCAATTCCTAAGTGACTGCCTGGGCAAAATAAAACTCAGCCTTACAATGTTCCTGGGAAGGAGAGAAGCCTGGCTATACAATTAACTGCAACCATTCACTGAGCATGACCCTGGTCACAGCCCCCACCCAGCACTTGTCCTTCCAGTTTATGGCTAACTCCTGTGCTCTCCCATGTCCAGACGTCCCTTTGCAATCATATGGGAGTGGGCTAGGTCCATCCTTGACTCTGGGAAACATAGCCCTGGCTCCTCAATTAGGACCCAGCTTGGTGTCAGAATAAGGGCTCATGAAAGAGCCTCCCTGGATGTCCCCAGGCTATGTCCACATTTAGTTCAAGGTGTCAGAATAAGGGCTCATGAAAGAGCCTCCCTGGATGTCCCCAGGCTACGTCCACATTTAGTTCAAGGTGGCAGAGCCCACTCATGAAAGGACAAGCAAGCTGTCAATGCCATGTGTCCATCCCCTTCCCCAAGCTCTGATTACAGGCCTCCTTCCTCAACCGCTTCCACCCACACCTGCCTCTTGCTTCCCATTCACATCCCTGGGTTTCCAAACGAAGATCAGAGCAGCAGAAAAATGGCCAGGCTGCAGGTTCAGGGAAAATCGCAGGAGCTGTGTGGTTGGACAGACATGGGTTTGAATTTCACCACTTAACACCTGTGTGACTTGGGCTGGTCACCATCTCTGAGTCTCAGTTTTCTCATTTCTAAAAGGGGAGTAATATGTACTCTTAGGATTTCTATAAGGATTAGAAACAGTATGTGTAAGTGTGTTATACCCGGTGGCACTCACTAAATGGTAGCGATTGCCTGACAAAGGTGAGTCTCTTTATATTTATTTACAGTGTAAATACTGTTTCTCTCTTAATTCTTACAATTACCAGGCTGCATGCAGGGTCTGCCCACCACAGATGTTGCTGTGAGGGGCTTGGCTGGGTTGAAGCTAAGCCCTCTTGCTGGGCCTAGACCTTGGTCCAGGGCAGATATGGGAGTTTTGGCTATTTTGTCCGTGGTTGGGTGACCAACTCTCCCAACTGCTTGGGATTATCCCAGCTTTAGCACTGAAAATTCCTTGTCCTTGGAACACTGAAAGTTCAGTCCTGGGAAAACTGGGATGGTTGGTCATCCTATCAAGGCAGCTGGCCAAGACAGATGGAAAGGTATCAGACCTGTGGGAAGAAGCTGGGCTTTTTGACAACCTTCCTGGATGAACACACCAGGCTGGGGACCACTCAGCCTAGACTGAGTTAAGCTGAGGCCAATGATGACATCTACAGGTCATGTGCAAAAACTGCAGCCTAGGAATCACCCACTTGGCCCATAAGTGGTTCGTTCATATATTTATTGTGGTTCATATATTCATATATGTATTGTGAATAAACATATTCATATATTTATTGTGCTCTCAACACTGGGCATAAGTCTCGGGGGTGTTGGAAGGCATCCACCGGCAAGTGAAATTTATGCTGAGGCTTGGTGATTCAAAAAGTGTTAGCCAGGTTAAGGTGGGAGGGAAAGAAAGAGTACTCCAGGATGGAGAGAACAGCAAAGAAAAAAGCCCTGAGTGTGAAGGAACAGAAAACCTTCAAAAAACAAATTACAGCATGGGGAAGGGGACAGTGGTAACCAAAAAAAGCTGGAGAGTTTGTACTAATCAGCCATGGAAAAGTTTCTGTCTTTACCCTAAGAGCAATCAGAACTTATTGAAAGGTTTTAAAAAGCAGGATAGTCACATAATTAGAGCTGCATTTCTCAAAGTTAACTCTGGCTGCAGGGTGGAGGCTGGTTTAAAGAGTAGCAAGCCTATCACTTCAACCCGGGGGGTCAAGGCCACAGTGAACTGAGATCACGCCAGGGCACTCCAGCCTGGGGGACAAAGTGAGACCGTGTCTCAAAAAAAAAAAAAAAAAAGAGAGTAGCAAGCCTAAAGCCAGAGAGCCAACTAGAATATCATTGCAGTGTCCAGGTGGTACAGAAAGTGGTGGGGACAAGGGGAGGAAAAGAAAGGTGACTGTTGGTAAAAAATAATAGAAAACTGGTCGGGTACGGTAGCTTACACCTATAATCCCAGCACTTTGGGAGGCTGAGGCGGGTGGATCACAAGGTCAGGAGATCGAGACCATCCTGGCTAACACCATGAAACTCCGTCTCTACTAAAAATACAAAAAATCAGCTGGGCGTGGTGGTGGGCGCCTGTAGTCCCAGCTACTCAGGAGGCTGAGGCAAGAGAATGGCGTGAACCCGGGAGGTGGAGCTTGCAGTGAGCCAAGATCACGCCACTGCACTCCAGCCTGGGCAACAGAGCGAGACTCCATCTCAAAAAGAAAAAAAAAAAAAAAGAAAGAATGGAAAATTAGCAAGGCATGGTGGTGTGTGACTGTGGTCCTAGCTTCTCGGGAGGCTAAGGCAGGAGGATCACTTACAGCCGGAGAGGCTGAGGTTGCAGTGAGGCATGATTGCACCACTGCACTCCAGTCTGGGCAAAAGAGCAAGAACCTGCCTCAAAAGAAAAAAAAAGGGAAAGAGATTATGGAAATAGAATGGACAGGGCCATGGTGGATTGACGAATAGGGAGGTTCAAAAATGACCTGTAGGTTTCTGGCTAGGAGAGCAGTGGAACAGCTACTGAGATGGGAGCACGAGAAGGGGGAGGATAATGGTGGGTATGATTGATTTGAGGTCCCTGTGGGACATTCAACTCAAGATGACAAATAAGCAGTTGAATAAAGGTTAGCAAGGGAGACTTCACTGTGTGGACCAACTGCATATAGATGGTAACCAAAGCCCTGAGCAGCACTAACATTTCAGTGGGCAGAGGAAACACAACATGGTTAGAGGAAAACCAGGCAAGTGTTCCTCCTCTGGCACAAGAATGTTTCAAAAAGGAGAGAATGGTCAACTGTATAAAGTCTTTTTGAGAAGCAGTGAAATGAGATCTGAAGATTGTCCATAGGACAACATGAAGATCATTGATGACCTTAGAGCCTTTGAAGGTGGAGTGATAGAGAGAAGCCAAATTAGAATGAGTTGTGGAGTGAGTAGGAGGTAAGGCGGTGGAGAAAGTGAGTGCAGACAATTTGAATAAATGTAGCTAAACAAGTCACCAACAGGAGGGTAAATAGGTAAAATCATAAATTAAACACACACATAGCTTTTACCCCAACAATTCTGCTTCCAAGAAATCAGCCTGCAAACATACTCCACATGTGCACAAAGACCCACAGAAAGGATGTTTACTACACCATTTTATAAACAGCTACAATGTTCATCAATAGAGGGCTGGTTAAATTAATATAACACATCCACATAACAGGGTATTATGTGGCCATTAAAAATATCATGGTAGGCTGGGCACAGTGGCTGACACCTGTAATCCCAGCACTTTGGGAGGCCGAGGCAGGCGATCACCTGAGGTCAAGTGTTCGAGAACAGCATGGCCAACATGGCGAAACTCCATCTCTACTAAAAATACAAAAATTAGCCCAGCGTGGTGACGAGTGCCTGTAATCCCAGCTATTCGGGAGGCTGAGCCAGGAGAATCACTTGAACCCCGGAGGCGGAGGTTGCAATGAGCCGAGATCGTGTCACTGCCTGGGCACAGAGTGAGACTTCTGTTTCAGAAAAAAAAAAAAAAAATTCATGGTAGGGCTGGGCACAGTGGCTCAGCCTGTAATCTCAGCACTTTGGGAGGCCAAGGGGGGCAGATCACCTGAGGTCAGGAGTTCCAGACCAGCCTGGCCAACATGGCAGAAACCCCCATCTCCACTAAAAATACAAAAATTAGCCCAGCGTGGTGGCGCACGCCTGTAATCCCAGCTACTTGAGTGGCTGAGACATGAGAATCGTTCGAACCCAGTGGTGTGCCATTGCACTCCAGTCTGGGCAACAGAGCCAGACTCCATTAAAAAAAAAAAAAAAGTACATATGGTAAATATTATGTGTATTTTACCAAAACAATTTTTTATTTTTAAGGCAGTCTTGCCCTGTCGCCCCGTCTGAAGTGCAGTAGTGCGATCACAGCTCACTGCAGCCGTAACCTCCCCCAGCTCAGGAGATCCTCCCACCTCAGCCTCCCGAGTAGCTGGGACCACAGGCCTGCGCCACCACGCCCGGCTAATTTTTGTATTTTTGTAAAGACCATGTTGGCCAGGCGGGTCTCGAACTCGTGATCTCAAGTGATCCGCCCGCCTCAGTCTCCCAAAGCGCTGGGATTACAGGCGTCAGCCACCGTACCTAGCCGAAAAAGAATTTTTTAAAGTCACCATCTCTGCGAGGTTTTTCTGGGCCATCCCCAGGTAAAATGTCAAGCCCTCCACAAGCCGGAAGAGAGTCGGAGTCCTGTGGGGGAGGCAGGGGCGTGTCCAGAAAGGCGGGAGCTTCCGAGCCGCCTCCACGGGAAGGGAAAGGGGCGGGAGCTTGGAGGGGGCGGGTCCAGAACGGCTGGAGCTTCCGGGGCCGCCGCCTCTGGAAGGAAAAGGGGAGGGAGCCTAGAGGGGGCGGGACCAGGAAGGAGAGGGCTTGGGTTTTTGGGGTGTCAGCCTGCTCCTGCTGGGATAGGCAAGAGAGGGAAGGGCCGAGGCTTACGGTTTCGGAGTGAGGGGAGCTGCTCGGCAAGCCGCCGCGCCTGGGTTAAGAGCAGTAGGAGGAACGTGGCTTCACGACTTCGGCTCCTCGGCCATC
Source organism: Macaca fascicularis (assembly GCF_037993035.2). Classification (NCBI taxonomy): domain Eukaryota; kingdom Metazoa; phylum Chordata; class Mammalia; order Primates; family Cercopithecidae; genus Macaca; species Macaca fascicularis. The sequence continues at coordinate 189,435,875 of NC_088375.1, read as the reverse complement.
CACAGCCGGGCCTCCGCCTCTGCTGACCTGGCTGCTGTAGAAGGCAGAAGAGGCCTGAAGCCTGCAGCAGCACCCTGCCCCGCGGCCCCGCGCGCCCTCCAGTGGCGTCATCCCGTTCGCTTTGGTCTCGACTGGCGCGCCTATCCTCCGCAGCAGCACCCCTTGGGAGGGCAATCGCGGCCAGGCTCCGAGGACCCATCTTGTGAAAGTTCCCCGTGGTCCTGACTTTAAGGGAAAAGGGGTCGTACGTGGGCCACGGCCGGAAGGGAGACCCAACATCCATGATGACGTCTGCCCGCCAGCCTCCCTCTTCAGAGCCCAGTCTGTGCCTTGCATCAAAGTCAAGCACAGGGCTCTTGTAGGGCACCGAGCCCCAGCCAAATCACCCTTTTCTTTCAGATAGCCCCCACTTACGCCCAGAAACCTTACTCCCTCCCTCTGGAGCAGGTGGGAAGTGAAAGGCCGGGGGGCCTGTTTCTGCTCCCTCTGTCTGTACCTGTGGCCCTTGAGTGAAAGCCCCAGCCATTGTACCAAAGACCTGAAGGTTCCAGGATTGCTCACTTGGGACCCTGACTATGAAGGGTCAAGATAGTCCATTCTGCCCCAGCACTCAGAACCTTATTACCAAGGCCCCTGCCCCAGGAATCCACCATCAAAACCAGGGCCCTGCCAGTGCCTTCCCAGTGTTCAGGCCTAGGGAAGAGCAGCCCCATTATGCCTGTTATTCCTGATCCTTCTGCAGTCTCTCTCTTTGTGACCCCATGGCCTTTGCTGCTATGGCTGCCCTGGCTCCACAGAGTGCCAGGTCAGAGACACCCTGGCCTACATAGGTTCACAGGCTAAAACCTGGGCTTCCTGCCAGGCTGCAACTCCCAGCTGCACACCGCAACCTGAGAAATCTCAGCACAGTCTAAGAAGTAGTAATGGGGTCGCTTCCGACTCGCTGGGGAAGGGAGATGAGGGCCTCTAGCTCTCCATGCCCAGTCTCTCATCATCAAAGTCATTTAAGGCCCCAGCGACCCCAGGGTTCAGCAGCATTCTGTTCATCATGAGCAGAGGGGTGACTGAATAGAATGGGAGGCAGGTGTGGCCTGAGCAGTTCCCAACTTGAATTTTCCCTTGAGCTTAGTGATTTGGGGCGGGGTTGGGGGGGCAGTTTGAGATATTTTCCCTTCACTTGTGGGAAATCTTCAGCCCCACAAATCGCTAAGCTGAAAGGAAAAGTCAAGCTGGGAACTACTCAGGGCAAACCTGCCTCCCATTTGATTCAAAGTCACTCCTCTGCTCACTGAGATAGACACATACCTGATTGCCTCCTTTGGAGAGGCTTATCAGAAAATAAAATAATGCAACCATTTGTCTCTCACTTACCTGCAACCTGGAAGCCCCCTCCCCGGTTGGAGTTGTCCCCGCCTTTCTGGACGGAACCAACGTACCTCTTACGTATGTTGATTAATGTCTCATGTCTCCCTAAAATGTATGAAAACAAACTGTGCCCCGACCGCCTTGGGCACATGGCGTTGGGACTCCCTGAGGCTGTGTCACAGGCACGCATCCTCAACCTTGGCAAAATAAAGTTTCTGAGTTAACTGAGACCTGTCTCAAATTTTCAGAGCTCACATTTTGGTAACCGTTGAGGGATTCTGAGTGGAGATGCCCCTGACTTTTGACAAATCTGTCAGTGCTTGGTACCAGCAGGAGCTAACTTTATGCCAAACCAATAAGACAATTTACTGAGGTCTGAGAGTACCCCCTCCAGAGAATCCCTGATCTCCCAAAATTTGGTCAAGAGCTAAAGTTTATTTTGCTGTACAGCTCCTCTTTTTCTAGAGTTTTACTTGCTTGCAACACAAGGAAGGCAGCTTTTTTCCTGCTTCCATGACAATAGAATGCAAATAACTCCTATGGAGTTTGAGCTTGCTTCTAACAGGGAAGGTGAGTTTGTTTCTTTTTTGTTTTTTGTTTTTTTCCTGCTTCTAGGATGGTAGAAAGCAACCTTCAGCCTGAGACCCATCCCTAGATAAGTAACTGAATTGGGGTTTCTCTTGGATAAAGTTAAGGTTGACAACCAGCTGGTCTTAATTTCTCCTTACCATTAGAGCGCTTGGTGATCTTATTGTTGGTGTTTTGTTGTTATTTTTGTTCCGGTCTGAAGTTGTTGTTTAAGGATCCTCATTCTAGTTCAGAGATGCATTCTAAAGGGTCTTCTCTATTGCTTTTTCTCCCAAATTTAAACTTAATTCGGTTTGTCTGTGTGTATTTGCATGGAGAAGTGAACTGTTGTTTTCATAAGTTAATGACAGTTTTCTCAGCTCCAAAGAGAAAGGGCATTTACTCCTCCCAGCTGGAAGCGCCCCTGGGTGACTGGAGGCCTCATGGGAGTCTCTGGGGGGTTGACCCCTTGCGACAGGCAGCGCCCTGGAGGGAAATCCCTAATAAAAATTATTTTTTAAAATGGCTTATCCAGGAAATGCATATAAGGGCTGATCACCCAGCCTTCTGAGCCCTCTCTGAGGTCATAAACCTCTGGAGAGAGAAACCCAGACATGTAAGAGGGTGGAAACGACTCAGCGATGACACACCGTAGCGTCCTGCCCACAAGCAGCACATATCAATCCACCACAAAAAAAAAAACCTGGGCCACAGCTCAGTTCCTCCTATTAAGACAAAAAAAAAAAAAAAAAAAAGTTGGAACCAATCTAAGAATGAGGAGGAAACAAGGAGAATGACCCCCTTTCGAGCACTCCATAGAGTTGATGGCACCTCTGCTTGCCAAAGTTTATGAAAATGGAAATAATATGGCCTTTGTGCACATTTACATTAAGGAAAAAGAGCCTTAAGATCGACCTGCAAATTATACAGTTCCTAAGTGCTCTTTTTCTCTATTTTTTTCTTTTCTGCCTGCTCTAAATCTGCTGTTATTTTTCTATTAAGATAAAAAGCACTGTATCCAACAAGTTCTTTTTGCAGGCTAGCGAATTTGTGTTTATCTCATGGCTAAAAGTTCTGAAGTAAAAGCTATAGGATATTTGTTTATGTGTGTGTCTATGTGTGTGTATATATATATATTTAAAAGACCTTTATAATTTCTACAATTTTATGCTTAATTGGCAATTAAATCTGTTTTAATTTCCCTCTAGCACACCAAACATTTTCTGTCCAACCTTATAATGTAAATTTTGCTATTTGACTTTCACCTGAGTTGTTTCTTTAATATGCAAATTTAAAGCTATTTACCTGAAAATTCCCCAGGGTTATGAAATAGGTCATTAAGAATCTGAAAGTCTGGCCAGGCCCGGTGGCTCAAGCCTGTAATCCCAGCACTTTGGGAGGCCGAGACGGCGGATCATGAAGTCAGGAGATCGAGACCATCCTGGCTAACACGGTGAAACCCTGTCTCTACTAAAAAATACAAAAAAAAAAAAAAAAAAAACTAGCCGGGCGAGGTGGCCGGCACCTGTAATCCCAGCTACTTGGGAGGCTGAGGCAGGAGAATAGCATAAACCCCGGAGGCAGAGCTTGCAGTGAGCTGAGATCCAGCCACTGCACTCCAGCCTGGGCGACAGAGCAAGACTCTGTCTCAAAAAAAAAAAAAAAAAAAAGAATCTGAAAGTCTAATATAGGGGAGAAAAAGGTTTTCATAAATCTGTAAAATGTACTTCTATCGGCATGCCTAACACGTCTATGTATTCATGTGTCGTGTACACAATGTTTCACTACTAAAAATATATAAAAGAGTGCTAATTAATTGGCTTAAAATAATGAAATAAAAGTGCTTAAATCATATACTACAAAAGAAAAGACTAGTGAAGTGCTCTTTCAAGTTTATGTAACTTAAGTAAAATCTTTAATAAATAAGCTAGCTTTAAAATTAATGGTAAGGTGATATTAGAAATGTCTTAAGGCTGGGCGCAGTGGCTCAAGCCTGTAATCCCAGCACTTTGGGAGGCCGGGCGGATCACGAGGTCAGGAGATCGAGACCATCCTGGCTAACACGGTGAAACCCCGTCTCCACTAAAAAATACAAAAAAAAACTAGCCGGGCGAGGTGACGGGTGCCTGTAGTCCTAGCTACTCGGGAGGCTGAGGCAGGAGAATGGCGTAAACCCGGGAGGCGGAGCTTGCAGTGAGCTGAGATCTGGCCACTGCACTCCAGCCTGGGTGACAGAGCGAGACTCCGTCTCAAAAAAAAAAAAAAAAAAAGGTTTTAAGAATTGCCCACCTACATTTTTCTTTGCATGTATTAATGAAGCAATTTCATACTCATCCCTGCCAAATACTAAAAGGTGTCAAAATTTGGCATAGGGGTTACAAAACTATAAACGCAGCCCGAGACAGAATGATCTTGCTTGTGTAACCTTTAACAAATAAGATATTGATATTAGTTTAATGAACATAGTTAAATCTTGAATTATTTAGTAAAATTACCGTAACTTCTAATCTTGTGTTTTTAGGCAGTCTAATCCACAGACGATAAGTAGGTTTGTTTTGGGAAAGGACTGTTACCATTTTTGTTTCAAAGCTAAACTATGAACTAAGTTTCTCCCAAAGTCCAGGAATGAACAACGACAGCTTGGAGTTTAGAAGCAAGATGGGCCGGGCGCGGTGGCTCAAGCCTGTAATCCCAGCACTTTGGGAGGCCGAGACGGGCGGATCACGAGGTCGGGAGATCAAGACCATCCTGGCTAACACGGTGAAACCCCATCTCTACTAAAAAAAAAAATACAAAAAAAGTAGCCGGGCGAGGTGGCTGGCGCCTGTAGTCCCAGCTACTCGGGAGGCTGAGGCAGGAGAATGGCGTAAACGCGGGAGGCGGAGCTTGCAGTGAGCTGAGATCTGGCCACTGCACTCCAGCCTGGGCGACAGAGCAAGACTCCGTCTCAAAAAAAAAAAAAAAAAAAAAAAAAAAAAGAAGCAAGATGGAGTCAGTTAGGTCGTATCTTCCTCACTGTCTCAGTTGTAATTTTGCAATGGCAGTTTCATAACTTTATTTTATTTTGGAGATGGCGTCTCACTCTGTCACCCAGACTGGAGTGCAGTGGCACAATCTCGGCTCATTACAACCTCCACCTCCCGGGTTCAAGGGATTCTCTTGCCTCAGCCTCCCTAGTAGCTAGCATTACAGGCATCCGCCACCACACCCAGCTAATTCTTGTATTTTTAGGAGATATGGGGTTTCACCATGTTGGCCAGACTGCTCTTGAACTCCTTAGCTCAGGTGATCTGCCCACTTCGGCCTCCCAACGTGCTGGATTACAGGCGTGAGCCACCACGCCCAGCGGTTTCATAACTTTAAATCATGACTTTTGGGCCTGGGCGCAGTAGCTCACGCTTATAATCCCAGCACTTTGGGAGACCGAGGCAGGCAGATCACCTGAGGTGGAGAGTTCGAGACCAGCCTGACCACCATAGAGAAACCCGTCTCTACTAAAAATACAAAATTAGCTAGCTATAGTGGCACGTGCCTGTAATCCCAGCTACTCGGGAGGCTAAGGCAGGAGAATCACTTGAACCTGGGAGGCAGAGGTTTCAGTGAGCTGAGATCACGCCATTGCACTCCAGCCTGGGCAACAAGAACAAAATTCCATCTCAAAAAAAAAAAAATCATGACTTGTGGTTTTCATAATCTAGGTAAACCATTAAAATAAAAATATTAGGTAAATATAATGGGATAAATACTTGTAGACAAACTTGTCTTAATTTATAATATAAAGTTAAATTAATAGATATTTCATTATTTGGGTATTTTCCAATAAAAGATATAATACAGGAAAACATTCTTGATTTTAGAAAGTGTGAACTTTCTTAAAAAAGGTGAACAAGTTTGTCTAATTCAAAGATTATTTTAAGGTTGTGAATAAAACAAGGTAAAAGAAACCAGGAAATAAAAAGAGAGATAAAGATAGAAAAAAAAAAAAGGTTTTTTGTGGTAAGAAAGCTTAAACAGAAGTAATTTTATACAAGAAAGAATCTTGTATGATGGCTGGGAGCAGTGGCTTATGCCTGTAATCCCAGCACTTTGGGTGGCCAAATTGGGTAAAGAGTTCTGGACCAGCCTGACCAAAATGGTGAAACCCCATCTCTACTAAAAAAACGAAAATTAGCCAGGCATGGCAGCATGCGCCTGTAGTCCCAGCTACTCAGGAAGCTGAGACAGATAATTGCTTGAATCCAGGAGGTAGAGATTGCAGGAGCCGAGATTTCGCCACTGTACTCTAGCCTGGGCAACAGAGCAAGACTCTGTCTCAAAAAAAAAAAAAAAAAAAAAAAAATTAAAAAATTAAAGCGCTTATCAAAAAAAAAAAAATCTTGAATGGTAAATTTAGTCCTAAAATAAAATGACTAATTGCTTAGGAAGGAGTAATGTTCAGCTCCCTGCAACCTCTTTTTCCCGGGTTCAAGCAATTCTCCTGCCTCAGCCTCCTGAGTAGCTGGGAATATAGGCGCACGCCACCACACCCAGCTAATTTTTGTATTATTAGTAGAGACGGGAATTCACGATGTTGCTCAGGCTGGTCTCGAACTCCTGACCTCAAGTGGTCCACCTGCCTTGGACTCCCAAAGTGCTGGGATTATAGGCATGAGCCACCAACGCCAGTCCAAAAATTTTTTTAATTGAGGTTATTATATCCGTGTATCTTCTTGTATGCACTTTTAAAGTCCTTGTGACCTTGAGTCACAGGGCTTTGACTCCTGTGTCAAAAAGGACATCAAGTCCTTCTAAATCTTAAACACTGACAGCAATTAAAGCCTCATCAGGCTCCGTAGAAGATGCCAGTCAAAATAAACTGCATTTCTGAGACACAGGACCAAAAATTAAAGCCGTTCAACTCCTTAAGGCCCAGGGACTATCATGGAAGAGGTGGGCACGTGAGATTCTAAGGGCTGATTTTGAAAGATAAAGTAAGTTCAGTTTCTCTATACATTAATCACTGATGTCAAAGGCACTTGAATGTGCTGATGAAAGACCAGTATATGGGCCCCTGTGTCAGATTAAAAGCAATTCTCCTGCCTCTTGAAGCATTAACTGACTCCTTAAGAAAGGCTATAAAGGTTATAAAAGGCTTATGGAAGCTCTATCTTATGGTCAACATTAAAATTTTATAGATCACTTATAAAATTTTGAAAAACAAATTTAATTGGCTTCATGCTGTTTTTATTAAGGCTCCTTGCTTGGAAAATTAAGTTGCCTCTCTCAAAGAATGAAGGTTTTTTTAAAAAAAAAATCATTGAGTTATCACTTTGGTTAAATGAATGACTTATTTGACAATGACCTGTGATCCTGTTTTGTGATATCAAGTGTTTTAAACCTTTCATATTTGACAAGCTTTCTAAAACAAAATTGTAAGTTAGGTCTTTTTCTGATATAATTAATCCTTTGGGATATTAGGTTCCCTAAAGTCCAAAAATGACATAATTTGGTTTATTTAGCATAAAAATGATACAGGTAGCATTGTCAAATATGAAATGGTGTCTCTTTTCTTTTTTTTTTTTTTTTTTTTTTTTTTTTTTGAGACGGAGTCTCGCTCTGTCGCCCAGGCTGGAGTGCAGTGGCCGGATCTCAGCTCACTGCAAGCTCCGCCTCCTGGGTTCACGCCATTCTCCTGCCTCAGCCTCCCGAGTAGCTGGGACTACAGGCGCCCACCACCTCGCCCGGCTATTTTTTTGTATTTTTTTAGTAGAGACAGGGTTTCACCGTGTTAGCCAGGATGGTCTCGATCTCCTGACCTCGTGATCCGCCCGTCTCGGCCTCCCAAAGTGCTGGGATTACAGGCTTGAGCCACCGCGCCCGGCCGTGTCTCTTTTCTTTAGGCTGTATTTCTATAATTATGTTATTCATATGTGTTCCAAAATTATGGGAAACTCCTATAATTCTGATATAATATAACTTAGTGTACATTATCAGTAATAATTATAATTGTTATATTAAATTATTGTATGCCACAGAGGTAAATTTCCTTGTCGATTTTGTCTTTGACTATGGCTGCCCTGAAACCTTTTGTCATCTACAAACACTTGTTGTCTTATTTTGGTCCTCTTTAGAAGATGGTTCTATAGTCAGCTATGGAACTCTAACAGTTGCTCTTGACTGCAGGTTTCTGATAACTTTGGAAAGTGTGACATCAGAATAGAAGAAAAACTTTCAGGACTCATGGAGAGCTAAAATGTTCATGAGTATTAGGCAGAACAGCAATTAACTGCATGGACTGAACTAATCTTTTTAACTTTTTGCTTAAAATGTTTGCTGAAGGCCAGGCACAGTGGCTCAAGCCTGTAATCCCAGCACTTTGGGAGGCCGAGACGGGCGGATCACGAGGTCAGGAGATCGAGACCATCCTGGCTAACACGGTGAAACCCCGTCTCTACTAAAAAATACAAAAAACTAGCCAGGCAAAGGTGGCAGGCGCCTGTAGTCCCAGCTACTCAGGAGGCTGAGGCAGGAGAATGGCCTCGGCCTTGCAAAGTTCTAGGATTACAGGTGTGAGCCATTGTGCCTGGCCAAACCTTTTTGTTTTTATAACTTTCTATCTTGTGTCATACACAAACCCAGGAGGCAGAGCTTGCAGTGAGCTGAGATCCGGCCACTGCACTCCAGCCTGGGCGACAGAGTGACTCCGTCTCAAAAAAATAAAAAAATGTTTGCTGAACGTTTGTTTTGTGTTTGAGAGTCTTTTCTTTTGAGCTATTGACAGCTTTTAACAATTTAATATACTCCTATGAAAAACTTTGGAGCTGGCCGGGCGCGGTGGCTCAAGCCTGTAATCCCAGCACTTTGGGAGGCCGAGACGGGCGGATCACGAGGTCAGGAGATCGAGACCATCCTGGCTAACACGGTGAAACTCCGTCTCTACTAAAAAATACAAAAAACTAGCCGGGCGAAGTGGCGGGCGCCTGTGGTCCCAGCTACTCGGGAGGCTGAGGCAGGAGAATGGCGTGAACCCGGGAGGCGGAGCTTGCAGTGAGCTGAGATCCGGCCACCGCACTCCAGCCTGGGCGACAGAGCCAGACTCAGTCTAAAAAAAAAAAAAAAAAAAAAAAAAAAAAAAGAAAAACTTTGGAGCATATTTGTTTCTCTCTACCTGATTTCTCCAGAAATTAGAAACTATTTGTGAGTATTCTTAACTCATGGCAAGACAGTTATTTGCAAAGTTCAATAAGAATCTGTTTTTGGCCGTATGTGGAGGCACATGCCTATAATCCCAGCACTTTGGAAGGCCAAGGCGGATGGATCACCTGAGGTCAGGAGCTGGAGACCGGCCTGACCAACATGGAGAAAACCCATCTCAACTAAAAATAGAAAAATTAGCTGGGCATGGTGGCACGTGCCTGTAATCCCAGCTACTTGGGAGGCTGAGGCAGGAGAATCTCTTGAACCCAGGAGACAAAGGTTGAAGTCAGCTGAGATCATGCCATTGCACTCCAGCCTGGGAGACAGAGCGAGACTCCGTCTAAAAAACCAAAAAAAGAATCCGTTTTCATTTGTAACAGGACACAATTGGAGAAACTGGTTATTTTACCAAGGCTCTGACTGGAACAGTGTGCTTTCCTTTGAGAAATCAAACCTGATTTATGGAGCCAATAAAAGCCTTGGGAAAACTGGCCTCATATTTTGTGTACACAGTCCCTATCACATCAGGGTTTCTGATGTGTGGTAAGTAAATAACGTCACATTCTGACAGGCCCAGAGATCCCAGGTTTATCTTGGAACCTCAAGAGGTGAGGAAATTCACCCAAGTCATAGATATTTCATGGCATGAATCCATGGCTGGGCTCAGCTTTAAAAAAGTCTTATCTGAGATTCCTCCTATGTAACGAAGTTCCATCAAAGCCAATTTAAAAGCCTATGTAGGGTGGACACAGTGGGTCACACCTGTAATCCCAGCACTTTGGGAGGCTGAGGTGGATGGATCACCTGAGGTCAGGAGTTCAAGACCAGCCTGGCCAACTTAGTGAAACCCCATCTCTACCAAAAATACAAAAAAATTAGCCAGGCGTGGTGGTGGCCGCCTATAATCCCAGCTACTCAGGAGGCTGAGGGCGGAGAATCACTTGAACCTGGGAGGCAGAAGTTGCAATGAGCTGAGATCCTGCCATTATACTCTAGCTTGGCAACAAGAGCAAAACTCCATCTCAAAAAATAAAATTAAATAAATAAAAGCCTATGTAAAAAATAATTATTCTTGCTGCACTTTATACAAATGATTATGACAAGTATAATAAAGCAAACCAGTCCTACCATGATTTGTGTTTAGTAAAAATGGGAACCTAGAGAGAGAAAAATTATGTTTCGGAACTACAGTATACTTGTTGTTAGATTCTAGTCTTGCCTAATGTTTTTTCAATTTTTATTTTCATTTTTCTTTTTTTTTGAGACAGAGTTTTGCTCTTGTTGCCCATGCTGGGGTACAATGGTGTGATCTCAGCTCACTGAAACCTCTGCCTCCTGGGTTCAAGAGATTCTCCTGGCCGGGCGCGGTGGCTCAAGCCTGTAATCCCAGCACTTTGGGAGGCCGAGACGGGTGGATCACGAGGTCAGGAGATCGAGACCATCCTGGCTAACACGGTGAAACCCCGTATCTACTAAAAAATACAAAAAAAAAAACTAGCCGGGCCAGGTGGCGGGCGCCTGTAGTCCCAGCTACTCGGGAGGCTGAGGCAGGAGAATGGCGTGAACCCGGGAGGCGGAGCTTGCAGTGAGCCGAGATCCGGCCACTGCACTCCAGCCTGGGCGACAGAGCGAGACTCCGTCTCAAAAAAAAAAAAAAAAAAGAGATTCTCCTGCCTCAGCCTCCTAAATAGCTGGGATTATAGGTATGCGCCACCACACCTAGCTAATCTTGTATTTTTAGTAGAGATGGGGTTTCTGCATTTTGGTCAGTCTGGTCTCAAACTCCCGACCTCAGGTGATCCTCTTACCTTAACCTCCCAAAGTGCTGGGATTACAGGTGTGAGCCACTGTGCCCAGCCCAATTTTCATTATTTTTTGCAATCTGGACCAAATTCTAATTTTTTTCTTGGCTACAAGTCTTCAAAATGATGTTTTTATTTTTTTCTCCTTCTTTCTTTCCCCCATTTTTCCTAATTTGGAGTCACTGAAAACTAAGCTGTGCTTTCTTAAAGCCCTATGAACTGAAGCTACTCAACTTAAATTTCAGACTCTTCATGACATGCTGGTTTGTCCTGAACATCTCTCCTTCTTAAACAACTAGTCATTTCCTCAAATGAAATTTCTCTTTCTCATATGAAATTACTTCTCCTTAAGCTTCCTGACAACAAAAAAACTATTTATTTATTTTTATTTTATTTATTTTTTTATTTTTGAGATGGAGTCCTGCTCTGTTGCCCAGGCTGGAGTGCAATGGTGCCATCTTGGCTCATTGCAACCTTCTCCTCCTGGGTTCAAGCGATTCTCCTGCCTCAGTCTCCCAAGTAGCTGGGATTACAGGTGTGCACCACCATGCCTGGCTAATTTTTGTATTTTTAGTAGAGACGGGGTTTCACCTTGTTGGTCAGGCTGGTCTTGAACTCCCAACTTCAGGTGATCCACACACCTCAGCCTCCTAAAGTGCTAGGATTACAGGCATGAGCCACTGCACCTGGCCTTATTTATTTATTTATTTATTTATTTATTTAGAGACTGCACCTGGCCTTATTTATTTATTTATTTATTTAGAGACTGCACCTGGCCTTATTTATTTATTTATTTATTTAGAGACAGTGTCTCGCTCAGCCACCCAGGCTGGAGTGCAGTGGCATGATTTTGGCTTACTGCAAACACCATCTCCTGGATTCAAGCGATTCTCCCATCTCAGCCTCCCGAGTAGCTGTGATTACAGGCACCCACCATCATGCCCAGCTAATTTTTGTATTTTAGTAGAGACAGGGTTTCACCATGTTGGCCAGGCTGGTCTTGAACTCCTGACCTCAGGTGATCCACCTGCCTCGGCCTCGCAAAGTTCTAGGATTACAGGCGTGAGCCATTGTGCCTGGCCAAATCTCTTTGTTTTATAACTTTCTATCTTATGTCATACATAAATAATCTTTGAATTAGACAAAAATGATTCACCTTATTAAAGGTGAATTCACTTTTTTTAAGCAAGAATGTTTTCCTACAATATATATTTTATTTGAAAATACCCAAATAATGAAATATCTATTATTTAATATAACTTTAGATTCTGAATTATGACAAGTTTGTCTGCAAGTATTTATCACATTTCTTTTACCTATTTTATTTTAATCATTTACCTAGACTATTTATGAAAATTGTGATAGTCATCATTTAAAGTTATGAAACTGCCATCCCAAAATTACAACTGAGCCAGTGAAAAAGATCTGCCCTAGGCCAGGCGCGGTGGCTCACGCCTATAATCCCAGCACTTTGGGAGGCCGAAGCGGGCGGATCTCAAGGTCAGGAGATCAAGACCATCCTAGCTAACACAGTGAAACCCTGTCTCTACTAAAAACACAAAAATTAGCCGGGCATGGTGGCGTGTGCCTGTAGTCCCAACTGCTGGGAGGCTGCGGCAGGAGAATGGTGTGAACTCAGGAGGCGGAGCTTGCAGTGAGTTGAGATTCGGCCACTGCACTCCAGCCTGGTCCACAGAGCGGAGACTCCATCTCAAAAAAAAAAAAAAAAGAAAAAGAAAAAGATCTGCCCTGAGTCCATCTTGCTTCTCACCTCCAAGCTGTCCTTGCTCATTCCTGGGCATAGGCTCAACTAACTTTCGGAGGAACATAGTTTATAGGTTAGCTTTGAAACAAAAATGGTAAAAGTCCTTTCCCAAAGCAAATTTCCTTACTGAATTCAGTAAAGCTGTTTTCATTAAACAAATATCAATGGTTTATTTACTAAAGATTATATAAGTGGCCGGGCGCGGTGGCTCAAGCCTGTAATCCCAGCACTTTGGGAGGCCGAGACGCGCGGATCACGAGGTCAGGAGATCGAGACCATCCTAGCTAACAGGGCGAAACCCCATCTCTACTAAAAATACAAAAAACTAGCCGGGCGAGGTGGCGGGCACCTGTAGTCCCAGCTACTTGGGAGGCTGAGACAATAGAATGGCGTAAAACCGGGAGGCGGAGCTTGCAGTGAGTTGAGATCCGGCCACTGCACTCCAGCCTGGGCGACAGAGCCAGACTCCGTCTCAAAAAAAAAAAAAAAAAAAAAAAGATTATATAAGCAAACATCATTCTGTCTTGGGCTGGGTGTATAGTTTTTGTAACCCCTATGCCAAATATTGATGCCTTACAGTATTTGGCAGGGACAAGTATGAAATAATTTTAAATGTTTTCTTTGAGTTTTGGTTCTCTCTCCTCAAGTAGTCTCTTGGCTTTTTTCATTTTTGAAGGGGTGGCCTGCCCCTCCACACCTGTGGGTGTTTCTCGTTAGGTGGAACGAGAGACTTGAGAAAAGAAATAAGACACAGAGACAAAGTATAGAGAAAGAAAAGCGGGGCCCAGGGGACCGGCGCTCAGCTTACAGAGGACCCACGCCGGCACCGGCCTCTGAGTTCCCTTAGTATTTATAGATAATTATCTTTACCATCTTAAAGATAAGGGAGTGGCAGGACAATAGGATCATTTTTAGGGAGGAAATTAGCAGTAAGACATAAGAACAAGGATCTGTGACATGAATAAGTTTAAAGGTAAATCCTGTGCCTTGAGATAAACCTTTTAGCAACATTGTTTCATCCTATCACATGGGGATAAACCTTGGACAATACCTAGCTTTTCTAGGAACAAAGTCACACCCTGCACGCCCAAAATCCATTAAACCTTGAGTTACCACAGCACATGTCTCTTGCAAGGACAAGGTTGGGGGTAGGGTCACAGATTAACAGCATCTCAAATACAGAACAACATGGAGTCTCTTATGTCTACTTCTTTCTATATAGACACAGTAACAGGCTGATCTCTTTCTTTTCCCCACAATTTTGAGCTTTACAACTCAATCCAGAGCATCAATCAGTACCACTACCTACAACTCTTAACTCCAGCTATTGTGTTGTGTTGTGTTGCGTTGTCTTGTTTTGTTGTATTGTATTGTGTTGTATTGTGTTGTGTTGTATTGTATTGTATTGTACTTTATTTTATTTTATTTTATTTTATTTTATTTTATTTTTGAGATGGAGTCTTGCTCTGTCACCCAGGCTGGAGTACAGTGGCATGATCTCGGCTCACTGGAACCTCCGCCTCCCAGGTTCAAGCGATTCTCCTACCTCGGCTTCCCAAAGTGCTGGGATTACAGGTGCACTCAGCCCAGCTTATTTATTATTTTACTTAAGTCATGTGAACTTGGAAAAGCTTTTGACTACTTGTTTTTCTTTAGTATCTGATTTAAGTGCCTCTTTTTAGCCAATTAATTAGAGCTCTTTTATGTATTTTTAGTAGTGAACCACTATATACACAACACATAAATTCATACACATATTAGGCATCCCAATAGATGTACATCTTATAGTTTCTTAGACTTCCAGATTATTGATAAATTGTTTCATAACCCTAGGCAACTGTCAACTAAATAGCCTCGAAATTTGCAGATTAAAGGAAACAAGTTGGGTAAAAATCAAATGACAAAATTTATATCATAAGCTACAGAGATAAAAAGTCTGGTGTGCTAGGGAAAATTAGAGATGGATGCTGGCCAGGTGCAGTGGCTCATGCCTTTCATCCCAGCACTTTGGGAGGCCAAGGCAGGCAGATCACCTGAGGTTGGGAGTCTGAGACCAGCCTGACCAACATGGAGAAACCCTGTCTCTACTAAAAATACAAAATTAGTCAGGCGTGGTCTCGCATGCCTATAATCCCAGCTGCTCAGGAGACTAAGGCAGGAGAATCACTTGAACCTGGGAGGTGGAGGTTGTGGTGAGCTGAGATCGTGCCATGGCACTCCAGCCTGGGCAACAGGAGCAAAACTCCGTCTCAATAAATAAATAAATAAATAAAAGATGGATGCCAAATCAAGCATAAAATTATAAAAATTTTCAGGCGCAGTGGTTCACACCTGTAGTCCCAGCACTTTGGGAGGCTAAGGCGGGCAGATCACTTGAGGTCAGGAATTTCAGACCAGCCTGGCCAACATAGTGAAACCCCATCTCTACTAAAAATACAAAAATTAGCTAGGCATGGTGGTGCACGCCTGTAATCCTAAGTACTCACTCAGTGTCAGGCCTCTGAGCCCAAGCCTGTGTGTATACATCCAGATGGTCTGAGGGAACTGAAGAACCACAAAAGAAGTGAAGACGTCCAGTTCCTGCCTTAACTGATGACATTACCTTGTGAAATTCCTTCTCCTGGACAATGAGTCTCAGAAGCTCCCCCACCGAGCACCTTGTGACTCCCGCCCCTGCCCGCCAGAGAACAACACCCTTTGGCTGTAATTTTCCACTACCTACCCAAATCCTGTAAAACTGCCCCACCCCTAACTATCTCTGCTGACTTCTTTTTGGGACTCAGTCCACCTGCACCCAGGTGATTAAAAAGCTTTATTGCTCACACAAAGTCTGTTTGGTGGCTTTGTGTGAGAAAAAAAAAATTATAAAAATCTATCATAGGATTGTATAAGAAGACCAATTTTATTTAGATATGGACTACCTTTTTTTTTTGATGGAGTTTCACTCTTGTTGTCCAGGCTGGAGTGCAATGGCAAAATCTCAGCTCACTGCAACCTCCACTTCCCAAGTACAAGTGATTCTCCTGTCTCAGTCCAAGTAGCTCAGATTACAGGCATGCAGCACCATGGCTGGCTGATTTTTTTGTATTAAGTAGAGATGGGGTTTACACCATTTTAGTCAGGCTGGTCACGAACTCCTGACGTCAGGTGATCCACCCGCCTTGGCCTCCCAAAGTACTGGGATTACAGGTGTGAGCCACTGCGCCAGCCAGGCTGCCTATCTTTTAACTGGCTCTCTGAGCTCTGGGCAGAGCCCACACTGAATCCTGTGTTTCCAAACTGGGAGAATTTTTCTGAGGTTAGACTATCTGATGTTTTTACAGTGCACTTAAAAATTTTTTTTTAAACAAAAATATTTCTAAGTGTCTAAACTATATCCTTCTTTAAAAACCCAGAGTACCCTGTGTTGCAATAATTATTATAGTCAATATATCAGGTAACACAATAGAAAAGCAAGCAGTTTAAAGGCTGAGATGAACTTGTCTGTTTACACTTTTGAGGCTCTATAAGGAAAAACAAGTTTCTATCTACCCCAAAGGGAGTCTGGCAACTTCTCCGTTTTCTTTTTTTCTTTTTTTTTTTTTTTTTTTTGAGACAGAGTCTTGCTCTGCCGCCCAGGCTGGAGTGCAGTGGCGCGATCTCAGCTCACTACGAGCTCCGCCTCCCGGATTCACGCCATTCTCCTGCCTCAGCCTCCCGAGTAGCTAGGACTACAGGCGCCCACCACCACGCCTGGCTAATTTTTTGTATTTCTAGTAGAGATGGGGTTTCACTGTGTTAGCCAGGATGGTCTCGATCTCCTGACCTTGTGATCCGCCCTCCTCAGCCTCCCAAAGGGCTGGGATTACAGGCGTGAGCCACCGCGCCAGGCCTTCTCCGTTTTCTTAAGGGAACCCCAGGCTATTATAAACTATTTTAGCTTCCTCATGCAGCAGAGGGTACAAGAGAAAGGAGAGATAGGAGAAGTAAATGAAGAAAACAGAATTCAGTCAACTTAGAAGAAACCTTTTCTCAAAAATAAGGGACAAGGTCCTAGGAGAGAGAAAAAATGACTGCCTTTAAATACAAACACACACATATGCACACGTACACACACCCATCTTGGATGCTAGTTTTTAATTAAGCTGACTTTAACCATGGAGCTCCTTTTTAAAAATGTTTTTAAATTTCATTACCATATTTCAGCTGGGACAAATTGCTGCCATTTCCGAAGTACAGCCACTGCTCTTTCAGTTTGGCCTGGCTAGCAAAAAGGTGGCCTTGTTATGTAAATAAAGCCCCTAAAGGGGCTAAGGTAGTCAAAATCAAAAATCTGTCCTCTTTTTTTTCCTTTTGCAGGCCGTTTTTCTGCCTCACCACACCACCTTTCTTTTTTTTTAATTCAACCATTTGAGAGGCTTTGTTCCACATTAATTTGGAACTTTCCTCTGGATTTGATCAAGTCAGATCGAGTTGGTCAAAACCAATAGGAAAAAGACCGAAACAACAACAAAAACAAGCAAACAACAACAACAAAACATTTAAGCAAAACAAATGATCGCACAACTTATATGATTACCGAGTGCTCTAATGTTAAGGAGAAACTAAGAACAGCTGGTTGTTAATTTTAGCCAAGAAAAAAAACCAATTCAGATACTTACCCAGGAATGAGTCTCAGGCTGAAGACTATTCTGTACCATCCTAGAAGCAGGAAAAAAACTTCATCTTTCTTGTTGGAAGCAAGCTCAACCCCCATGAAGGACTTACCTGCATTCCATCATTATGGAAATAGGAAAACTTGCCTGCCTTATGTTGGAAGCAAGTAAAACTCCAAAAAAAAAAAAAAAAAAAAAGTGGGGGAATTGTACAGCAAAACAAACTTTGATCTTGACCAAACTTGAGGAAATCAGGGATTCTCTGGAGGGCATACTCCCAGACCTCAGCAAATTGTCCTTTTGGGGGCCAAGCACAGTGGCTCACGCCTGTAATCCCAGCACTTTGTGAGGCTGAGCTGGACAGATCACTTGAGGTCAAGAGTTCCAGACCAGCCTGACCAACATGGTGAAACCCCATCTCTACTAAAAATACAAAAATTAGCTGGGCATAGTGGCATGCACCTATATAGTCCCAGCTACTCAGGAGGCTGAGGCAGGAAAATCGTTTGAACCTGGGAGGCAGACGTTGCAGTGAGCCCAAACTGCACCACTGTATTCCAGCATGGGCGACAGAGCAAAACTCCGTCCATTTTACTCGCTTGCACATGAAGAGACCACCAAACAGGCTTTGTGTGAGCAACAAGGCTGTTTATTTCACCTGGGTCCAGGCGGGCTGAGTCCGAAAAGAGAGTCAGCAAAGGGAGGTAGGAGTGGGGCCATTTTATAGGATTTGGGTAGGTAAAGGAAAATTACTCAAAGGGGGTTGTTCTCTGGTGGGCAGGGGTGGAGGTCACAAGGTGCTCAGTGGGGGAGGTTTTGAGTCAGGATGAGCCAGGAGAAGGAATTTCACAAGGTAATGTCATCAGTTAAGGCAGGAATAGGCCATTTTCACTTCTTTTGTGATTCTTCAGTTACTTCAGGCCATCTGGACGTATTTGTGCAGGTCACAGGGGATATGATGGCTTAGCTTGGGCTCAGAGGCCTGACAGTCCTATTTTCTTGAGCCATAAAGTTAGCTCGTGCTGGTACCAAGCACTGGTAGGAGATTTGTCAAAGATCGGGAGCACCTCCACTGAGAATCCCTCTGTGGTTACCAAAATGTGAACACCGCAAATTTGAGACAGGTCTTAGTTAATTTAGAAAGTTTATTTTGCCAAGGTTGAGATCACATGCCAGTGACACAGCCTCAGGTGGTACTGACAGCAAGTGCCCAAGGTTGTCAGAGCACAGTTTTGTTTTATACATTCTAGAGACATGAGACATCGATCAACATATGCAAGATGGACATTTGTTCAGTCTGGAAAGGTGGGACAACTCGAATCAAACTTGGGAAGACTGGAAGTGGGAGGGGGCTTCCAGGTCACAGGTAGGTGAGACACAAGTGGCTTTGTGAAAAGAAAATAAATCCCCCCCCCCAAATCACTAAAGCTAAAGGGAAAAGACAAGCTGGAAACTGCTGAGGGGCTATCTACGTCCCATCCTATTCAAATTCATCCCTCTGCTCACTGAGATAGATGCATATTGGATTGCCTCCTTTAGAGAGGCTAATCAGAAACTCAAAGGAATACAACCATTTGTCACTGACCTACTTGTGACCTGGAAGCCCCCTCCCCACTTCGAGTTGTTCCCACCATTCTGGATGGAACATATGTACTTCTTACATGTATTGATTGATGTCTCATGTCTCCCTGAAATGTATAAAACCAAGCCACATCCCAACCACCTTGGGCACATGTCATCAGGACTTTCTGAGCCTGTGTCACGGGGCTGTGTCCTCAACCTTGGCAAAATAAACTTTCTCAATTAACTGAGACCTGTCTCAAATTTTGGGGGTCCACACACATTTCCTCCCCCGACTTTTTTTTTGAGATGGAGTCTCCTTCTATTACCCAGGCTGGAGTGCAGTGATGCAATCTCAGCTCACTGCAACCTCTGCCTCCTGCGTTCAAGTGATTCTCCTGCCTCAGCTTCCCGAGTAGCTGGGACTACAGGCGTGTGCCACCAAGCCTGGCTAGATTTTTGGATTTTTAGTAGAGATGGGGTTTCACCATATTGACCAGGCTGGTCTTGAACTCCTGACTTCATGATCCACCTGCCTTGGCCTCCCAAAGTGCTGGCCCTCGCTTTTAAAAAATCTTTGAGAGAAAGCATTTTACAACAAAATGAGTCTCTGGTCTCACGTTTCATCTAATCTCTCATGGCTGGAGGGTTTATTCTTACACAGGCAGGTCCTGAGATATTAGGACAGCTCATTTTTAGCAGGTTGTGAAGTCTCATGTCCTGTGAAGGAAAATGGGGGAGGAAGGGAGAAAAACAACAACAAACATAAGAACAATCCTGGAGGCTGGGCGCGGTGGCTCACACCTGTAATCCCAGCACTTTAGGAGGCCGAGGCAGGCGGATCACGAGGTCAGGAGATGGAGACCATCCTGGCTAAAACCGTGAAAACCTGTCTCTACTAAAAAATACAAAAAATTAGCCAGGCGTGGTGGTGGGCGCCTATAGTCCCAGCTACACGGGAGGCTGAGGCAGGAGAATGGTGTGAACCTGGAAGGCGGAGCTTGCAGTGAGTGGAGATTGCGCCACTGCACTCCAGCCTGGGCGACAGAGCCAGACTCCGTCTCAAAAAAAAAAAGCAATTCTGGAAAATCGATATAGGCCACTTTACTCTGAAGTCTGTACATCAGTAAGCAGGTATGAAAGTGGCTTATGTATGTAAATAGGTTGCTGGTATTTTTTTCTGAAATTTAAGTTGTCTAGCTTACTCCAGATTAGGAAAAATGGGGGAAAAAAGAAGAAAAAAATTTAAAACATTATTTTGAAGACTTGTAGCCTAGAAAAATCAGAACTTGATCCAAACTGTAGAAAATAATGTAAGTGGAAAAACATTAGGCAAGACTAAAATGTAACAACAGGTTTACTATAGTTTTTGAAACATAATTTTTTTCTCTCCAGTTTCCTATTTTTACTTAAGATGAATCATGCTAGGACTGGTTTGCTTTATTATGCTTGGCCAAATTATTGGTATACAGTGGAGCAAGAATATTTTCTTACATAGACTTTGAAATTGGCTTTGATGGAACTTGTTCCTTAGAAGGAATCTCAGATAAGATTCTTTTTTTTTTTTTGAGATGGAGTTTCGCTCTTGTTGCCCAGGCTAGAGTGTAGTGGTGCAATCTCGGCTCACCGAAACCTCTGTCTCCCGGGTTCAGCAGTTCTCTTGCCTCAGCCTGCCAAGTAGCTGGGATTACAGGTGTGCGCCAGCACGTCTGGCTAATTTTGTATTTTTAGTAGAGACGGGGTTTCTCCATGTTGGTCAGGCTGGTCTCGAACTCCCAACCTCAGATGATCCGCCCGCCTCGGCCTCCCAAAGTGCTGGGATTATAGGCTGGAGCCATTGTGCCTGGCCATTCAGATAAGATTTTTTTTTTTTGAAGCTAAGCCCAGTCATGAGTTTGTGCCGTCAAATACCCATGAGTTGGATGATCCTCTCCTCTTGAGGTTCTAAGATAAACTTGGGACTCCTGGGCCTGCCAGAAAGTGACAGTCTTTACTTGCCATGGGTCAGGGACTCTGTACAGGGACTGTGTAGACAAAGATATGAGGCAAGTTTTGAGTCTCCTGACCTCAGATCACGAGGTGAGGAGATCAAGACCATCCTGGCTAACCCGGTGAAACCCCATTTCTACTAAAAATACAAAACAAAGAATCTTTATCTCAGACACAAAAAAGAACACCTGCCAGAGTTCTATAGGTGATTATAAAACCACCTTCTAAGGAGGATCAAAACAAGACAATTGTCCGTGGATGACAAAAGGTTTTAGGGAAGCTGTAGTCAAAGACACAGTTGACAAGGAAATTTGTTACCCCTGTGGCACAGAATAATTTAACATAACAATTATAATTATTACTGATAATGTACACTACATCATATCAGAACTATAGGAGTTTCCCATGATTTTGGAACACATACCAATAACATATTTGTACAAATACAGCCTAAGGAAAACCAAACATCATTTCATATTTGACAATGTTTCCTGTATAATTTTATACCAAATAAGCAAAATTATGTCATTTTTGGATTTTTAGGGACCCTAATATCTTTTTTTTTTTTTTTTTGAGACGGAGTCTTGCTCTGTCGCCCAGGCTGGAGTGCAGTGGCATGATCTCGGCTCACTGCAAGCTCCGCCTCCCAGGTTCACACCATTCTCCTGCCTCAGCCTCCGGAGTAGCTGGGACTACAGGCACCCACCACCTCGCCCGGCTCATTTTTTGTATTTTTTAGTAGAGACGGGGTTTCACTGTGTTAGCCAGGATGGTCTCGATCTCCTGACCTCGTGATCCGCCCGTCTCGGCCTCCCAAAGTGCTGGGATTACAGGCTTGAGCCACCGCGCCCGGCGGGACCCTAATATCTTTTTTTTTTTTTTTTTTTTTTTGAGACGGGGTCTTGCTCTGTAGCCCGGGCTGGAGTGCAGTGGCCGGATCTCAGCTCACTGCAAGCTCCGCCTCCCGGGTTTAGGCCATTCTCCTGCCTCAGCCTCCGGAGTAGCTGGGACTACAGGCGCCCGCCACCTCGCCCGGCTAGTTTTTTGTATTTTTAGTAGAGACGGGGTTTCACGGTGTTAGCCAGGATGGTCTCGATCTCCTTACCTCGTGATCCACCCGTCTCGGCCTCCCAAAGTGCTGGGATTACAGGCTTGAGCCACCGCGCCCGGCCTTGGACCCTAATATCTTAAAGGATTAATTAGATCAGAAAAAGACATAATTTGTCATTTGATTTTGGAAAGTTTCTCAAATATAAAAGGTTTAAAACACTTGATATGAAAGTTCATTGTAAAATAAGTCATTCATTTAACCGAAGTGATAACTCAAGGATTTTTTTAAAAAAAAGGGCAAATCCTTCATTCCTTGAGAGGAGACTGAATTTTCTAAGCAAGAAGCCCTAATAAAAACAGCCTGAAGGAATTAAATTTGTTTTTCCAAATTATTTTTATTTATTTATTTATTTATTTGAGACAGAGTCTCCCTCTTGATGCCCAGACTGGAGTGTAGTGGTGTGATCTCGGCTCACTGCCAACCTCCGCCTCCCGGGTTCAAGCAATTCTTCTGCCTCAGCCTCCTGAGTAGCTGGGATTACAGGCTCTCACCACCACACCCAGCTAATTTTTGTATTTTTAGTAGAGACAGGGTTTCAATATGTTGGCCAGGCTGATCTCGAACTCCTGACCTCAGGTGATTCTCCCACCTCAGCCTCCCAAAGTCCTGGGATTACAGGCGTGAGCCACCTCGCCCAGACCCATTTTTCCAAATTTTATAAACAATCTATAAATTTTTTTTTTTTTTTTTGAGACGGAGTCTCGCTCTGTCGCCCAGGCTGGAGTGCAGTGGCGCGATCTCGGCTCACTGCAAGCTCTGCCTCCTGGGTTCACGCCATTCTCCTGCCTCAGCCTCCCCAGTAGCTGGGAGTACAGGCGCCCGCCACCTCGCCCAGCTAGTTTTTTGTATTTTTTAGTAGAGACGGGGTTTCACCGTGTTAACCAGGATGGTCTCGATCTCCTGACCTCGTGATCCGCCCGTCTCGGCCTCCCAAAGTGCTGGGATTACAGGCTTGAGCCACCGCGCCCGGCCAACAATCTATAAAATTTTAATCTTGATCATAAGATATAACTTCCATAAGCCTTTATAACCTTTATAATTTTTATTTAGCAGTCAGATAATGCTTCAAGAATACCTTTTTAAGGCCAGGCGTGGTGGCTTATGCCTGTAATCCCAGCACTTTGGGAGGCTGAAGCAGGTGGATCACGAGGTCAGGAGTTCGGGACCAGCCTGGCCAACATAGTGAAACCCCATGTCTACTAAAAATACAAAAAATTAGCTGGGCATGGTGGTGGGCACATATAATCCCAGCTACTTGGGAGGCTGAGGCAGAAGAATTGCTTGAATCCAGGAGGTGGAGGTTTCAGTGAGCTGAGATGGAGCCATTGCACTCCAGCCCAGGCGACAATGTGAGGCTCCGTCTCAAAAAGAAAAAAACAAAAAAAAACCCACCTTTTTAATATGACACAGTGGCCTATATGATGGCCTTTCATCAGTGTACCTTTGACATTAATAATTAATTTATAGAGAAACTAAACTTATTTTATCATTCAAATTGGCCCTTACAATCTCATGCTCCCACCTCTTCCATGATAGTCCCTGGGCCTTGCGGTATTGAATGGGTTTAATTTTCGGCCCTGTGTCTCAGGAATGCAGTTTATTTTGATTGGCATCTTCTTCCAGACCTAAAGATGGGGCTTTAATTGCTGTCAGTGTTTAAGATTTAGCAGGACTTGGTGTCCTTTTCAGACCCAGGAGTCCAAGTCCTGTAACTCAATGTCACAAGTACTTTTTTTTTTTTTTTTTTTTTTTTGAGACGGAGTCTCACTCTGTCGCCCAGGCTGGAGTGCAGTGGCCGGATCTCAGCTCACTGCAAGCTCCGCCTCCCGGGTTTGCGCCATTCTCCTGCCTCAGCCTCCCGAGTAGCTGGGACTACAGGCGCCCGCCACCTCGCCCGGCTAGTTTTTTTGTATTTTTAGTAGAGACGGGGTTTCACCATGTTAGCCAGGATGGTCTCGATCTCCTGACCTTGTGATCCGCCCGTCTCGGCCTCCCAAAGTGCTGGGATTACAGGCTTGAGCCACCGCGCCCGGCTAGTACTTTTTTTTTTGAGACAGAGTCTCACTCTGTCATCTGGGCAGGAGTACAGCGATCTAGCCTCACTGCAACCTCCGCCTCCCAGGTTCAAGTGATTCTCCTGCTTCAGTGTCCCAAGTAGCTATGATTACAGGTGTGCACCACCATGCCCAGCTAATTTTTTTTTGAGATGGAGTCTTGCTCTGTTGCCCAGGCTGGAGTGCAGTGGCACAATCTCAACTCACTACAACTTCCACCTCCCAGGTCAAGTGATTCTCCTGTCTCAGCCTCCTGAGTAGCTGGGATTACAGGCACCTACCACCACATTTGGCTAATTTTTGCTTGTTTGTTTGTTTTGTTTTCTTTTGTTTTGTTTTTGAGATAGAGTCTTGCTCTGTTGCCCAGGCTGGAGTGCAGTGGTACAATCTCAGCAGTGAGCAGCCTCCGCCTCCCAGGTTCAAATGATTCTCCTGCCTCAATCTCCCAAGTAGTTACGATTACAGGTGCATGCCACCATGCCCTGCTACTTTTTGTATTTTCAGTAGAGACGAGGTTTCGCCATGTTGGCCAGACAGGTCTCGGAAACCCTGAGCTCAGGTGATCCATCCGCCTCAGCCTCCCAGCTGGGATTACAGGCATAAGCCACCATGCCTGGCCTAATTTTGTATTTTTAGTAGGGTTTCACCATATTAGCCAGGCTGGTCTTGAACTTCTGACCTCAAGTGCTCCACCCACGTCGACCTCCCAAAGTGCTGCAATTACAGGCATGAGCCACTGCACTTGGCCTCAATGTCACAAGTACTTTAAAAGCACATACAGAGAGATACACAGATGTCTTAACCTTAATTTTTTTAAAAAATTATGTTTTTTCCTTAGCAAACCAAAAGTTAGTAATAATGTGACGACTTGATTATATAAAAGTTTTGTTTTGTGTTTTTTGTTTTTGAGACGGAGTCTCGCTCTGTCACCCAGGCTGGAGTGCAGTGGCCGGATCTCAGCTCACTGCAAGCTCCGCCTCCCGGGTTCACGCCATTCTCCTGCCTCAGCCTCCCGAGTAGCTGGGACTACAGGCGCCCGCCACCTCGCCCGGCTAAGTTTTTGTATTTTTAGTAGAGACGGGGTTTCACTGTGTTAGCCAGGATGGTCTCGATCTCCTGACCTCGTGATCCGCCCGTCTCGGCCTCCCAAAGTGCTGGGATTACAGGCTTGAGCCACCGTGCCCGGCCTTTTTTTTTTTTTTTTTTTTTTTTTTTGAGACAGAGTCTCGCCCTGTCGCCCAGGCTGGAGTGCAGTGGTGCAATCTCGGCTCACTGCAAGCTCCGCCTCCTGGGTTCATGCCACTCTACTGCCTCAGCCTCCTGAGTAGCTGGGACTACAGGCGCCGGCCACCGCTCCCAGCTAATTTTCCTAGTCCTGTTCTTAAAGGGCCTCACCTGAAAACCAATAATCCAATTGGGAAATCGGCAGAAAAAAAAAAATCTTGTAACTACTGAATCTTCTTCTGGTTGTCTGTGTGGCTATATATGTGTTATGTGTGCAATGTCTATTAAAAGAGCTCTACTTAATTGCCATAAGAAAAATAAGCTCTTAAATAAAATATTTTTAAGGGAAAAGTAAAAGCTGTAGGACCTTTCAGTTCATGTGACTTTAAAACTTACTGGTATAGTGAAATTAGAAATGTCTTAAGAGCTGCCAGCAAACATTTTTGTTTGCCTTTATTGGTCAAGCAATTTCATACTTATCTCTGCCAAATACTATAAGGTGTCAAAATTTGGCATCGAGGCTAAAAAACTGTAACTCAGCCCAAACAGAATAAGCTTTGCTTGTGTAATAAATGAAACATTAATATTAGTTTAATAAAGATAGCTGCATCTTGAACTATTTAGTGAAATGTCCTAACTTCTAATCTTGTGGCCTTAGGCAGTCTAATACACGTGAAGGAAGTTTGTTTTGGGAAAGGACTGGTATCATCTTTGATATTAAAGAAGAGAGAATTTATATAAAAAGAATCTTATATGGTAAATTCTTGCACTAAAGTAAATTAACAGGTTGTTTAAAGAGAGGGATGTTTACAACAAGTCAGAAAGCCAAGGCATGTCAGAAATTGTCAGCGTAAATCGTGAAAAAAATTTATAAAAGGGAATTTATACAAGACATGTTGTACAATTAAAAAGTGATTAGGCCTGCCAAATGCTTTATAAAACACCCCTGTAACTCTTAGCTGTACAGCTTGCCTGCTTTGCAGCTGGTAAGATGTGGGACACATGGAGTAAATGCTGGGACAACTCAGACCCTCGCTGCACTCTGTCTAGGTCCCAGGCTCTACACCTAGTACATAAATAAAATCCCAAACTTACCAACAAAACTAAAAATTGCTAAAAGGTAACAGCGTAACATGTATTTAAGACTACTGAAAGCCGGGCGCGGTGGCTCAAGCCTGTAATCCCAGCACTTTGGGAGGCCGAGACGGGCGGATCACGAGGTCAGGAGATCGAGACCATCCTGGCTAACACGGTGAAACCCCGTCTCTACTAAAAAAATACAAAAAAACTAGCCGGGCGCGGTGGCGGGCGCCTGTAGTCCCAGCTACTCGGGAGGCTGAGGCAGGAGAATGGCGTGAACCTGGGAGGCGGAGCTTGCAGTGAGCTGAGATCTGGCCACTGCACTCCAGCCTGGGCGGCAGAGCGAGACTCCGTCTCAAAAAAAAAAAAAAAAAAAAAAGACTACTGAAAAAACAGTTTACATATACTTTTGGTAAAAAGATTATAAGGAGGCATGAGAATGTGGGTTTTTACCTAGATTAAAAAGTTGAAGAATTGCTTTGAAGGTTTAAGCAAGTTTTGAAAGGTTAATTGTAAAGGAAATTCTGTGTGTAAACCTATGGGCTAAAGTTGAAAGGGTATCATCCAGCTTTTCTGTAAATTGAGCATTAAAAGTGCAATGGGTTTCTCTTAAACCACTAATCTGCTCTTTTTTTTTTTTTTTTTTTTTTTTGAGACGTAGTGGCATGATCTCGGCTCACTGCAAGCTCCGCCTCCCAGATTCACACCATTCTTCTGCCTCAGCCTCCCGAGTAGCTGGGACTACAGGCTTCTGCCACCACGCCGGGCTAATTGTTTGTATTTTTAGTAGAGACAGGGTTTCCCCATGTTGGCCAGGATGGTCTCGATCTCCTGACCTCCTGATCCACCCGCCTTGGCCTCCCAAAGTGCTGGGATTATAGGCGTGAGCCACCGTGCCCGGTTAATCTGCTCTTTAACAAAAATTATAATGGGTTAAAAAGGGTCTATTAAAATTTTACCTTATGGTCAAACATTAAAGTTGGATAAATATATTTACAAGGTTTTATTAAAATTGAGTTTAACATTAATAGTACACTAATATAAAGACAAAATTTGGCTTATTTGTTATAAAATAATACAGGAAGCATTGTCAAATATAAAATGGTGTTTTTAGAGCTATTATTTGTATAAATATATTATTGGTATGTGTTCCAAAGTTATAGGAGACTCCTATAATTCTGATATATCTTAGTGTACATTATCAGTAATAATTATAATTGTTAGGTTGAAATTATTGTGTGCCACAAAGGTGACAGAAATCCTTGTCAACTGTAACTTTATGACTACCCTAAAACTTTTTGTCATCCATGAACAACTGTTGTCTTGTTTTGGTCCTCTTTAGAAGGTGGTTTTATAATCAGCTATAAAGCTCTAACAGGTGCTCTTGAATGCAGGTTTCTGATAACTTTGGAGATTATTACATCAGAATGGAGGAAAAATGTTTAGGGCTCTTGAAGAGCTAAAGTGTTCATTAAGGCCAGGTGCGGTGGCTCATTCCTGCAATCCCAGCACTTTAAGAGGCCAAGGCGGGCACATCACCTGAGGTCAGGAGTTCGAGACCAGCCTGTCCAACATGGTGAAACCCTGTATCTACTGAAAATACAAAAAATTAGCCAGGCATGGTGGTGCGCACCTGTAGTCCCAGCTGCTTGGGAGGCTGAGGCATGAGACTCACTCGAACCGGGGAAGTGGAGGTTGCAGTGAACCGAGATTGCACCATTGCACTCCAGCCTGGGTAACAGAGCGAGACTCTTTCTCAAAAAAATAAAATAAAATAAAAGTTAATTAATATCAAACAGGATATAAATTAACTGCATGAACTAAACTAATAGGAGACTGGGGTGATCTTTTTAACGTTTTGCTTAAAATACTGCTAATCCTTTGTTTTGCTTTTCAAAGTCAAACTTTTCTTTTGAGCTATTGATAGCTTTTAACAATTTAGTATACTCCCATGAATGAAATTGGGAGCATACTTGTTTCCCAAATTCAGGTAGAGCCTGATTTTCTCCAGAATTTGGAAACTATCTGTGAGTGTTCTTAAGTTATGGCAATATAGTTATTTGCATAAAAGTAATAAGAATCTGTTTTCTTTTTAATAGGACACAATGGGAGAAACTGGTTATTTTTCCATGGCTTTGACTGGAACGGTGTGCTTTCCTTTGAGGAATCAAACTTGACTTATGAAGCCAATAAAGCCCTTGGGAAATGGGCCTCATAATTTGGGTGCACAGTCTCTATGTAGGGTTTCTGATCTGCGGTAAATAAAGAATGTCACTTTCTAGCAGGCCGGGAACCCAACTTATCTAGGAACCTCAAGAGGAGAGGAATTCACCCAACTCATAGGTATTTGGTGGTACAAATCCATGGCCGGGCTTGGCTTTAAAAAGGTGTTATCTTAGATTCCTTCTACGGAACAAGACAATTTAAAAGGCCTATTTAACAAATAATTATTCTTGCTGCACTGTATGCAAATAATTAAGCCAAGTATAATAAAGCAAACCAGTCCTACCATAATTTGTCTTTTAATAAAAATGGGAAACTGGAGAGAGAAAATTATGTTTCAAAAACTATAGCACACCTGTTGTTAAATTCTAGTGTTGCCTAATGTTTTTCAATTTTTATTATTTGTACTGTTTAAATTAAATTCTAATTTTTCTGGCTACAAGTTTCCAAAATAAGCTGTGTTTTCTTAAAGCCCTATACATTGAAAACTAGATATTTCAGCAGGTGCTGCCTCTAAGCTCCCCGACTCTCACAGGAGGAAATAAAGAAATAGGAAATCTTAAGCTGAAAAATCATAAAAAGATAAGTAACTGAGAACTACTCATCTTACCCGGTCTCACCCTTACCTCACTAAATACTTCTGTTGTTCCTACCTTGCCTTCTAAGCCAAATATTAAAACTTTTAATGAAAATTATGTACTATGCCACCCCTGTGGGAATTGCTTTACTCACTCTGCTATTTGCAGTAGGAGTATATGCTGTAGCACCCTCAGGGTGGAATATCGGACAGAGAATCTCAATTACTGTAGCATTTTTTTTTTTTTTTTTTTTTGAGGCGGAGTCTCGCTCTGTCGCCCAGGCTGGAGTGCAGTGGCCAGATCTCAGCTTACTGCAAGCTCCGCCTCCCGGGTTCCCGCCATTCTCCTGCCTCAGCCTCCCGCGTAGCTGGGACTACAGGCGCCGCCACCACGCCCGGCTAATTTTTTGTATTTTTAGTAGAGATGGGGTTTCACTGTGTTAGCCAGGATGGTCTCGATCTCCTGACCTCGTGATCCGCCCGTCTCGGCCTCCCAAAGTGCTGGTTTTACAGGCTTGAGCCACTGCGCCCGGCTACTGTAGCATTTTGGTTAATTATTATTCTCATCGCAGGAATAATGGTTATAACAGAAAATGACACATAGGCCTTTCCAAACATGCACCTCTGCCTCTCATTGGGTGAGGAATATTGTTTCTATCTCAACCAATCGGGCCTAGTAAGAGACACTGCTGAAAAACTTGAAGAAAGGACTAAAAAGCTAAGGGAATACCAAAACAACCAAATAGATTCTTGGTTTGGGAATAAAATTGTATCATGAGTCATCCCCATTTCTGGGCCTTCTCCTAATAACATGCCCAGGACTAATTTTCTTACCCTGCCTAATTAACTTGTTTCAAGGATTTTTAACTGACAGGATCATGGCCATTTCACAGACAACTACCCCAAAACATCCACAGATGGCGTTACTCCTACAGTCAATCTGAGACCAGAAAACTCTCCATCCCCTTCAGCAGGAAGTAGGCAGAAAGAACATGCCGCCCCTCTTTTATTTTTTTTTTGAAACAGAATCTCACTCTGTCACCCAGGCTAGAGTGCAGTAGCATGATCTCTGCTCACTACAACCTGAGCCTACTGGGTTCAAGTGATTCTCATGTCTCAGCCTCCCAGGTAGCTGGGATTACAGGTGTGCGCCCACCACACCTGGTTAATTTCTGTATTTTAGTAGAGATGGGGTTTCCACTGTGTTGGCAGGCTGGTCTTGAACTCCTGACCTCAGATGATCCACCCACCTCAACCTCCCAAAGTGCTGGAATTACAGGCATGAGCCACCGCACCTGGCCTCTTTTTTTTTTCTTTTTTTGAGATGGAGTTTCGCTCTTGTTGCCCAGGCTAGAGTGCAATGGTGTGATCTTGGCTCAATGCAACCTCCGCCTCATGGGTTTAAGCAATTCTGCCTCAGTCTCTCAAGTAGCTGGCATTACAGGCGTGCACCACCATGCCTGGCTAATTTTGTATTTTTTTAATAGAGATGGGGTTTCACCGTGTTGGTCAGGCTGGTCTTGAATACTTGACCTCAAGTGATCCACCCGCCTCGGCCTCCCAAAGTGCTGGGATTACAGGTGTGAACCACTGCACCTGGCCGCCCCTTGTCCTTTTTGCCACTATAGGGTCTGGATTGACAGAGCAGGAGCATTGCCATCTTGGACAAGCACTGCCATTTTAAGTTTTGCCTTGATCAAAAACTGCCTAAATCCAAAGGGCATCAGCCTAATGGCTAAGGTCAGCATGACCATAAACCACAAGTAACATCTCCGACCAGAAATATTCCAAACTCCTCCCTGACCAGAGACATGCCAGCCCCTCCGCTGGAGAGGTGTCAGCCCCAGGATAACCTCCCCTTCAACCAGAGACATTCCAACTCCGCCATAAACTTCTCCCCCACACAGAAACATTCCAAGCTCTCTCACCAATAAATACTCTTAGTCTGGGCCAGACACAGTGGCTCACGCCTGTAATCCCAGCACTTTGGGAGGCAGAAGCAGGCGGATCACAAGGTTGAAAGATTGAGACCATCCTAAACAACATGGTGAAACCCCGTCTCTACTAAAAAAAAATACAAAAATTAGCTGGGCATAGTGGCACATGCTTGTAGTTCCAGCTATTGGGGAGGCTGAACAGGAGAATCCCTTGAACCTGGGAGGCGGAGGTTGCAGTGAGCTGAGATCACGCACTCCAGCCTGGTGACAGAATAAGACTCCATCTCTAAATAAATAAATAAATAAATATTCTTAGTCTGTAAGAGAGAGCACTCCTGACTGAAATCAGTCAGAAGCCCCTCTCAGGTTTGACTATTGAGCTGCTTTTCCTGTTTCTTTCCTCTTTCTTTAACTCTTACTGTGACTTTAAGGCAGATTGGCTCTAAGCAGTTCCCAGTTTGACTTTTCCTTTTAGCTTAGTGATTTGGGGCCCCCAAGATTTATTTTCCTTTCTTTTTTTTTTTTTTTTTTTTTTTTTTTTTTTTTTGAGACGGAGTCTCGCTGTGTCGCCCAGGCTGGAGTGCAGTGGCCGGATCTCAGCTCACTGCAAGCTCTGCCTCCCGGGTTTTTACGCCATTCTCCTGCCTCAGCCTCCCGAGTAGCCGGGACTACAGGCGCCTGCCACCTCGCCCGGCTTTTTTTTTTGTATTTTTTAGTAGAGACGGGGTTTCACCGTGTTAGCCAGGATGGTCTCGAACTCCTGACCTCGTGATCCGCCCGTCTCGGCCTCCCAAAGTGCTGGGATTACAGGCTTGAGCCACCGCGCCCGGCCTTATTTTCCTTTCTTACTATCCAGGATTCCTTGGGGTGAGCTGCTCGTTGACTAGACTGCCTAGCCTTTGGCCCATGCCAGTGAAGCCCCTGTCCCCATCTCTCCAGCAGGCCACACAACACCTTCTGGGAGGTGCCACTGGCATTGTATCATGAGATAAAATAAAACAATAACTAAATAGCCAGGCATGGTGGTGTGCACCTGTAGTCCCAAGCTACTTGGGAGACTGAGGCGGAAGGATTGCTGAAGCCCAGGAGTTGGAGCCTGCAGTGAGCTATGATCATGCCACTGCACTCCAGCCTAGGTAACAGAGTGAGACCTCATCTCTAAAAACCATTTTTCTTTTCTTTTTTTTTTTTTGAGACAGAGTTTCTCTCTTGTTGCCCAGGCTACAATGCAATGGTGTGATCTTGGCTCACTGCAACCTCCGCCTCCTGGGTTCAAGTGATTCTCCTGCCTCAGCCTCCCGAGTAGCTGGGATTACAGCCAATTTTTTGTATTTTTAGTAGAGATAGGGTTTCACCATATTGGTCAGGCTGGTCTTGAACTCCTGACCTCAGGTCGATCTGCCTGCCTCAGCCTCCCAAAGTGCTGAGATTACAGGTGTTAGTCACTGCGCCCAGGCCTAAAAAATCTTTTTTTTTTTTTTTTGAGACGGAGCCTTGCTCTGTCGCCCATGTTGGAGTGCAGTGGTGTGATCTCGGCTCACTGCAAGCTCTGCCTCCCAGGTTCGCACCATTCTCCTGCCTCAGTCTCCTGAGTAGCTAGGACTATAGGCGTTCGCCACCACGCCCGGCTAATTTTTGTATTTTTAGTAGAGATGGCATGAGCCACCGTACCTGGTCAAAAAAAAAACTTTTTAAAATAAATAAATATTAGAACATGTGGGAAAATAAAATTAATTTAAAAAAACAGTAACTGCAATAGCAACAGCTACTATTTACTGAACACTTACTCCACTTCATTTAATCACAACTCTTTGAAGTAGGTACTATTATTTCCATTTTTACAGATGAGCAAATTAAGGCTCAGAGATGTTAAGCAACTTGCCCATACAGACAGTAAGTGTTGCTGGTGATTCAAATCCAGGTCCATCTGGCTTTTGGAACTCATGTCCTCACATTCACTGGTCTGCAGAGTAGCACCAAGTACCTTTTACCACCCTGACCAGCTCCTGGGTACTGCCCTTCTGCCTGCAGGCCTCAACACCACGACATCCAGCTAGCCCCTGTCCCCTATGACATCCTTCTCCCTCCTGCCAATGAAACCCAATAGATCAGGCTGCCTGACAAAAAAAATCTCTTGTGATGCCTTGGACTGTGGCATTCATCCTAAATGCCTCCCTAACAGCATGGCCCGTTGCTCCTTTACGAGTCTGGCTCACGTTCTTACTGAGTTTTGCTTATGCCTTTTGCCCTTCTTGGATGCCCTTCCCTAACCCTGCAAGGGCCACTCAGTTGAAGTTCCAGAAGACTCCAAATTCCTCAATCCAGTCATCTCACACAATTCTGGGTTCCAGAGCCAGAGGTGCCCCCACCACAGAAATCTCTGGCTCAGTGCCAAGTCAGGAAGCTGCAAAGAGCAAGGAGGGCCTGAGTTCCAGTCCTTAAAGGATGGGGAAGGGGAAGGACAGCCAGGCAGCTGTTCCTTTCAGATCCCGAACCGTCAGATTTTTCCTCCAAATGTTGCTTGGGACAAGGGGTTAAATGATGTTGACAGAAGTGGGATTGAAGAAAGAGATAGGAGTGGTTGAGAGATTGCCCAACACTTAGAGACACTGAGGTTGAAAGATGGCTTGAGCCCAGGAGTTTAAGACCAGCTTGGGCAATACAGCAAGACCTCATCTCTTAAAAAAAAATAATAATTTTATAGATATATATTTTAAATTAGCTGGGTGAGGTGGCGTCCGCCTGTGGTCCCAGCTATTTGTGCGCTGAGGCAGGAAAGTCGCCTGAACCCAGGAGATGGAGGCTGCAGTGAGCTGTGATTGTGCCACTCCAGCCTGGGTGACAGAGTGAGACCCTGTCTCAAAACATATAAACGTGTGTGTGTGTGTGTGTGTGTGTGTGTGTGTGTGTGTGTGTGTGTGTGTGTGTGTTCCAGGGAACATTAAGACTTAGAGGCAAACTCCAGAACTTAAAGACAAAACATGAAAGTGCTAAGAAATTCCGTGCTTGTGGAGAGACAATTCCAACTCTTTCCCTGAACCCGGGCTGAGTCCCTTCGCTATGAGGTTGTGGGGATGAGTGGGAGCCCAGCGCCTGGCGCCGAATGAAGGCAGCCATTGTGAGTTCCTGGCCTGAGGAAGGGAAGCTCAGTGCCCAAGGATGTGACCCGGCGTGAGGCCCCGGGGAAAGAACAGCGCAGCAATCCCGCAGTATCCTAGGCGACAGGGTGTGGGCGGGAGGGTGGGGAGTCAAAGGCGGAGTCACGGGCTCCGCCCTCTTTCTCCAGCTTGGCGCGAGCACGGGCTCCGCGTGGTTCTCACAGCTAGCAGCTCGGCTCAGTGAGACCCTGTGCCCCAGAGGCTGCTCCTAGCTGGGGTGGCGCTGCAGGGAGAACCGCGAGCTCTCAGGGGTCGGCGGGTGACTTCTTTCCGGAAGAAAGCGAGAAACTTGCTCTGCGGGGTGAACTGGACTCTCCAACTCCGGACGATCAGCCCAGGACTGAGAGTCCCGAAGTCCCCAACCACAAGTGAGCGGCCCCAGAAGGACAAGTCTAGGTCGCTGTCCAGAGCGCCATGGCCGCGCCCGCCCTTCGTTTGTGCCACATCGCCTTCCACGTGCCCGCGGGGCAGCCCCTCGCCCGGGACCTGCAGCACCTCTTCGGCTTCCAGCCCCTGGCTTCGCGGGAGGTGGACGGCTGGCGGCAGCTGGCCTTGCGCAGCGGCGACGCTGTCTTTTTGGTGAACGAGGGCCCAGGGTCTGGAGAGCCGCTGTATGGGCTGGACCCGCGTCACGCCGTCCCCAGCGCCACGAACCTGTGCTTCGACGTGGCGGACGTCGGCGCTGCAACCCGGGAGCTGGCAGCGCTGGGCTGCAGCGTGCCTGTCCCTCCCGTTCGCGTGCGGGACACGCAGGGTGCCGCCACTTACGCCGTGGTCAGCTCGCCCGCCGGCAACATCAGCCTGACCTTGCTGGAGCGCGCCGGCTACCGCGGACCCTTCCTGCCCGGCTTCAGGCCCGTGCCCTCTGCGCCTGGCCCTGGGTGGGTCAGCCGCGTGGACCACCTGACCTTGGCCTGCACCGCCGGCAGCTCCCCCACACTTTTGCGCTGGTTCCACAACTGCCTGGGCTTTTGCCACTTGCCGCTGAGCCCAGATGAGGATCCCGAGCTGGGCCTGGAAATAACAGCAGGGTTTGGGCTTGGGGGACTGAGGCTTACAGCCCTGCAGGCGCAGCCGGGCAGCATTGTCCCCACTCTTGTGCTGGCTGAGTCCCTGCCGGGGGCGACGACACGACAGGACCAGGTGGAGCAGTTCCTGGCCCGGCACAAGGGGCCAGGCCTGCAGCACGTGGGGCTGTATACGCCTAATATTGTGGAGGCCACTGAGCGGGTGGCAGCTGCTGGAGGCCAGTTCCTGGCTCCCCCTGGGGCATACTACCAGCAGCCAGGAAAGGAGAGGCAAATCCGAGCTGCAGGGCACGAGCCTCATCTGCTTGCTAGACAGGGGATCCTGCTAGATGGTGATGAAGGCAAGTTTCTGCTTCAGGTCTTCACCAAGTCCCTTTTCACTGAGGACACTTTCTTCCTGGAGCTGATTCAGAGGCAGGGGGCCACTGGCTTTGGTCAGGGCAACATCAGAGCTCTGTGGCAGTCTGTACAGGAGCAAGCTGCCAAGAGCCAGGAAGCGGAAGGATGCCCAGAGCTGAGTGCAGCCAGCTGACCTGCAGCTCTGGGGAGACCAGCATAGAACTGAGGAACATCTGCAGGAGGCCCAACTAGTGAAAGACTTTGCCTCCAGGGGGCAGGTGTGACTTCCATCTCATCAGTGCCTGCCAGAAGCTGTGTCTCTCACTGGGCTCCAAAGAGGTGGGATTTTTAAAAACTAAAACATTTCTTATATACAGTCTATAATAAATATGTAAGATACAAAAAACAATAAAAGAATTACACACTAAGAAACAACATAACCAATACTCTCGAGTCCTCCTTGTGTTCCACTGTGATTCTGTTTCCTCCCACCCACTCCTCAAATCCTGTCATTATTAGCCCTTTGCTTTTCTGTATCGTTTCACTCCGTATGTAACATAACCCTAAATAAATGATTTCATGGCCGGGCGCGGTGGCTTACGCCTGTAATCCCAGCACTTTGGGAGGCCGAGGCGGGCAGATCACAAGGTCAGGAGATCGAGACCACGGTGAAACCCCGTCTCTACTAAAAATACAAAAAATTAGCCAGGCGCGGTTGTGGGCGCCTGTAGTCCCAGCTACTCGGGAGGCTGAGGCAGGAGAATGGCGTGAACCCAGGAGGCGGAGCTTGCAGTGAGCCGAGATCGCGCCACTGCACTCCAGCCTGGGCGACAGAGCGAGACTCCGTCTCAAAAAAAAAAAAAATAAAAAAAAAATAAATGATTTCATATTTGAAGTAGGAATTTAAAACAGAACAAATCTTCTCCTGTGCTTCGTCTCCCCCTAGGGAGCGACTGCAGGTGGGAAGGGGCTGGCTGGGAGTTGAGCCCAACTACCTTCTCCAGAGTGATGCCACCGCTCCAATCAGAGCTGACCTGAGACCTAGACGGAGGGTGCTGGGTGTCAGCCACTGGCAGGTGCTCCCTGTAGCTGCCTTGCCTTTCTCCTGGGGGGATGGAGGACAGATCAGTCTGGACAGAACACCCACCCCCCGACCCCATCTGCCCAGGGCTGGCTGGGAGTTCAGCCAGAGGAAGTCAGGACCAAGCAGAACGTCACCACTTTTCTGGGTCCCTCCTTCAGATGTGAGGAGTAAGGGACTAGGGAGAGGGTGGAAGGCTCTCCAAAATAGCTATAAAAGGGCGGGCGTGGTGGCTCATGCCTGTAATCCAAGCCCTTTTGGAGGCTGAAGTAGGAGAATCACTTGAGGCCAGAATCACCTGAGTTCGAAACCAGCCTGAGCAACATAGCAAGACCCCCATCTCAAAAAAATACAACACAAAATAACTACAAAAATAAGCACTTTATTAACAACAGGATTCTCAGGGAATGGGGGCTTTCAGAAGTGTCACTGGGCTGCACTGTTGAGGTTGGATGCATCAGTGGTGATGTGAGGCCGAAAGAAATTATCCAGGACTTGCTGGCCCATGCAGGGCTTTTTCCGACTGCACGGAGAGGACACCTGGGACCTTTTGGAACCCTGTGAAAAAATGGAAGGTGGGAGGCCTTGTAGTTAGGGGAGGGGGAGCAGAGAATCCTCTCCTTGTTCCCCCTCCCTTTCCCTGACTCTACTGATCTAGCTCAGGCTTAGCCTGGAATGCTGTAGAGCTTTCATCCTGCCTCAAGTAACTGCCCCATCAATCAACCTCCCAAAAGGCTGCCTGAGGGAATCGAATTGTCCTAAAAATGTGAATCTGACTCTTCTCCCCCTAAAATGGGTCAGCAGCCTAGGGCTCACACCCTGACTGACTCAGCAGACCCTGCTGACCTTTCCAGCTAAACCAACTGCTCACAGCTCCTTGAGCACTGCAGCCTGCACTGGGCCCCACCTTTGCTCACACTACTCTTGGGACTGGAAAGAACATCGCTACGGTTGATTCCCCTCCCAAACCTGAAGAAAATGATTCATTTCTAGGACCCAGATTGTTGTACCCAAGCGAGTTAGAGAAACGCTACACTTTGAGACGAATTTAAGAGTCCTGGCCAGGCGCGGTGGCTCATGCCTGTAATCCCAGCACTTTGGGAGGCCAAGGCGGGCAGATCACGAGGTCAGGAGATTGAGACCAGCCTGGCCAACACAGTGAAACCCCATCTCTACTAAAAATACAAAAATTTAGCCAGGCGTGGTGGCGGGCACCTGTAGTCCCAGCAATCGGGAGGCTGAGGCAGGAGAATGGCGTGAACCCGGGAGGCAGAGCTTGCAGTGAGCCGAGATTGCGCCACTGAACTCCACACTCCAGCCTAGGTGACAGAGCGAGACCCTGTCTCAAAAAAAAAAAAAAGTCCTTTATTAGGCGGTGACCGAGAAATGGCTAACGCTCAAAATTCTCTCGGCCCCAGGAAGGCTCCATTTTCTTTATACTTCAGTTTAGGAAGGGGAGGGGGAGTTCAGCTGCAACAATTTTACAGAAGTAAAAACATGTAAAAAAGTTAAAAAGACAAATGGTTACAGAGAAACAAACAGTTTCCAGGTGCAGGGACTCTAAATCTTTCATAAGATGTTATATATGTGGGCTCTGTTGGACACAAACTCAAGGCTTTATGGTGTTATCTCTTGAGCAAAATCCTGGGAACTTCAAACATTGCTTGCTTCAGTACCTTATCAGTTAATTGGACTCTTTGATATGTTGGGAGTCTGCATACACAAGTTAACTCCTTGAGGAAGGGGGTGGGTGAAGAGTCCTTGAAACCTATTTCCAAGGCTTCATTTACAGAAGGAGCCAAATGGAGTTGTCTGGCTTTCTCAATGAAGGGAGAGCCTATTCATGTGGAAACAAGGCTAGGTGATTAAGGGAGAGTCTAAAATAAGGTTAGGTATTACAAGATTACCAGCTGCTCCCTCCAAACAGCCTTTCCTGATCCTTGTCTCCCAGATAGAACTGACAGCTCCCATGGATGGGTGTGGTGGCTCAACACCTGTAATCCCAGCACTTTGGGAGGCCAAGGCGGGCAGATCACTTGAGGTCAAGAGTTCGAGACCAGACTAGCCAACATGGTGAAACCCTGTTTCTACTAAAAATACAAAAATTAGTTGGGCGTGGTGGCAGGCACCTGTAATCCCAGCTACTTGGGAGACTGAGGCAGGAGAATCACTTTAATCTAGTTATTGGAGATTGCAGTGAGCCGGGATTGGGCCACTGCACTCCAGCTTGGGTGACAGGGCAAGACTGTCACAAAACAAAACAAAACAAAAAGAACTGATGGCTCCACAATTCATATCCCACAAAATCCAGTACATGCATTTCACACACCTGTGACACTGGAGAGTCCTCATCATTTTTTTCCTTTCCCTCTACCCTGCACCCCACAATGCAACTTCTCCAGGTCAAGAACTATTCCTCTCTCCAGTGAAGCCTGGAGTGGAGAATGTTCACCCAAACATTCGTCAGTTAACTGACTAAAAACCCATGGCCTCAGGCCTGGGGAGACGGGTTGGGAGAGGCCTAGGAGACTTACCTTGCAGGTCCCTGGCTGTTGGCCCTGATACACACGGAAAACCTAGACAAGAAGACGGGGAGGTGAGGGCTGGCACTTTTTCCAAAAGAGATGAACCGGTGTTCTGCCCTTAACTTTATGTCCCAATACTTTTGTTTAAAATATGTTTTTTTGGCCAGGCATGGTGGCTCACGCCTGTAATCCTAGCATTTTGAGAGGCCAAGGTGGGTGGATCACTTGAGGCCAGCAGTTCGAGACCAGCCTGGCCAACATGGTGAAACCCCATTTCTAAAAATCCAAAACATCATGGCTGGGTGTGGTGGCTCACACCTGTAATCTCAGCATTCTGGGAGGCTAAGGCGGGTGGATCACTTGAGGTCAAGAGTTAGAGACCAGTCTGGCCAGCATAGTGAAACCTTATCTCTACTAAAAATACAAAAAAAAGTTAGCAGGGTGTGGTGGCACAAGCTTATAATCCCAGCTAATGGGAGGCTGAGGCAGTAGAATAACTTGAACTTGGGAACCAGAGTTTGCAGTGAGCTGAGATCATACCACTGCACTCCAGCCTTGGTGACAGAGGGAGACAGCGTCTCTCCCCCCTAAAAATACAAATAATACAAATAATACAAATTTAAAAATAAAAAATCAGCCAGGAATGGTGGCACACGCCTGTAATTCCAGCTACTTGGAAGGCTGAAGCAGAATCACTTGAACCTGGGAGGCAGAGGTTGCAATGATCCAAGATCATGCCATTGCACTCCAGCCTGGGCAACAGAGTGAGACTCCGTCTCAAAGAAAAAAGAAAAAAAAAAAAAAGCGATTTTTTTGGCCAGGTACAGTGGCTCATGCCTGTAATCCCAGCACTCTGGGGGGCCGATGCGGGTGGATCACTTAAGGCCAGGGGTTTGAGACCAGCCAAGCCAACATGGTGAAATCTCCATCTCTACAAAAAATATAAAACTTAGCTGGGCATGGTGGTACACGTCTGTAATCCCAGCTATTCGGGAGGTTGAGGCACGAGAATCACTTGAACCCAGGAGGCAAAGGTTGCAGTGAGCCAAGATCGCACCACTGTACTTCAGCCTGGGTGACAGGGACTCCATCTCAAAAAACAAATAATAATAATAGCCGGGCACAGTGGCTCACACCTGTAATCCCAGCACTTTGGGAGGCTGAGGCAGGCAGATCGCCTGAGGTCGGGAGTTGGAGATGAGCCTGGCCAGCATGATGAAACCCCGTCTCTACTAAAAATAGAAACAATAGCTAGGCGTGGTGGCGGGCACCTGTAATCCAAGCTACTCAGGAAGCTGAGGCAGGAGAATCGCTTGAACCCAAGAGGCAGAGGCTGCAGTCAGTCCAGATAGCGCCATTGCACTCCAGCCTGGGCAACAGAGCGAGACTCCATCTCAAAAAAAAAAAATGCTTTTTTTTCTGTTTACATGCTTGTGTTCATGTAGGAAACACAAGGAAGTACAACAAAGACAACAAAGGTAGTGCCTTTTTCATGGCGGTGGAAACAGCTGCGGTGTGAAATTCCTCCTGGGTCAGCCAGCGAGCGCCTGCTGGTACGGTGGTCACTGGGGTCTGCCCTTCCAAGGCCAGACCATATACTTGATATGTCAGCTTGATGTGAGAGAAGGTGTGGACAACCTGGAGGAAGGGCCAAGAGGTTCAAATAGGCCTGTGGATATAGCCTCAAAAGCCACCATCCTTGGCCGTTCTGCTGCTCACTTACCTCCCCAAGGTGCCGGAGGCGCGTGGCTGGGAGGGGCCCAGCCCAACGCTGTAGTTCCTGCAGTAGGGCCTTGCGCTGAAGCTGCTCTGAGGGCTCCCAGGTAACGGACGGGAACTCCCACAGTCCTGCCAGCAGACCTGAGAGGGAGGGCAGCCAGGCAGGGGTCAGGCCTCAGCTGCCGATTCCCTCCATTCTCCCTTGTTACTCACGCCACTGCCTTCCACGCCCAGTATCCAGGTACCTGAGTTGGGCCTCTGTA
The DNA here is from genome assembly GCF_037993035.2 of Macaca fascicularis. Lineage (NCBI taxonomy): Eukaryota > Metazoa > Chordata > Mammalia > Primates > Cercopithecidae > Macaca > Macaca fascicularis. The sequence continues at coordinate 189,394,698 of NC_088375.1, read as the reverse complement.
CCAGCAGAATTTGGGCACCCCCAAGGGCCCCAGGCTGTTCCAGAACACAGGTAGCAGAGCTCTCCTCCCTGGGAGGCTTGCGGCTGGCCTTTCTGGGGAAGTTGACCACTCCCAGGGTCTGGTCCCAGGGCTCTGAAGCAGGCAGGCACAACTGGCACTGTCCAGTGTTGAGAGCTGGGAATGGAGATCCCCAAACCCTACTCAGGCCGAGAGGGCTTTAGGGGCCAATCTAGAGAGCAGGCTTTGGCCAGGTTCTGCAGAATCTTATTCAGGTTAGAGGAAGAACTGGAGTGGGGCTTCTGACTGGGCCAGGAAGGGCTGGGGTGGGGGCTAGGTTTGGTGCTCACCACACTCCTCCACATCAGGATTGCCCGACAGGCTCCGTGAGGCTAAGAGCTGTTCCCGCTCCACCTGAGAGGCACAGGGTTGGGTGTCATAGGGCAGAGTCACCCCTTAGGACTTCTCAGTGCCCCTTCCCCAGTAGGCTTACTCTCTGGCGTGCCCGGCACAGGCTCTGCACAGGGCACCGGCTGCACAGTGGGCGCTGTGGGGTACACACTGTGGCCCCTAGCTCCATGGCTGCTTGGTTGAAATCTCCTGGCCGGGCTGGGTCCACCAGTTGCTGGGCTAGACCCCTAAAAGAAGGGAACACTGCTGTAAGCCAGAGCTCCTTTGGAGACACCCCTGAAGCACCCTTGTTACCCCAACATCCTACCAGAGCCGCTGGGAAACAAGGGTGCTGCTGGGATCAGCACCAATGGCTCGGACACGGCACAGCACCCGTGCTACGTTGCCATCCACCACACCGGTTGCCTGGCACAGAGGAGCCAAAGAGTTAGCCTGGGCTGGGAGGAAGAAGGCTGGGCATGCACAAAGTGGGGGTGGGCTGTGGAATCACCTGGCCAAAGGCGATAGAGGCAATGGCCCCAGCTGTGTAGCGCCCCACGCCGGGCAGGAGCTGCTGCAGGGTCTCTGCTGTACGTGGCATGTGGCCCCCTAGCTCCTCTACGACCTGATTGGAGTGTAAGACTTAAGATTATGAGACACCCAAGACTCCTGGGTTCCTACCCTCCTGCCATCCCCTTACCTTCCGAGCTCCCTCCTGCAGCCGCCGGCCACGAGAATAGTACCCCAGGCCAGCCCAGAGCTGATTCACCTCCTGTGGGTAGGATCAGAGGTCAGAGAGATCACCCGTCAGTCCCTCTGTCGTTCCCATTTCCCCTACCCTAGGGTGGCTCTCACCTCCAGGGAAGCACTGGCCAGGTCCTGCAGTGTAGGCCACTTCTATAGCCACAGGCAGGCAGAAAGAGGCAAGGTCAAGGGTGAGGGTGGTAGAGGAAACCTTCTCTACACCCATCCCAAAGTAAAGGCTCTCATCTGGGGTCCGACCCATGACCCTTCCCTTCCTCCCCTGGAGTCACCTGCATCCATCCAGTATAGTAGTTGATCACAGTGGCAACCTGGGTCTGCTGCAGCATGACCTCTGAGACCCACACTAGGGAAAGGGGTTGGCATAAGGACACTGCTGACCTGCCCTACCTGGCCCACAGCCCCCAGACCCAAGGGCCTCGAGGCAAAGTGGCCCTGCTCTCAGGAGATGTACTGACCAGCATATGCCCGCCTGTCCGGGTCCACCTCATCTTCTGCCTGTCAATGCAACCCCAGATGAGGAGTTAGGGTGGAGGGGGCTGGGTGCCTGCCTCCCACCCACTGTCCCTGCTCCTCGCCTGCCTACCCGTCTTCTCCATGGTAAGTCCCGCTTCTCTTGGTCGTACCAGCTTAGCAGGCTCCTTCGGAAGGCTGTGACTTCAGCTACGTCTCTGAATAGATGGTATGGGGAGACAGAGGCCTGCAATACCACCTCTTCCGGCTGCCTGGCCAGGCCTGCTGGGGCCCCAGGACACTTAGGAATCATCCCTGCATAGGCTGGGCACCAGGGTCTTGGGACACAGCAGTTTGTGGCAGTATGTTCCCAGTTAGGGCTTCCCCCAACAAACCCCTTTAAGCTTTGGAGCTAGAGTCAGACCAGAGTTATGTAATTGTGTGTAGCTGTGGCTAAGTTTCTGGCCTTAATTTCTCAGGGTGGTACTGCTGGCTTCTTTGTCTCTGAGCCATAATGAAAACCTAATAGTTTTAGCCAGCTATAATATATACTGGTGCAGGACCCTCCTATTTACAAAACACTTTCAGGTTCATGAACTCATTTGGTCCCATGAAAGTCACATGAGGGAGGAAATGCTGAACTACTGCTCCATTTTACTGGTAAGAAAACAGCCATCCAGAGCAATTATCCTAATGTCACACAGCAATATAGTCAGAATTACACCCTTAGTGAGTCTCTTTTTTTTTTTGAGACAGAGTCTGGCTCTGTTGCCCAGGCTGAAGTGCAGTGGCACTATCTCGACTCAGTGCAACCTCTGCCTTGCAGGTTCAAGCGATCCTCCCTCCTCAGCCTCCCGAGTAGCTGAGACTACAGACGCTCACCACCATGTGAGCATAGAGAGGGGGTTTTGCCATGTTATCCAGGCTGGTCTCAAACTCCTGGGCTCAAGGGATCCACCCATCTCGGCCTCCCAAAGGGCTGGGATTACAGGTGTGAGCCACCGTACCTGGCCCTTAGTAAGTCTCTTAATGTCTTGATACTTATCACAATCCCTTCCCAGACTGAATCTGCCCCCTTTCATGGCCAGTGAGCCTTGGGCCACAGCCAAGTTCCTTACCATCACAAGCAGAAGGCTTGGCCTGACTGTTGCTCTTAGCATGCTTCTGCCTCCTTTCCTGGCTGGCTGCCTGCCTCCTGTGACCACTTCCCACGGCTGCTCGTGGCTTCCTCATGATGGCCTGAAACAAAAAGACCCAGCCAAAGCAGTCACAATGAGGCAGAATCTTGAGGCCTTCCAAGGGTGATAGCCATCTCCATCTGATCCACCATTCACATAGGGTCCAGCTTTTCTTAAGCACTCTCAAGATGCTCATGAGTTTACTCTTGGCTGGCTGCAGCACTGAGATACAACTAGTATAGCTAAGCAAGTGGCCTCAAGGGGGCCAGCGTTACAGCCCTGGAGACATGCAAAAACAGAGGCCAGGGCTGGGATGGGTCAAGGACCAAAACCTCCTGTTTGGGAGCATTTGTGTATCCCTGATTCTTACTGTGACTGTGTGTTTAGGTGTTTAGGGGTTGTTTAGGTGTGTCTGGGAAAATGGGGGTAGGAGGTTTCTCTGCCTCTTAGAGATGTAGCATGGTTACACTGAAACAGCCTTTAGTAGTGACCTAGTCCAAAACCTTCATTTTATCCTGGAAGAAACCAGGGATCAGAGGGACAAAAGATCTGTCTGAGAACAGATGGCAAATCAGTGGGAGAATAAGAGATTAGCTATTTTTATTCCTAATCTTTTCCTGATCTAGTAAACCATAGGTGGCTGACCATCAACAATGAGAAAGTGTGCCTGGTTGATTTTCACTGCTCCCGGACTGTTATAATGGCTGCCTTTTCTCTAACAGCTAAAATTAGCTGATACTTTGTGAGTGCCGACTCTATGTCAGACCCCATGAAGAGCTTTACCGGATCACTTAATCTCCTGGTGACTCCATGAGGTATGTACTAGTATCACCTCCATCTTACTTATAAGGGAATTGAAGTTATATATATATATTATATATAAGGGAATTGAAGTTACTTATAAGGGAATTGAAGTTAAGCAACTTGTTCTTTCAAATCCACAACCAGCATTCTTACACTGTGATAAAATGCAGTCCCTGCTAAGCTTCTGTGTCAAACTCTTCCCCAAAAACTTTGACTTTACCACCTCATTTTCATCAAAAGAGCTTGCCTCCTCCTTCAGAAAAAAAAAAACAACTTCAAATCTACCTCCATTTGCACTGTCCTACCCTCCTCCTCTTCAGAGTCCTGCTCCTCCAATCCCATCTAACTGCTGGAACTCAGAAACCAATACCCCAGGCCGGGCGCAGTGGCTCACCCCTGTAATCTCAACACCGCGGGAGGCTAAGGCAGGCTAAGGCAGGCAGATCACTTGAGGTCAGGAGTTTGAGACCAGCCTGGCCAACAAGGTGAAACCCCATCTCTACTAAAAATCCAAAAAAATTAGCTGGACATACTCGCTTGAACGCAGGAGGCAGAGCTTGCAGTGAGCTGAGATCATGCCACTGCACAGCCTGGGCGACAGAGACAGAGCAAGACTCTGTCTCAAAAAAAAAAAAAAAAAAAGAAACCAATACCCCAAAATATGGCACTCTGACATGCTGAACTCAAAAAGCCTCAAGGTCTCTCTGCTCCTTCCACCCCAGACTCTCCCAAAGCCAGGACAAAGTTGTTCCTCTGGAACTCTTTATCTGCCTACAGTCCAAACCCACTAAAAAGAATACTTGTGTTTTTCTTCCCCCCTCGCTAAGACTAACATGTAACCATACCTGAACAAACCATTTCACAAGGTGTTGTGTACCTCAGGATCATTCAAATTCCAAAGAGAACTATTAACAATTCCATTCTCTGTCCCCATTCCAGTCTCCCTAGTAACCCTTTATTGCCCTTCAACAGAATCTCCTTCTGGCCAAAGTTCAGTTTATTTAAAAACAAATAGAGTTGGACATGCTGGCTCAGGCCTGTAATCCCAGCACTTTGGGAGGCCAAGGCAGAATTGCTAGAGCCCAGGAATTCGAGATTAGGCTTGCAACATAGCAAGTCTCTACAAAAACAGAAAAACAGAATTTCTCTTCTACCCCTCCCATAATCTGTTTTGCCAGATGGTATATAAACTTATGATCTCTGTAGGGGGATGGGTAATCACTTTGTGGTTCTCCCAGTGTGCATGTTAATAAATTTGTATGCCTTTTCTCCAGTTAACCTGCTATTTGTGAGCTGATTTTTCAGCAGATCTTCAGAGGGCAAAGTGAAAGATTTTCCCCTTGACTCGTACACAATCAAGTTCCACCCTCCTTCCCTTCATAGCCAAACTTCCTTCACCAAACCTGCTTACTTCCACATTCATTCTACAATCCATTCTCCAAAGAGCAAAGGAACCTTTTCCAGATCATGTCACTTCCTTCCTTATAACCTTCAATGGCTTCCCATTCTTTTTTTTGGGGGGGCGGGGGATGGGGTCTCACTCCGTCACCCAGGCTGGAGTGCAGTGGTTCACTGCAACCTCTGCTTCCTCAGCCCAAGCAATCCTCCCACCCCAATACCCAACCCCAACTCCAAGCAGCTGGGACCACAGGCGCACACCACCACCACACTCACCTAAGTTTTGTATTTTTGTTAGAGACAGGGTTTCACCATGTTGCCCTGGCTAGTCTCAACCTACAGAGCTCAAGCAATCAAACCGCCTCAGCTTCCCAAACTGCTGGGATTACAGGCATGAACTACGGCACCGTGTGGCACCCCATTATATTCTTTTATTTTCTTTCTTTTCTCCCCCGCTCTTTCCTTCCTTCCTGTTTTCCTTTTTCTTTCTTTTTTAAATACTCTAGGCCTTTACTACGGGTCATTAAATTCTTGTGCAAGCTGGTTGTGGTGGCTCAACACTGTAATCCCGCTACTCTGGAGGCTGAAGTGAAGAACAGCTTGAACCCAGAAGGTCGAGGCTGCAGTGAGCTATGATTGTGCCACTGCACTCCATCCTGGGCTCAGCAAGACCCTGTCTCTTAAAGAAAAAAAAAGACTGAGCAATATTTATGGAGCCCCTAATAGATGCCAAGCAGTTTTAGGCACCTGGCATACTTCAGTAAATAAAACATCAAAAGTTCCTGCCCTCAGGGAGCTTATATTCTAATGGGGACAGAAAAGGAATAATGAACATAAGTAAATTCCATAACATGTTAGGTGATAAATATTAGCATAAAAAGCAAAAATTAGAGCAAGTGGGGAAAAAAAAAGAGTGCCAAGGTGGGGTTTAATGTTGCAATTTTAAAGACTGTGGTCAAGGTAGACCCAAAGCATTCTAAGTGAGTGCAAAGGCCCCAAGGAGGGTGCCTGCTATGTCTGTGGTACAGTAAACAGGCCAATGTGGTTAGAATGGAATGAGATGGGGCTGAGTGGTAGGTCAGAGAAGTAAACCAGATGAGGTGGGGAGGAGAGGGTCACAAAGTCCCTTATAGGCCATTGGAGTGATTTGGCTGCCACACCCTTGCTCTTAGAATAGAAGGCAGTCCTTTTACTACGGCCTTGTGGGTCCAATAATCCGGGCACCATCCGCCTCATCCCCTCTCACTGTGCTCTAGCCAAGGTTGATTGAATTTAGTTGCTTAAACACCTCAAACGTGTCTGTACATCTTGGGGCCTCACACAATCCATTTCCTGTTTGGACTCTTTTATGCTTTACCTAACATCTAATCATTTTTCAAGTCTTGACTGAAATGTCCAGATCAGGTCCCCTCATCTTATCCTATCATGTATTTCTGCCTTGTAGCTCTTACCCCAATGTAATTTCACATTACTTTGATTCTTTCCATCAGTGTGTACTTCCTGAATTTGACTGTAAAAAGCGACTTGAGTGCGAGGACTGATTTTCTTCTGTTGACTGGTGTGTGTCCAAAGTCAGTGCCAGGTAAACTGTACACAATAAATGCTTGTTAAATGAATTAATGGGATGGGGGATAGTCAAAAGAGTTTCCCTTTTTTAGGATAGGAGAAATCCAAACAGTTTTATTTTGTTGTTGTTTTTATAGACAGTGTGTCCCTCACTCTGCTGCTCTGCCACCCAGGCTGGAATGCAATGGGGAGATCATGACTCACTGCAGCCTCGATCTCTTGGGCTCAAGCCATCTTCTCGCCTCAGCCTCCCAGGTAGCTGGGACTACAGGTGCGCACCACCATACCCAACTAATTTTTAATATTTTTTTGTAGATGCAAGGTTTCACTATGTTGCCCAGGCTGGTCTTGAACTCCTGGGGTCAAGTGATCCTCCCACCTCGGCCTCCTAAAGTGATTATAGGCATAAGCCTCTGCGCCAGGCCCAAGCAGTTCTGAATAATGATGAAATGGGCTGAGCTGAGAGAAGCTGAAGATGAACTATAAACAAAGAGTAACAAAGGAGCATTGGAAGGCACAGGTGGATGGGAATCGGAGTGTTTAGGGAGGTACTAGTCTCCAATAGGAACCTCTTTTTTTTTTTTTTGAAACGGAGTTTCGCTCTTGTTGCCCATGCTAGAGTGCAAAATGGCGCGATCTCGGCTCACCGCAACCTCCGCCTCCCGGGTTCGAGACTCTCCTGCCTCAGCCTCCTTAGTGGGATTACAGGCGCCCGCACCATACCCAGTTAATTTTTTTTGTACTTTTAGTAGAGATGGGGTTTCACCATGTTGGCCAGGCTGGTCTTGAACTGACCTCAGGTAATTCGTCCGCCTCGGCCTCCCACAGTGCTAAGATTACAGGTGTGAGCCACTGCGCCCGGCCTAGATATCTCTTTCAAGCTCAATCACCCTCTAGGTCGACTATACGGCCTAGTTGCTTTTCAATTTATCCCTTCCTCGCCATCCATACTGCCAGCCTTAATTCAAGTTCACATTATCACTTGATTGGATTATTTCAAAAGCTTCCCTACCAGTCGGTCGCCCTACACCCTCCTCAGCCTCCTCCGACGGCTTACTCCCCGCCTCTTTCACTTTCTGGAGAGCACTGCGCTCTCCATCCTCTCTGGGAATTTACCGATGCCCAGAACACCCTTCTTTCCCCCACACGACCCTCTCCTAGCCTAACTCCTGGGCGTGCTTTAAGCTCAGCTCAGGCAGCGTCACCTTCTCCGGAAAGCCCAAACCCAGTCATCCCCCCACCCCCGGCCCACGCTGATGAAGAGAGCAGTACACCCAACCCCCGCGTTCCCGCAGCGAATGCGGGAAAGAAAATTTACCTCCAGCGCGCTCTAGCGCGCCCAGCTTTTCGGCGCACTTCAGGGGGCGTGGCTCGGGCCCATCCCGGCGGCGAGGCGGCAGCACCGGCCAATAGGCAATTAGCGCGCGTCGGGCTGCCTTCCCCGCGCCGGACCCGGGAGGTCTGAACGGAAGTCCGACCCTTCGGCGACCCGACGGCTAAACCCCGCGCCATCCCCGACTGCCTGAACCGCTCCAGGAGACGGAGCGCAAGGCCAGCTTACCCACAGACGACTCAGGCGGGAGACGAGCGGTGTCATGGCCGCCTACAGTGACGATGGCGCAGCTTCAGCCCCCGCAGCTTCCGACGGTGAGCGGCTTCCCAGGGGTAGCCTTCAAAGCCTCTGCGCTCTGGGAGAGGGCAAGGCCTCGGGCTCATAGTTCTAGAGACTCCTCAAGCTTCAGAGGACTGCTCCTTCCGCTTGAACTAGCCACGAGGAGACTACAAGTCCCATTGTACACCGCGGCTCGGGCTGCAAAAGCCTGGAGCGTTGGGAGCATGGGGCTGATGGAGGCATGGCGGGAGATGTAGTCTGGAGCTCATAACGGTTACTAATGATAGTTGTGATTCAGTTCAGTGGGGTGGATTGAGCATTGTGGTCCAAAGGAAGGTAGGACGTATTGGCAGCTCTGGTGTGTGGCACTATCAGGCTCTGGGATTACTGGGAACTGTTGCTTATGGCGCTGGGGCACCATGAGAACAGTAGTGTGGATTCTGTGGGATATTAAGGGAGCTGAGATCCTCAAGCCCTGCAAAATGTTTCCTGCAGGACACGGGAAAAAAGAATCTCAAAGGTCATCTAATCCAACTTTCTGCTCTATATATTGTGACAGCGAGGTGGGAAGTAATTTACCCAGACTCATACAAGCCACGGGAAGACCCAGGCTTCCTCCCCAAATTCAGGGCACTCTCCACTCCAAGGCCTGTGTGTAGAACACGTGGGATACAAAGGCTTGTGGGAAAAGCTGCCAATGGAAACTACCCCCCTCACCACCATCACCGTGGCCTAGCTTGCTGTCTGTTCCCCTGGGCTCTTTCCTTAAGCATGAACATCCATCACCCTCTTAACCCCCAGGTGGTGTCAGCAAAAGCACAACATCTGGGGAGGAGCTAGTAGTCCGGGTTCCCGTAGTGGATGTGCAAAGCAACAACTTCAAAGAGATGTGGCCATCCCTCCTGCTAGCCATAAAGACAGCTAATTTCGTGGCTGTGGACACGGTGAGAGTTGGAAAACAAGGAGGGCAGGTGTTTGTGAAGGGGCTGGTGCTAGAGGCCTGTCAACCCTCCCTTTACCTCCCCACAGGAGCTGAGTGGGCTTGGGGACAGGAAGAGTTTGCTGAACCAGTAAGTATAAGCCCTGTTCTCTTTAGTGCCAGCCCTCAACTGTGGAGGGGGGCGGTCACAGACCTGGGTGGTTTGGGTCCTTCATAAGGCTAACTCCCAGCCACAGCAACCCCCAAACCCAACCCCAAGGTGCATCGAGGAACGTTACAAGGCTGTGTGTCATGCTGCCAGGACCCGTTCTATCCTCTCCCTGGGCCTCGCCTGCTTCAAGCTACAGCCAGACAAGGTATGAGCTGATCTCACCCCAATCCTAGGTCTGGCTGTGGGGAGGAGGGTAGAGAGATTCTGGGGAACATCAGATATGAAGCTTTTTTCTCCCAAATCTGTTTTTTTTTTCTAACTTGATAGATTTTTTTTTTTCAATAGGTTTATGGGGAACAGGTGGTGTTTGGTTAAATGAGTAAGTTCTTTAGTGGTGATTTCTGGGATTTTGGTGCACCAATCACCCAAACAGTGTACACTGTGCCCAATGTGTAGTCTTTTATCCCTCACCTGCCTCCATCCTTTCCCCGCCGAGTCCATTGTATCATTCTTAAGCTTTTACATCCTCCTAACTTGGCTCTCCCAAATCTTGATATAGCAGACTTTCTCTTTCTCCCAGGGTGAACATTCCTATCTGGCTCAGGTGTTCAATCTCACTCTGCTGTGCATGGAGGAGTATGTCATAGAACCAAAGTCTGTGCAGTTCCTGATACAGCATGGCTTCAACTTCAACCAGCAGTATGCCCAAGGCATCCCCTACCATAAGGGCAATGACAAGGTAGGCCTCCAGATTCCCTAGCCTTGAGTGTGCCCTTCTGTGACTTTATTTCTTCCTATCCTAGGCTGGATGCCTGGGGAGAACCTGCTTCTTAGGGAGTATGGGGAATCACTAGTGACAGGGCTTGGGAAACAAGACTGCTAGGAGGGTAGGTAGCATTGGGTAGAGAGAGAGAGAGCGTTCCAAGTGGGCAAGCCTGGGATAAGTGCCCAGCAGAAGAGGCTCCCTGGGGGACTCTGTCCTCCTCATTGACCCCTTTACTTTCACCTAGGGTGATGAGAGCCAGAGCCAGTCAGTACGGACCCTATTCCTGGAGCTAATCCGAGCCCGCCGGCCCCTGGTGCTACACAATGGCCTTATAGACTTGGTGTTCCTATACCAGAACTTCTATGCACACCTCCCTGAGAGTCTGGGAACCTTCACTGCTGACCTGTGTGAGATGTTCCCAGCAGGCATTTATGACACCAAATATGCTGCTGAATTTCATGCCCGCTTCGTGGCCTCCTACTTAGAATATGCCTTCCGGAAATGGTGAGGAAATGGTTGAGGGAAAGGGGTGGGGCCTGATATGAGTTTATTTCATTCACTTAAGATATTTATTGAGCTCCTACCATGTGCCCAGACAGTGTTTTAGGTGCTGAGGATTCAGCAGTGAACAAAACAGACCAAAAAACCCTGCTTTTATGGAGCTTATATGCTAGTGGACCATTACCCTCTTGCGCTGTTGCAGTGAACGGGAAAATGGGAAGCAGCGGGCAGCTGGCAGCCCACACCTTACCCTGGAGTTCTGCAACTATCCTTCCAGCATGAGGGACCATATTGATTACCGTTGCTGCCTGCCCCCAGCAACCCACCGTCCTCATCCCACCAGCATCTGTGACAACTTCTCGGTGAGAGCACCCACCTATTTCTTGGGAGGGGAGGTTCTGATGCCTGGAGCCTCTTTCTAAGCCTCTTTCCCACCCCTAGGCTTATGGCTGGTGCCCCCTGGGACCACAGTGTCCTCAGTCCCACGATATTGACCTTATCATTGACACTGATGAGGCTGCAGCAGAGGACAAGCGGCGACGGCGACGACGTAGGGAAAAACGGAAGAGGGCTTTGTTGAACCTAGCAGGGACACAGACCTCTGGGGAAGCTAAGGATGGTCCTCCCAAGAAGCAGGTCTGTGGGGATAGCCTCAAGGCTGAAGAAACCGAGGAGGTGGCTGAGAATGAAACTAGAAATCTGCCTCACTCCAACCAAGGCAACAAAAATGACTTAGAGATGGGGGTTACGGCAGCAAGGCCTGAAATAGCTGATACAGCTACCTCAGAAGTGCCAGGGAGCCAAGCCAGTTCTAACCCAGTACCTGGGGATGGATTGCACCGGGCTGGTTTTGATGCCTTTATGACAGGTTATGTGATGGCCTATGTGGAAGTAAGCCAGGGACCCCAGCCCAGCAGCTCTGGACCCTGGCTCCCTGAATGCCACAATAAGGTATATTTGAGTGGCAAAGCTGTACCCCTCACAGTGGCCAAGAGCCAGTTCTCCCGTTCCTCCAAAGCCCACAATCAGAAGATGAAGCTCGCTTGGGGCAGCAGCTGATGCAACTTCCACCTAGCACTCAGGTGGATCGGAGGTATTTTGGGTCTTTCTAGCCTGTAAATGTCATACTCAACTACTACTGAGTTTAGGGGAGGGGGAGTGTCCTGACAGACATATCACTGCATTGCCCTGGACCTCCTCCTTTATCTCAGTGCCTGAGGTACAAGTAAGAAGGCTGACCAGCACCTGTAACACCGACTTTATTTTTAAGTCTGAAAATGTCTTGGGAAAGTTTTACAAAAAAAATCAACAGAAGCAAGTTATGAAAATATTTGACCAGCTTCATCTTTGGTTATTTCTTATTGCAGCTCTGTAAGGACAGACTGTTCCCAAAGTTCCAGCCATGGCAGGAAGGGAAGAAAATCAGTCCATGTATAAACCATTTAATCAACTGAATGTATCACATGTTGACAAATACATAGAAGCAGGCCCTAGGGCCTACAAAATCAGCCCCACTCCCAACCACAAGGTTGAAAGTCTTATGGGGCAGAACATTAAGACTCCTTTATAAATATGAAAATAGATTAATCAATGGGAAAAAGGTCTTTGAATAGGTTAGCTAAGAGCCATGACCACAACACTGCCTTGCTCTCCCCTTGCATAGAAACGTAGTGACGTGGTCTGACCATGCAGTAAGTGCAAACAGCAATTACTCAAGTGTCTTAGAATACTGGCAAGAAGCACCCCAATCTTCAGGTCTGGGAAACAGCCATGCCCATTATGCCCTCTTAGTCAGCTCCATGTTCCACTCAGTAGCTTACATGCCCCAAGAAAGGGCAAGAGACAGACCTGGGGTGGGGAAAGAACCGGGGTAATAGCTGCCTGCCAGCTCAGCCTAGAACTAGACATCCTCTGGTCCTGTCTGGGGAAGTGCACTGGAGGGGGTCCAGTGAGAGGCAGACCTCTTTGCCAGATTTCGGAGGCTTGGTATCAGCTGTTGGCCCTAACTAGGAAGGCCTCTCACTCCTGCCTCCCCTATCATACACAGCCAATGGGCACCGGGAGCCCAGAAGTTGAGCCTGGGTTGGCCTAGCCTGCCTACTCTGTAGGCTCCAGGGAAGAATCAAGGCTGTGCACCTAGGGGGCCATATGGTTTCAGCTGAAGGTCCATCCCCAAGGTGAGGCAGGGACTAACCCCCCTCACCCATCCTGCTTTCCCTGGGTTTGCAGGCCTATGCCTGAGGTGGAAAAGGTGACTGGAGTTGAGCCTGCTGGCCTTTCTTCTTCTACCTCCATCTCCTCAGAAGCACCCACAGGGCATGGACTGGTCCCCTGGGGCCTGGACCCAAAACCGTTTTCTTCCTGGAGACTGGAGCAGTCCATAGCCTCATGGGCTTGAGCAGCTGGTAGGGCAGATGCCCGGAATGGTGGGATCTCTTTAACTCTGTACTTGAGACTACTTAGGCGTGGTGGGGGCCCATCAGATAGCGATTCTTCCCGGCCCACAAATGGACAAGCCTCCTGATGCAAGAACTCAGGCGAACCAGGCAAGGAACGCCACCGGCGAATAGGTGGGGCCAGGGGCTCCTGCCAGTCAGCCAGGGGCATAGTTCCAGGCCCTGGTGCATCCAGGTCAAATACCAGAGAGATGACAGACTTGCTGGGCAGGTCAAAAAACTTGATCTTGCCTCCCTTGAGGTCCTGGCGAGCACTAAAAGGGTTGACTTTGGGGGTGCGGGCAGCATCATCTCGTGGCTGGTAGTATGGGTCCAAGACGCTCACTGTACGTGAGGGCTTACGGGAAAAGATGTCTGACTGGCTTCGAGACAGCCAGATGGTACGTCTTGGGCATGGTGACTTGTGGGGGATCTTGTCATCCAGTGAGCTTAGTCGCTTCACCCCAGGTGCTTTCTCCAAGAGTCCTGAAGAATAATTAAGTCTGGGTTACTCTCACTAGTCATGACAAATAGAAGCAGCATTTTACCACAGAATGTTTTCACTCATGAAAGCAAAGTTGATACCACAGCCCCGTTTCACCAATGAAGAAACAGACTCGGAGACGGGAAGCAGTATGCTAAGCCACAGCTCTTAAAGAGGCCAGTACTTTCTGTGTTATCTCCTTCCCCTCCCCTTTATTTCTGGACCTGGGATCCTGGCAATCACAATCCTAAGAGGAGAAGGCCCCACATCCAAATTTCCTCCCTTAGGGTTAGGTTTGGCTCCCTGGTCTAATCTCTTACCCTTGGCTGTGGGCTGCAGCTTCCTATCCCTCTCCTGCTCTTCTTCCTGTAGGCGGCTCAGAATTTCCTGCAGGGTCTTCCCAATCTCCACAAAAGATGGGCGCAGTTTGGGGTCCATCTGTAGGTATACACAACAGCCATGAGCCCTGCCCTCCATCTCCCACCCCAAAGATGGCATTTGAGTCTATTTCTGGCATCTTTGAAGATTCAGATGTGCAGCTAAGAGACCTTTTCTCAAGGCCCCAGACAATGAAGATACAGTTCAGGTCAGGGAAAACACTATTGTCTACTTCCCTCCCTGTCTTAGTGTTTGTCTTGTCACCTTGTCACAGAACCTTCCAAAAGTATGCTTATATTAGTTTATTCTGTTCTTGAGTTCTGCTCCTAATGTGTTTCTGGGAGGTATCTGAACAAAGCCCACCTACCCCTTGATCCTAACAGGTAAGGTCTAGCCCCAGAGCTATATATATGAAGGCCAAGAAGAGCCTTTCTCATATGCCTCAGGACCAGTTGGATCCACAGTCCAACAATAAAACTGGACCAGAGTTCCATCAACACCCAAGGCAAGGAGTGATGGGTCTATCCTACAGGCTGAGGACCAGATAATACAAAGCAATTTTTTTCTTTCCTTGGTCCAGGGCTCCGAATAGGTTAGCTAAGAGCCAGAGGGAGGAGAAGGAGGTGTGGTTGCTGTCACTACAGTGAAAATGAGGTCCCTTGGCTGGGCGCGGTGGCTCACTCCTGTAATCCCAGCACTTTGGGAGGCCGAGGCGGGTGGATCACCTGAGGTCAGGAGTTCGAGACCAACCTCAACATGAAGAAACCCCATCTCTACTAAAAATACAAAATTAGCCGGGCATGGTGGTGCATGCCTGTAATCCCAGCTACTCGGGAGGCCGAGCAGAGGCAGGAGAATTGCTTGAACCTGGGAGGTGGTGGTTGCGATGAGCCAAGATCACACCATTGCACTCCAGTCTGGGCAACAAGAGCGAAACTCCGTATCAAAAAAAAAAAAAAAAAGAAAAGAAAATGAGGTCCCTCATGAAGCTAATTAGCAGCCTCTCTGTACAGTCCTAACCAGATGAAAAGGGTTCAACCAGCCCCTGATGAAAGGCAGAGGGAGAAAGATACTCACATTACAGCAGTTGAAGGTAAGCTGCAGAAAGTCTGGAGGACAGTCTCCTACCATGTGCTGGAAGGCATCATAGTCCAGCCCGAAATTCTGTGGATGGGTATGGAAAGCCTAGGTAGACAGTTCATTAATCCCCCGACCCATCCTAGTCTACTCAGTAGAAGAGGTTGGGAGCTGCCCCTGACAACCAGCCACAGACAGTTCCAGCAAGTCCACCCCAGGAACAGAACAGTTTCATTGCTTCAAACTAGCCCCATCAGTGGCAATGATCCCCATGGTTGCAGCTCACCTCTGTGCGGGGAAGATAGTCCGGATCGGCCTGGATGCGGGCGATGATCTCGCAGAGGATGATACCATAAGAGAACACATCTGCCTGGTGGGTAGTCAGACTTTGGTTTCCCTCTTAATGGGTTGAGGGGTAGGGTATCTTCCCCTGCCTCTGCCTCGCCCCACCCCCCCATCTAACAACCCAGGCTTGGGTTAATATTGCCCATATTTCATCCAAGTCAGTCACTGGGCAGCTGCCAGGTACACCCCTGGTACCTTGTAGGAACATCTACCTGTTCTTAGTAGGAACATCTTGGACACTCTGCTAAGAGTAGATTCTAAGGAGAATCAGGGCTGAGCGCGGTGGCTCATGCCTGTAATCCCAGCACTTCAGGAAGCTGAGGCGGGCAGATCCCTTGAGGTCAGGAGTTTGAGACCAGCCTGGCCAACATGGTGAAACCCTGTCTTTACTAAAAATAAAAAAAAATTAGCAGGGCATGGTGGCGCATGCCTGTAATTCCAGCTACTTGGGAAGCTGAGGCGGGAGAATAGCTTGAACCCGGGAGGCAGTGAGCTGAGATCGTGCCACTACATTCCAGCCTGGGCAACAGAGTGAGACCATCTCAAAAAAAAGAAAAAAAAAAAAAGGAGAATCAGGCCTTGAGATCCTCAAAACTTACCTTTTCGTTATAGGGCTCATCTCGGAGAACCTCAGGTGCCATCCAGAATGGGGAACCCACCACGGCCAACTTCTCACTCCCCATGCTGTGGGGTGAGATTATACAGAAAATGAGCTTGCCATTGGCTGGTGCAATGGAATCTTTTGACCATTCCTCCATCCCAAGGATGGGTATAGGCAAGGACTAACCAAATTTAGGGAGCTGAAGTTGAGCTGTGACCAAGTCCTGGCCTCTGGGGAGGAGGCTAGAATTTTCCCTTAGCTTCAGCCCCATGTCCCTTGAACCCCAGCATCCAGTAGGGCTACATACCTGACATCGGGGATCTTCTCAGCCAGGCCAAAGTCAGCTACCACTGCAGAGTAACCATTCTCATCCCTCTTTATCAGGCAGTTCTAGGATTCCCAGGAAGGAAGAGAAAATAATGTGGCTCAGAAGTGGGGATCAGTCAGCCACAGAGTTACCACCCATTCCTCCCTTCCTACCACAGGGCACCTTCTTCTCTGCTTCTTGGTGAACCACACTCTTAAGCTGACCCCACTGGTCAGATCAGGGGCTCTAAGACAGCCAGGTGAGATTAGTTAATCCTGGGTCTTGGTTACATTTAGGCTGCCCTAGGATACACTTCACATTCCAAACACAATTACTCGTCTTTGCTTTCTAAGTGCTAGGCATAGTTTTAGGTGCTAGAAATAGCTAGACGAAAACAACCAAAATCCTTGTCCTCTTGGAGCTTGCAATATAGGGGAGAACAACAGACTATCAGGCCCCTGGTCTCCCTTCCTCCTTCCTCAGAAACAGACCCAAAGCCCAGGCCTGACCTTGCCAACTTCATATAAGCACAAGACAAGTGTCTAAGCCTACACTAACCTTCACTGTCCACAAGATCACAACCAACCTCTTTGGCATTAAAAGTCTATGATCTGGCTTTATCCAACTGGCCTAGCTGCTGTTCCCCTGTTCCTGGTGCCCCTATGCACATATCCTCATCCAAACTTGTCACAGACAAGCTTGACTTACCAAACCTGAACAGGTCCTTCAAGCCTTTGCCTTTGCTTACACTGTTCTGTTCCATTTGAAACATCCTCCCAATTATCCTTTTCACCTAAGAAAATTTTGTCTTTTAAGGCAAGCTACCTTTTTAGCCATGACCTCATCTTTCTCTCTCCCTCTCATCTCAACTTCTTTAGCTCCTCCTCTATGATACTCCTCTTACAGTCTAGCAGAAAAGCTATGAACCCCTCAGGAGCAAGTTCTGGTTTGGTCCTTCCTTCCTCACAGGTTTCAATTCATGAGACAGGCTGAGAATATGCTCACTGAACAAATGCTGTCTTCAGGTCAACCCAAATGACCTGTAAATAAACAAAGCAGCAACCACCTCTCCCCAAATAGCTGCTTTCAAAATAGCCCTACACTGCTCTGGCTCAAGAGGCACCTCACCCCACCCCCTTCCTTCAGAATAGCAGACAGCAGGGATCCTTGGCTCACAGAAACACTTCTGGAGCCAGCAAGGCCCCATCTGACCCAAACCAGCCCTCCCTCTTCCTTGCCAGCCTTAGTATCTAGTTGCTAAGACATGGCCAGGTCACTTCCTGCTTACTCCTGTCAGGTACAAATCAATCCCTTACTCTGGCCTTGACATGATTACACCATTCCCCTTCCCCAAGCTGGAAGGAGCCGTGATTTCATCCCTTCTACCCTGGATCACAGGTAGACATGCCTCATCTCTGGCTTCCAGGAAGGACAGTCCTCATGCTTGTCCTGGCTTTGGCTCTCTCATCAGTCCTGCTGGCTCAGCACCCCCCACTCCCTGATTTTGACTGTCTGTAAGAAGATGGGCCCTAGGCCAGCCTTCCTATCAGCCAAAGCCCCAGCTATAGGGCACCAGCCTGTGAGGCAGTGGCAGCTCAAATATGTCACCTATGTCTCTTCCTTCCCAGAAGCCTGCCTACACTAAGCAGTAAGAGAGGCCCAGTCTGATTTCCCTGAGGCAAGAGGTGACCTTTTCAGTTTCAAAAAGCAGCCCAGGCACTACTGCTGCCTGGTTCCCATTCCTCATTGTCCTCACACCTATTATACCACACTGCAGCAGTGACTTACATGTTTGCCTCTTCACGGGCAAGGAATGATTTCATTTGTCTCTGTATCTGTAACCTAGCACAGGCACCCAGAAGGAGCTTGGCAAAAGTGTGTTAAATGAAAGTTTGAGGGCCGGGTGCGGTGGCTCAAGCCTGTAATCCCAGCACTTTGGGAGGCCGAGACGGGCGGATCACGAGGTCAGGAGATCGAGACCATCCTGGTTAACACGGTGAAACCCCGTCTCTACTAAAAAATACAAAAAACTAGCCGGCCGAGGTGGCGGACGCCTGTAGTCCCAGCTACTCGGGAGGCGGAGGCAGGAGAATGGCGTGAACCCGGGAGGCGGAGCTTGCAGTGAGCTGAGATCCGGCCACTGCACTCCAGCCTGGGTGACAGCGCGAGACTCCGTCTCAAAAAAAAAAAAAAAAAAAAAAAAAAAAAGAAAGTTTGATCTGATGACTGAAGCAACGGGGCTTCTTTTAAAAGCATGTGTCAAGCTGGGTATGGTGGCTCATGCCTGTAATTCCAGCACTTTGGGAGGCCAAGGCAGGCAGATCACCTGAGGTCAGGAGTTCAAGACCAGCCTGGCCAACATGGTGAAACCCTGTCTCTACTAAAAATACAAAAATTAGCCAGGTGTGGTGGTGGGCACCTGTAATCCCAGCTACTCGGGAGGCTGAGGCAGGAGAATCACTTGAACCCAGGAGGCAGAGGTTGCAGTTAGCATGCCACTGCACTCCAGCCTGGGCAACAGTGAGACTCTGTCTCAAAAATTGAAATTACAAAAAGCATGTGTCAAACGTATACAATAATCATATATTCCACTCTCCATAGTGAGGACTGAGATGACAAGAGACTCAAAAGGGTGGCCATGGATGCATTTCCTGGAAACCTACACAAATTCTTCAGAACTGGGCCAGATCAGACACCTGAGAGAAGTACCTGAGGTGTCCTGGAACAGCTGCACAGTCAGTATTAACATTGAATAAAGCCACCTGAGTGGAGAAATGCCAAGTCTATTAATTCATGTTCACTCCAAAGCTGTTTCTGCAACAAAACACTTTCTATGTGACTTCACCTCTTTCCCCTCACCTCCAAAAAACTGACTCCATAAACTCAGTTAGGATCAGGCAGGAAAAGACTGATTCTACTGAAAGAATGAACAGTCAAGAGGTTCTTTTCATAGCACAGGGAGATCAGTGACCGAACTGCCGGACTCCTAAATGCCTCAGGGACTGCTACATTTCAAGTCTCTTAGAGGATTATCGGTTTTGGTGTGATATGTCCCATCCCTTACCCTCAATCCCACCATGTGATCCTGTACCTTTACCATAGCTCTTGTGTAATGACCTGCTGACTTAAATATCTCCACAACTAGAGTAGAGCCCATGAAAGGTAGAGATTGGATTCCCCAATATTGTGCCCTCTAATAGCATAGCATAAATAGTTCCCAGAAGCTGCTGATGGTTTTAATTATAAAAATTAACTGCAGGGTACACTAACAGTCATTCTCTACATCCCTCCAGCATTCAACATTGTTCCTAATTCATGTTCTCTTCACTCTGAAAATTGGCATTTTCTATTCCTCGTTGTGTGGCATAGCCTGAGACCATAACTGAATAGGCTTTTCATTCTAGTGAAATCACCTAAGTGGCTTCTATGCAGTCAACAATAACAACAGAAAAGAACTAAGAACTAAAGGTGCAATTCATAATTCATACTCATTCCCAACAGTAACCACAGAAGATCAGTAGTACTTTCCTGATGTTGGGCAGTAATGGTATTAAGCAGAAGCAACTACTTTCTCAGCTGCCCCCAAGAGCCAAGGCTCGGGTATATGTATACTGGTTACTCCTAGAGCTACTGATAAAAGCCTGTGTGTGGCTATTGGCATTTCTTCATAGTGCTCATGAACTGAGTGTTTTTAAAGCCACACTGCCTCCCACTTCCTTCTAAGTAAGTTCTTAGCCTTGCCACTGTAAAAGTCTGTTTCAGGCTGTTTCTTAGAAGTAATTACAAAATGAGACTGAACGGCTATATCTGACAGACATTTTACTCTTAGAGTATTATTGCAGTAGCTGCAGACATGAATCCTATAAAGGCAATACTACTTTCACGAGGCACGTTGATAGGAAACTTGGGATCTTTTTGCTTCCAACCACAGGCTCAGGATCATTTGGAAAAAGGCATCTACTTCTCTCTGTCCTGGTTTACCCATGTGGAACATGTTACCTCTACTTTAAATCCCTCCTGTCAGCTCTGGTCTGAGCAATGTGGACTGATCACTCCTGCAAAGTCAAGGACAGCATCTATTTTACAGACTGGGAACACGGAGTTCTAAGGTCATTGAAGTCATTCAGAGATGGGGACAAAACTGGGCCTGGGACCCAGAATCTCAGCTCTGGAGCAGGCGTTTCAGCCTCTTTGCTATCAAGCCCTTCCCTGAAATATGCCCAGGAAGCCTTTACTCTCATAGGCTCTATGCTAGGTGCTAAGAAAACAAAAGTAAATAAGAGGAGCACTTGAGAAACTCATATGCTGGTGGGAGATACAGACACAACAGAACAATCAAGTGATATGGAGTGTATAATATTAAAATGTAAGAAAACCTGATACTGTCCTTAAAGAAATAAAACACAGACCCAAGATGGACTATGAAGAGAGAATTTAGAAACCTCAGAGCCCTCTACTGTCCCTTTTGCTTTATTTCTCCTTGGGACTTTTTGTTCTTAGGGCCACTGCCACCACCACACAGGTATCTTGGGTGGGCTACTCTGGCCTAGGTGTAGACATACACTCCTCTCCCTAATTCCTGCAACACGGTTACAATGAGGCTGAAACATTCAGACAAAACTTTACCAGATAAATCTCAGAGATGATAAAAGGGCAATGAACACAGACAGTATCTCAAATTGGACAGTCTGGTTCATAAGACTCACTTGTTTGTCTTCAACTTGAGATCCCCTATAGTATACTTCCCAGCCTTCCTCTAGAGTTTGCAAAAGTCCTTTGCTTTCACCACCTGGAAGTATCCTCAAAACCTCCTTAAAGTCCAGACCCAAGAAAGTATAGCCCAGAAATATAGGGAGTTATTTCTCCTATGTTCCTAGTTTCTTGTCTCAAGCCAATTGACACTGGCAATACTCATTCCCCATTAGGAAAAGCAAAGGATAGTGGTCTTATCCTATAGTCCAAAAAGGTTAATTATTTTTGTAATACAGCACAACAAGCCCGGACAGAACCACACTTGGACACTAGTGCAATGGGACAAAGTGCTTTCAGGGCACAGAAGGGAATATGATGAACTCTTAGGGAGTGGAGGCTTTCCTGGAGGAAGCATAGCTACCCTGGCCCAGAGTGATCTTTCCTGCTCTGAAAACTTGTCGTCTATGTAGCTAAACAATTATAAAATGCTGTCCACTACTTTTTAGTTATTTGCCAATAAGACTGTACGCACCTCTAGGTCAGAAGTTCCTCTTTTCTAATATTCTTTCATCATTGCAGCCAGAGACAGGAGACACGTGTGTGTGTGTGTGGGGGGGGGTGGATATCTGTGTAACTGATACATATTTTGTCACAAACTCCCTCTATCTTAGAAAAAATGGTGCTTTCTGAGTAGGAAGCAAGGATTTGATATCTAAATTGATTCAACCCCATCCATTTACCTGGAACAAATGCATTTTTATTTTTATTTTTTCAAGACGGAGTCTCACTCAGTTGCCCAGGCTAGAGTGCAGTGGCACGATCTCAGCTCACCTCAACCACCATCTCCCAGATTCAAGCGATTCTCCCATCTCAGCCTCCCGAGTAGCTGGGATTACAGACACCCGCCATCGTACCCGGCTAATTTTTGTATTTCATTAGAGATAAGGTTTCACCATGTTGGCCAGGCTGGTCTTGAACTCCTGACCTCAGGTGATCTGCCCACCTCGGCCTTCCAAAGTGCTGGGATTACAGGCGTGAGCCACCACGCCCGGCCTGCACTTTTCTTAGTTTTGGTTTTCCAAAACATTCTGGGGGAGAAGAAATGGCTAATGAAGAGATAAGATATCACCTTTCAGGTCCCAACTGCCTAACTGTCCAGTTCTTGCAGACAGTAAAGTAGATAAAGGGCTCCTTATAACTAGGCCTCAGCTGGTTCCCAGTTTCTACTTGCCAGTCTTGTGCTCCTTCAGGAACAGTGCAGCTGACTACAAATGACTCTGCCACACACCAAAACCATTCCATGTGAGGCATCCAGGTACTTACTGCTTTAGGCTTTATTGACTCAGAGTACTGCTACTTCTGTTCCCTTTCAAGCTTTTTCTTAAGACAGGCTCCCCTCCCCTTCATCTAGGGCAGAAGGAGGAGAAGTATGTGCATGCATGTGTGAATATGTGTACATGTAGGTATTGAGGGTGGGGAATGAAGTGACAGCTATTCTTAGGCAAGTACAAAACTCTCATACACCTCCCTAGCAGACTTTAATTCAGTTCTTGGGCAGAAGTCATATTAGATATGTTAGATCGCCTTATAGCTCCCCCATCAATAATCAAACAGTATTATTTATATAAACCTTGTCATGATGGTATCTTAGGCCATTTGGCTATGAGGTGCCTGTTTTGTGGCATGGCCAACTTCCTCTGAAAGAGACTCTTTTCTAACCTGGTCACACAGCAATTTGGACAGCAAGAGTGCTACAGAGATCAGCTGATGCCAAAGAGGAACTGGCAGGGCAGCAGAAACTCAATCACACAGGCAGAAAATGGGTCAGTACATTATGGCCCTAAAAACCTGCATTCAAGTGACTAAAAATCACTGAACTCCTGCTCTTAGCTAAGACCTACATCCTGGGGGCCACGGGAAAGAAAATTGATAGGCCCCTATACTGCCTTGACTGCTGTCACTCCTATAAGGCAAGAATTTATTAACCTTTCTCATGTCATTTGCTCTTGTTACACATATTCAGGAGATTGAAGTTAAACATGAAGGCTCTCAAGATGTATGCGTTGGCTGGGCATAGTGCACGCATGTAATCCCAGCACCTTAGGAGGCTGAGGCAGGTGGACTGCTTGAGTTCACAAGTTTGAGACCAGTCTGGGCAACATGGCAAGACTTCATCTCTATTAAAAATACAAAAAAAGGCTGGGTACAGTGGCTCACGCCTGTAATTCCAGCACTTTGAGAGGCCAAGGCACATGGATCACCTGAGGTCAGGAGTTTGAGACCAGCCTGGTCAACATGGTGAAACCCCATCTTTATTAAAAATACAAAAAATTAGCTAGGGGTGATGGCGGGCATCTGTAATCCCAGCTACTCAGGAGGCTGAGGCAGGATAATTGCTTGAACCCACGAGGTGGAGGCTGCAGTGAGCCAAGATCACTCCATTGCACTCCAGCGTGGGCAATAAGAGCAGGAAAAAAAAAAGCCCCAAAAACCCAAAAATACAGCTAGGCATGGTGGTGCACGCCTGTGGTCCCAGCTATTCAGAAGGCTTGATTGCTTGAGCCCATGGGGTGGAGGATTGCTTGAGCCCATGGAGGAGCCCATGGGTAGGAGGATTGCTTGAGCCCATGGGGTGGAGGCTGCAGTGAGCCAAGATCATGCCACTGCACTCCAGCCTGAGTGACAGGGTGAGACCTTGTCTCAAAAAAAAAAAGTATATGTGTTGGCTCACTCAGCACTGAAAGGAACCTTCTGTAAGAAAATATAGGCTTATGGTGGGGCACAGTGACTCACGCCTGTAATCCCAGTACTTTGGGAGGCCAACGCGGTGGACTGTTTGCAGCCAGGAGTTCAAGACCAGCCTGGCCAATATGGCAAAATTCTTCCTTTACTAAAAATTAGCCAAGTGTGGTAATGCGCACTTCTAGTCCCAGCTACTCAGGAGGCTGAGGCACGAGAATCATTGAACCCAGGAGGCAGAAGCACTCCAGCCTGGGCAATAGAGTGAGACCCTATCTCAAAAACAGAAGGAAAAGATGTAGGCTTTCTAAGGACTAACTATAAAATGTAACGAATTATGTCCTCTGTGATTAAATGTTAAATCTGACAGCTTTCTTGGCAAAAGAGAAGGGTGGTATCTCTCAATGAGTTGTGAAAGTAAAGCCTTCATACCTTAGATGTGAGGTCCCGATGAAAAATGCCTTTGAAGTGAAGGTAGCTGAGGCCCACTGCTATGTCATAGGCCAGTTTTACCCTCACAGTCCAAGGCAAATGCAGGTTACTGTCTAGCAACTGTTCCAGGTTCCCGGAGTTGATATACTGCAAAACAGAAGGAAAACCCAGCTACCATTTATCAGAAATGTTTAGGCTAGTAGTGAAACCATTAGAGAGTAAACACCTAGAAGAGAGAGACTTTTTTTTTTTTTTTTTTAAGTTGTTGAGGGCTTATTCTGCCTCCAAACACTATAGTAGGTGCTGCACACAATGACACTTTCCTTTAAGGAGACCAAAATCTATTAAGGGACATAGACAAACAATATCATATAATAACTATTAAAATATAGTTATGTGCAGGTAGGACAACACCATGCAGTACCAAGGATAAAGCTAAACTGTGAAGGCATTTCAGAGGAAGATGCAGAGAGGAAATAAGGAGTCAGAAAGGATGACCTGGAGTAGCAGGAAAGAGGGACACAGAGGGAGCAGCATATGCAAAGTTACAGGTTAAGTGCATGATGCATTCAGGAACTTAATTTACTTCGATATGGCCAGAGTGCATTTATAGATGAGTCAGGAAGTGAGGCTGATACGTTTTGCTAAGATATGTGAACTTTATCCTGTCTATAGGAAACAAAAGAAGCATTTTAAGCAGGAGAACCACATGGTTATATTTGCTTTTTAAAGAAAATATTATTTTAGCAATGGTATGATAGATGGATTAGAGTGAAAAATACAGAGAAAGGGAAATAGGAGATTACTGCAATAATCCTGGTGAGAGCAGGGCATCTGAATCATGGCAATAGTAGAGGCACTGGAATGAAAGCAAGATTCAAAATGTATTTAGATGGCAGAGTTGAAAAAAAAATTGATAATTACCTGGATTAGAGAATGAGAGCAATAGGCTATTGGTCCCTGGATGTCATTATTAAATACCCAGAGAGTAAGGAGAGGAGTAGGTGTTTAGAAGATGAGGCAATGTTAAAAGGCAGTGAGTTCAGGCCAGGTATGGTGACTCATGCCTATAATCCTAGAACTTTGAGAGGTAGGAGGATCGCTTGAGCTCAGGAGTTCAGACCAGCCTGAACAGCATAGTGAGAGAGACTTAGTCTCTACAAAAAATAAACAGAATTGGCTGGGTGTGGTGGCTCACGCCTGTAATCCCAGCACTTTGGGAGGACGAGGCGGGCGGATCACGAGGTCATCCTGGCTAACACAGTGATGAGACCATCCTGGCTAACACAGTGAAACTCCGTCTCTACTAAAAATACAAAAACTTAGCCAAGTCTGGTGGTGGGTGCCTGTAGTCCCAGCTACTCGGGAGGCTGAGGCAGGAGAATGGCATGAACCTGGGAGGCGGAGCTTGCGGTGAGCCGAGATCACGCTACTGCACTCCAGCCTGGGCGACAGAGCGAGACTCCACTTCAAAATAAATAAATAAACAGAATTAGCTGGATGTGATGGTGCACACCTGTAGTCCTAGCTACATGGGAAGATCACTTGAGCCTGGGAGGTTGAGGCTGCAGTGAGCTAAGATCATGCCAATGCACTCCAGCCTGGGTGACAGAGTGAGACCTTGTCTTTAAAAAAAAAAAAAAAAGATAGTGAGTTCAGCTGGGAGAAGTTAAATTATTAAAGTTGCAGGTGCTTATTGGACAACCAAGGTGGAAATGATCTAAATACAGTCAGTTTGAAGTTTAAGAACAAAGTCTAAGTGAGAGACTTAATATTTAGGAGGCAAAAACATTGAGCTGAAGCAGTCTTGCATTCCAAGGTCATGCATGCCCAGGGTTTAACATGTAAGATGGGAAATTAACAGAATCCCAAGGAACAGGCAAGAATGTCAATAGGAAAACATTCTAAACGTTCAGAAGGACAGCCAGGTGCAGTGGCTCATGCCTGTAATCCTAGCACTTTGGGAGGCCGAGGCAGGCAGATCACCTGACATCAGGAGTTCAAGACCAGCCTGGCCAACATGGTGAAACTCTGTCTCTACTAAAAATACAAAAAAATTAGCTGGGCATGGTAGCAGGTGTGTGTAATCCCAGCCACTCAGGAGGCTGAGACAGGAGAATTGCTTGAACACGGGAGACAGAGGTTGCAGTGAGCCGAGATCGCACCATTGCATTCCAGCCTGGGCAACAAGAGTGAAACTCCATCTCAAAAAAAAAAAAAAAAAAAATTAGCTGGGTGTGGTGGTGTGTGCCTATAGTCCCAGCTACTCACAAGGTTGAGGTTGTGATGATCACTTGAACCTCAGGAGGTCAAGGCTGTAGTGAGCCATGATTGTGCCACTAGATTCCAGCTTGGGCAACAGAACGAGACCCAGTATATTTATTTATAGATAATAATAGCAGCTGTTATTTATATAGTACTTAAATTGTTTGAGGCACTGTTCTGAGAGTTTTGCATATATTATCTCATTTAATCTGCACAATAACCCTGTAGCTATACTGTTACTTTTTTTCCTTTTTTTTTTTTTTTTTAATGTCAGACAGGCAACATGCAGACATTAATAAGGTTTGAGGGTAATAAACCTCATACATGCACGTGAAAATCCAATAATCATGCTATGGACTACAAAAGGACTATATACTATTACTCCTATTTTAGAGAAGGCATTTAGAAATTAAGCAACTTGCTTAAGATTATCCAATTATTAAGTGGCAGAGACTGGCAGACTCTGCAGTCTGGCTCAAGTCCATATTCTTTACCACTACGTTGCACTGGAGAGTTAGAGACCACAGCATCTGAGTCAGAGAGCCTCATTCAGCACAGGAGCTCAAAAATGAATTTACTCAAACCTTATATGATGTATTATTTCCCTCCTCCTCCCAAGGGAGAAAAAGACAGAAATTCCTCTGAGCCTAAAATTTGTATCTTAATACATATTTTGGGGTACTATTGAATTTACAAAGGACTAGGGAACTTAATGGGATAAGAGGAGAAATATCTGAATTCTAGCCCAATTCAGCCTCCTAATAGCCATTTAACTTGGACAAATCAACTAATAAGGCTATCCATCTTTCACTTTTCTCAACTATAAGTAGGTATGATAATCCCGGATTCACCTAATTTGCAGTGTTATGAGAATCTAATAAAATACGTGAAAGTCTCATGCCTGTAATTCCAGCACTTTGGGAGGCCAAGGCAGGCAGATAACCTAAGGTCAGGAGTTCAAGACTAGCCTGGCCAACATAGTGAAACCCCATCTCTACTAAAAATACAAAAATTAGCCAGGCTTGGTGGTGGGTGCCTGTAATCCCAGCTACTTGGGAGGCTGAGGCAGGAGAATCGCTTGAACCCGGGAAGTGGAGGCTGCAGTGAAGCGAGATTGAGCCACTGCACTCCAGCCTAGGCAACAGAGTGAGATCTTGTCTCGAAAAAAAATATGTGAAAGTTGGCCAGGTGAGATGGCTCACTCCTGTATTCCTACCACTTTAGGAGGCCGAGGCAGGTGGATCGCCTGAGGCTAGGAGTTCGAGGCCAGCCTGGCCAACATGGTAAAACCCCGTCTCTACTAAAGATACAAAAATAAGGTGGGCATGGTGGCAGATGACTGTGATCCCAGCTACTCGGGAGGCCGAGGCACGAGAATCGCTTGAACCTGGGAGGCAGAGGTTGTAGTGAGCAGAGATCATATTACTGCACTCCAGCCTGGGCAACAAAAAATAAAATAAAACATGTGAAAGTGCTTCAAAAAAAATTTAAATGTCATGCGCCAAAAAGAACCAGTTGGGGGCAGCACCATGCAGCACTTCAGATCCTTGGAAGCGTCGATGGGTTTTGGCAAGGCAGAAAGAATGACTAAAAATAAATCTTCTAACTTCTCAAAAGGGAAACTTGTTGATCTGCTTCATCCTGCTTGATAATCCATCTTTGAAAATCTTAAAATAAGGCATAATGACGGCATAAGCACAGCGCCTTGCTCTCTTCATTCTAGTTGAGTCTGCCTAAGGTTCACATTTGAGGTGCCCATTTGCTGAAAAGAAACTGAGCTTGTGAACTTCAAGTTATAAGTGGGCAGTGAAGCTGACGTCTCATCATGCAGGCAGGTTTCTTTAGCTCTGAAAGTCAAAAGGTAGGCAGTGGTTCACTTCTTTAGCATGATGACAGTGTGATATGTCGGGCCTGTCTTCATGAGCCACTCAGGTTTCCCAACTGAGTGCCAGGCAGAAGACACTATAATGAAAAGACTGTATGTGCACTCTCTATAGGCCAGGTGAGGCCAGGACTCTTGGCTCTGGGAAACACTTGTTTACTCTGTTCAGCAATGTCTTTGAAGACCCTGGAAATCCATATGCAAAGCCAGAGGGTGGAGAGCACAGGAAAAGGTGACAAAAGATGAGGAATCACACTTGGCTAATAGATTCTGGCTTTTCCAGGCAAGATGGAAAAAGCGCAAACCAAGGATCAGGGAGGAAAAACAAATGGAATTTGCTTTTATAACCCATTTCTCTTGCCTGCCTTTGGTGAATAAATTAGTTGGGCTGATAAGCCTCTAGGCCCTCAGAAACCACTTCTCAATGTTTCAAGACCTTTACATGTATGAGAAAAGGAAATTTAAGATCTGCCAACAAGGAAGACTTCTTTTTTTTTTTTTTTTTTTTGATATGGAGTCTCACTCTGTCACTCAGGCTGGAGTTCAGTGGCGCCATCTTGGCTCACTGCAACCCACGCCTTCCAGGTTCAAGTGATTCTCCAGTCTCAGCTTCCCGAGTAGCTGGGATTACAGGCTCGTGTCACCAGGCCCAGCTAATTTTTGTATTTTTTTTAGTAGAGACAGGGTTTTCCCATGTTGGCCAGGCTGGTCTCGAACTCGTGACCTCAGGTGATCCACCCGCCTCAGCCTCCCAAAGTGCTAGGATTACAGGCATGAGCCACCGCACCCAGCCAGAAGATTTCTACACAGTCTCTGTGCCCATTAGCTGGAATGTTCACTTCTCCATAAGCAACTCGCAGTGCAGACTCAGCTGGTGTGGCTTCTAAACAAATCCCTCTGCAGGAAGCAGAGACAAGAGCAACTGTATTAGCATGTTCAGCTTTCCCAGACAGGGATAACAGCTGTTTTGCTTTCATTTTCAGCTAGACCACTCCCTCGGTCAGCCCTATAAAACAACCCAAGGCATTGGTAATACAGTTAATTATTACAGAAGTTTTAACATTTTTAATTGTTGTTATTTTAAGCTTTTAAGTTAGAAACCATAATACAGCCAATAAAATGTGTTACAGGTACTTCAATACCTCTCAGTGGCTGTTACCTTTTTCTATACCAATTTTAACTATACCAAAACCTGCCTCACTTCCTCATGGTCTAATAAAATAACAGAGTTTCTTGCATTTCATTTGTGTTTGACACTTGGTTTCATTACATATACACAGCCTTTTCCTAGAAGGCACTCAGTAACTTTTAAAAGTGTATTGGTAATTCAACTATATTATGTAAATAAACCTTTATTACTAAAATGCAAGAAATCATATGCCAACATCTTTTTAATATCACCAAAGGCACAGAGAAGTGGACATTCAGTTCTCCACTCAGGAATATCAATTCAGGTTATTTCTACAAACATTTATTGAGCACTCTTTCCCCTACTGCCACTTCCATATGAGAGTAAGAACTTGTCTCTTGGCCAGGCACAGTGGCTCTCGTCTGTAATCCCAGCACTTTGAGAAGCTGATGTGGGAGGATCGCTTGAGGCCAGGAGCTCAACACCAGCCTAGGCAACATAGCAAGACCCCCCTCTCAAAAAAAAGATGATAAATTATATGTTATATGTATTTTACCACGATAGAGAGAGTGTGTGTGTGTGTACAAGCGTCCCCATAGTTCTTTAGTCCCTTCCACTATGTAAGGACATAGCAAAAAGACAGGTATCTATGAACCATGAAGTAGGCCCTCACCAAACACTGAATCTGCCTGTGCCTAGATCTTAGATTGCCCAGACTCCAGAAGTGTGAGAAATAAGCTTCTGTTGTTTATAAGCTACCCAGTCTATGATATATTCTTATAGCAGCACAAATGGACTAAGACAACTGCCTAGGCTAAAGAGTATAGGTTCTTCCCACATATTCCCTATAGGGTCTGGTAGGTACCAATTCAGGCACAGACAAGCACATAAACACATCCATACAGAGAATATTCTGGACTGGCTCTAGGGAATATGTACCTCTCTCTGAGGTAAATGCACCCAGGACTCCAGTTCCCAATTCTTGCTGATTCTAGTCAGCTACAGTAGTCTCAACCAGTCATAACTATTCAGAACATAAGACAAAATAGTAGCTTTAAAAAATTTTGAATTATCAATGTACTGATACCTGCAACCAAATAAGCTTATCTCTGAACAGTGGCTCAAAGGCATTCAGAGAAGGTCTGGAGAAAATATCAACTGTAAGAATTATTATTCCCTTTTGAAAAATCTACCCAACTGGCCAGGAGTTAGGGCACTTACCCAAGGAAGATAACTGTGCTGCCATCCAACTAGCAGATAATTTGCTACCATCTAATTAGCAACATGGTACTGAGAAAGATTCATCCATCCTTCTATTCACCTACCCAAACACTGAAAACCTACAATGTGAAACACAAAGATAAATGGGGCCAGTCTCTGCCCACAGAGACTAGTCTAGCCTAGATGGTCTAGTAGAGATGCCATACAATCAACTAACACTTTTTTTTCCACACAGGAGAATAACATGATCAGATATGCTACATAGAAATATCATTCTTTTTTTTTTTTTTTTTTTTTTGAGACGGAGTCTCGCTCTGTCACCCAGGCTGGAGTGCTGTGGCCGGATCTCAGCTCACTGCAAGCTCCGCCTCCCGGGTTCACGCCATTCTCCTGCCTCAGCCTCCTGAGTAGCTGGGACTACAGGCGCCCGCCACCTCACCCGGCTAGTTTTTTTGTATTTTTTAGTAGAGACAGGGTTTCACCGTGTTAGCCAGGATGGTCTCGATCTCCTGACCTCGTGATCCGCCCGTCTCGGCCTCCCAAAGTGCTGGGATTACAGGCTTGAGCCACCGCGCCCGGCCAGAAATATCATTCTAACGGTAGTATAAAAATGTATGAAAAGATCAGAAACTGAGGCTGGGAGAAGAGTTAGAATAACCAAGGCCTGAATAAGACAATGGCAGCAAGAATGGAAAGGAGGTTAATATCTAAGAGACATTAGAGGTAGAATCAACAAGATTTGGTGTTTGTTCAACAGCAAGGAGTAACTGAAGAGATAAGGTATAAATACAAAGTCAGTCTAGTATGGTGTTTAGCTCACAGTACACAACTCATTCTCCCAATTAACAGTATCTTTTTAAATTTTATTTTCATTTTTTACAACAGGTAGAACCCACTATCAATAACTTACCATTCTCACCCCTCCCTTAGGTTATTCCGTTAGCTTTCTAACCTGTTTTCTTGCCCGCTTTTGCATCTTGAAAAGATTTAGCCCTCATTCCAATCCATTTTTCACAATATAGCAAAGACAGTCTTTCTGAAATGCCAACCTGAAGCCACTCTCTTGTTAAAATTATTCAGTGACGCTCTATTACTTGTAGGATAAAACCCACAATCCTCAGAAAGGCACACAAAGCCTTTCACTCCTGCTTATAAAAGTCTGACTCCTGGCCGGGCGCGGTGGCTCAAGCCTGTAATCCCAGCACTTTGGGAGGCCGAGACGGGCGGATCACGAGGTCAGGAGATCGAGACCATCCTGGCTAACACGGTGAAACCCCGTCTCTACTAAAAAATACAAAACACTAGCTGGGCGAGGTGGCAGGCGCCTGTAGTCCCAGCTACTCGGAAGGCTGAGGCAGGAGAATGGCGTAAACCCAGGAGGCGGAGCTTGCAGTGAGCTGAGATCCGGCCACTGCACTCCAGCCTGGGGGACAGAGCGAGACTCCGTCTCAAAAAAAAAAAAAAAAAGTCTGACTCCTGCTCACCTGCACATTTGTACACATTGCTGGTCCCTTTACCTGTAATATCCTTCCCCTTTGCCCACCTAGGCCTGGCTAATATTCACTCATTGTTGAGGATTTAATTCCATTTCATGGTTACCCATAGGCAGGGTTGGGGATAAGAAAGATAGTCTATGCAAAAGGAACACAAAGATAACAAAGCACAGAGATTAGTAATTATTCTTTTTTTTCTGTATAAGTAGGGGAGAAAGGATGAAGCTACAAAGTTAAGATGGGCAATATAATATAGTGGGGACTGCAGTTAGACTGGCTAGGATTGAATCTCATCTCAGACTATAATAGTTGCAGAGCCCTGAGTTGGTTACTCAGTTTGTTTAATATACATCTATAAAATGGGAATAATAATAGTGCCTAACCCACAGAGTTGCTGTGAAGATTCAGTAAGTTGATACACGTAAAATGCTAAGAATAATATCAAGGAAAGTCCTCAATATGTCAGTTATGACTATTTCTATTATTATTATATTTGTTATTAGTGCAGAAGTTCTGGAATACCAAGACGAAGCATCTACAGTTAATTCAGTAAATCACATGGGCCACTGAAGGTTTATAGGTAAAGGTATAATATGATCTAATGAGGGTTGAATTATATCCCCCCAAAAGATGCATGCAAGTCCTAAACCCTGGTAACTATAAATGTGACCTTATTTGGAAATAGGGTCTTTGCTGATATAATCAAGTTAAGATGAGGTCATATCGGAGTAGGGCAGGCCCTTAATCCAATATGACTGGAATTCTTATAAAAAGAGGGGCAAGAGATACAGGCACACAGGGAGAATTGTCATGTTAAGATAGAGGCAGAAATTGGACTGAGACATCTACAAGGCAAGGAACACCAAAAACCTACCAGAAGCTAGGAAAAGGCAAGGAAGGATCTTCCCGTAGAGCCTTCAGAGAGAACAGGGCCCTACCAACACTTTGATTTTGGACTTCCAGTCTTCCGAACTCTGAGATAGTAAGTTTCTGCGATGTCACCCACATTGTAGTGCTTTGCTATGGCGGCTCTAAGAAACTAATACATGACCCAAACTGCCTTTTAGAAAGATCATTCTGGTAGCAGGATAGAGAAGGAACTAGAGGCAGGTTTGGAGGGTACTGCAACAGCCAGATGAGAGGTGACCAACATCTAACAGTGCTATTTATGGGCAATAAAAAGTTGGCTATAGTCAGAATATAAAGCTTTTTAGCAACTGAGTGATAGATATGAGAAATAAGGAAAAAAGAGTCAAAGACATCTCAGAGATTCCAAATTGAAAGGTTCAGACAGCAATGGAAAAATATTTCAGAATCTTAAACGACTCGATGTGCCATCAGTAAGTCAGAAACCTGTCATAAACCAGTATCAATGTCAAACAGCCAAATCAGTGGCTTGTTGGCACTCTACTCTTTGGAGGGGCTCTTTGCAAAAAAGGGTTTGGGCCCCGACCTAGTTTTCACTGTAGCCCAACAATGTTTTTGTGCTGGCCACTGTATGTTTGTTGGTAGGCTTCAAACACAAAGGCTAGCCGACATCCCATCCTGCTGGCTTGGGTTAAAGAAGAAAAGAAAGCTTTGTTACTGCTCTGGGTAATTCCAGGACAGACATCCCAAGAGTGCCCTGTGGGAGGCTTGTGCTCCAAAGAAGCCTCCTGTTCTCAGCTCAAGAATCCACAGCCACTACAAGCGTACATCCGTATATCTGCCAAGGACTAAATTTGCTTACCACTCCAGGAGGTTCACCAGGGCTTGCCTAACTGAAACAGTCAGTAGTAATGAGCTGACTCAAAAAGAAAAAGGGAACACTAGATCAAGCCACAGAGTAAAATGTTCTTAATAACCCAAAATATATTTCAGAATATTTAAGTGTTTAACTCTTGGCCTTCATATATGCTTACTGAATATCCTTCTTCATGCCCTCCTTCATGGCTTTGCTAATTCTTATTCATCCTTCTTATTTATTTATTTATTTTCATTTTTATCTTATTTTTTTGAGTCAAAGTTTCCCTCTTGTCACCCAGGCTGTACTGCAATGGCACGATCTCAGCTCACTGCAACCTCCTCCTCTTGGGTTCAAGTGATTTTCTGAGTAGCTAGGATTACAGGAGTGCACCACCACACCTGGCTTCCTCTTCTTTTTTTTTTTTTTTTTTTTTTTTTTGAGACAGAATCTCACTCTGTCACCCAGGCTGCAGTGCAGTGGCACAATCTCAGCTCACTGCAACCTCTGCCTCCTGGGTTCACACGATTCTCCTGCCTCAGCCTCCTGAGTAGCTGGGATTACAGGGGTGCACCACCACACCCAGCTAATTTTTGTATTTTTAGTAGAGATAGGGTTTCACCATGTTGGTCAGGCTGGTCTTGAACTCCTCATCTCATGATCTGCCCACCTTGGCCTCCCAAAGTGCTGGGATTGCAGGCGTGAGCCACCGCACCCGGCCTAATTTTGTATTTTTAGTACAGATGGGATTTCACCGTGTTGGCCAGGCTGGTCTCAAACTCCTGACCTCAGGTGATCTGCCTGCTTCAACCTCCCAAAGTGCTGGCATTACAGGCATGAACCACCACACTGGGCCTTATTTATTTATTATTTTTTGAGACGGAGTATCACTCTGTCGCCCAGGTTGGAGTGCAGTGGTGCGATCCCGGCTCACTGCAACCTCCACCTCCAGGGTTTAAGCAATTCTCCTGCATCAGCCTCCTGAGTAACTGGGATTACAGGCACGGACCACCACACCCATCTAATTTTTGGTATTTTTAGCAGAGACGGAGTTTCAACATGTTGACCAGCTGGTCTCAAACTCCTGACCTCAAGTGATCTGCCTGCTTCAGCCTCCCAAAGTGTTGGGATTACAGGTGTGAGCCGCCACGGCCAGCCACTTATTCATCCTTCTGAACTCATGGAAAGCATTCCTTGATACTTCATCCCATTCTTTGTGCTAGGCTGGGCACAGTGGCTCATGCCTGTAATCCCAGTACTTTGGGAGGCTGAGGAGGGAGGATTGCTTCAGCCCAGGAGTTTGAGCCCACTCTTGGTGCCACTTTAGCATCCTGCACATGTTTCTACTATTGTTCATCACACATCACACTGTAGTATAACATTTATGGCAGGAACTAGGTCCTGCTCAATTTTGTAAGCCCCTTTGTAAAACTCAGTGAAATTGTTGAACAAACAAATGCATAAGTAAGTGCATTTAAATAAATGGAGGTGGGTTTTAAGTTCCCTCTTTTATTGGAAGCCCCACCCCCCCAATTTAATCATTAAAATGTAATTTAAGATATAAAAGAGAAATGTGCTTTTAGAGGAACTTTCCAATAAATATCATGCAAAAACAAATATTTAATAATGCTGGCTGGGCGCAGAGGCTCATGCCTGTAATCCCAGCACTTCTGAAGGCCAAGGTGGGCAGACTGCTTGAGCTCACGAGTTCGAGACCAGCCTGGGTAACATGGTAAAACCTTGTCTCTACAAAAAATACAAAAATTAGCCGGGCATAGTAGTGCATGCCTGTAGTCTCAGCTACTCAGGAGGCTGAGGTGGGAGGATGGCTTGAGCTGGGGAGGCAGAGGTTGCAGTGAGCCAACATTGCAACACTGCACCCCAGCCTGGGCATTAGAGCCAGACCTTGTCTCAAAAATAAATAAAATAAAATAAAATAAAATAAAATAAAATAAAATAAAATAAAATGTTCAGTAATGTCTACTCAGACAAAGAAAGGCTCAGGCAAGACTGAGTCTGATCTTCTACATTGAGGAGACCATGTTGATTAGTGTTACGTTCAAAAAAACCAATTCCGAAGTAATGCATACACAGCTGAAAGAAGGAAGTATTCCAGCTGCACCCACCAAGTTTTCTATATTTCAGTAAATGGCATCGCCATCCACCTAGAGACTGGGCATCATTTGGTTCCTCATTCTCCTTCTTTTTTTTTTTTTTTTTTTTTTGAGATGGTGCCTGCCACCATGCCTGGCTAATTTTTTGTTTTTAGTAGAGACAGGGTTTCACCATGTTGGCCAGGCTGGGCTCGAACTCCTGACCTCAGGTAATCTGCCCACCTCAGTCAGCCTCTCAAAGTGCTGGGATTACAGGCGTGAGCCACCACACCTGGCAGAGCACTTTCATAGTTACCTCATCTGACCATTGTAATATCTTTTTTTTTTTTTTTTTTTTTGAGATGGAGTTTCACTCTTGTTGCCCAGGCTGGAGTGCAATGGTGCGATCTTGGCTCACTGCAACCTCCACCTCCTGGGTTCAAGCAATTATCCTGCCTCAGCCTTCTGAGTAGCTGGGATTACAGGCGCCCGCCACCACATCCGGCTAATTTTTTGTATATTTAGTAGAGATGGTTTTCACCTTATTGGCCAGGCTGGTCTTGAACTCCTGACTTCAGGAATCCACCCACCTTGGCCTCCCAAAGTGCTGCGATTACAGGCGTGAGCCACCTCACCTGGCCTGACTATTATAATATCTTGAAACATTCTTGTCATTTTTCATTTTTGGGTTTTTTTGGGTTTTTTTTTTGTTTTTGTTTGTTTGTTTGTTTTTTGAGATGGAGTCTTGCTCCATTGCCCAGGCTGGGCTGTAGTGATGCAGTCTTAGCTCACTGAAACCTCTGCCTCTGGGTTCAAGCAATTATCCTGTCTCAGCCTCCTGAGTATATGGGACTACAGGCACCTGCCACCACGCCCAGCTAATTTTTGTATTTTTAGTAGAGATGGGGGTTTCACATTGGTGGTCAGGCTGGTCTCGAACTCCTGACCTCAGGTGATCCACCCGCCTTGGCCTCCCAAAGTGCTGAGATTACAGGCATGAGCCACCGAACCTGGCTGGTTGTTTGTTTGTTTTTTGAGATGGAGTTTTGCTCTTGTTGCCCAGGCTGGAGTGCAATGGCGCCTTCTTGGCTCACTGCAACCTCCACCTCCTGGCTTCAAGCAATTCTCCTGCCTCAGCCTCCCAAGTAGCTGGGATTACAGGTGTGTGCCACCATGCCTGGCTAACTTTGTATTTTTAGTAGAGATGGAGTTTCACCATGTTGGTCAGGCTGGTCTCAAACTCCTGACCTCAAGTGACCCATCTGCCTTGGCCTCCCAAAGTGCTGGGATTATGGGTGTGAGCCACTAGGCCAGCCCAGAGAATTTACATAACTTGCCTATGATTATTCAGCTAGTAAATAGTACAGCCTGGATTTGCATCCAAGCCTTGCGACCTCAAAGCCTGGGTTTCTTCTACCCTAGGAGTGTACACTCATGTAGAGAAGCTAAAGCAAAAAAAGCTTTAATAAATGAAAGAATGGGGCTGACTGCAGTGGCTCACGCCTGTAATCCCAGCACTTTGGGAGACCGAGGCAGGCGGATCATGAGGTCAAGAGTTCGAGACCAGCCTGGCCAATATTGTGAAACCCTGCCTCTACAACAAAATTAGCTGGGCATGGTGGCAGGCGCCTGTAATTCCAGGCACTCGGGAGGCTGAGGCAGAAGAATCACTTGAAACCAGAAGGTGGAGGTTGCAGTGAGCCGAGATTGCACCACTGCACTCCAGCCTGGGCAACAAAAGTGAAACTCTGTCTCTAAATAAATAAATAAAAAATAAATAAATAAAATAAAATAAAGAATGTGTAATAACAAAAGTACAAAAATTCTATATAGGAGAAGATTAATGGAAGGAAACATTATGATCAAATGAGTGGTGGCAGTGGAGGCGGGTAGAGAGGATGTGGCCAAGAAAAATAATCAGGAAAGGTTTTATGGGGAAATAAGTGGACTTTGAGGCCAGGTCTTGAAGGAAAGATGATTTTTTTTTTTTTTTTTTTTTTGAGATGGAGTCTTGCTCTGTCACCCAGGCTGGAGTGCAGTGGCAAGATCTTGGCTCACTGCAACCTCCACCTCCTGGGTTCAAGCAATTCTCCTGCCTCAGCCTCCCCAGTAGCTGGGATTAAAGGTGTGCACCACCACACCTAGCTAATTTTTGTGTTTTTAGTAGAGATGGGGTTTCACCATGTTGGCCAGGCTGGTCTCAAACTCCTGACCTCATGATCCACCTGCGTCGACCTTCCAAAGAGATGGGATTACAGGCGTGAGCCACCACATCCAGCCAGGGAAGATAATTTATATGGGACAGAGGGAAAGAGTATATTCTAGGTTGAAGAAACAATACGGATAAAGAGGCAGGAAAACACAGACCATGTTCAGCACACAATAAGAAATCCAGTTTGCCTGAATTATAGAGTACTTGTTAAAGAAGAGGAGAACTAGGAGAAAAGTAGTATTATGGTAGGGTATAAAGGACTAGAATATCAGGCTGAGTTTATCCTGAATTCCATTTTTAAACTCTAGCTGTGAATCAAAATAATTTGTAGAACTTTATTTATTTATTTTTAAATACAGATATTTGCATCTCACCCAAGACTTTAATCAATAAGGAAATCACTGAAGGTTTTTGAGCCAGGAAATGCCATTGATTGTTAATTTATTTATTCAATCAACAAATATGATAAGCAGCTACCATTTGTCAGGCACTGTGCTAGGAACCAAAGGATGTCAATGTAAATAAAACAATCCCTGCCCTCAAGGACTTTATAATCTACACATATGAACAGTCAGCTGAAATCAAAGATAAATTCTATTGTATTATGGGAGCACATAGGAGGGGTACCAAACTAATCTTGGAAGATCAGACAAGGCTTCCCAGAGAAAATGAATTCTAAGCTGGGGCCTGCAGAATTGGTTGGGCCGGGGCGATGAAGAGGTGTGTTCTGGGCAAAGAAAAAATCTGGTGCAGAGCTCCAAAGGTGGAAAGGGTCATGTTCCATTTGTGGAACTGAAAGAAGTTCAGTACAGCTGTAGCGCCCAGTTGAGACAGGAGCAGAGAGGCAAGAGAAGTGAGCAGTGAGGCCACAGAGATAAGCAGTAGCAAGATCAGTTTTGACTTTACCCTGAGGACAATGAGGAGCCATAGAAGGGTTTTTTCAGGGAGAAACAAAATGATACTGGCATAAAAACAGACATATAGACCAATGTAATGGAATAGAGAGCACAGAAATAAACACCTATCAATTGGGAAAGGACAGTCTTTGCAACAAATGAGAAATGCAAATCAAACCACAATGAGATATCACCTCACATCCATTAAGATAGCTACTATCAAAAAAAAAGAAAAAAAGAAAATAACAAGTATTGGTGAGGATGTGGAGAAACTGGAACCCTTATGCACCGTCAGTGAGATTGTAAAATGGTGCAACTGCAGAAAAAAAATATAGCAGTTCCTCAAAAAGTTAAAAATAGAACTACTATACAGTCCAGCAATCCTACTTCTGGGTATGTACCCAAAAGTCTGGAAAGTAGGGTTTCAAAGAGATATTTGCATACCCATGTTCATAGCAGCATAATTTACACTAGCCAAGAGGTGAAAGCAACACAAATGTTCATTGACCCATGAATGGATAAACAAAGTATGGTATATACGTACAATAAAATATTTATGCAGCCATAAAAAGCAAGAAAATACTATCACATGCAACAACATAGATGAACCTTGTGGATATTATGGTAAGTGAAATAATGCGATCCCCAAAAGACAAATACCATATGATTCCACTTATATGAGGTATCACAATTAGTCAAATTCATAGAAACTGAAAGTATAGGCTGGGTGCAGTGGCTCATGCCTGTAAATCCCAGCACTTTAGGAGGCTGAGGTGGGCGAATTGCCTGAGCTCAGGAGTTCGAGACTAGCCTGGGCAACATGATGAAACCCCATCTCTACAAAAAATACAAAAAAAAAAAAAAAATTAGCTGGGCATGGTGATGCACGGCTGTAGTCCCAGCTACTTGGGAGGCTGAGGTGGGAGAATCGCTTGAGCCTGGGAGGTGGAGGTTGCAGGCAGCCGAGATCACACCACGGCACTCCAGCCTGGGTGCCTGGGTAACAGCGAGACCCTGTCTCAAAAGTAAAAAAGAAAATAGAATGGTTGTTACCAGGAGCTGGGAAGAGGGAGAAATGAGCAGTCGTTGTTTAATGGGTATAGAGTTTGTTTCACAAGATGAAAAAGGCCAGCCATAGTGGCTCACTTCTATACTCCCAGCACTTTAGAACAAGGTGGGAGGATTGCTTGAACCCAGGAGTTTGAGACCAGCCTGGGCAACACAGCGAGACCTCATATCTACAAAAAATAAAAAATTAGCCAGATGTGGTGGCACATGCCTGTAGTACCAGCTACTTGAAAGGCTGAGACAGGAGGATCACTTGAGCTTGGGAAATGAAGACTGCAGTAAGCCATGATCACTCCACTGCATTCCAGCCTGGGTGATAGAGTGAGACCCATCTTATTTTTGAAACAATAACAATTGAAAAAAGATGAAAAAGATCTGGCAGCCGGACGCGTGGCTCATGCCTGTAATCCCAGCACTTTGGGAGGCCGAGGCGGGCAGATCACCTGAGCTCAGGAGTTCAAGACCAGCCTGGGCAACATGTGAAACCCTGTTTCCACTACAAAATACAAAAAATTAGCCGGGTGTGGTGGTGCATGCCTGTAATGCCAGCTACTCGGGAGGCTGAGGCAGGAGAATCGCTTGAACCCAGGAGGCAGAGGTTGCAGTGAGCCAAGATCGTCCACTGCACTCCAGCCTGGGTGACAGAGTGAGACTCTGTCTCAACAACAACAACAACCACAACAACAAAACAAGATCTGGCCTGGTACAGTAGCTACTGTCCCTGTTACGTGGGAGGCTAAGGCAGGAGGACTGCTTGAGCCCGAGAATTTGCGGCTGTAATATACTATGAACTCCAGCCTGGGCAACAGAGCAAGACTCTGCTTCTTTCTTTAAAAAAAAGAAAAAAAGGCCAGGCGTGGTGGCTCATGCCTGTAATTCCAGCACCTTGGGAGGTCGAGGCGGGAGGATCACCTGAGGTCAGGAGTTCGAGACCAGCCTCAACATGGAGAAACCCTATCTCTACTAAAAATACAAAATTAGTTGGGCGTTGTGGTGCATGCCTGTAAACCCAGCTACTTGGGAGGCTGAGGCAGAAGAATTGCTTGAACCTGGGAGGCGGAGGTTGCGGTGAGCCAAGATCGCGCCATTGCACTCCAGCCTGGGCAGCAAGAGCGAAACTCCGTTTCAAAAAAAGAAAATAAAAAGGTCTGGAGATCTGTTGCACAACAATGTGAACATAATACTAACTACTGAACTACATACTTAAAAATGGATAAGATGATTCAAAACAAACAAAGATTTGTATTTCAGGACCACTCCAGTTGGCAATATAGACTATAGATTTAAAGTGTGAAACAAGACTGACAGAGAGACTAGTTAAAAGGTTATGGCAAGAGATGATGATGGCAGAAGGAATGGTGTAAGATAAATAGTTCAAGATAGTAAAGAGGTGAGATGAACAGTACATGGTGATTGATAAGATTTGGAAAAGGGATAGATTAGGGAGAAAGGAAAAGGAAACTATCATTTGTAGAAGAGCCAAGCACTGTATTAATACTTTTGCAAGTTATTAATTCATTTAACAAACATTTATTGAGCAGCCACTTGTGCCTAGTATTACAGAAGATTTTACACAATCATTCTGCCACTATCATAGAACAGCTTCTCATTTTTTGAAGTTCACTAAACTAGCCCTTGACACAGTACCTGCTTAATAATTATTTGTTAAGTAGGAAACAGACACAAGCAATTGCATTGAAATGAGCTAAAATGAGCAAGTAAGGAAATAAATGCCTATGATTGACTCTGGAAACCACTGATCTAAGAATTTATTATCTAAGCAAATAATGGTGACCAGGATAACAAGAAAAAACCACATAAAGAGAAAAAGAAAGTAAATACAGAAAGTGTAGACAGTGATTATGTATCAGGCACAGGGATGCAGAACTGCCCCTGAGTAGTAGCAATGTGTGAGAGGTATATCGGGACACCCTCCTTCCATGGTCCTACTTGCTGCAGATTCCAAAGTTGGAACAGCTCCCAGGAGCCAACATAGAACCAACTCCTGGGAATGATACCACTTATCGAGTTAGGAAAATTACACTTGGCAAATCTATTAGAAACACATCTAGCCTAAACTCAAAAAGAACTCTGTGAATTCAACTGTCGCACTAGTTTAACAATCATGAGGGGATTAGGAGAAAGATTAGCTAGAAATCCTCTGAAGAACTTTCTAAATCCTTCTGCTGTCCTCATACTACCAATGCTGTAAAGAGATTCATCAAATGGATGGCCAAAACGACCTTGAAAGAGGCAGATATCTTTGCAGCTAACAGTTTACTGTTAAAAGCTCAAGTGTTGGGGAGGAGTACCCATTTATCCATTTTCCATTTACCCAACAAATATTTATTGCATGCCTTTATGCTCCAGTTACTGACAATTCAGCAGTGAACAATAGCCAAGCCCAAGGAGCTCAAAATCTATAAACCTGTAAGTACAGGATTATAGTCAGCCAAAATTTGATTTAAATCCTAGCTCAGCTACGAGACCTTAGCTAACTTAATCTCTTTCTGAGCCTCAGATTTGTCATCTGTAAAATGGGAAAAATATTACCTATTTCATAGGATTGCATGCTAATTAAATAATATATATTGAGAGGGAGAAAAAAAAAGCTTAGCAGACCCTGGCACATAGAAAACATTTACTATGAAAAATCACTTAATGATTTTTTTTATTTTTGTTACTCAGGAGATAATACAGCAGTTGAAAAATGCCTCCTTCCAAATCAATGAAACACTCTCTAATGAAAATGTTGATAAACAGGGTATGAACAAGGAAGGTATCACTCAGAGTACTCCTTCAGACACCAGTACTCTATGAAGATATCTCAACTCGAATGTTCAATAAATATCTCAAACTGAACCTATTCAAAAATGACCTCTTGGTCATCTCCCATTGTGTACCTCCTATAGTCTTCCCCATCTCCATTAATGGCAACTCTATTTTTTAGGTGTTCAGGCCAAAAACCTCAGAGTTATCCTTGACTTCTCTCATCCTCTCATACC
The DNA here is from genome assembly GCF_037993035.2 of Macaca fascicularis. Taxonomy (NCBI): domain Eukaryota; kingdom Metazoa; phylum Chordata; class Mammalia; order Primates; family Cercopithecidae; genus Macaca; species Macaca fascicularis. The sequence continues at coordinate 189,351,703 of NC_088375.1, read as the reverse complement.
CCACAGCCAATGCATCAGGAAAGCCTATTTTTTTGCTTTTCTTCTACTTTCAAAATGGATCCAGAATTCCCAGCTCCACTGCTATCATTCTGGTCCATTACCATCAACTCTCACCTTTTTTGTAGCCTTTATCTATTGCACAGACTTTATTGTAACAGTCTCTTAACTGGTTTTCCTGCTTTCATCCTTTCTCTTTTTTCAGTCATTCACCAAACAGTAGCCAGGATGATCCCATTAAAGAATGTCACAAAAACCTCAAAAGACTTCACAATTCATCCTGAGTAAAATCTAAAGTTCTTACAGCAGTATATATGAGACTCTGATCTAGCCAGTGTTTCCTCTCTGACTCCATCTACTACTGTTTTCCTCAAGCTCTCCACTGCAGTCACATCACCCACCTTGGAGTTATTCAACCGGACCAGGCACACTTCTGTCTCCATGCCTTTGCACATACTATTCCAACTACCTACAACACTTTCATATCCACACAGTTAGTTTCTTCACCTTCTTAAATTTTTTTTGTGTGTGTGAGCCACCACACCCGGCCCACCTTCTTAAATTTTAGCCTCTTTTGTGATGCCTTCCCTGTCTACATGTTGAAAATTGTAATCTTCTGCCGGGCGCGGTGGCTCATGCCTGTAATCCCAGCACTTTGGGAGGCCGAGATGGGCGGATCACGAGGTCAGGAGTTCGAGACCAGCCTGACCAACATGGTGAAACCTTGTCTCTACTAAAAATACAAAAAATAGCCGGGCCTGGTGGTGAGTCCCTGTAATCCCAGCTACTTGGGAGGCTAAGGCAGGAGAATTGCTTGAACCTGGGAGGCAGAGGTTGCAGTGAGCCGAGATCGCGCCACTGCACTCCAGCCTGGGCAGCAGAGCGAGACTCCGTCTCAAAAAAAAAAAAAAAAAGAAAAAGAAAATTGTAAACCACCTAGCACTTAACATCATATATACTACAATTTGTTTCCTTGTTTAGTTTAACTCCTCTGCCCACCCCCTGCTGATTAAAATATAAATTCCAGCTGGGTACAGTGGCTCATGCCTGTAGTCCCAGTGCTTTGAGAGGCCAAGATGGGAGGATCACTTGAGCCCAGGACCAGCCTGGGCAACATAACAAGACCCTCTCACTACCAAAAATAAATAAAATAAAATAAAGTTAAACTTAAAAGAAAAAAATTAAATGTGGGACAGGGATTTTTATTTGTTCATTATTATATTCCCAGTACCTGGAATAGTGCCAGACATGGTAGGAGCCAAATAAATATCTTTTGGATGAATAAATGAGCCAAAAGCAAGCAAGCAAGTCAGAGAAAAACTGTTTTAAGGATAAAGTAAACTAAATAAACTCTTCTATTATTTGTGGGCTAGCTTGCCAACCTCAAATTCTTGTTTCTCAAATGTCACAGGGAGTTACTAAAAATAAGAACAGAAATGTACCGCAGTTTGAGAGTTTTTTATTACTAAAAGAGCAAAGCAAAAAAATTAAATAAAAATTACTTTTTCCAAAAGCAAAGTATATGTCAAACTGTATTTGTAGAAATATTTTTTGCACATAGAAGTTTAAGTGAAATAAACTTCTAATTATGAAAGGATTTGAGATGTGACATTTCTTTCTCTCTCTCTCTCTCTTTTTTTTTTTTTTTTTTTGAGACAGAGTCTTACTCTGTAATCCAGGCTAGAGTATAGTGGTGTGATCTCGGCTCTGTAGCCTCTGCCTCCAGGGTTGAAGCAATTCTCCTGCCTCAGCCTCTCAAGTAGCTGGGATTACAGGCCCCCGCCACCATGTATGGCTAATTTTTTTTTTTTTTTTTTTTTTGTATTTTGAGTAGAGACAGGGTTTCACCATGTTGGCCAGGCTGGTCTTGAACTCCTGACCTCAAGTGATCCATCTGCCTTGGCCTCCCAAAGTGCTAGGATTACAGGTGTGAGCCACTGTGCCTCCCTTCACACTATTTTTGATTTCTGGCTCTTTCCACTAGGACTAATTCAGCTTTCTTAGAGCTGGGTCTACACTAGACCATCAACTACAAACACACACTAAGCATGTACTATGGACCCAGCCACACAGGGTATTACTATAGGCCCTATCTAGGAGACTTAGTTCCAATTAGAGAACCTGGGATTTGACACAGCTTGGAGATAAGAGAGATAAGGACATTCCTAGTCCTGGAAGGGATACCCAAAGCCAGAATGTATAAAAGAGAGCAAAAAGACCCATGTAACTAAAGGAGGGATTCATATTATCAAACAAGATCAGAGAGAATTTTTTAGACAGAAGCATCACATTATCAAGTGTGCTTGATGACTATTATTCAGATAGTAGTATGTCAAAATGAAGAAAAGAGGTCAGGTGTGATAGCTCACACCTGTAATCCCAGCATTTTGGGAGGCCCAGGTGGGAGGATCTGTTAAGGTCAGGAGTTCGAGACCAGCCTGGGTGATATAGTGAGACTCCATCCTACAAAAAATGTAAAAATTAGCTGGGTGTGGTGGCATGCACCTGTAGTTCCAGCTAATGGGGAGGCTGAGACAGGAGGATCATTTGAGCCCAAGGGTTTGAGGCTGCAGTGAGCTATGATGGTGCCACTGTATTCCATCTTAGGTGACAGAGCAGCAAAACCTTGACTCTTAAGAGAAAACAAAACAAAAAAAAAGTATTTATAGGAATTGAGGCATGGAATAATATTATAGTCTTGGAATGAAGAGAAAGAAGAATAATCAGAAAGATATCACAAAGAAGAAAAGAGGATAAGACTGGGGGCCGATTAAATTTAAGTGATGAGAAAAAAATCAAAACTAATCCCAAAGTACAAAGGATTCTAACGGGAGAACAAGGATTTTTTTTTTTTTTTTTTTTTTGAGACAGAGTCTCACTCTGTTGGCCAGGCTGGAGTGCAGTGGCACAATCTCGGCTCACTGCAACCTCCGCCTCCCAGGCTCAGGTGATTCTCCTGCCTTAGCCTCCTGAGTAGCTGGTATTACAGGCATGTGCCACCACACCCAGCTAATTTTTGTATTTTTAGTAGAGACGGGGTTTCACCATGTTGGCCAGGCTGGTCTTGAACTCCTGACCTCAGGTAATCTGCCCACCTCGGCCTCCCAAAGTGCTGGGATTACAGGTGAGAGCCACCACACCTGGCTGAGAACAAGGATTCTAATAATGATAAGGGCCAGGCATAGTGGCTCACTGGTACTCATGCATTATTTATGAGTTTAACTCATAAATATTAAACTCATTTAACTATGAGTTTATAAACTCATAAATAATGCATGTCTGATTATATAAGGCTTCTTATAAGTCTGACAAAAGCAACTCAGAAGCAATACATATCAACCCGCATAAACAAGAAATTTCCAAAGTCACTAATACTCTTTTTTTTTTTGAAACGGAGTCTCTCTCTGTCACCCAGGCTGGAGTACAGTGGCGCAATCTCGGCTCACTGCAAGCTCCGCCTCCCAGGTTCACACCATTCTCCTGCCTCAGCCTCCTGAGTAGCTGGGACTACAGACGCCCACCACCATACCCGGCTGATTTTTCGTATTTTTTTTTTTTAGTAGAGACGGGGTTTCACCATGTTAGCCAGAATGGTCTCCATCTCCTAACCTTGTGATCCGCCCGCCTTGGCCTCCCAAAGTGCTGGGATTACAGGCGTGAGCCACCGCGCCCGGTTAATACTCTTAATAAAGAAAGAAGATGTATGGTTGTGTGGGAATAGGGAGTGACAGCAGGATCAGGGCTATGTGAATAAAAAACTGCAATAGCCTTTAGCTAAAAGCATTTCTTTCAGTACCAAACATCTGCTCGATTGAGGTGGCTCTGTTGTAAAAAGACCGAATCACCTCGACTAGGCCAAGGAGTATTCTGCAACTGCAGAATTGGCTCAGTGGTTCTCATTGCCACAGAAGAAAATAAGAATAGTTTATTTATTTTATTATTATTTTTTTTCAGACAGGAGTCTCGCTCTGTTTCCTACAGCTCTGTTGGCTAGAGTGTAGTGGCATGATCTTGGCTCACTGCAACCTCCACCTCCCAGGTTCAAGCGATTCTCCTGCTTCAGCCTCTGGAGTAACCGGGACCATGGGCATGTGCCACCCACGCCTGGCTAATTTCTGTATTTTTTGTAGAGACAAAAATACAAAAAATAATTTTTGTATTTTTTGTTTCACCATGTTGGCCAGGCTGGTCTCAAACTCCTGGCCTCAAGTGATCCACCTGCCTTGGCCTCCCAAAGTGCTGGGATTACAGGCATGAGCCACTGCACCTGGCCAGATAGTCGTCTTCATGGCAGAAAAGGCAAGAGAGACACCCAAAACATCCTGCTCACCAAGTAATTCAAATGCTGACTCCCCTGATCAGAGAGTACTGCCATTTGTGATCCCTCTCCACAACCATATACCTTACCCAATTCCCCAGTCTTCTAGTCACTGAGAGGTTCTGCACTAACAGGTTCCCAAATGGCTTGATGTGATGGTATTTCCTTCTCTGTGCCTTTCTTAACAATATTAAAAGGAAAAAGCGCTTTGAAATGACACACAATCTATCCAGAGGCATCTCTTTCTCTCCTCTCTTTTTCTCTCTCTCTCTCCTCTCTATCCCAACCTCCCACTCATCTTGGATATAGAAGAGAAAACATATACCATGTAAGTTTTTGGCAGCTACTTTTTGATTATGAGTGACAGACATCTTTATTTTAGGATGAAATTGACAACATAAAGACAGGGCAAAGAGAATAAGGTCTCTGGACAACATCAATTTAACCACTGAATTATATCAATACTTAATCTAATAAACTGCTAAAATTCCAGTTATATGAGTCCTTTTGTTGTTTAAAGGCCATTTAACTTTTTTCTGTTACTTGCTCCCAAACATATTCTAATATACCCAATGACCAGGAAGGAAGTATCTTTTCCAAATAACCCAGAATACATAAAAAGTGAATTGAATTCTACAAACACTATGCATGCTACACATATAAGATCTTGTGCTTAGCACTGCGGGGAATATAAAAATCAGTTAAGCACAGGATGTTGTAATAGAAATAGACTTTGAAGTCAGATGAACCTGGATGCAATCCTACTTTGGGGAAGTAACTTAATTTCTCTAAAGTTTTAGTTTTCTCATCCACAAAAAGGAAGAAATAAGATTATAGCATTGTGAGAATTATAGTTAATATAAAGTATCAACCATAGAATTCTGCCCATAGTGGGAGTTTAATAACTAATAGTTGTTACAGTTTAAGAAATGGGAGAAATTCTTCACCCACCAATGGGGCAGAAAACACAAATACTTATGATCTGCTGACTGGGATATTTATAGGGCATGGGTGATTGTCAAGGGTTCCAATTCTTCACCTCCTACTGAATCTGTACCTTATGACACATAACTTTGCAGCATACTCTTGATAATTGCAGCATACTCTTGATAAGGGCAGAGCATATTTCCTACCCCTGGACTCAAGCATGTGACTTGCTTTGTCCAATGGGATGTTGACCAAGCAAATCTGAACAAAAGGAGAGTCATGAAAAGCAGTTTTGCAAATGGACTGGCATATTCTTGCTATTCTGGTATCATCTTAAAAAGGACAAGTCGAGTCTAGCCCACTGGCCCCAGAAGGATGAGCTAGAGCAAAGCTCTCCCAGCAAATCCCAGCATAGAGCAGACCACCAGCTGACCTGCAGATGCATGAGTGAGCCTAAGTGAGATCAGCACAACTGCCCAATCTAGCCCCACTCAGTTCAGCTAACCCTGGAAATGTATGAGAAATAAACATTTATTGTATGCTTTTGAGGTTTTGTGGTTGGAGGGCAACAGCTAACCAATACACAGAATTATATTTTCTGTCTAAAAAAACCAAAGATTTACACTTCCCTGATACTTGTGACTAAGTGAAAGACATGGTTAGGTCTTATGAAAGAAAGACAGAATGAAAGACATACTTATGGTACATTCCTATTCTTTTTTTTAGAGGTCTCTCTCTGTTGCTCAGGCTGGAGTGCAGTGGTAAAATCATGGCTCATTGCACTGTCAACCTTCAACCTCCTGGGCTCAAGCAATCATCCTGTCTCAGCCTCCCAAGTAGCTGAGACTATAGGTGTGTATCACCACATCTGGCCAATTTTTAAATTTTTTATAGAGTCTGGGTCTCACTACCTTGCCAACGCTGGTTTCAAAATCATGGCCTCAAGCAATCCTTCTGCCTCCACCTCCTAAAAGTGTTGGAATTATAGGCATGAGCCACTGCACCCAGCCTCAATACAGATTCTTATTTCAACTCATTAAAATTAAAAGGTTTCATGTGACCTTTCACCAAACTGTTTTCACTATATATTTTTTGAGACAGGGTCTTGCTCTGTCACCAAGGCTGGAATATAGTAGTGCAATTATGGTTCACTGCAGCCTCAACCTGCTAGGCTCAGATGATCCTCCTACCTCAGCCTCTCCAATAGCTGGGACTACAGGTGCATGCTACCACAACTGACTAATTTTTGTATTTTTTGTAGAGACAGGCTTTTGCCATGTTGCCCAGGCTGGTCTCAAATTCCTGAGCTCAAGCGATCTGTCCACGTTGGCCTCTGGGAGTGTTGGGACTACAGGCATGAACTACCATGCCCAGCCTACGCTTTCACTTTAACAAATACTAGTTTGCTTAAAAACTTGATTCAGCTGGCCGGGCGCAGTGGCTCATGCCTGTAATCCCAGCACTTTGGGAGGCCGATGCAGGCGGATCACCTGAGGTCAGGAGTTCAAGACCAAAGTGACCAACATGGAGAAACCCCGTCTCTACTAAAAATACAAAATTAGCCAGTCATGGTGGCACATGCCTGTAATCCCGACTACTCAGGAGGCTGAGGCAGGAGAATTGCTTGAACCCGGGAGATGGATTGCGGTGAGCTGAGATCCGGCCATTGCACTCCAGCCGGGGCAACAAAAGCGAAACTCCATCTCAAAAAAAAAAAATCTTGAGTCTATCCTTACTACAGGTAGGTTAAAAACAAAAACAAAATAAAAACCTAACTGTCGGACTGTTCCAAGTTCAATTAATGTCTACAATTACAAAGAAGACTCATGGAAATGGTTCAAGCCCAGGAAAGTCCATATCACTAATGTATATGAGAAATATTCTTCCAAATAATGTCAGTGTTTTATAGGTATTAATGAGTGCTATGCTTGTCTACTGTAATTATTGACAAATAAATTGTGAAGAGAAATGAGGAATGGTACTCACATTACTTTGGAGGACAAGCATTCCACCAACTGAAAAGTATTTACTGAATGCCATCTAAGTTTCAAGGACTGTGCTAGATATTATTAATAATTTCTTTTTTATGATCCTTACCATATAGTTGTGCTGCCAAGTCAAATTATAAGGCAATTAAACCTAGAAGTCTCCAAAGACCTATGCCATCAAGGCCTTTGCTGATCCCCTTCTAAAAATAACCAAGAGCATTTGGCTATTTGGGCTTCATCACCATCAGTCTATTAACATCATATTAAAAATTACTAATATCATAAGCTATGTCAAAATCTCATTAATGCTTCTGGAAAGACTGGCAATAAATACTCTTTCATAAAGTACACATTGTATGTTGTATATGGCTATAAACAAGCTAGCAAGCAGCAGATTAAGTACAACATGGCCAAGAGAATATTGCATTATGATCATCCATTACTGTCATTTCCACCACATCCTGCTTTAAAACATGCAACTTAACACAGATTTTAAAGGATGTTCTTCTCTGTCAGCAAAACTAACACACCAGCCCTTTCAATGAATTCACATTTCAGAGAACAATCACATATGCAGGGAATGCAACAAATACTTTTACGCTTATTAGCGTCAGAACTCTGGTAGATAGAAGGAAGGTAAGAACTTTATCTTTGAAGAATTTATAGACTCACTTTCAAGAAAAGAACTACATAGGAAATGTTTCTTGATCTGGGGTGCTGGTTATGCGTGTGTTCATTTGTAAAAATTTAGTGAGCTGTACTTTTCATATGTATACTTTTTCTGATACGTTATACTTCAGTAAAAAGTCTAATTTAATGACACTAACAGCAGTATAAAGTAAGTACAAAATGAAAAATATTAACAATTCAGAGTTCAGAAGAGGGACTAGTCACTGTTAATAAAAGTTAAAAGAGTTAACATGTATTAAATAATTTCTATATGGCAGGCACTGTACTAAATAAGTATTTTATATTTCATCCTCACAACATCCTTGTGAGGTCAACATTATATCAACAGCATTTGCCACAATTAATACTCTCTCCTTGAAACTCTTTCCTTTCCATTCCAGGCCAACATGCTCTTCTGGTTTTCTACCTACCTCACTAACTGCTCCTTCTCAGTCTGCCCTTCTCCCCAGACTTTCATTCATTCATCTATCTATCTATCTATCTATCTATCTATCTATCTATCTATCTATCTGGAGACAGGGTCTCACTGTATGTATGTATGTATGTATGCATCTATCTATCTATCTAGAGACAGGGTCTCACTCTGTTGCCCAGGCTGAAGTGCAGTGGCACAATCACAGCTCCCTGTAGCCTCAAACTCTTGGGCTCAAGCGATCCTGCTGCCCCAGGCTCCTGAGTAACTAGGACAACAGGTACATGCCATCCCATCCAGCTAATTTTTTATTTTTTTATTTTTTTTTTAGAGATAGAGTCTCACTACCTTGCCCAGGTTGGTCTTGAAATCCTGATCTCAGGTAATCCTCTCACCTCGGACTCCCAAAGCAATGGAATTACAGGTGTGAGCTATAGCACCCCGCCTTCCCTAGACATTTAAAATTTAAATACTCAAGGGCTCAGCTCTTGGTCCTCTTCTTTATCTAAACTCCCTGGGGCAGGCATAATTATTAATTATTATTATTCCCATTATACAGATGGAAACTTTGAGATACAGAGAGATTCAAACCTATGCAATCAAGACTTCAGAGGCCATGCTCTTAACCTCTTCACCATTCTGCTGTCTTTGGCTTTCCATTTAAGAGACAGGGCATAGCTGCACACATTCCACATTCTAGTGCCTTCAGTAACTGAGAAGAGAGAGAGACTGAGGCACATGGGATCCTCTTTCATAAGATATTAAGGACTAAGACCAGATACCAAGCCAGTACAAAACCAACGCTCTTGCAAATTCTGTTCAACAACTTTCCTTCCTAAGTTTCTTCACTTTGTACTTTGGTAATTGCTTCTCAAGGAGGAATGTGAAAAGAATCTAGAACACAGATTCTCAAATCTAGATGTTCATGAAATAATCTGAGGAGCTTTTAAAAACATAGATGTAATAGGCCCTATACAAACCTATTAAACCTAGAAGATTCCAGGAATCTGTGTTTCCAAGGAGCACCCAAGCAAGGTCTGCAGCTGATAACTTGGCACCTGAATTTGCTCTAAAGAGAGTTCTCTGATCCTCAGAGGATGAATAATGACTATCACATATTCTGCCTAGCAGAGGCTGGAAATGAAACGAGAATGAAGATATAAACTGATTCCAACAAGTAATATGAGCAATCAGGAAATAACAGCAGGGACTGTGGAATTCTAGATCCAGACACCAAACATTACCAGGTGGTCTGGTAATTTGTTGCCATAGAGAGTTTGCAGTCAAGTGCTGTCATCCCTTGGCTTAGGAGGGAGTCATATCTAGGCAGCAAGAGCCAATTTAATACTTTAATACTTGAGCACTCATATTCTCAGAGTATTCACCAAGTATTATGAGGGAATACAAGGATATTAAGAAATACTGCCCATTCTGCACATGTACCCCAGAACTTAAAGTATACATAGATGTATAAAGAAATACTGCCATTGTTCCCAGGCAACAGAAGAAAGCATTATTAACACTGCCATTTTTGCATAAACATAAATGCACATACATTTTGTTTACATATGCAAGCAACACTTACTATGGAACTATAAATGCTGAAACTAAGGCAAATACGTTACTTCAACACTTACTGATGTCTTACCTCTGTAAGTGCATGCAATTGTCCTTGATGAACACACACACCCATAAACCTAAAGAACAAAACAGAATTATTTAACAAGTGAAAAGGACACAAACATAAATGTCATATAGAGAAATTAGGTTAGTTATCCATGCATTAGAAACAACCTGTGGGGTGTGGGGCACAGTGGCTTACATCTGTAATCCCAGCACTTTGGGAGGCAGAGGTGTGCAGATCACCTGAGGTCAGGAGTTCAAGACCATCCTGGCCAACATGGTGAAATCCCATCTCTACTAAAAATACAAAAATTAGGCAGGTGTGGTGGCACGCGCCTGTAGTCCGAGCTACTCAGGAGGCTGAGGCAGGAGAATCTCTTGAACCTTGGAGGCAGAGGTTGCAGTTAGCCAAGATTGCACTACTCCAGCCTGGGTGACAGAGGGAGACTGCATCTGAGAAAAAAAAAAAAAGGAAAGATAGCTAGAAAAGAAAGAAAGAAAGAAAAAAAAGAAAGGAAAGAGGAGGGGAGGGAAGGGGAGGGGGAGGAGAGGAGAAAAGAACCTGTGAAGCTCTCTGCTATCCTGTACAGCCCTGTAGACTCTTAATCTTTTTTTAAAAAAATTATTTCAAGAGTTTTTGAGGTACAGGTGGTTTTTGGTTATATGGATAAGTTTTTTTACAGGTGATTTCTGGGATTTTGGAACACCTGTCATCTGAGCATTGTACACTGTACCCCATATGTAGTTTTTTTTGTTGTTGCTCTTTTTTGAGACGGAGTCTCGTTCTGTTGCCAGGCTGGAGTACAGTGGCACGATCTTGGCTCACTACAACCTCCGCCTCCCGGGTTCAAGCAATTCTCCTGCCTCAGCCTCCAGAGTAGCTGGGACTACAGGCACATGCCACCACGCCCAGCTAATTTTTGTATTTTTAGTAGAGACGGGGTTTCACCATGTTGGCCAGGATGGTCTCAATCTCTTGACCTTGTGATCCACCCGCCTTGGCCTCCCAAAGTGATGGGATTATAGACATGAGCCACCGTGCCCGGCCCCATATGTAGTTTTCTATCCCTCGTCCCTCTCCCAACCTTTCCCCCCAGGTCCTCAAGGTTCATTATATCATTCTCATGCCTTTGCATAAGATTTAGCATAAGACTCTTACTCTTGATTAAGATGACAGGCTGATAAATTTCTAAATTTACCATGAAATATCTGGTTGTAGCAAGACCTGGTGGTAAAAAGCAATGGTGGAAGAAGGAGAGTAGTAAGCCTTGAAAATAGCATGGTATAATGGAAAAAGCCCCAACTGGAAGTAAGCTTGATGCTGGTTTCAGCTCTGCCATTACCTGACTACATGCTTACACACAGATACACACACAAGTCACTAATTTCTTTTTAGTTTACATACTTCAGTGATATTTGAAGTTTTTCTCAACCAATAGGTTATATTTATATATGTATAAATGATTTTTAAATAAAAACCATAAATCAATGAGTATAACTGATAATGATCACGAAGTAGGGGAAGATAAATGTCTTAAAGCCATTAATAATACCCAAGTCCCAAGTAAGTTCTAGTTTAGAAGAGCAAAGAAATGGGAAGAGACTGACTACAAGCAGAGTGCAAGGCACAGCAGTGACTGTGTTAGAAAGGACCATAAATTCCAGGAAGACAGGGTCTATGTCATATTCTTCCCTGTGTTCACAGAACCTAACACCACCTACTAAACAAAGAGTAAGCAAATTCAGTAAATGATTGCTGAGTGAGAAGAAACAAAGGAGAATGCCTGGTTGGCTGTAATATCACAGCAGAGTTTTTAAAACATGCTGCTTCCATATTTCAACTAATATGGAAATATCCCACCACTTTGGGAGTCCAAGGCGGGTGGATCACCTGAGGTCAGGAGTTCAAGACCACCCTGGCCAACATGGTGAAACCCTGTCTCTACTAAAAATACAAAAGTTAGCTGGGCATGGTGGCAGGCGCCTGTAGTCCCAGCTACTCAGGAGACTGAGGCAGGAAAATCACTTGAACCCAGGAGGTGGAGGTTGCAGTGAGCCGAGATCATGCCATTGCACTCCAGCCTGGGCAACAAGAGTGAAACTCTGTCTCACAAATAAATACATTAATTAATAATAAAAATAAAATAAGATAGGCCATTTTTCTCTAAATGTTCATACAACTCCCCAATCACTAGAATTATGAGGGTATGCCATTAATTTATTCAACAATTATTTATTGAATGGCTGCTATGTTGAAAGTATTAAGGACAGAGAGTAAATAAAAACTTTCATTCTAGGGTCATTCTGTTGGAGGGCAATTATAACAAAAAGATAAATTATGCAGAATGTGGTTAAATTGTATACATGAACTGCTATTTCTAGTCAGCCTCTTTCAGAAAGACTGCTTCTCGGAGATTAAATGATATCCTTGCCTAGGAATAATTCTATTCCCATTATCCCACCAAAACAAAAACAGTTAAATTAAAATATGATAAGCTACATTTCCTGCTTGATTAAGGCTTTCCAAACTATGATGGGTACTAACAGGCATTGGCTAACTATGGCCAACTACCTGTTTTTATCAATTAAGTTTTACTAGAGCATAGACATGGTATTATCTATGGCTTCTTTGATGTTACAATGGCAGAGTTGAATAGTTGTGACAGAGACTGTATGATTTGTAAAGACTAAAATATTCACTATGTAGCCCTTTATAGAAAAAGTCTGCTGACTACAATGATTTGAATGTTTGCTCACTCCAAAACTCATAGTGAAACTTAATTCCCAATGTGGCAGTATTGAGAGGTATGGATTTTAAGACGTGATTGGGTCATGAGGGCTCTGCCTAATCCATTCATGGATTAATGGATTATTGCAGGAATCAGTCTGGTAGCTGTATAAGAGGAGGAAGAGACTGGGCACAGTGGCTCATGCATATAATCCCAACACTTTGAGTGGTCAAGGCAGGAGGGTTGCTTGAACCCAGGAGTTCAAGACTAGCCTGGGCAATATAGGGAGACCTGAGACCTTGTCATATACATATGTTAGCTTGGTGTGGTGGCACACTTTTGTGGTCTCAGTTACTCAGGAGGCTGAGGTGGGAGGACTACTTGAGCCCAGGAAGTTGAGGCTGCAGTGAGCTGAGATCATGCCACTGTACTCCAGCCTGGGTGACAGAGTAAGACCTGTCTCCAACAAAAAAAAAAAAAAAGGAAGAGAGACCTGAGCTGGCATACCCAGCCCCTTTGCCAAGTGATGCCCTGAGCCACTTCGGGACACTGCAGAGAGTCCCCACCAGCAAGAAGGCTCTCACCAGATGTGGCCCCTCAACCCTAGACTTCTCAGACTCCATAAATGTAAGAAATAGTTTCCTCTTCTTTATAAATTGCCCAGTTTCTGGTATTGTAAGCAATAGAAAACACTAAGGCATTGACCCTTGCTCTAGAACACAGGGATATCTATCCATTTCCACCTGGGAGACATTAAGAAAGTTACCTAATCTTTATAAATCACAATTTCCTCATCTATGAAAATGGACAGAAAAATAACACTACCTTAAAAGGTTGTTATAATTAAATGGGATATTTTCAAGTATACTGTTTAGCAATGCCCAGTGTATGCTCAAATGGTTTTTATTTTATCATTATTAACAATCCTAAATTACATCATCCTTTACATGGCTATGAGAGTTACCTTTGCAAAACATAAAATATGTCACTCTTCATAACTCTTCAATGGTCCCCTTCTGCCTACAGAATAACATCAAAACTTCCCATGATCCACTCCAACTTATCTTTGAAACCTCACATTTTCCCATGAGCCTTATTTTTCACCCATCTGTCCTTTTCCTCTGGGTTCTATGATCCTAGCCTACAAATATATACTTAAATTTCCCTCATCTTAAAACATTCTTCTGGCCAGGCGCGGTGGCTCACGCCTGTAATCCCAGCACTTTGGGAGGCTGAGGCGGGCGGATCACAAGGTCAAGAGATCGAGACCATCCTGGCTAACACGGTGAAACTCCGTCTCTACTAAAAATACAAAAAAGTAGCCAGGCGTGGTGGCGGGAGCCTGTAGTCCCAGCTACTCTGGAGGCTGAGGCAGGAGAATGGCGTGAAACTGGGAGGCGGAGCTTGCAGTGAGCCGAGATTGCGCCACAGCACTCCAGCCTGGGCGACAGAGCAAGACTCCGTCTCAAAAAAGAAAAAAAAAATTCCTCCACCAGGCACAGTGGCTCACACCTGTAATCCTGGCACTTTGGGAGGCCAAGGCGGGCAGATCTCTTGAGCCCAGGAGATTGAGACCAGCCTGGGGAATATGGCAAAATAGGATCTTTACAAAAAACACAAAATAATAATTGTATTGTTTATACAAAAATACAAAAATTAGCCAGGCATGGTGGCATGCCTGTGGTCCCAGCTACTCAGTAGGCTGAGGCAGGAGGATCACTTGAGCCAGGGAGGCAGAAGTTGCAGTGAGCCAAGATCGTGCCACTGCACTCCAGCCTGGACGACAGAATGAGACTCCGTCTGAAAAATACAAATAAAAATCTTCCCTTGTCCACTCGCTAAAATATGAATCTAATTCACTCTTTTAAATTGTTACCAAACTTTAAGAATAGGTTACATTCTCTATCTATGTTTCTAGGTTTCTTTTTTTTTTTCTTTAAAAAGAGTCTTGGCCAGGCGCGGTGGCTCAAGCCTGTAATCCCAGCACTTTGGGAGGCTGAGACGGGCGGATCACGAGGTCAGGAGATCGAGACCATCCTGGCTAACACGGTGAAACCCCGTCTCTACTAAAAAAAAAAAAATATATATATATATATATATATATATATATATATAAAAAACTAGCCGGGCGAGGTGGCGGGCGCCTGTAGTCCCAGCTACTCGGGAGGCTGAGGCAGGAGAATGGCGTGAACCTGGGAGGCGGAGCTTGCAGTGAGCTGAGATCCGGCCATTGCACTCCAGCCTGGGCGACAGAGCGAGACTCCCTCTCAAAAAAAAAATAATAATAAAATAAAAAAATAAAAAGAGTCTTACTTTGTTGCCCAGGCTGGAGTACAGTGGTGTGATCACTGCTCATTGCAACCTTGAATTCCTGGGCTCAAGCAATCCTCCCACCTCAGCCTCATGAGCAGCTAGGACTATAGGTGTGCACCACCACGCCTGGCTAATTTTGGTATTATTATTATTGTTATTATTATTATTGTAGCGATAGGGTCTCATTATGTTGCCTAGGCTGGTCTGGAACTCCTGGCCTCAAGAAATCCTCCCACCTCAGCTTCCTAAAGTGCTGAGCTTACAGGCGTGAGCCATTGCACCCAGTCTCTAGCTACATTTCTTTAATCTTCACTGATTCCTAAATTCATTTTAATCTGCCTTATTCCCACATCACTCCTTTAAGAGTTTTTTTGTTGTTGTTGCTGTTGTTTTGTTTTTTGAGACGGATTCTCCCTCTGTCGCCCAGGCTGGTATGCAATGACGTGATCTCGGCTCACTGCAACCTCTGCTTCCTGGGTTCAAGCAATTCTCCTGCCTCAGCCTCCCGAGTAGCTGGACTACAGACGTGTGCCACCACACCCAGCTAATTTTTGTATTTTTAGTAGAGATGGGGTTTCACCGTGTTATCCAGGATAGTCTTGATCTCCTGACCTTGTGATCCGCCCACCTTGGCCTCCCAAAGTGCTGGGATTACAGGTGTGAGCCACTTTGCCCGGCTCTTTTTTTTTTTTTTGAGACAGGGTCTTGCTTTGTTGTCCAAGCTGGAGTACAACAGTGTGATTATAGCTCACTGCAACCTCAACCTCATTGTCTCACGTGATCCTGCCACCTCAGTCTCCTGAGTAGCTGCGACTACAGACACACATCACCACACCGAGTTAATTTTTTAATTTTTAAAATAGAGATGGGGTCTTGCTGTTATCCAGGTTGGTCTTGAACTCCTTGCATCAGGCAATCCTCCTGCGTTGGCCCCATATCACTCTTGTAACTTTTCTCACTATGGAAGATTCAGAGCTTCATTTATCTCTGCATTTCTACTACCTAGTATAGTGTCTAGCACACAGTAAGCTAGTTCTCAGTAAAGATTTATTAAATGGCATGAATGATTTTTATGACTTGGAAACTTGGTTGAAGTTCCTTCCTTGAATTGGAATACTATACTTACTGAAAATCATCCAAGATCAGCTAAAATTTCATCTTCTATACAAAGGATCTCCCGGATGCCCTTAGCATTAATCCCTTCTCTCTCTCTTTTGTCTCTCCCTACCTCCCACAGTACAACTAGCACTTTTCACCCTACCTTGAATGACTGCTAATTAGTATTAAGTTGTCTGGATCTTGAGTTAGACTGCTTTGAGTTGAATCCTGGCTCAACCATTTACTGATGACCTCTCTGCAATTCAGTTTCTTCACATGCAAAATGTAAATATTAATATTACCTAACCCACATGGTTATTGTGAAGATAAAATGAGATAACTTGGGCTCCTGGAACATAATAAGCACTAGAAAATGTTAGCTATTCTTGCTACTCTAACATTTCTGACTCCTTCCCCAGACTGGAATATAAGGTATTGACTGATTGAATGATTGAGACGGAGTCTCGCTCTGTCACCCAGGCTGGAGTGCAGTGGTACAATCTTGCCGCACTGCCACCTCCGCCTCCTGGGTTCAAGCAATTCACCTGCCTCAGCCTCCTGAGTAGCTGAGATTATAGGCAACTGCTACCATACCAAGATAATTTTTGTATTTTTAGTACAGATAGGGCTTCACCATGTTGGCTAGGCTGGTCTTAAACTCTTCACCTCAGGTGATTCACCCACTTCAGGTGATCCGCCCACCTCAGCCTCCCAAAGTGCTAGGATTACAGGTGTAAGCCACCGTGCCCAGCCTATGTAAATATTTTTTAGCCAGGCATGGTGGCTCATGCCTGTAATCCCAGCATTTTGGGAGGCAGAGGCAGGTGGATCACCTCAGGTCGGGAGTTTGAGACCAGCCTGACCAACATGGAGAAACCCCGTCTCTACTAAAAATACAAAATTAGCCAGGTGTGGTGGCACATGCCTGTAATCCCAGATACTCGGGAGGCTGAGGCAGGAGAATTGCTTGAACCCAGGAGGTGGAGGTTGTGGTGAGCCAAGAGCACACCATTGCACTCCAGCCTGGGCAACAAGAGTGAAACTCTGTCTCAAAAAAAAAAAAAAAAAAGGCCGGGCGCGGTGGCTCAAGCCTGTAATCCCAGCACTTTGGGAGGCCGAGACGGGTGGATCACGAGGTCAGGAGATCGAGACCACCCTGGATAACACGGTGAAACCCCGTCTCTACTAAAAATACAAGAAAATTAGCCGGGCGAGGTGGCGGGCGCCTGTAGTCCCAGCTACTCGGGAGGCTGAGGCAGGAGAATGGCGTGAACCCGGGGAGGCGGAGCTTGCAGTGAGCTGAGATCCAGCCACTGCACTCCAGCCTGGGGCACAGAGCAAGACTCCGTCTCAAAAAAAAAAAAAAAAAAAAAAAAAAAAGAATATTTTTTAAAAGAAATTTATTTTTTAGAGATGGGATATTGCTATGTTGCCCAGGCTGGTCTCAAATTCCTGGGCTCAAGTGATCCTCCCACCTCGGCCTCCCAAAGTGCTAGTATTACAGGCATGAGCCATCATGCTGGGCCAAGTCTTTTAAGAGTACAGATCTTGTCTCATTTGTTTCTATATACAATGTCTCACACAAAATGTTTTGTACACAAGTTGCTAAACACACATTTATTGAATGAAGAAGCAATAATCACCAAATTAACTTCACAATGTAAACTCGTGTTACAATAAAGAACATTAGAGGCAGGTACAAGGCAGTAAAACCAAGAGGTATTTGATTTTCTTTAATCAAATATTTATAAAGAAGTCAGGCAATAGGGTTCTACTAGAAAAACAACAGCTACATTTTAAAATCGTGGGTTTTTCTAGAAGTTGAAAAGACCTGGTTTGGATGTGACACACCCTTGCTTTTCTTCCTCCCGGGCCCACTATCATTTTGACCACGCCATCTACAGGGATGTCACAGCACATCCAGGCAGGCACTGGCTTCATAGGACAGTTTTCTGTCTGCTTTCTTCCCACCCTCTACTCAAATAACCGTATCACAGTTGTGTCACATAATTCTACTTCTATGTGCAACTTGACTGCCTGACCTCTCTCAACTCATTCCTAACAGAAAACCACCACCACCACCACCACATCCAAAATGGTGTCACAGAGCTGGCAAGCTGAGACATGCATTAGCTTTATATTGGAAAAAGAGCGGTCGGGCATGGTGGCTCACGCCTGTAATCCCAGCACTTTGGGAGGCCAAGGTGGGCGGATCATGAGGTCAAGAGATCAGGACCATTCTGGCCAACATGGTGAAACCCCATCTCTACTAAAAATACAAAAATTAGCCAGGCGTGGTGGTGGATGCCTGTAGTCCCAGCTACTCGAGAGGCTGAGGCAGGAGAATCACTTGAACCCGGGAGGTGGAGGTTGCAGTGAGCTAAGATCATGCCACTGCACTTCAGCCTGGGTGACAGCGAGACTCCGTCTCAAAAAAAAAAAAAAAAAAAAAGAGTTTTAACAGAGTTAATCACTCTAAATGTTATAAAAAATATACACTATAAAGGGGAACTATTACTCATCCTTGACAGGGAAGTGACATGTGTCTAGAAAAGAATGTAACATCAACAATAAGTTTTCACTTAAGTTTTTATTGCTAACTATATCAAAAATCGAAATGAAGCCTCAAATCATTGTCATGTCACAAGATAAGGCCTTAAAAATTTATATTCTGAATGATTTTTATTCCCCTATCCCCATACCCTACTCCAAATCATACCAGTTAGAATTACTTAACTCAGGAAGGGGGGTACTTTCTTACTGCATGTGCTCTGAGAGTAAGTGATTACTCAACTTTGTTATTTTTAGTTTCATATGACATACAGATTCATGTTGAGAAGGAGGGTTACTTTTTTTTTGAGACAAAGTCTTGCTCTGTCGCCCAGGCTGGAGTGCAGTGGCACGGTGCAACGGTGTGATCATAAGCTCACTGCAGCCTCAACCTCCTGGGTTCAAGCAACTGTCCTGTCTCAGCCTCCTGAGTAGCTGGGACTACAGGCACACACCACCACAGCTGGCTATTTTTTTTTTTTTTTTTTTTTTTGGTAGAGACAGGGTCTCACTATGTTGCCTAGGCTGGTCTTAAGTTCCTGGCCTCAAGTGATCTTCCTGCCTTGGCTTCCCGAAGTAAGCCACCACACTAGGCTAAGGATTGCTTTTGTACTTTAGACCACTGTGGAAATAAACCCATAAGGGATCTTGTCAAAATGCAGACTCGCATTCTGTAGGTCAGGGATGGGGCCTAAGAATCTGAATTTCTAAAATTCCAGGTGATACTGATGTCGCTTGGTCTACAGACTACATGTAGTGAGTAGCAAGGCCTTGTCTAAACAAAGGACTGTTTATCACTGCTCTAAAGATAGTAAGACCAACAGGAAACTCTTTTTTTTTTTTTTTTTTTTTGAGACAGAGCCTCACTCTGTTGCCCAGACTGTAGTGCAATGGTTCGATCTTGGTTCACTGCACCTCTGCCTCCTGGGTTCAAGAGATTCTCCTGCCTCAGCCTCCCAAGTAGCTGGGATTACAGGCGCCCGCCACCACACCCAGCTAATTTTTGTATTTTTAGTAGAGTTGGGGTTTTACCATTTTGACCAGGCTGGTCTCAAACTCCTGACGTCAAGTGATCCGCCCATCTCGGCCTCCCAAAAGGGTGGGATTACAGGCATTAGCCACTGCACCTGGCCCCAACAGGGAACTCTTAACTCTGATACTACTGGTAAACTAGACTCTGTCTAGAGACTAGAGTCTTTTCCATAGCATGATTTACCATTCCCCATAAAGTGTCATTATTAAGCTTTTCCACATCTTTGCCTTTTCTCAGACTGTTCCCACTACCTAAAATGTCCCTCTCTTCATTTCCATATACCTCACTTAATGATGGGGATACATTCTGAGAAATGCATTCTTAGGTGATTTTGTGGTTGCGTAATCATAGAGTGTACTTACATAAACCTGGATGGTATAGCCTACAATACCCTCAGGCTATATGGTAGAGTTTATTGATCCTAGGTTACAAGCCTCTACAGCATATTACTGTACTGAATACTGTAGGCAACTGCAACAAAATTGTAAGTATTTGTGTATCTTAACACATCTAAACATAGAAAAGGTACAGCAAAAATATGGTATTATAATCTCATGAAACCACCATCATGTATGTGGTCTGCTGTTAACCAAAATATCTTATGCAGTGCATGACTGTAGTTAGATTCTACTCATCCTCAAATACCAGTTCAAATACTTCCTTCCCATGTTCTTCAACTACCAAGGGACCCATTTACACTCCTCTTTTTTTTTTTTTTTTTGAGACAAGGTCTCACTCTATCACCCAGGCAGGAGTGCAGTGTTGCAATTACAGCTCACTGCAACCTTGAACTCCTGGGCTCAAACAATCTTTCTGCCTCACCCTCCCAAACATGCTAGGATTACAGGTGTGAGCCACCATGCCCAGCCTATATCACCTTCCTATAGCATCATTTCCAACCTTTAACTATGTTTTATCATATGCCTTATAACTTTTTTACTAGACCACAAGCTTCTTAACAGCAAGATATCATTCTCTTGCCTGGCATATGACAATATATAAACACTTCTTAGTCTTTCTCTGAAGGAGGCTAAAAATAAATAAAAAAACACTTGCTGGGTAAATTATGGTTTTTGTTTTTGTTTTTGTTTTGAGGCAAGATCTAACTCTGTCAACTGTGCTGGAGAGCAGTGGCACCATCATAGCTCACTGCAGCCTCAAACTCCTGGGCTCAAGTGATTCTTTACTGGGCAAATTTATTTTTATTTATTTATTTTTATTTTGAGACTGGGTCTTGCTCTGTCACCCAGGCTAGAGTGCAGCAGCGCTATCTCACCTCCGTGTTCAAGTGATTCTCCCACCTCAGCCTCCCAAGTAGCTAGAATTACAGGCGTGTGCCCCCATACCCGGCTAATTTTTGTATTTTTAGTAGAGACAGGAATTTTACCATGTTGGCCAGGCTGGTCTTGAACTCCTGACCTCAAGTGATCCGCCCACCTCGGCCTCCCAAAGTACTGGGATTACAGGTGTGAGCCACTGCGCCCAGCCTTCACTGGGTAAATTTAAAACACAACTCAAAATTTTTTCAGTGCCTACTATGTGCCAGGCACTGGTACCGTTGATAATGATGATGGTGTCAGATAACTCTTCTTTTTTCTCTGAGACAGAGTCTCACTCTGTTGCCCAGGTTGGAGTGCAGTGGCGCAATCTCAGCTCACTGCAACCTCTGCCTCCCAGGTTCAAGCAATTCTCCTGCCTCAGCCTCCCGAGTAGCTGGGATTACAGGTGCCTGCCACCATGCCTGGCTAATTTTTATAATTTTAGTAGACACAGGCTTTTGCCATGTTGGCCAGGCTGGTCTCAAACTCCTGATCTCAGATAATCCACCTGCCTCGGCCTCCCAAAATGTTGGGATTACAGGCGTGAGCCACCATGCCCAGCCTGGTATCAGCTAACTTTTTTTTTTTTTTTTTTGAGATAGAGTCTCACTCTGTTGCTCTGTTGCCCAGGTTGGAGTGCAGTGGCACGATCTTGGTTCACTGCAACCTCCACCTTCCAGGTTCAGGGGATTCTCCTGCGTCAGCCTCCAGAGCAGCTGGGATTACAAGCGTGCACCACCATGCCTGACTAATTTTTGTGTTTTGTTTTTTTTTTTTGTTTTTTTTTTTGAGACGGAGTCTTGCTCTGTCGCCCAGGCTGGGGTGCAGTGGCCGGATCTCAGCTCACTGCAAGCTCCACCTCCCGGGTTTACGCCATTCTCCTGCCTCAGCCTCCCGAGTAGCTGGGACTACAGGCGCCCGCCACCTCGCCCGGCTAGTTTTTTGTATTTTTTAGTAGAGATGGGGTTTCACCGTGTTAGCCAGGATGGTCTCGATCTCCTGACCTCGTGATCCACCCGTCTCGGCCTCCCAAAGTGCTGGGATTACAGGCTTGAGCCACCGCGCCCGGCCTAATTTTGTATTTTTATTAGAGACAGGGTTTCACCATGTTGGCCAGGTTGGTCTCAAACTCCTGACCTCAAGTGATCCGCCGTCCTCGGCCTCCTGAAGTGCTGGGATTACAGGCGTGAGCCACCGCACCCAGCCTGGTATCACCTAACTCTTAATGAGCACTTACTATGCAGCCATTGTTCTAAGCACTTTACCTTATATGAAATCATTTAATCCTCATAATAATCCAATGAAGTAGTACTTTTATTATTCCAATCATACCAATAAAGAAACTGAGGCACAGAGATTAAGTAACTTGCCCCAAGTTACACAGCTAATAAAAGGCAGAGTCAGGAGTCAAACCTAAACAGTTGATTATAGAGTCTGGGTTCTTAATCACAATGCTATATTACCTCTCCATATAGTTATAAAAAGTATATAAAGATGAGCAAGACACAATTTCTTCCCTTGAGAAACTGTTTGTTACTCAAAAAGCTTTTGTGGCAGCTTACAGATCCCGATTAAAGTCCAAATTCCTTACCATGTTATTCAAAGGTCTGAATGATCTGATCCAAACCTTTCTTGCTTTATCTCCTGTTACATCCACCTGCATTCTCTCTCTTTTCTTTTTATTTTACATTTTATAAAATTTTTATTTTTCCAGCCTGGACCCAAAGCCAGCACCGCCTGCAGGCTCTGAGGCCACAGGCACCACCTGCCTTCTCTATGTTTCAGTTATATAACCTGCACCTCTAAATATGTCCTGAATCCTCCCACTTCCATATTGTTGCGAGAATGAGTCTCTCTTTCTGGAATCCATTTTTCAAAGCTCTACGAATCCTTAAAAACTTGGCTCAAGAACATCTCCAAATAACAACAGTAATAGCACCAAACATTTATATAGCATTTAGTGTGCCAGACACATCCATATATTAAATCACCTAACTCTTTTTGTGTTTCTTAGAGACAGGGTCAGTCTTGCTCTATCACTCAGGCTGGAGTGCAGTGGTGTGATCATAGCTAACTGCAGCCTTGAACTCATGGGCTCACACCTTGGCCTCCAAAATAGCTGGAACTATAAGCATGCATCACCTCACCTGGCTAATTTTAAAATATTTTGTAGAGATGGGGTTTCCTTATGTTGTCCAGGCTACTCTCGAACTCCTGGTCTCAAGCAATTCTTCTGTTTCAGCCTCCCAAAGGGCTGGGATTACAGGTGGGAGCCACTGTGCCTGGCCTGTCACTTAATTCTTAAAATAGCTCTTTGAAGTTGGTTATAAGAATCTCTAGCTCAGAGATGTAATTTCAAATATTTCCAATCAAGATTAATCTTTCTCAAGGCGGGTGAATCACTTGAGGTCAAGGGTTTGAGACCAGCCTGGCCAACATGGCGAAACCCAATCTCTACCAAAAATACAAAAAATTAGCCAGGTGTGGTGGCCTGCACCTGTAGTCCCACTTACTCAGGATGCGGAGGCAGGATGAGCCGAGATTGCACCACTGCACTCCAGCCTGGGCAACAGAGCAAGCCTCCATTTCAAAAAAATAATAATAATAATAAAAATAAACCTCTACTGGAGCACTTATGAGGCTCTGCCTTCTACATCAAGTTTTACCTAATGTCTACCTCTTCCACAATATTAAAAGGTTTTTGAGGGCAGGGATCCTGTGTGTGGAAGAGAATAGCTACTTGTTCAACAAATTGCTTCCCCTTTCCTCCCGAAGCAGATTACATTTCCCAGTGTCCGTTATAGTTGGTTAAGATTGTAACACTAAGTTCTAGCCAGTGGTATATGGGCAGAAATGATTACGTCATTTCTAGGCCTGTTCCATAAAACCTCAACACTATCTTCCACACCTTCTTCCTTCATCTGCCAGCAGATGCAGAAGATCCAGTGGAGGAATCCGAGGCCCTGTTCCAGGTGAAAATGAGCTCCCCTTCCACCTCCACCCAACCTTCATTGGACTAGGACATGAAAAAAAAACAAGTCTTTAAGCCAATAGTTAGTCCACCTGGACAACATATACCATGTAGTTTTGTGTCTCTCCATATACTTAAAACATTGCCTTGTTCATAGTTAGTGCTCAGTATTCAGTGAATTTAAATAAAAGTTGAAATTCTTTCTTTTTTTTTTTTTAGACAAAGTCTCCATCTTTTGCCCAGGCACAATCTTGGCTCACTGCAGCCTCCACCTCCTGGGCTCAAGCAATCCTCCCACCTCAGCCTCCCAAGTGGCTGGGACTATAGGCATACGCCACCACGCCCAGCTAATTTTTGTATTTTTTTTGAGATGGAGTTTTGCTCTTGTTACCCAGGCTAGAGTGCAATGGCGCGATCTCGGCTCACTGCAACTTTCGCCTCCTGGGTTCAAGCGATTCTCCTGCCTCTGCCTCCCAAGTAGCTGGGATTATAGGCATGTGCCACCACGCCCAGCTAATTTTTGTATTTTTAGTAGAGATGGGGTTTCTCCATGTTGGTCAAGGTGGTCTCAAATCCCTGACCTCAGGTGATCCGCCCACCTTGGCCTCCCAAAGTGTTGGGATTACAGGCGTGAGCCACCGTGCCAGGCCTAATTTTTGTATTTTTGTAGAGATGGGGTTTTGTCATGTTACCCAGGCTGGTCTTGAACTCCTGTGCTCAAGCAATCTGCCTGCCTCGGCCTCCCAAATTGCTGGGATTTCACAGGCATGAAGACATTGCGCCCTGACAAAAGTTGAAATTCTTATTCCAAGGCAGGTCTTATCCTAGGACCTGCTATTAGCCAGCAGTCTCCAAAATGGGTAATGAGCCGGGTTATTCATTGGAGTATGGGAAGAAAATTAAAACTTTTACTTATTTTTGATAAAAAGAGAAACTTACTTTTACTAATATTTAATTATGGGTTAATAGTAGCACATGGGGATGTGCTCAAAAATGCCTTCCTAATAGGATACTGAGGTAGGCAGATTAATGGCCCCCTAGAGATATCTATGTCCTAACCCCCAGAACCTGTGACTGTGTCACATTATATGGCAAGGGAAATAAATCAAAATTGTAGGTGCAATTAAAGTTGCTGATCGGAAGACTTTAAAATAGAGATGATCCTGGATTATTAAGGTGGGTCCAAAGTAATCACAAGGTCCTCATAGGTGGAAGAGGGAGGCAGAAGAGTCAATATCAGAGTGATGCAATGTGAGAAAGACTCATTGCTGGGTTTGAAGATGGAAGGGGTCTATGAGCCAAGGAATGCAAACAGCTACTGGCAGCTGAAAAAAGTAAGGAAATGGATTCTCCTCTGGAGTCTCCAGAGAGGAATGCAGCCCTGCTGATACCTTGATTTTAGCCCAGTGAGACTCTTGTCAGACCTCTGACTTATAGAACAGTAAGATAAAATAAATGTGTGTTGTTTTAAGCTAAGTTTGTGGTAATTCATTATGATAGCCACAGAAAACTAATAATAGATACATAATACAAAAAATTGCATGGGTCACTCCCCTGTGATATAATGTTCACAGATTTAAAACAAATTTTAGACTTTGACTCTTTGTAAACTAGCATAAGGAAAATAACATTAACGTGTTCCTTGGTGGCATTCACACTCAGTCAGTCAAATATTTATCAAATTCACAGTTCTGTATAAAGCTCAGAGTTAAACATTAAAGCATAAATATCCTCCCTCAAAACTTTATTACCTAAACAAACAAGTGAAGGAAGAGCCAGGCATGGTGGCTCACACTTATAATCCCAGCACTTTGGGAGACCAAGGCAGGTGAATCACATGAGGCCAGGAGTTCGAGATCAGCCTGGCCAACATGGTGAAACCCCATCTCTACTAAAAATATAAAAATTAACCGGATGCAGTGGCACACACCTGTAATCCCAGCTACTTGGGAGGCTAAGGCACAAGAATTGCTTGAAACCAGGAGGCAGAGGTTGTAGTAAGCCGGTATCATGCCACTGTACTCCATCCAGCCTGGGCGACAGAGTGAGACTCTGTCTTTTAAAAAAAAAAAGAAAAAAAAAAAGAAGTGAAAAAAGAAGTGAAGAAAGAGGTGTGACACAGTCTAAAACATACTTAGCTGTCTTTACTCTGATTTAAAAACCACTGACACAGCCGGGCGCGGTGGCTCAAGCCTGTAATCCCAGCACTTTGGGAGGCCGAGACGGGCGGATCACAAGGTCAGGAGATCGAGACCATCCTGGCTGACACGGTGAAACCCCGTCTCTACTAAAAAAAATACAAAAAACTAGCCGGGCGAGGTGGCGGGCGCCTGTGGTCCCAGCTACTCGGGAGGCTGAGGCAGGAGAATGGCGTAAACCCGGGAGGCGGAGCTTGCAGTGAGCTGAGATCCGGCCACTGCACTCCAGCCTGGGCGACAGAGCCAGACTCAGTCTCAAAAAAAAAAAAAAAACCACTGACACTACTGGCCAAGTGTGGTGGCTCAGGTCTATAATCCCAGAACTTTGGGAGGCCAAGGCGGGTGGATCACCTGAGGTCAGGAGTTTGAGACCAGCCTGGCCAACATTGTGAAACCCTGTCTCTACTAAAAATATAAAAATTAGCCAGGCGTGGTGGCAGTCGCCTGTAATCCCAGCTACTCAGGAGGCTAAGGCAGGAGAATCGCTTGAACTTGGGAGGCGGAGATTGCAGCGAGCCGAGATCTCACCATTGCACTCCAGCCTGGGCAACAAGAGCAAAACTCCATCTCAAAATAATAATAATAATAATAATAATAATAATAATAATGATAATAACACTACTATTACTACTGTTCATGGACCTCCTGAAGGCTGAATAACAGCACCTGGTAGGAAGAGTTATGTGGCCACTGTATCAAAGCTGTCAAGAAAATTACTTACTGCTTACCTACAATATACCTGGAAACTGTGCTAGTTCCTTTATAAATATATTACCTGAGATGAAATTACCCCCACTTCTTCATCTAGGAAAATGAGGTTTGGAGTATTTAAATGACTTGACAAACGTTAAAGAGGGTACTAGAATCTGGATGTTTGGCTCCAAAGTCTATGTTTTGCCCTGTGATAATGGTTATGAAAGAAAAAAAGGCCAGCGGTTCAATAAAACCACTTTTGATTTTTGATTCATTAAAAAGAACTGCCTATCTATGAACCAATGAAAATCTACCTGGTTTGCTTTACCAGCTTTTCTGCTGCCAACGTTGAGCAGCAAGCAGCATCCATATCATACGGGTTCTTCTGACCCATACTGGTCTTTCCAGAAAAATGTCTGATTCTAAAGGTTATAGTAACAACGATTGAGAGGCCTAAGTAAACCTATAATACAACGTTAAAACGTGGACATAAATTTGATACTTATGTTTTCTAAAAGGCCTACATCTAAAACACTGAAACTCTGCTAAGAAAAATAACCATTAAAAAAAAAAAAGAAAAGAAAAGAGGCCGGGCACAGTGACTCACACCTGTAATCCTAGCACTTTGGGATATCAAGGTGGGAGGACCACTTGAGGCCAGGAGTTCAGGACCAGCCTGGGCAACACAGTGAGACCCTGTCTCTAAAAAAATTTAAAAATTAAATTAGCCAGGCATGGTGGTGTGTGCTTGTAGTCCCAGTTACTCAGAAGACAGCCAGGAGGATCACTTGAGGTCAGAAGGTCAAGGTTATAGTAAGCTATGATCATACCACTGCACTTCTCTGCCTGCACAAAACAGCAAGACATTGTCTTTAAAAAAAAAAGAAAGAAGAAAAAGAAACAGATGCATACAAAGATTGATGAAATCTACATAAATCGGTTTACTATTTTTTTTTTTTTTTTTTTTTGAGACGGAGTTTCACTCTTGTTGCCAAGGCTGGAGTGCAATGGCACTATCTTGGCTGACCACAACCTCCACTTACTAGGTTCAAGCGATTCTCCTGCCTCAGCCTCCCAAGTAGCTGGGATTACAGGCATGCGCCACCATGCCAAGCTAATTTTTTATTTTTAGTAGAGATGGGGTTTCTCCATGTTGGTCAGACTGGAGTGCGGTGGCATGATCTTGGCTCACTGGAACTTCCACCTCCTGGGCTCAAACTTTTCTCCTGCCTCAGCCTCCCCAGTAGCTGAGAGGCGTGCACCACCACACCCAGCTAATTTTTTGTATTCTTTTAGTAGAGATAGGGTTTCACCATGTTGGCCAGACTGGTCTCGAACTCCTGACCTCAAGTGATCCGCCCACCTTGGCCTCCCAAAGTGCTGAGATTACAGGCGTGAGCCAATGTGCCCGGACTATTCTTTTTTAAAAAGTATGTTTTTCCAGAATTTTTATCTAATTTCCTCTCATAATTTTGGAATAAAGGGACCTGTAACATACTCTACCAGACTCCACTAACCTTTAACATGTAGCACAAAATAAATTGCTTTGCATTTTACTCCCAAATAATACAAAGATACCGTCATTTCTTGGACTTGGGCTAGAAAAAAAAGTCACCAATAACAACAAAAAGGCCAGGTACAGCAGCTCACACCTGTAATCCCAGTACTTTGGGAGGCTGAGGTGGGAGGATTGCTTGAGCCCAGGAGTTCAAGATCAGCCTGGGCAACATAGGGAGACCTCATCTCTACTAAATATCAAAAAAAAAAAAGCTGGGTGTGGGGCACGCCTGTGGTCCTAGCTACTCAGGAGGCTGAAGTGGAAGGCTTGAGCCTGAGAGGTCAAGGCTACAGTGAGCCGTGCAGACAAAAAAAAAAGGGGGGGTGGGGGAAGAAGAAGAAGAAAGAAAGAAGGAAGAAGGAAGGAGGAGGAGAAGGAGGAGGAAGGAAGGCAATGGCTCAGATCTCAAGTCCCAGAAGAATCTAAACCTATAAAAAGGCAGTAATATCCTTGGGTAAGGCTCGCTGCAGTTCAAACATGTTTTAGAGGTATTACATCATGGAAAACTGGTTGTGCTAGGTCCTAGATATGAGAACTCCTAAGGAAAACTCAGCTGAACAGACATTAACCACCAGAGTGTCACATCAGGTGACACTAGGCAGAGCTGGTTCAGTCTCGCTTTCTCCTTTTTGCCTATGGTTTTTAACAGTCCAATTTTAAGACAGCCAAAAGCAGAACAAACATTGCTCAGCAATCAGATTATGTCAATAGCACTACACATAATAACAAGAGGCCCAATCAAGTTCATGGTCCAATTTTACTTTTTTGAGGTGAAGCAATACAAAGATCTAAAAAGTTAAAGTCAGATCTGCTTGCTTACAAATATTAAAATAGTTTAATAAATAAAAAACACCCAAGATTTCTGGGAGGAAAATATATACCCTCTATCTTGAATAACAAACTGAAATTAAACAAAGAATGAATTTATAAGTAGTTTAACAAAAAATTTTAAATCACAATGCTCAAAACTGCCATGCAAGCAAAGAAACCAAACAAACAAACAAACAAAAAACAAGTCTCCTGACAAAGGCAGAACTATTAATACATATACATATGGTGACTTTAAATACGGCCAAAAAGCTTTTTCTTAATCCAGGAAGTTCAAAAGAGAACTAATAATCACAAACTCACATATCTAAGTTGTCTCCCCAAGCCCTAAAAAAGTTTCTTCTTCCTTCCCAAATTTCTCCTTTATTCTAAAATTACTTATAAATTTACACCAAAGTAACATAATAGAAATATAGACTTCAATCTATGTGAGCATACTTCTGAAACTCTCACAATGAGAGTTTGATAATACTCTCACAATGATTTATTTCCTCTCCCTATCCCAAAGTGAATGAAATGTACAGAGGAAAGAAAACATCAATCTAATAAGCATGTATCAAGCAATTAGTATGTGCAAGGTTTGTGCTCTCCATAAATATTAGAATACTTGAAATTTTTGTACTGTCTGTCACATATATATTAAGTACAGTGCCATGCAAAGCGGATTAAGTGGGGGCTATAGAAATAAATGTGATGGTCTGGCGTGGTGGCTCACGCCTGGAATCCCAGCACTTTGGGAGGCCGAGGCGGGTGGATCACGAGGTCAGGAGATCCAGACCATGCTGGCTAACAAGGTGAAACCCCGTCTTTACTAAAAATACAAACAAATTAGCCGGGTGTTGTGGCGGGTGCCTGTAGTCCCAGCTACTGGGTAGGCTGAGGCAGAAAAATGGCGTGAACTTGGGAGGCGGAGTTTGCAGTGAACCGAGATCGCGCCACTGCACTCCAGCCTGAGCGACAGAGCGAGGCTCTGTCTCAAAAAAAAAAAAAAAAAAAAAAAAAGGAAGAAATGTAATGTTCCTTCCTTCAAGGAAACAGACAAACAATGATGGTGATGTATAACATTTACCGAGCACCTAAGGACGCGTCAGACACTCTGTAAATTATTTTTTTTTTTTTTTTTTTTTTTTTGAGACAGAATCTCACTCTGTCGCCCAGGCTGCAGTGTAGTGGCGCGATCTCCACTCACTGCAAGCTCCGCCTCCTGGGTTCAAGCCGTTCTCCTGCCTCAGCCTCCCGTGTAGCTGGGACTACAGGCGCCCGCCACCGCGACCGGCTAATTTTTGTATTTTTAGTAGAGACGGGGTTTCACCGCGTTAGCGAGGATGGTCTCGATCTCCTGACCTCGTGATCCGCCCGACTCGGCCTCCCAAAGTGCTGGGATTACAGGCATGAGCCACCGCGCCCGGCCTCTGTAAATACTTTTACAGAGTTTATCTTATTTAATCCTTATAAAAATATATGATAAGTATATTTCTATTTTATTTAATTATTATTACTATTTTTTTGAGATGTAGTCTCACTCGGTCACCCAGGCTGGAGTGCAGTGGCGCGATCTTGGCTCACGGCAACCTCCACCTCCTGGGTTCAAGCAATTCTCCTGCCTCAGCCTCCCTAGTAGCTGGGATTACAGGCATGCACCACCATGCCTGGCTATTTTTGTATTTTTATTAGAGACGGGTTTCACTATGTTGGCCAGGTTGGTCTCGAACTCCTGGACTCAGGTGATCTGCCTGCCTTGGCCTCCCAAAGTACTAGGATTACAAGCCTGAGCCATCACACCAGGCCTATTTCTATTTTAGAGATAAGAAAAATAAAGATTAAGTGGCTCACCTAAGGGCACACAATGAGCAAACGGAAGAGTCAGGGAGTGAATTTTTAACTCTTAAACTTTAAGATATACAGCCTCAATATATGATATTTCAGATTATTATGACAATAGTAATAACAATAATAAAAAATGACAGGTAAGGTTTTTTAAAAAATTTTTTCCTCTGTGGAAATGTTTAGAATATTTTTATTATACATATTCTAAAATTTCACAATGATATGCTCTAGGTGGCTGTTTTTTCATTCATTGTGCTAGGCCCTTTCAATCTGGAAGCACATGTCCTTTGGTTCT
Source organism: Macaca fascicularis (assembly GCF_037993035.2). Taxonomy (NCBI): domain Eukaryota; kingdom Metazoa; phylum Chordata; class Mammalia; order Primates; family Cercopithecidae; genus Macaca; species Macaca fascicularis. The sequence goes on along the minus strand of NC_088375.1, from coordinate 189,320,336 downwards.
CCCCTCCAGGTATTAGCCAGGCCCAGCACAATGGGTTAGTCTGCATACTGAATAGTGAGAACTCAAAGAGCATGAGCCTATGGCCATACCACCCCAATGTGCCTCATCTCATTTGATCTTAACTCCACCCCAATGTGCCTCATCCCATTTGATCTTAGTTAAGATCTTAGGTGGTATGGCCGTAGACTCACGCTCTCTGGGTTCTAGAAGATGTTTTCTTATCAATCAAAATTAAACTTCCTAGGTTAATCTTTAAATTTTCGTATCTTTTCTTATTTTCTTTTATCTTTTCCGACTAATGGAGGATTTCCTCAACTTCATCTCCTTAACCATCTATTGACTTTTTATATCATATTTTTAAATTTCCAAAAACAATAATCTGTGTGGTTTTCTGTTCACATTTTATAGTATTCTATTCTTGTTTCATGGATGCAGTATCTTCTCTAACCTCCTAAAAGGATGACAACTGTAAGATTTTTTGGTTGTTACTTTTTAAATTTTTAAAATTGTTTTATTTTTATTATATTGCCAAAGTCAAATACTTCTGACAAAGGTTGTCACTTTTTAAAAAAAAAAAACTGTCTTCCTTTATTTGGGGCTATTCATTTTTTCCAGGAAAAAATCCATCAATTTCCTGGCAAGTGGCAGGGTTGAGGGTAGGATAGGAATGATTTTTGCCTGCCTGAGAGCCAGGTGATGAAAGGTGACTAGAAGTCTTATGAGCCTCACCATTCCAGTATGCAGGTTATCCCCCCATCTCCTCTTTTAAGTATTGCATTCTCCCCCATATTCTATCAGATGTTCACTAGTATGAAGTATTTCTGGTTCAATTTTTCTCCAAAACTAAACCATGTCTTTTTGGGGTGGGTGATATTTAACTGAATAGTTACAAGAAATGGGGATGTTGACTTTCAGGCCCAGTTACCCCTTAAAAGACTTTGAATAGCCCTCTTATTTTTAGCCCAAGCCTGACACCCACCTTCAGTTACTGAGCTTTTGTAAGTTTCTGTGATGCAAACTGGCTTGGTTCTAATTGGCATCAGCTTCTAGAGATACTACACTATAGGCGCTACAAATACGATGGTGAAAAAGATAAACTTCTACCCTCAGAGAGCTCACTCAATACTGGAGGCTTTAAGCAATAAGTAAACAAACAAATGAATAAGGTTCTTTTCAGAAGTAATGAGAACTTGTAACAAAGCACAATAAGAGGAAATATATATATAGTGATATCGATGTCTATTTTAGACTAGTCAAAAAGATTTCTTTGAGGAGGGGCAAAAGGCTAAGGCAGGAGAATCTCAGCAAAAGTATATCATATGATTCTGGAATAAAGTAAGTACAAAGGCCCTGAAGTAGGGTAAAAAGCTTAATGTGTCTGAGAAACAAGGTTAGTGAGTGTGGTTAGAATGATGTAAGAAAAAGGAGGAATGATTGGAAATATGGGCAGAGCCAGGTAGACCAAATCATTTAGGGCCTGATAGGTTAAAGCCCAGAGTATGAACTTTGAAGAATGACAAAAAGCTATATTAGGAAATTCAGCAGGGAAATGACATAATCTGATTTACCTTCTTAAAATTCAATCTGGCTATTGTGGGGCAAAGGGGGAAGACAAGAGATCAATTAGGATGGTTGGGCTACAGTAGTAGATGTAGAGGTGGCAAATAGATTCAGGACATATTTTGAAGATAATGCTGAACTACTTGATGGTTTGAAATAGAGTGTAAGAGAAAGATAATAAGAATGGTAAGCTTTTGGCTCAAGTGATAGATGAATGGTGGGAGAGGTCTGGAAAGGAAGAAATGGAGTGCAGCAGGAAATTAATAGTGGTCCATAAAGGGTACTCAACAACTAGTAATCAATGTTTATATTAAAAATCTTCAGCCAAGCACAGTGGCTCACACCTGTAATCCCAGCACTTTGGGAGGCCAAGGGGGGGGCAGATCACTTGAGGCCAGGAGTTTGAGACCAGCCTGACCAACATGGTGAAACCCTATCTCTACTAAAAATACAAAAATTAGCTGGGTATGGTGGCACATGCCTGTAATCCCAACTACTTGGGAGGCTGAAGCACAAGAACCTGGGAGTTGGAGGTTGCAGTGAGCAGAGATCATGCCACTGTACTCCAGCCTGGGTGACAGAGTGAGACTCCATCTCAAAAAAAAAAAAAATTTAAGATCACCTTACCAATATGCTAGTGTTACAAAAGATGCTTTGTGAACTCTCTTGAGAGTCTTTCACCTAGTTACCCACGAGGATTACAATGATAAAATCAGAGATCCACTTTATTATTTTTTTTCAACTTTCAACAGATGCAAAAAAACATTTTAGGCCGGTAGCAGTGGCTCATGCCTGTAATCCCAGTATTTTGGGAGGCCGAGGCAAATGGATCACCTGAGGTCAGGAGTTCGAGGCCAGTCTGGCTAACATGGTGAAACCCCATTTCTACTAAAAATACAAAAAATTAGCTGGGCATGGTGGCGCGCGCCTGTAATCCCAGCTACTCAGGAGGCTAAGGCAGGAGAATCACTTGAACCTGCGAGGCAGAGGTTGCAGTGAGCCAAGATTGCACCATTGCACCCCAGCTTGGGCAACAACAGCGAAACTCCATCTCAAAAAAAAAAAAAAAAAAAAATTAAAAGACTGCCCATTTATTCTGTAACACACCCCACATCCACATTCATTCACCCTTAAGATATTTCAAAAATCTGATTATTTAAAAATTATTCAACATTTAATTCAATTTGATTTCTTATTTATTTATTTATTTATTTTACATACAGGGTCTCACTATATCACGCAGTCTGTGGTTCAGCAGCACAACTGAAACCACCTTTGCAAAAGAGAAATCTGACATAGTTAACTCTATCTCGCCTCCAATCTCAAGCTGTTTGTCTTTGGTCATCACTGGGCATAGGCTAAGCTAACTTTGGGAGGAATTTAGTTTACAGTTTAACCTTAAAGCAAGGATGATAATAGCCCTTCCCAAAACTAAACCAGCTTTGTAAAACTAAGGAAAGGCCACAAGGTTAGGATTATGGGAGGGGCCAGAATTCTGCTAAAATGTAGGTATAGCTCTACAGCCTCTTACTGCTTGGAGGTCATGTGGCTAGAGATCACAAGATTTATGACTTCTCAAACTGCTCCTATAGATAACATCACTATTATAGAACCTAAGACTGGTTTTCTGAGAGATTTTTTCAGACTGACCCCACCCAGACTTGTGACTCATGACTCAACTGGTCCTGTAGCCCAGCGTTCCCCAACCTTTTTGGCACCAGGGACTGGTTTTGTGGAAGACAATTTTTCCACAGACTCGGGGGAGGGGCAGGTGGAGGGATGGTTCTGGGATGAAACTGTTCCACCTCAGATCATCAGGCATTTGATTCTCATAAGGGACACACAACCAAGATCCTTTGCATGCACAGTTCCCAACAGGGTTCACGCTTCTATAAGAATCTAATGCCACCACTGATCTGACAGGAAGCAGAGCTCAGGCAGTAATTCTTGCTCACCTGCTCACCTCCTGCTGTGTGGCCCAGTTCCTAACAGGCCACAGACTGGTACCGGTCTATAACCTGGGGGTTGAGGACTCCTGTTGTAGCCCTACACAGAGGTACACTCAGTGCACAAGGACTTTTCCACACCCCCAATTAATCAGCAGCACCCATTCCCTCAGCCCTGCCCACCAAATTGTCCATAAAAACTCTAACCTCTAGAGGGCTTCAGGAAGACTGATTTAAGTGATAACTGCTTCTTTGGCATGGCTGGCCTTGAGTCAATTAAACTCTTTCTTACTGCAATGCCACAATCTCAGGGAATTGATTTTGTCTGTGCAGTTGGCAGGAAGAAGCCATCGTAGCTCACTACTCCTAGGCTCAAATGATCCTCCCGCCTCAGCCTCCCAAGTGCTGGGATTATAGGTGTGAGCCACCATGCCCTGCCCCAATGTGATTTCTAACAACTGATCTGGTCCATTCTCATTAAACAGAAGAAATCAAAGCACAGAGGTTAAATAACTTGTCCTAGAGAATATAATTAGGAAATGGTGGAGCTATGTGAACTGTACAAGAGAAAGAGTGGAAGAAAAGGTTGGAAAAACAGATCGAACCTTAACTGTCAGTCTAAAGAATTTTTGGCTCAATTTTGAAACCAATGTGAGCCACAAAAAGTTTTAAGAAATAAACTATACAACTAGAGCTGTGTATCAGGAAGAGTGAAAAAGAGGGCAAAGAGGCAAGGAAAATAATTCACTCCAGGTGAAAGTGAAGAAGGCTGAATTACAGCACACATGTAAGGGAAGGAATAGATGCAAAAGTCTTTGAATATTTAGAATCACAGCTTAGCTTCTCATTAGAAGCAAGGAATACATGATAACCAAAAATGGCTGGAATTTTTCAGGATGGATAACTGGAAAGATGGCTGTCTTAATAACTGAGACTGGGAAAATATCCTACCATATTCTCACTAATGCTAGTCTATTTCCAACATTGTATAGTTTACTTCTTAAAGAGACTCTCTGGGAGACAAGAAGCCTCTATTTCTCTTGCATTAATCATATTACCTAGCACAGGGAAGGACTGAGTAGTTCCAAGTAAATATTTATGAACTGAAGGCATACTCTTCAATTTCATACTTGGTGAATTGAAGGAGGAGTCTAAAAGAAATATTAAATTTCTCATGGCATAAATAACAAAAAAGAGGGGCCCAGTGCCGTAGCTCAAGCCTATAATCCCAGTATTTTGGGAGGCCAAAGTGGGAGGACTGCCTGAGCTCAGGAATTCAAGACCAGCCTGGGCATAATATAGTGAGACCTTTCTCTACAGAAATTTGTTCAAAATTAGCCAGGTGTGGTGGCATCCGCCTGCAGTCCTAGCTACTCAGGAGGCTGAGGTGGGAGGACTGCTAGAGCCCAGAGGGCAGAGATTGCAGTGAGTCTGGGCAACAGAGTGAGACCCTGTATCGGGGTTGGGGGGAGGTATGAGAACAAACCTGAGTGTATAGTTCCTCAGAAAGGCCACCGGGGAGTGGAAGTAAGTGGGGCATGGAACTGGGTTACAGATCTTGGGCATAAGACTTCCTGGCATAAACAACCTTATTCACAAGAGACCTAAACAATCAGTCCCTGCACTCAACAAAGTACTTTATTGTTCCTTTTTTTAACTGATAACTTTGAGCAACTGATGATAAAACAACCAATCTTCCCTGGGCCCATGTATAAACAGAATACATACACATGAACAAAATTTACACAAGTACTACCTCTATGACTTACCAGGCCCACACTTTTCCTTCCAAATAGAAATCTTAGGAGGAAGGGAGATAAAGGGAAAAAGGGAAACTGGGAGGTTGGGGTCAAGAAAAAGAGAACTACAGAGGTTCAGCTCACTCACTCCTGCTGGGCACACAATAGCTCTGGCAGAAGAGAACCAAGGTATGCCCAGAGGATTAAATGCCTACCATCTGGCAGATCATGCAGATAGTCTTCTTTCCCAAGTAGACTTTCCAAAGCACTAACAATGTAATTTTCAGCACACTCTTTTTCTTTCTTTCTTCCTTTCTTTCCTTCGTTTCTCTCTCTCTCTTTCTTTTAAGCAGGAGACCTTTTCTTCAAAACTCTTATACAGAAGTTCAACATAAAAAAGATAAAAAGGGGAATTGTTCTGACTAGACGAATCCAAGAGAACAGAAGTCTCATCTACTCAGCAACTTCCCACCTGGGCCAGCACCTGAGAAGGCACATCTGTGTAATCCTAGGGTTCCAAGAGATGGATTCTTCCCAATGTAGATCTAATCTCAATTTGGGGGAAAACGCTGGTTCATACTTCTGCACATATAAAAGAGAGCTTATAATGTTTACAACTTGAAAATAGACTAAGAGCCATACCAACAAATAGCAATCAAAAAATTTAAATCATAAGTATTAACAGCAAATTGCTAAGACAACCAGAAAGCATTTAGAAAATACAAATTCTAAGAACCTTGAGAATAAAACATAGTCATGCTTGATTTGACATTTAAGGAGTCACAGGGAAGTATAATAAATGTTTCTACTACATTAATAGTCCTCTGGGTAACAAAAGACAAGAGGACTTTGTTTGCTCTGGGCCACTGGTTAGAATAATTTCCTTTTGTTGTATTCAAAATATATAGTGAAAGTGAAGACATAAAAACATAAAAGATATAAATAATTAGAAGCTTCTTTTAAAAAGTAATCCACTTTCAGGCTTTTAAACCACAGTATATTTGAGACAGATGGCTTATGCAGAACAAAAATGGTCACCATCAAAGGGCAAACCCACGTGGTTAACAATAAGTATCATTCTCATGTATTATACTTGCAGTGTGACAGTTCCTGTGCCAGAGGCTTTATATATATCATCTCTTTTGTGGGCTTATTGGGAAGATTTAGATAGACTGAATGCTACCTTTCATACATTAGAAAACTTGGCTGAGAGCAAAAAATATTACTTTTTTAAGTTAAGGGGGATGAGGGTGGAGGTGGGGATCATTCCTAAGCAAAAGTATCAAAAGGAGATAAGCTAAGAAAGTATATCAAGAAGATACAGAATAGGAATGGTAATGTTGGTCTTATCACAACCCTACATGTTTCTAGGCTGGAACACATATACCGGTAGCAAAACAAAGGCAAAGATGTAAGTAGCCCAGCATTATCAAATACAGTAGGCACTAGCTTCATGTGGCAATTTAAATTTAAACCAATTCAAATAAAATTTTAATTTCTCATTTGCATTAGCCATATTTCAATGCTTATTAGCTACATGTGGCTATTCGACAGCAAAAATATAGAACATTTCCATCACTGCAGAAGGTTCTATTGGACAACAATAGTAGAAAACCATTGAATCTATTAAAAGCAGCAGTAGGCACTCAACACATGTTTGGTGAGTAAATGAATAAAAAAAAGGTAGGTGCTTTGCAGATGCTGCTGCCACCGCCGGGAGCGCTGTACTATCAGCCATGGTCAACCCCACCATGTTCTTCAACATCACAGTCAAACAGCGAGCCCTTAGGCCACGTCTCCTTCGAGCTGTTTGCAGACAAAGTTCCAAAGACAGCAGAAAACTTTTGTGCTCTGACCACTGGAGAGAAAGGATTTGGTTATAAGGGTTCCTGCTTTCACAAAATTATTCCAGGGTTTATGTGTCAGGTTGGATGGCAAGCATGTGGTCTTTGGCAAGGTGAAAAGAAGGTATGAATATTGCGGAGGCCATGGGACACTTTGGGTCTGGGAATGGCAAGACCAGCAAGAAGATCACCATTGCTGACTGTGGACAGCTCTAATAAATTTGACTTGTGTTTTATCTTAACCACCAGACCATTCCTTCTGTAGCTCAAGAGAGCACTCCTCCACCCCATTTGCTCACAGTATCCCATAATCTTTGTGCTCTCGCTGCAGCTCCCTTTGAGTTCCATGTTTTCCTTGTTCCCTTCCATGCCTAGCTGCATTGCAGAGTTAAATTAAGTTTATGATTATGAAATAAAAACTAAATAACAACAACAACAAAGATAGGCTATTATAATAGGCCACTGAAAGAAGCACCCAGAGGAAAATAAACTAATAATAATAGCTAACATTTACTGAGTACTTACCACATACAAGGTACTATTCTAAGTGATTTACATGTACTAATTTAATTAATCTTCAGTAACAACTCCATAAAATATTTACTGTCATTACCCTCATTTTATAGATGGGAAAACTAAGGCTCAGACAGGTTAACTAAACTTTCCCAAGATCCAGGATTTGAATCCAGACAGTTTGATCTAGAATCTAGAGCAAGCTTGTCCAACCCACAGCTCACGGGCCACATGGCAGCCCAGAATAGCTTTGAATGTGGCACAACACAAATTCATAAACTTTCTTAAAACATTCTGAGTAGGCCGGGCGCGGTGGCTCAAGCCTGTAATCCCAGCACTTTGGGAGGCCGAGACGGGCGGATCACAAGGTCAGGAGATCGAGACCATCCTGGCTAACATGGTGAAACCCCGTCTCTACTAAAAATACAAAAAAACTAGCTGGGCGAGGTGGCGGGCGCCTGTAGTCCCAGCTACTCGGGAGGCTGAAGCAGGAGAATGGCGTAAACCTGGGAGGCGGAGCTTGCAGTGAGCTGAGATCCGGCCACTGCACTCCAGCCTGGGCGACAGAGCGAGACTCCGTCTCAAAAAAAAAAAAAAAAAAAAAAAAATTGATATGTTTTTTGCAATTGTTTGTTTATTTTAGCTCATTAGCTATTGTTAGTGTTAGTGTATTTTATATGTGATCCCAGATAATTCTTCTTCCAATATGGCCCAGGGAAGCCAAAAGATTGGACACCTCTAATCTAGAGTCTTCTTTTTTTTTTTTTCTTTTGAGACAAGCTCTGGTTCTATCACCCAGGCTGGAGTGCAGTGGTGTGATCTCGGCTCACTGCAAGTTCTGCCTCCTAGGCTCAAGCCATCCTCCCACCTCAGCCTCTAAAGTCACTAGGGCTACAGGTGCACACCACCATGCCCAGCTAATTTTTGTATTTTTTGTAGAGAAAACCGTGTTTTCACCATGTTGCCCAGGCTGGTCTTGAACTTGTGAGCTCAAGGGATCTGTCTGCCTCAGCCTCCCAAAGTGCTGGGATTACAGGTGTGAGCACACCCAACCTAAAGCCTTCATTTTTAATCATACTATACTACTACTTTTTGAAATAGATCAAACATAAATGTATACAGTGTAGAATGATTAAATCAAGCTAACTAACATACGTATTACCTCACATCATTTTTTGTGGTGACATATTTGAAACTTACTCCTATTGCTGGATTATACAGCAGTTCTATTTTTTCTGTTTTTTTGAAATACACATTATTATTAACTATAGTCACCATACTGCGCAACAGATTTCAGAAAAGTATTCCTCATAGGTAACTGAAACTTTGTGTCCCTGACCAACATCTCCCCATTTCCTCCCCATCCCACCCCACTCACCCCTATCCTCTGGTAACCACCATTCTTCTCTCCAAATTTTCTTTTTTTTTTTTTTGAGACAGAGTCTCGCTCTGTCACCCAGGCTGGAGTGTAGTGGCGCAATCTCGGCTCACTGCAACCTCCACCTCTCAAGTTCAAGTCATTCTCCTGCCTCAGCCTCCTGAGTAGCTGGGACTACAGGTACATGCCACCCCACCAAGCTAATTTTTTGTATTTTTAGTAGAGACAGGGTTTCACCGTGTTAGTCAGGATAGTCTCGATCTCTTGACCTTGTGATCCGCCCACCTCGGCCTCCCAAAGTGCTGGGATTACAGGCATGAGCCACCGCGCCCAGCCTCTTCTCTCTACTTCTATGAGATTGACTGTTTTAGAGTTCATACATACATGAAATCGTGAGTTATTTGCCTTTGTGTCTGGCTTATTTCATTTAGTGTAACATCCTCCAGGTTCACCCAAGTTGTCCCAAATGACAGTATTTCCTTCCTTTTTGTTGTTGTTTTTTGAGAAAGATTTTCACTCTTGTTGCCCAGGCTGGAGTGCAATGGCACGATCTCAGCTCACTGCAACCTCTGCCTCCCAGGTTCAAGCGATTCTCCTGTCTGAGCCTCCTGAGTAGCTGGGGTTACAGGCATGTGCCACCATGCCCGGCTGATTTTATATTTTTTAGTAGAGACGGTGTTTCTCCATATCGGTCAGGTTGGTCTCGAACTCCTGGCCTCAGGTGATCCACCTGCCTCGGCCTTCCAAGCTTTTAGTTTGATGCAATCTCATTTGTCTATTTTTGCTTTTGTTGCTTGTGCACATCCAAAAAAATTGTCTACCCAATCTCATGGAGATTTTTCTATTATGTTTTCTTTTTCTTTTTCTTTTTCTTTTTTTTGAGACAGAGTCTCACTCTGTCACCTGGGCTGGAGTGCAGTGGTGCAATCTCGGCTCACTGTAAGCTCTGCCTTCCAGGTTCATGCCATTCTACTGCCTCAGCCTCCCATGTAGCTGGGACTACAGGTGCCTGCCACCATGCCCAGCTAATTTTTTGTATTTTTAGTAGAGATGGGATTTCACCGTGTTAGCCAGGATGGTCTCGATCTCTTGACCTCATGATCCGCCCACCTTGGCCTCCCAAAGTGCTGGGATTACAGGTGTGAGCCAACACGCCAAGCCTTTTCTTTTAGTAGTTTTACAGTTTCAGGTTATACTATACCATTTTATTATATAACAAGTACATCTAAAGATTTTGCTGTAATGGAATAAAATTTATTTAAAGTCAACTTTCCATGCATTTGCTAGTTCAGTTCATAGTGAAGAGAGCAAGAAAAGAAATGGTAAAATAAAAAGATTGGCAAGAAAGATGCCAAAATGCTAAAACTAGTTTTAGCCCTACATGCTGAGATTAAGGGCAAGTTTTATATTCTTTTTCTTACTAATTCTATTTTCTAAATGTTTGCATTGCAATTATGTATCACTTCTATAATAATAAAAAAATTAAAATATGACTTCTTAAGCTAGATGATATTACTTAAAATATGATCATCTTAAAAATTCCTAAGCAGAATATCAAAGCCTCATCTACCTCACTCTCAAACATAGTGGAAGCCCCCTAACTGATATCTTTGCTACCAGTCTCTCTAACACTAAACCATTCTGCATCTTGTCATCAATTACCTTACCATTCTAGTTTCTGCTCAGAATCCAATCACAGATCATAAACTACAATCCTTTGGATTTATGCAAAACATTTCTGGATAATCTGACCTAATTCTACTTTTCTACCTTTATCTACCAATACTATCCTATCAAATCCTCAGTTCTTCTAAGAGAAGCCTGGTAGAAAGAACCCAGGCCTTAGAGGAGACTTTGGCCCATACATAATCTCTTGGCCTCAATGGACAGTGAGTGTGAAGACTAAATCTTTAAATAAGTAACACACCTAGTATACAACATGCCTTCAATAAATGGTCATTATTATTATTGTCATTATTAGCCAAATAAGATTTTATTCACTGACTCCTCAAAAAGCTTTGCATTTTTGTATCTGTGCTTTCTATATCACTATTTGCTCTGAGTTCCTCTATCTTCTAAAATCCTATTAAAAATCAAGGTTCATTATTATGCACTACATGCCTGCATCAAAATATCTTATATAACCCATAAGTATATATACCTACTATGTAACCACAAAAATTAAACGTAATTTTTAAAAAATTCAAAGTCCAGTTCAAGTCCCCTCCTAGAAGGCTTCCCTGACTCTTCCTTTTTTTTTTTTTTTTTTTTTTTTTGTTGTTGTTGAGACAGAGTCTTGCTTTGTCGCCAGGCTAGAATACAGTGGCACAATCTCAGCTCATTGAAACCTCTGCCTCCTGGGTTCAACAGCTTCTCCTGCCTCAGCCTCCCGAGTAGCTGGGACTACAGGCGTGTGCCACTATGCCCAATTAATTTTTGTATTTTTAGTAGAGACGGGGTTTCACCATGTTGGCCAGCATGGTCTCGAACTCTTGACCTTGTGATCTGCCTGCTTCGGCCTCCCAAAGTGCTGGGATTACAGGGGTGAGCCATCATGCCAAGCCTTCCCTGACTCTTCAAAGTTAATATGACCCCTCACTCATTTGAACTCCTATAGCACTTAAGAGTTTATTCTACTCAAATGGTGGTGTCTTAGTTAATTTATTAGTTCTATTTCCATCAATGTAAGTAGAGCAAGTAAAGTATAAATTCCTTGCTAGCAGACACTCCATTTTATATATATCTTGATACCTTTCTGATGTCTGAATATATCACCAGACATATGCTCAAAAAATGTGTTAATCTGGCCAGGTGTGGTGTCTCACACCTGTAATCCCAGCACTTTGGGAGGCCAAAGCAGGTGGATCACCTGAGGTCAGGAGTTCAAGACAAGCCTGGCCAACACGGTAAAACCCTGTCTCTACCAAAAATACAAAAATTAGCTGGGCATGATGGTGAGTGCCTATAATCCCAGCTACTTGGGACGCTGAGGCAGGAGAATCACTTGAACCTGGGAGGTGGAGGTTGCAGTGAGCTGAGATCGAGCCATTGCACTCCAGCCTGGGCGACAAGAGCAAAACTACGTCTCAAAAAAAAAAGTGTTAATTTGACTTATAAATTTGAAAGAAAGTCACCACAATAAAAATACTGGCTGAATATTTTTGAGGTAGACTAGGAAGCCAATAATTCTATACAAAGATAAAAAGTTTCAAGTAAGCAGTATAATTTAATTCCATAATTTAACACCATTGACCAAACATGTAAGTCATACTTAAGCCATATGAGTTCTCTCTAGCCCAATATAAACATATAAAAATTAGCAATAAATGACCCTAAGTAAATAGCACTTTAAACTTTCCAAAGCATCCTGCACATAAACCCTAACTAAATATACATTGAATTAAATTGTCTTATTTGGTCTCATTTGAAAATATATTTGGCCAGGTGTGGTGGATCACATCTGTAATCCCAGCCTGAACAACACAGTGAGACCTTGTCTTATTAAAACAAAGTTTTTTTTTAAATAAAATAATTTTTGTTTTTAAGACAGGGTCTCACTCTGTCACTCAGGCTGGAGTGCAGTGCTGCGATCATGGCTCACTGCAGCTGTGAACTCATGGGCTCAAGAGATCCTCCCACCTCAGCCTCCTGAGTAGCCGAAACTACAGGCACATGCCACTATACCTGGCTAATTTTTTTGGTTGTTTGTTATTGCTGTTGTTGTTTGTAGAGATGGGGTTTCACCATATTGCCCAGGCTGGTCTTAAACTCCTGGGCTCAAGGGATCCACCCACCTTGGCCTCCCAAAGTACTGAGATTACAAGCATGAGCCATCATGCCTGGCCAAATAAAATTTCTTTTTTGTTTTTTTTTTGAGACGGAGTCTTGCTCTGTCGCCCTGGCTGGAGTCCAGTGGCGCAATCTTGGCTCACTGCACTCGGTTCCCAGAGGAAACCTCCACCTCCCGGGTTCAAGCAATTCTCCTGCCTCAGCCTCCCGAGTAGCTGGGACTACAGGCACGTGCCACCACGCCCGCCTAATTTTTTTGTGTGTATTTTTAGTAGAGATGGGGTTTCACCACGTTAGCCAGAATGGTCTCGATCTCCTGACCTCACGATGCGCCCACCTCGGCCTCCCAAAGTGCTGGGATTACAGGCATGAGCCATCAAGCCCAGCCAAATTTTTTTTAAAAAAGAAAATATACTTGCCTGACTAAAATATCAAAATAATTAAAGCAAGAAAGATTCCGATACAGATTATTAAAAAGTGACAATTATATAAACTTATAAAAATAATTCCCCACTTTGGGAGGCCAAGGAGGATGAATCGCTTGAGCCCAGGAATTTGAGACCAGCCTGGACAACATGGCGGAACTCTGACTTTACAAAAAATGTGAAATTTAGCTGGATGTGGTGGCACACCTGTAGTTCCAGCTGCTCAGGAGTCTGAGGTGGGGAAGATCAATTCTTCCCCACCTCAGAAGGTCGAGGCTGCGTTGAACCATGATCATGCCACTATACTCTAGCCTGGGTGACAGAGTGAGACCCTATCTCAAAATAATAATAATAATACTCAAAGGCAAAATGTGTCTCCTCAAGTGAGTGCTAAAAGTTAAGGATAGATAACTTGAGGACATAATTTTACTTTTATTGTCACTCACTGATTTAATTACAATTTCCCATAAATAAATAACAATCTCTCCTCTTTGATAAATTACCAGTCAGCAATAGGAAACAACTGTTCTAATGAGCTGCTACTAATGTTCTAATTAGAGTAAAGCAACTTGACAGACAGAGGAAGTTGCTTTGTTAAATGCAGTTAATTACCAATAAATTAAGTCTTGATGGGCAGAAAACGACCTAGAGTACCACTAAACTCCAGCAAGATAGATTCAGCATGATAAATCCTGAATCCCTCCTTTTTTTGCTATTAGTGCTATTCTAGCAAGCCTCCAATGTTTCAGTTTTCTCACTGATGATCAGAAGGAAGGAAAAGCCATTACCTAAGGATGTTGGGATGGGAGAGTCTATTCATGAGCTGTACTTCTTTCAGCATGTTTGCCCGGTTACTGCTCAACGTGTTCATCTTAAGAGCCATCACCTGACCAGAAGCTCGGTGTCGTACCTAGAATATTAAATAGAACAAGAAAAGAGGGTCAAGGGCAACAGCTATATATGAGGTCAACATCTCCAAATGTACAATATGCCAAGATATTTCTGTGCCACTTTAGATAAAATATACATCTAATTACATTAAAGTATCACTTCCATGAATGAAGACGAATTATTCTACCCAAGACCAGTATTATTTCAAATGGAGTTGGCCAGAAAAACATTGTTAATAACATCTCAATAAATCATGTCTGATATACACCATGGAAAACTATGCAGCCATAAAAAGGAATGAGGTCATGTCCTTTGCAGGGAAGGGGTAAATGGGATATCCACCATCTCAAGCATTTATCATTTCTTTGTGTTGCAAACATTCCAATTATACTGTTAGTTATTTTAAAATGTACAATTAAATTATTGTTGAGTGTAATCACCCTGTTGTGCTAAATCTTCTTCATTCTATCTAACTATATTTTTGTACCCATTAACTGCTGGGTACCATGAAGCTGGAAGCCATCATCCTCAGCAAATTAACACAGGAACAGAAAACCAACACCGCATGTTTTCACTCATAAGTGGGCGTTGAACACTGAGAACACATGGACACAGAGAGGGGAACAACACGCATCAGGGCCTGTTAGCGGGTGGGGGCTGAAGGAAGGGAACTTAGAACTTAGTCAATAGGTGCAGCAAACCACCAGGGCACAAAACTGCACGTTCTGCACATGTATCCCATTTTTTCTTTTTTTTTAGAAGAAATAAAGAAAAAATAAATAAATAAATAAATAAATAAAAGAAATCATGTCTAGTTTGTTGCTGTTGTTGTTTTTCTTTGAGACAGGGTCTCACTGTGTCACCTAGACTGGAGTGTAGTGGCACAATCTCGGCTCACTGCAACCTCGCCTCCTGGGCTCAAGTGATTCTCCTGCCTCAGCCTCCTGAGTAGCTGGGATTACAGGCATGTGCCAACACACCCGGCTAATTTTTGTATTTTTAGCAGACTCAGGGTTTCACCATGTTGACCAGGCTGGTCTCAAACTCTTGACCTCAGGTGATCCGCTTGCCTCGGCCTTCCAAAGTACTGGGATTACAGGTGTGAGCCACCATGCCCAGCCAATCATGTCTGTTTTTTTTGTTTGTTTGTTTTGAGACAGAGTCTTGCTTTGTTACCCAGGCTAGAGTGCAGTGGCACAATCTCAGCTCACTGCAACCTCCACCTCCCAGGTTCAAGTGATTCTCCTGCCTCAGCCTCCCAAGTAGCTGGGATTACAAGTGCCTGCCACTGTGCCCAGCTAATTTTTGTATTTTTAGTAGAGACAGGGTTTCACCATGTTGGCCAGGTTGGTCTCGAACTCCTGACCTTGTGATCCACCAGCCTCAGCCTCCCAAAGTGCTAGGATTACAGGTGTGAGCCACCACACCCGGCCTGTTTTTAATACCTTAGGAAAAAAAATGAGGGAAAAATTTTAGGCTGATTCCTCATAGCTGACCTTGGTGAGTCTTAAGACACCAACAGAAAAGAGTCCCTTCTGTGGCATTCTAAGTGTGCAAAAAGAAGATATATGCATGAGCCTTATATAACACTTAATGAAACTGTCTTTATAAGATGCTAAACCCACATACTCAAAGTCTCCCCCAAGTACCATAAAAATATATCTATAGGCCGGGCGCGGTAGCTCACGCCTGTAATCCCAGGACTTTGGGAGGCCGAGGCGGGCAGATCACGAGGTCAGGAGATTGAGAGCAGTCTGACCAACACAGTGAAACCCCGTCTCTACTAAAAACACAAAAAATTAGCCAGGCGTGGTGGCGGGTGCCTATAGTCCCAGCTACTCGGGGGGCTGGGCCAGGAGAACAGTGTGAACCCGGGAGGCGGAGCCCGCAGTGCGCCAAGATTGCACCACTGCACTCCAGCCTGGGCAACAGAGCGAGACTCCGTATCAAGAAAAAAAAAAAAAAACCTATAAGAAAAAAAAATTTCATGCTAAATATAGAAAGAAGTCCGTGAACCTTTTGGAGCTAATATTGTAGTAACTCTACCCAAAGCACCTTATAATCATTTAAACACACTCAAGTTAAATACAACAAACATGGGCCACACGACTCACACTATTACCCATATGCACAGAGGAAAGTCTACTTCTAAAAGCATTCACCCTCGATAGAACTCAGTCTATTGTGCATGTGTAAATACTATTTATCATTTCAATGCACACTCCACAGGTTTCATAAACCATAACACTTTACTTGAGAAAAGATTGTTTTCACCCTGTAAATGTGGTCTCATTGGTAGCACACTAAGACCACCAGACAAAACATTTTGTCTGATTCAAAGAAGCTAAAATGAGATACATGTGTTTCCTGCTTAGGAATTATGAATGAGGCAGTAGAAAAATCATGAAGTCACAAAGATCTTTCTGGTTAAAAAAAAAATTCATTTCATATCTTGCACAACGGGGACTTTACTATACAAAAATGTCATTATCCTATGGACTTCAGGAATATCCTTTCAGTATGCTATACTTGATCAAATGGGAATTCCAAAAGAAAACATGACAACTTACTTAAACTCTTCAATATCCGAAAACTCCTTGAAATGATAATAGCTCCATAAGTTTATCATAGCTATTAATACAGGTCAGACATTACAGCTTATCTTAGAATTCAAAGAAACAATGTTTCAGAGTGGCCAGGCAGAAGAGGGAAGGTTGTTGAGGGGGAGGCCAGGCCAAAACACAAAGAACCACAGGAACCCTGATCGGAAAAACGAAGGCAGGCAGAACACTGGCTGCCTCTCCTCTCCTAGATCACTGAGTGAGATTTGGAACCCAGCTCTCTTCTCAGTGCATCAATGATTCTGTTGTAATGCACCTCTTGACTGATGAAAGAGAAGTAGCTTTCCATTTTAGATCCTGCATGGGTAAGTTAAAAGAAACATTTATAAACAAAGGGCTCACTGGCAGTATTTTTCCAACTCTATTTACAGAAGACATCTGTGTTTTAATAAGGACTCTCCATCTGAAAGTCACTCTTCTTATTTTTCCATCATCTGAAAACTGTCACACTAAGATTTTAGCAAAATGGCAAAACCCATGAAAAGATCATTCATCCTGACCAAGTGGGATTTAGCCCTAGGATGCAAGGATAGTTCAACATATGTAAATCAATCAATGTGATACATTATATCAACAGAATGAGGGACAAAAACCATATGATCATTTCGTTAGATGTTGAAAAAGCATTTGATAAAATTCAACATCTCTTCATGATAAAAACCCTCAAAAAACTAGGTATAAAAGGAACATAACTCAAAAAGCCATATATGACAGACCCAAAGCTAGTATCATACTGAATGGAGAAAAACTTAAAGCCTTTCCTCTGAGATATGGAACACAAAAAGGATGCCCACTTTCACCACTGTTATTCAACATAGTCCTGGACATCCTAGCTAGAGCAATCAGACAAGAGAAAGAAATAAAGGGCAACCAAATTGGAAAGGAAGAAGCCAAATTATTCTTGTTTGCAGATGATATGATCTTGTACTTGGAAAAACCTAAAGACTACACTAAAAAAACTATTAGAACTGATAAATTCAGAAAAGTTACAGCATACAAAAATCAGTAGCATTTCTATATGCCAACAGCGAACAATCTGAAAAAGAAACCAAAAAGTAATCCAATTTATAGTAGCTCCAAATAAAATTAAATACCTAGAAATTAAGTTAGCCAATGAAGTAAAAGATCTCTAAAAGGCCAAACACAGTGATTCATGCCTATAATCCCAATACTTTGGGAGGCCAAGGCAGGAGGATTACTTCAGTCCAGTAGTTCGGGACCAGCTTGGGCAACATAGTGAGACATTATCTCTACAAAAAATACAAAAAAAAAAATTAACTGGGCTTGGTGGCTCAAGCCTGTGGTCCCAGCTAGTTGGGAAGCTGAAGTGGGAGGATTGCTTCAGCCCAGAGGGTCGAGGCTGCAGTGAGCTGTGATCGTGCCACTGTACTCCAGCCTGGGTGACACAGCAAGACTGTCTCAAAAACAAACAAATAAAAAAGATCTCTACAATGAAAGTTATAAAACATTGATGTAAGAAACTAAAAAAGATACAAAAAAACGGAAAGATATTCCATGTTCATGAACTGGAAGAATGAGTATTTTAAAAATTTCCATACTACTCAAATATTAAACTTTCTATGGAATCACAAAGATCCAGAATTGCCAAAGCCATCCTGAGGAAAAGAAAAAAAGCTGGGCCAGGTGTGGTAGCTCACGCCTGTAATCCCAGCACTTTGGGAGGCTGACATGGGTGGATCACCTGAAGTTAGGAGTTTGAGATCCACCTGGCCAACATGGTGAAACCCTGCCTCTACTAAAAAAACAAACAAAATACAAAAATTAGTTGAGCATGGTGGCACAACCCTGTAATCCCAGCTACTAGGGAGGCTGGAGCAGGAGAATGGCTTGAACCTGGGAGGCAGAGGTTGCAGTGAGCTGAGATTACACCACTGCACTCCAGCCTAGGCGACAGAGCTGAGACTCTGTCTCAAAAGAAAAAAAAAAAGAAAAAAGAAAAAGAAAAGAAAAGAAAAGAAACTGGAGGAATCACTTTACCTGACTTCAAATTATACCACAGAGCAATTGTAACCAAAACAACACAGTACTGGCATAAAAACAGAAACATAGACCAATGGAACAGAATAGAGAATCCACTAACAAATCCATAAATCTACAATAAACTCATTTTCAACAAAAGTGCTAAGAACATACATTAGGGAAAGGAAAGTCTCTTCAATAAATAGTGCTGGGAAAACTGTATAGCTATATGCAAAAGAATGAAACTAGACTCCTATCTCTAGCCACATACAAAAATCTAATCAAAATGGATTAAAGATTTCGATCTAAGACCTCAAACTATGAAACTACTACAAGAAAACATTGGGGGAAACTCTCCCATTGGTCTGGGAAAAGATTTCTCAAGTAACACTCCAAAAGCACAGGCAACCAAAGCAAAAACGGACAAATGGGATCACATCCAGTTAAAAGCTTCTGCAAAGCAAATGAAACAATCAACAAAGTGAAGAGTCAATCCATGGAATGGGAGAAAATATTTGCAAAATATCCATCTGACAAAGGATTAATAACCAGAATATATAAGGAGCTCAAACAACTCTATAGGAAAAAAAAAAATCTAACAATCAGATTTTTTAAATGGGCAAAAGATCTGAACAGACATTTCTCAAAAGAAGACATACAAATGGCAAACAGGTGTATGTAAAGGTATTCAACATCATTGATCATTACAGAAATGCAAATCCAAACTACAGTGAGATATCATCTCACCCTAGTTAAAATGGCTTTTATCCAAAAGAAGGGCAATAAAGAATTCTTGCAGGCTGGGCACAGTAGCTCATGCCTGTAATCCTAGCACTTTGAGAGGCCGAGGTGGAGGATTACCTGAGGTCAGGAGTTGGAGACCAGCCTGGCCAACGTGGTGTGAAACCCCATCTCTACTAAAAATACAAAAATTAGCCGGGCATGGTGGTGCACATCTGTAATTCCAGCTACTTGGGAGGCTGAGGCATGAGAATCGCTTGAACCTGGGAGGCAGAGTTTGCAGTGAGCCAAGATCATGCCACTACACTCCAGGCTGGGCAACAGAGCCAAGACTCTGTCTCAAAAAAAAAAAAAAAAAAAAAAAGAATTATTGCAAAGATGTGGAGAAAGGGGGAAGCCTCGTGCACTGTTGGTAGGAATGTAAATTAGTATAGCCACTATGGAGAACAATTTGGAGGTTCCTCAAAAAACTAAGACTAGAGCTACCATGTGATCCAGCAATCCCACTACTGGGTATATACCAAAATAAGGGAAATCAGTATGTTAAATAGATATCTGCACTTCCATGTTTATTGCAGCTCTATTCACAATAGCCAAGATTTGGATGCAACCTAAGTATCTATCAACAAACAAATGGATAAAGAAAATGTGGTACATACACACAACGGAGTACTATTGAGTCATAAAAAAGGATTAGAACCTGCCATTTGCAACAACACGGGTGGACCCTGAGGACATTATGTTCAATTAAATAAGCCAGACATAGAAAGACAAACTTCACACGTTCTTATTTATTTGTGGGAGCTCAAATAAAACAATTGAACTCATGGAGATAGAGTAGAATGATGGTTAACAGAGGCTGGGAAGGGTAGTGCAGGGTGTGGGGGAGTGGGAGCAGTTAATGGGTACAAAAATATAGTTAGATAGAATGAAGATTTAGTACAACAGGGTGATTACATTCAACAATAATTTAACTGTACATTTAAAAATAACTAAGAGTATAATTGGAATGTTTGCAACACAAAGAAATGATAAATGCTTGAGGTGATGGATATCCCATTTATCCCGATGTGATTATTACACACTGTATGGCTGTATCAAAATATCTCATGTACCCCATAAATATTACCTACTATGTACCCATAAAAATAAAAGTTTAAAAGATGTCCCCACCATCACACGCAGTTATGAAACAGCAATAACACAGCTAACATTTACAGCATTTGCTACATACTAGGTACTGCTGTGTAACTGCTTTATACATATTAACTTATTTAATCTTCAAGATAATTCTGAGGCAAGTATCGCTAATAACCTCCTTTTACAGCCATGGAAACTGAGGCACAGAGAGATTAAATCTTTCTCAAGATCATACATCTAGTAAATGGCAGAGACACAATTTGAATACAAACTATGCAAAGAATATTGAGCCTGATACAGTCAGACCAACTGATTCAAGAAAAAAAGCACTGGGTGAACATTGCATAAAAATTATTCTACCAAAGGATAATACTCATAATCTTGTATGTATCTCACAGCATGGTCTTGTAATACATGGTCTTGTAATATAGAAAACAAAAACTGACAATGTAAGGCACATGTGACAAATCTATAATCTTTATTTTTATTTATTTTTTAAAAGGTCTCGCTCTGTCACCCATGCTTGAGTGCAGTGGCATGACCTCAGCTCACTGCAGCCTCCCCTTCCTGGGAACAAGCAATCCTCCCACCTCAGCCACTTGAGAAGCTGGGACCACAGGTGTGCACCACCATGCCCAGCTAATTTCTATATATATTTTTTAGAGACAGGGTTTCGCCATGTTAACCAGGCTGGTCTCAAACTCCTGGGCTCAAGCAGTCTGCCTGCCTCGGCCAGGAATGAGCCACTGCACCCAGCTCTAAATCCGTGATTTTTTTTTTTTTTTTTTTTTTTTGCGACAGAGTCTCGCTCTGTTGCCCAGGCTGGAGTGCAGTGGTGTGATCTTGGCTCACTGCAAGCTCTGCCTCCCGGGTTCAGCCATTCTCTGCCTCAGCCTCCTGAGTAGCTGGGACTATAGGCACGTGCCACCATGCCTGGCTAATTTTTTGTATTTTTAGTAGAGACGGGGTTTCACCGTGTTAGCCAGGATGATCTCAATCTCCTGACCTTGTGATCTGCCTGCATTGGCCCCTAAATCTTATGAGACATTTTAACACATCTCTCAAAAACTGAAAGCTCGCCAGGTGCAGTGGCTCTCGCCTGTAATCCTAGCACTTTGAGAGGTCGAGGCAGGCGGATCACGAGGTCAGGAGTTCAAGACCAGCCTGGCCAATATGGTGAAACCCCGTCTCTTAAAAATGCAAAATTAGCCTGGCGTGGTGGTATGCGCCTGTAGTCCCAGCTACCTGGGAGGCTGAGGCAGAAGAATCGCTTGAACCCGGGAGGCAGAGGTTGCAGTGAGCCGACATCGTGCCATTGCACTCCAGCCTGGGCAACACAGCATGACTCCATCTAAAAAAAAATATTTAAAAAAAAATTTTTTTTTTAAACCTCAAAGCTCAAGAAGACCAGAAATTAGTAAGGATATGGAACATTTCAATAACAAAATTGGCATGTTTGCTCTAATCCTTCCTCAAAGACAGGCATTTTTTAAAAGTATATATGACAAAATTTACCAAAATGCTACTAAACAAAAATTATAGGAGGCCGTAACAGTTCTGGATTGAGTTCCTGCACTATGCTTCAACAGACGAGACTAAAAATGAAAATGGAGGCCGGGCGCGGTGGCTCAAGCCTGTAATCCCAGCACTTTGGGAGGCCGAGACGGGCAGATCACGAGGTCAGGAGATCGAGACCATCCTGGCTAACACGGTGAAACCCCGTCTCTACTAAAAAATACAAAAAACTAGCCGGGCGAGGTGGCGGGCGCCTGTAGTCCCAGCTACTCGGGAGGCTGAGGCAGGAGAATGGCGTAAACCCGGGAGGTGGGGCTTGCGGTGAGCTGAGATCCGGCCACTGTACTCCAGCCTGGGCGACACAGCGAGACTCCGTCTCAAAAAAAAAAAAAAAAAAGAAAAAAAAAAAAAGAAAATGGAGTTACCCATGCTAAAATTCTACTAAGTTGTTCCACTGAGTTGTTATCTGACTTTCCAAGAAATCAGGAAAGAGAAATAACAACCAATCACCCAAACTGGCCAGCTTCAATTTTCAATTGGCATAACTAAAGTCCCTCCGCTTTAACTCTTACACAAAAGAAGTAGCCTGAAGTTGATACCAACAAATCAGTTACTTTTCTGTTGTTTTATATCCCTGCCTTTGCATTATAAGAACTTTTAAAGGGCTAATAATATACTTTCGGGTCTTTGCTTCTGCTTTTTTAAGCCCTTCTCTGACTATAAAGCCAAATTCTTCCGCTCAGCTCATTGGTACACTTATTCTATTTTAGGAAATGAAGAGTTGCTGGACTCTAGAATAGCAATAAAGACAACTATAATCTTTAAACTATATTTATTCTAATTATGTCCTTTAACAGATCTGGTGACCACAAAGGGACCTGAAGGAGACTGCTGAAGACCCTGAGACCCTTGGAGGAACACAGAAAGGCTCTGCTAACCCCCTTTTGGAGGAGAATCTCTGTCTTCTCATGGAGCCTAAAGAGTTGTGAAGATGGGTATGGTGGCTTACAGCTGTAATCCCAACACTTCGGGAGGCTGAGGCAAGTAGACTGCTTAAGCCCAGGAGTTCGAGATAGACTGGTCAACATGGTAAAACCCATCTCTACAAAAAAATACAAAAATTAGCTGGGTGTGGTGATGCGCACCTGTAGTCGCAGCTACTCAGGAGGCTGAGGTAGGAGGATCACTTGAGCCCAGGAGATCAAGGCTACAGTGAGCCATGATCAAGACACTGCACTCCAGCCTGGGCAACACAGTGAGACCCTGTCTAAAACAAACAATCAAACAGAAAAAATAGAGTTGTGAGTAAAACTCTCTTAGGTCTGAGCTCTGCTCTCTTTTGCCTTTGATCTCTCTGATATCTTTGCCTTTTGGGGTACCAAGGGTTAGTTTCTGCTGTGAGAGAGCATTTGATGATAAGATAGCTAGGGTTACTTTGTACTGTAGCATGGCACATGACTTTTGGGTTTGTGGTGGCTGACAAGTCACTGGCAAGGGTTGCATCTTTTTGCTTCCTCTTTGGAGACATTTCATGTGTGGTTTTATAAAAGGCTTGAACCAAGCCCCCAAGAATATGGCTGGACAGAAATGTGGGTTACATCTCACTTTCTACTAATATATGGACAGACAGAAATATAGATTGCATTATATTTGTAGTTAGTGTAAAAAGCTACAGTTTTATAAGGCAGAATCACCCAAAAAATTCTGGAGATAATCCTCCAGTGACTTACACTTCCTGTACAAAAATTGAGCTTATGGCCTAGAACCTATTTACTGAAAAGTAAGCAGATTAAACAATACTAATTATTTACCCAACACCAATTTTCCTCTTTTTTGTGACTGAAAGAAACCCAACCTGACAATCTTCCTTGCAAGTAGGAGAGTCCATGTAACATACTGCAAGTAAGAAGATGCAAGAGGTCGGGCACAGTGGCTCATGTCTGTAACCCCAGCACTTTGGGAGGCTGAGGTGGGCGGATCACGAGGTCAGGAGATCGAGACCATCCTGGTTAATATGGTGAAACTCCGTCTCTACTAAAAATACAAAAGAATTAGCCAGGCATGTTGGCATGTGCCTGTAGTCCCAGCTACTCAGGAGGCTGAGGCAGAAGAATCTCTTGAACCTAGGAGGTGGAGGTTGCAGTGAGCCAAGATTGTACCACTGCACTCCAGCCTGGGCAATAGAGCAAGACTCCATCTCAAAAAAAAAAAAAAAAAAAAAAAAAAGATGCAAGTGGGAATTGCTACATGGAATTTCTGGGGATGCTATTAATTTCTTGATGAAATTGTACTTTTTCCTTCTCCCTTATTATAACCTGGAACAAAGACATGATGCATGCATCAAGAGTAGTTATTAGGGATGCTCAACCAGTAAGTATAATGCAAATATTCAAAAAAATTTTCCAAAATCCAAAACACTCTGGTTCCCAGCTTTTGGATAAGGGATACTCAACCTTTTACTGGCCACCAGTAAAAGGGGTCAGAGAAGGATTCCCAGAGGAAGTCATCCTTCAGTTTTCTTTTTTTCTTTTTTTTTTTGAGACGGAGTCTCGCTCTGTCACCCAGGCTGGAGTGCAGTGGCGCCATCTCAGTTCACTGCAACCTCCACCTTCCCGGGTTTATGCCATTCTCCTGCCTCAGCCGCCTGAGTATCTGTGACTACAGGCGCCCGCCACCATGCCCGGCTAATTTTTTTGTATTTTTAGTAGAGACGGGGTTTCACCGTGTTAGCCAGGATGGTCTCGATCTCCTGACCTCGTGATCTGCCCGCCTCGGCCTCCCAAAGTGCTGAGATTACAAGCGTGAGCCATCACGCCTGGCCCAGTTTTCTTAAAGAATAAGAGAGAGCTTGTCAAATGGAACAAGCAAGGAAAGGGCATACTGAGCAGGTGTAAAAGCATGTGCAGAGGCTCAGAGGAATAAACACATGGGATATTCTAAGGAATGGTGAGAAACTGGGTTTGGCTCAAGGCCTGGTGGCTACATGTAAAGGAATTGCAAGTTTGTGATGAGTCTAGCATGGAAAGCAAGAACCAGAAAATAAAAGATTTTTAGGGCAAGGCACAGTAGCTCATGCCTGTAATCCCAGCACTCTGGGAGGCTGAGACAGGAGGATCATTTAAACCCAAGAGTTCAAGGTCAGCCTGGGAAACCTGATGAAACCCCATCTCTACAAAAAAATACAAAAAACATTACCCAGGCATGGTGGCACATGCCTGTGGTCCCAGATACTTGGGAGGCTGAGATGGGAGGATCACTTGAGCCCGGGAGGTTGAAGCTGCAGTGAGCCGAGATCACGCCACTGCACTCCAGCCTGGGTACACAAAAATAGAAAGAATGAATTGGATTGTTTATAACCCTTTTGTGTTATAAATTGAGGGGATGGGTACCCCATTTTCCATGATGTGATCATGTATTACATGCCTAGATCAAAACAACTCATGTACCCCCATAAATATATATACCTAATATTGTACCCACAAAAATTAAAACAACAAAAAAGAAATACTTCCCTCATCAGCTCTGGAGCAAATGCAAAATACACTGAAACTGACCGAAAACACACTGTTTTGTGTGAACCTTAAATACACATGTGATACAAATGAGGAAGGTCTCATTTCAAACACATCATTTCACACCCCCAAAACACTGAATCTTCCCAGGAAAGCTTTGTCTCTGAAACCCCTGTACCTCAAAGGGGTTACAAAACCAGATAAATGCAACAGGAAAAATAATAGGAAATTTAGCAAGAAGTAGTTTGAGAAGTAATAAGGATATGCAATGAAGACCATTTCCAAGGTGCAGAGCCCCAAGAAGCACTGAACTGTTACAATCCTTTTTGTCCCAGGCTTTTCAATGCCAAAATCTTTTTTAAAGGGTGGTAAGAGGTGGGGAGGTAAGTTGTTTTCCCTCTTTATTCACTTTTGTAAATTCCTGCAATATGGTTTCAGCCCCTTGGAATATATGTTCGGGAGATTTGGCAACTTTCCTCATCTTTAGGAACCTATCTCTGACCGCGGCTCATCTCTCTAACTATTTTGCTTCATTTAAGTATGAACTGGACAGATGTTGTATTATATTTCTTTTCCTTCTTCTCTACACCTTCCCCCAAATAGAGAGACTCAAGATTCAGTTCCTATTGCTCTAGTCTTCTCTATTCAGTCTTTTCCTTGACTGTTTCTGACATTCAAAACATTTTCTGATAGTTAAAAATGCTCTCAATAACAATGACTTTATGTCAGCGTAATATTGTACAATTCATCATTTTCCCTATGTTTGTTCTTTCTTAACCTTATTTTTTAATTGACATAAAATATTTGCAGGTATTTATAGAGTACACATGATATTTTGTTACATGCATAGAATGTGCAGTGATCAAGTTAGGGTATTTTGGGTTTCCCTCACCTTGAGTATTTGCCATTTCTTTTTTTTTAAGACAGGATTTCATTTGCCTAGGCTGGGGTGGTGCAATCACGGCTCACTGTGACCTTGAACTCCCAGGCTCAAGCAATCCTCCCACCTCAGCTTCCTAAGTAGCTGGGACTACGAGCATGCACCACTACACCTGACTATTTTTATTTCTGTAGAGACAGGATCTTGCTTCGTTGCCCAGGCTGGTCTTGAACATCTGGCATTAAGTGATCCTCCTGCCTCGGCCTTCCAAAGTGCTAGGATTACAGGTGTGAGCCACTACACTAGGCTGAGTATTTATCATTTATATGTGTTGGGAACATTTCAAGTCCGCTCTTCTAACTGCTTAGAAATATACAATACATTATTAATGTCACCCTACTCTCCTATTGAATATTGTAACTTTTTATTTATTTATTTATTTATTTATTTATTTATTTATTGGAGATGGAGTCTCGCTCTGTCATCCAGGCTAGAGTGCAGTGGCGTGATCTCGGCTCACCGCAACCTCCACCTCCTGGGTTCAAGCGATTCTCATACCTCAGCCTCCCAAGTAGCTGGGACTATAGGCACATACCCATCTTGCCCAGCTAATTTTTTTCTTTTGGTATTTTCAGTAGAGACAGGGTTTTGCCATATATCGGCCAGGCTGATCTGGAACTCCTCGCCTCAACTGATCCGCCCTCCTTGGCCTCCCAAAGTGCTGGGATTATAGGCATAAGCCACTGTGCCCAGCCTATAACTTACGCTTTCTATCCAACTATATGTTTGTACCTATTAACCAACTTTCTCTATCCCACGCACCCTTTCCAGCCTCTGGTAACTATCATTCTACACTCTACCTCTATGAGATCAACTATTTTAGTTCTCACATATAAGTTGAGAACAGGCAATATTAGTCTCTCTGTGCTTGGCTTATTTTACTTAACACAACGACCTCCAGTTCCATCTATGTTGCTGAAAATGACAGGATTTCATACATTTTTATGTCCAAATAGTGATCCATTGTGTATTTACATCACATTTTCTTTTTCCACTCATCCATCAATGAATGCTTAGGTTGATTTCATAGATTTGCTACTGTGAATAGTGTTGCAATAAACATGGAGATGCAAGTATACCTTTGGTATATTGATTTCCCTTCCTTTAGATAAATATCCACTAATGAGATTGCTGGATCATATGGTAGTTCTATTTTTACTTTTTTGAGAAATCTCCATACTGTTTTCCATAGTGAACATACTAATTTACACTCCCCCCAAGAGTGTAAGAGTTCCCTTTATCCCATATCCTCATCAGATCTGGCTTGTTTTTTGTTTGTTCATTTTTTGGGTTTGGGGGTTTGTTGTTGTTGTTTTTGAGATGCGGTCTCACTCTGTCTCCCAGGCTGGAGTGCAGTGGCATGATCATAGCTTACTGCAGCCTCAAACTCCTGGCTCTAGGGATCCTCCTGCCTCAGCCTCCCAAGTAGCTGGGACTACAGGAATGTGCCACCACACCCAGTTAATTTTTGTATTTTTGGTAGAGACGAGGTTTCACCATGTTGCTCAGGCTGGTCTCGAACTCCTGAGCTCAAGCAATCTGTGTCGATCTCCCAAAGTGTTGAGATTACAGGCAATGGCCACCAGGTCTGGCCTGTTTTTGTTGTGTTTGTTTGTCTAAGACAGGGTCTTGCTCTATTGTCAGGCTGGGGTGCAGAGGCACGATCACAGCTCACTGAAGCATCAGTCTGGGCTCAAGAGATCCTCCCACCTAAGCCTCTCGAGTAGCTTGAACTACAGGTGTGTACCACCACATCCAGCTAATTTTTTTTTTTGTAGAGATGGGGTCTTTTTGTCTTTGTTGTCTTTTTGATGGTAGCCATTCTAAATGAGGTAAGATACTATCTCATTGTATTGATTTGCATTTCCCTGATTAGCATATTTTATGATGTTGAGCATTTTTCATATACCTGTTGACCATTCCTATGTTTTCTTTCAAGAAATTTGTGTTCATGTCCTTTGCTCATTTTTAAATGGGATTATTGGGGTGGGGAGAGATGGTTTTTTATTTTTTACGGTTGAGTTGTTTGAGTTCCTTGTATATTCCGAATATTAGCCCCTTTTTGGATGAATAGTTTACAAGTATTTACTCCCATTCAAAAGGTTGTCTCTTCACTCTATTGTTTCCTTTGCTGTGCAGAAGTTTTTTAGTTTAATATAGTCCCATTTGTCGATTTTTGGTTTTGCTGCCTATGCTTTTGAGGTCTTTGCCATAAAATCTTTGCCTAGACCAATGTCTTGAAGCGTTTCCTCTGTTTTCTTTTTTTATTTTTTTTTCTTTTCTTTTTTTGAGACAAGGTCTCTCTCTCTTACCCAGGCTGGAGTGCAGTGGCTTGATCATAATTCACTGCAATCTTGAACTCCTAGGCTCAAGAAATCCTTCCACTTCAGCCTCCCCAGGCTGGGACTACAGGTGTGCACCACCATGGCTGGCTAATTTTTTATTTTTTTTGAGTCAGGGTCTCACTCTGTTACCCAGGCTGGAGTGCAGTGGTGTGATCACAACTCACTGCAGTCTCAACCTCCTGGGCTCAAGCAATCCTCCCACCTCAGTCTCCCAGGTAGTTGGGACTACAGGCACACGCCACTACACCCAGCTAATTTTTTTGTATTGTTTGCAGCGACAGGGTTTCACCATGTTGGCCAGGCTAGTTTCAAACTCCTGAGCTCAGGCAATCTGCCTGCCTTGGCTTCCCAAAGTGCTGGGATTACAGGCATGGGCTACTGCACTCAGCCAAATTTTTTTTTTTCTAAAGACGGGGTCTCACTATATTATCCACACTCATCTCGAGCTCCTGGGCTCACATGATCCTCCTGCCTTAGACTCCCAAAATACTGGGATTATAGGTGTAAGCCACTGTGGCCTAATTTTTTTTTTTTTTTTTTTTTTTGTAGAGACAAGGTCTCACTATGCTGCCCAGTATTGTTTTTTTAATTATTATTTTTAAGACCCAGAATAACATGCTGAAACCCCTATGTTTTCTTCTGGCAGTTTTGTAGTTTGGGGTTTTACATATAAGTCTTTAAATTATCTTGGTTTTATTTTATTATTATTATTATTTGTTTGAAACAGAGTCTCACTCGGTTGCCCAGGCTGGAGTGTACTGGCATGACTGGATTTGAATTTTGTATATGGTAAGAAATGGAGATCCAGTTTCATTCTTCTACATATAGAATATACCATGTTCTCAGCACCATTTATTCAAGAAAGTGTCTTGTCCCCAGTGTATGCTCTTGGTGCCTTTGTTTAAAATCAGCTGGCTGTAAACACATGTATTTATTCTGTTCCACTGGTCTGTGTGTCTGATTTATACCAATACCATGCTGTTGTGGTTAGTATAGCCTTGTAATATATTTTGAAGTCAGGTAGTATGATGCCTCCAGCTTTGTTCTTTTTGTGCAGGACTGCTTTGGCTATTTGGGCTCTTTTTTGGTTCCATACACATTTTTTTATTGCTTTTTCTATTTCTGTGAAAAATGACATTGGTATCTGATTTATTTTTTTTGGGGGGGATGCACTCTGTCGCCCAGGCTGGAGTGCAGTGGCATGATCTCAGCTCACTGCAACCTCCGCCTCCTGGGCTCAAGCGATTCTCCTGCTTCAGCCTTCCGAGTAGCTGGGTTTACAGGCATGCACCACCACGCACGGCTAATTTTTGTATTTTTAGTAGAGATGGCATTTCACCACGTTGGCCAGGCTGGTTGCAAACTCCTGACCTCAGAAAATCCTCCCACTTAGGCCTCCCAAAGTGCTGGGATTACAGGCGTGAGCCACCGCGCCTGGCTTTTTTTTTTTTTTTTTGAGACGGAGTTTCAATCTTGTTGCCCAGGCTGGAGTGCAATGGCCAAATCTTGGCTCACCGCAACCTCCACCTTCCGTGTTCAAGCGCTTCTCCTACCTCACCTCCCGAGTAGCTGGGATTACAGGCATGTGCCACCACACACAGCTAATTTTGTATTTTTAGTAGAGACAGGTTTTCTCCGTTTTGGTCAGGCTGGTCTCGAACTCCTGACCTCAGGTGATCCTCCCGCCTTGCCCTCCCAAAGTGCTGAGATTACAGGGGTGAGCCACTGCGCCTAGACAACATTAGTATCTTTTATTTATTTATTTATTTTTGAGACAAAGTCTCTGTCACCCAGGCTGGAGTGTAGCATTAGTATCTTTTTTTTTTTTTTTTTTTTTTGAGACAGTCTCTGTCACCCAGGCTGTAGTGTAGTGGCACGATCTCACTGCAACCTCTGCCTCCCAGACTCAAGTGATCCTCCCACCTCAGCTTCCCAAGTAGTTGGAACTACAGGCATGTACCACCACACCTGGCTAATATTCTTATTTTTAGTAGAGATAGGGTTTCACCATGTTGGCGAAGCTGGCCTTAAACTCCTGGGCTCAATCCACCCACCCTGGCCTCCCAAAATGCTGGGATTACAGGAGTGAGCCACTGCATCTGACCCAACATTGGTATCTTGATAGGGATTTCATTGAATCTGTAGATTGTTTTTGGGTAGCATGCTCATTTTAACAATAGTAATTCTTCCAATCCATGAGCATGAGGTATCTTTCTATTTGCTTGTGTCCTCTTCAATTGCTTTCATTAGTGTTTTGTAGTTTTTCTTGCAGGATCTTTCACCTTCTTGGTTACATTTATTCCTAGGTATTTTATTATATTTTTTGCAGCTCTCTTGTAATTGGGATTGCCTTCTAGATTTCTTTTTCAGCTAATTAGTGGTGTATAGAAATGCTGATTTTTGTGCATTGAATTTTGAATCCTGTGACTTTACTGAATTTATCAGATCTAAAAGATTTTGTTGGAATCTTTAGATTTTTCTAGATATAACATCATTTCATCTGCAAAGAGGAATGATTTGACTTCCTCTTTTCCCATTTGGATGCCTTTTCTTTCTTTCTCTTGCTTCACTGTTGCAGCTAGGACTTCCAGTACTATCCTGAATAGGAGTGGTGAAAGTGAGCATCCTTGTTCCAATTTTCAGAGAAAAGGCTTTCACAGCTTTTCCCTATCAGTATGATATTAGATGTGGATTTGTCATATATGGCCTTTATTATGTTGAGGTATATTTTGTCTATGACTAGTTTGTTGAGAGTTTTTATCATAAAGGGATGTTGAATTTTATAAAATACTTTTTCTAGATTTTGAAGGTTACCTTAACTCTCTGACTACCTGGAACAGTTAAATTCTAAACTGGCTGGTTTGATATGAGACAGACAAGCAAACCTTCTTGGTTACACACACACAAGTGTTGTTCATAGATGTTGGGTTTGGGGATGGTTCTCAATACTCCCAAGTAGTCTTTTTGGGAGCATTTAATTTTTGTTCCCCAAATGGTCTTGGTATATACTGACATCTCAGTCAGAGCAAACACTCTGAAAACTGGTACGTCAGAAATACCTAATAGGTGGGCCGGGCGCGGTGGCTCAAGCCTGTAATCCCAGCACTTTGGGAGGCCGAGACGGGTGGATCACAAGATCAGGAGATCGAGACCATCCTGGCTAACCCGGTGAAACCCCGTCTCTACTAAAAAATACAAAAAACTAGCCGGGCGAGGTGGCGGGCGCCTGTAATCCCAGCTACTCGGAGGCTGAGGCAGGAGAATGGCGTAAACCCGGGAGGCGGAGCTTGCAGTAAGCTGAGATCCGGCCACTGCACTCCAGCCTGGGCGACAGAGCGAGACTCCGTCTCAAAAAAAAAAAAAAAAAGAAATACCTAATAGGCTTTCTCCTAACTTTTACCTTCAAGTAGAACATCTACCATCTCACATCATCCTTACTGCCCAGTTCTTAGCCATCTTAACAAAAGTTGCTTTACATATTTCCATGACTATAGAGCTAAACTCTTTTCTGATAGAGTAGTTATTAAAACATAGAAGCACTGGCCGGGCACAGTGGCTCACACCTGTAATCCCAGCACTTTGGGAGGCTGAGGCAAGTGGATCACCTGAGGTCAGGAGTTGGATACAACCCTGGACAACATGGTGAAATCCCATCTCTACTAAAAATACAAAAACTAGCCAGGCATGGTGGTGGGCACCTGTAATCCCAGCTACTTGGGAGGCTGAGACAGCAGAATTGCTTGATCCCAGGAGACAGAGGTTGCAGTGAGCTGACACGGTGCTACTGTACTCCAGCCTCAGTGACAGAGTTAGACTCTGTCTCAAAAAAAAAAAAAAAAAAAAATACAAGCACTGCATCTTGTTAAAATAATATCACACACTGTTGAAGACACTTTTTTAACTTTTAAGATCGGGGTACACCTGCAGATTTGTTACATATGTAAACTTGTATCATGAGGGTTTGTTGCCCAGATTATCCCATCACCTAGGTATTAACCCATTAGTTATTTTCCCTGATCCTCTCCCTCCACCCATCCTCCACTCTACCATAGGCCCCATTGTTTGTTCTTCCCCTCTATGTGTCCATGTGTTCTCACCATTTAGTTCCCACTTATAAATGAGACTATGTAGCATTTGGTTTGATGAAAACTTTTATAGTGAGGTCTCAGAAAGGCATACAGAGAAACAAACACAACCATGAAATAAGACAGTGATAATTTGAGGAAAATCCTTAAGTATTTTAGATTCAGACAATAATCACATTTAAAAGAGAAAAGATTCACTCTCTAGACAATTTCATAAGTTACTGTTTGGAAGATTAAAAAATTAGTCAGTTTTTAATACAGTTGTGACACTGAGGCCACTGTAGAAGCACCAGCATTTTGAGATGCAGTATCTAAGCTCTCAGACAAAGCTCCCCAACAGAAAATATAAAACCTTTACACATCCAAGCACAAAAATAAAATATCCCAAAACAAAATAACATTCACTTACTAAAATGTTCCTCTTACTTTCCTTAAACCACAACTGTTACAACACTGCAAGAAATTTATAGTTTGCATGACAAACTGCATATGCACTAAATAATAAATGTGTAACCATGAATGCCAATGAATCAATTTTTCAGTATCAAGCAGATGGCACATACTAGCTCTTTTAATTTATACATCTTTGGCCGGGCGCGGTGGCTCACGCCTGTAATCCCAGCACTTTGGGAGGCCGAGGCGGGCGGATCACAAGGTCAGGAGATCGAGACCACGGTGAAACCCCGTCTCTACTAAAAATACAAAAAATTAGCCGGGCGCGGTTGTGGCGCCTGTAGTCCCAGCTACTCGGGAGGCTGAGGCAGGAGAATGGCGTGAACCCGGGAGGCGGAGCTTGCAGTGAGCCGAGATCGCGCCACTGCACTCCAGCCTGGGCGACAGAGCGAGACTCCGTCTCAAAAAAAAAAAAAAAAAAAAAAAAAATTTATACATCTTTGAACCTCAGTTTTCTCATTTATGAAATGAAAGTGTAACTATTTACAAGATTGTTATAGATACTATGCAAGAAAATGTACACATGTTCTTAATACAATACCTAGCTCAAAGAAATAGCTCCATAGATATTAGCTACCTATATAACAGAAATAACTAGCCCTTAAATAGGGTGAATTATTTATAACATTATTCTAATGTTTTACATATACTAGTTCATTATATTTTCTCAACAACTCTAAAGGTAGATATTATTACAATCCTCACTTTGCAGATAAGGAAACGGAGGCACAAAAAGGTCAAAAAGTTTGTAAGTGGTAGAGCCAAGACTCAAACTCAGGCAGGCATGGCAGCATACACCTGTAGTCCCAGCTACTTAGGAAGCTGAGACAGGAGAACTGCTTGAGCCCAGGAGTTCAAGACAAGCCTAGGCAGCATAGTAAGACCCCATCTCTCAAAAAAATTTAAAACTTAGCCAGGCATGCTGGTGGCACATGCCTGTAGTCCTAGCCATTCAAGAGGCTGAGGCAGGAGGATCACTTGACCCCAGGAGTTCCAGGTTACAGTGAGCTAAAATTGTGCCACTGCACTCCAGCCTGGGCAACAAAGCAAGCATCCCCGCCCCCCGCAACATTTCATTTCATTTCATTTCATTTCATTTCATTTCATTTCATTTCATTTATTTTATTTTGAGACAGAGTATCACTAGGTCACCTGGGCTGGAGGGCAGTGGCATGATCTTGGCTCACTGCAATCTCTGCCTCAAGCGATTCCCATTCCTCAGCTTCTGGAGTAGCTGGAATTACAGACATGCACCAGTACACCTGGCTAACTTTTGTACTTTTTGTAGAGACAGGGATTCACCACGTTGGCCAGGCTGAGCTCAGACTCTTGGCCTCACGTGATCTGCTCCACTCTGCCTCCCAAAGTGCTGGGATTAAGGTGTGAGCCACCACACCTGGCCAAGGCCCCCCAAAAAAAGGTATCATTGCTCCAATAAAAGTCTGTATAAAACATACAGAAGGGACAAAGGAAGGAATGATCAATCATGCTATGAAAAATATAATGGTAAGAAAACAAGGCATCTCATTTCATATAGTCATCAAAAATAAAATCACATCTAAAAAATAGTGGGGCCAGGAGCTGGGCGCAGTGGCTCATGCCTATAATCCCAGCACTTTGGGAGGTCAAGGCAGGTGGATCACTTGAGGCCAAGAGTTCAAGACCAGCCTGGCCAACATGGCAAAACCCCACCTCTACTAAAAATATAAAAAACTTAGCTGGGCGTGATGGTGTGTGCTTGTATTCCCAGCTACCCAGGAGGCTGAGGCAGGAGAATCACTTAAACCTGGGAGGCAGAGGCTGCAGTGAGCCAAGATCGCACTACTGCACTCCAGCCTGGGTGACAGAACAAGACTCGGTCTCAAAATATATATATATATATATTTGCACCACTGCAGGCCACAGAGTGAGATCCTGACACTCTCATTTGCTGACTTTAATGAACCAGGCAGCCACATGTGTGCTGTCATAGAGAAAAGGCCATAATGGCAAGGAACTGAAGGCAGCCTTCAGCAAGAACTTGAGGCCCTCAGTTCAGCAACCTGCAAGGAACTGAATGCTTCCAACAACCATATGAAGTTAGTAGCAGATCCTTCCCCAGCCGAACTTCACATAAGAGAGCAGCTCTGACTGACACTTTCACTATAGCTTTGAGAGACCTTGAAGAAGGCAATCCAGTAATCCAGTGGACTCTTAAACTACAGAAACAGATATAATAAATATATGCTCTTTTAAATCACTACATTTGTGGTAATACTGCTTTGTTGTTGTAGTTTTGTTTGTTTCTTTCTTTCTTTTTTGAGACAGAGTCTCCCTCCATCACCCAGGCTGGAGTGCAATGGCATGATCTCGGCTCACTGCAACCTCCGCCTCCCGGGTTCAAGCAATTCTCCTGCCTCAGCCTCCTCTGTAGCTGGGATTACAGGTGCCTACCACCATGCCCGGCTAATTTTGTATTTTTAGTAGAGATGGGGTTTCACCATTCGCCACGTTGGTCAGACTGGTCTCTAACTCCAGACCTCAGGTGATCCGCCTGCCTCGGCCTCCCAGTGTGCTGAGATTACAGGCGTGAGTCACCACGCCCAGCCTCGCTCTGCCGCCCAGGCTGGAGTGCAGTGGCCGGATCTCAGCTCACTGCAAGCTCCGCCTCCCGGGTTCACGCCATTCTCCTGCCTCAGCCTCCCAAGTAGCTGGGACCACAGGCGCCGCCACCGCGCCCGGCTAGTTTTTTTGTATTTTTTTAGTAGAGACGGGGTTTCACCGTGTTAGTCAGGATGGTCTCGATCTCCTGACCTCGTGATCCGCCCATCTCAGCCTCCCAAAGTGCTGGGATTACAGGATTGAGCCACCGCGCCCGGCCGCCTGTTGTTTTTTAATAGACACAGACTCTTGCTATGTTGCCTAGCCTGGTCTTGAACTCCTGGCCTCAAGCAATCCTTCTGCCTCAGCCTCCCAAAGTGCTGAGA
Source organism: Macaca fascicularis (assembly GCF_037993035.2). Taxonomy (NCBI): domain Eukaryota; kingdom Metazoa; phylum Chordata; class Mammalia; order Primates; family Cercopithecidae; genus Macaca; species Macaca fascicularis. The sequence continues at coordinate 189,283,953 of NC_088375.1, read as the reverse complement.
TTACAAGCATGAACCACTGCACCCAGCCAAAATTCTTTTTTTTTTTTTTTCTTTTTAGACAGAGTCTCACTCTGTTGCCCAGACTGCAGTACAGTGGTGCTATCTCAGCTCATTGCAGTCTCCGCCTCTCAGGTTCAAATGATTCTCCTGCCTCAGCGTCCAAGTAGTGGGATCAGTGGGATTACAGGTGGGTGCCACCATTCCCGGCTAATTTTTGTATTTTTACTAGAGACGGGGTTTCACCATGTTGGCCACACTGCTCTCGAACTCCTGATCTCAAGTGATCCACCTGCATTGGCCTCCCAAAGTGCTGTGCTAGGATTACAGGCATGAGCCACTATGCTCAGCAAAATTGTTTTTGTTTTGTTTTGTTTTTGAGATGGAGTTCTGCTCTTGTTGCCCAGGCGGGAGTGCAATGGTGCTATCTTGGCTCACCACAACCTCCGCCTCCCAGGTTCAAACGATTCTCCTGCCTCAGCCTCCCGAGTAGCTGGGATTACAGGCATGTGCCACCATGCCCGGCTAATTTTGTATTTTTAGTAGAGACAGGGTTTCTCTATGTTGGTGAGGCTGGTCTCGAACTCCCAACCTCAGGTGGTCCGCCCGCCTCAGCCTCCCAAAGTGCTGGGATTACAGGTGTGAGCCACTGTGCCTGGCCAAAATTGTTCATTTTTAAAGAAAGACTTTTATGGTATGTGAATTATTTCTCACTAAAGCTTTTTTTTTTTTTTTAATTTACATTGATACTTTGCTCTGGGATGGGATTCCAGGTTTTACAGCTTCACAATACATACCAACAGACTTACCTCATGGGTAATGACGTGTACTTGAATTATCTCATGAGACTAGAACAATCATTTTCTTACAAGATTTCAAGGAAGGAGACTTTCTAGGAAGTTTCCAATTATACTCCCAAACAAAACTAGGACTATTATAAAAAGAAAGCAAGAGCCTTTTACTGTATCCCAATAGAACCACTCTTTTTTCTTTTGGACATCCTCAACAGAAGCATTCTTAATTTGAAAGATTAAACAGGTTGTCGGCCACTGCTACGCTGCAGCTGAAAAGCTTTTCCACTTACTAGAGGGTAGAAGCTGGCACAATTATGCCATTTGCTTTTACCTTCTCTCACAAATGCACACACATGTGCCACTTCCACTTCCACGTACTTCAATTCTTCCCTAAATAAATTTCACTCACATCCAAACCATTCCAATGTTCTTTTTCTTCTTCTTCTTCTTTTTTTTTTTTTTTTTTTGGGACAGTCGCTCTCTGTCACCTAGGCTGCAGTGCAACGTGATCTGGGCTTACTACAACCTCCACCTCCTGGGTTCAAGCAATTCTCCTGCCTCAGCCTCCCAAGTAGCTGGCACTACAGGCATGTGCCATCGCACCCGGCTAATTTTTATATTTTTAGTAAAGACGAGGTTTCACTGTGTTGGCCAGGCTGGTCTTGAACTCCTGAGCGCAGGTGATCTGCCTGTCTTGGCAAAGTGCTGGGATTACAGGAGTGAGCCACCACATTCGGCCTACTTTCATTATTTCTAAGAAGCTAAATACACTTAAAAGAGATTTTCTGTAATCCCAGCACTTTGTGTGGCCAAGGTGGGGAGATCACTTGAGACCAGGCATGAGCCACCGTGCCCAGCCAACTAAGGTCTATTTTTAAGGATGACCAGATGATCCTGAATTCCAAAACTAAATTATCTTATTTTATTTATTATTTTTTTTCTTTTTGAGATGGAGTCTCGCTCTGTTGCCCAGGCTGGAATGCAGTGGTGCGATCTCGGCTCACTGCAAGCTCCGCCTCCCAGGTTCACGCCATTCTCCTGCCTCAGCCTCCCAAGAAGCTGGGACTACAGGCGCCCGCCACCACACCCAGCTAATTTTTTTGTATTTTTAGTAGAGACGGGGTTTCACCGTGTTAGCCAGGATGGTCTCAATCTCCTGACCTCGTGATCCGCCCGTCTAGGCCTCCCAAAGTGCTGGGATTACAGGCGTGAGCCACCGCACCCGGCCCACTAAATTATTTTAAAGGAAGACAAATAAACTGGCCGGGCATGGTGGCTCATGCCTGTAATCCCAACACTTTGGGAGGCCGAGGCAGGAGGATCACTTGAGGTCAAGAGTTCGAGACCAGCCCGACCAACATGGTGAAACCCCGTCTCTACTAAAAAATACAAAAAAAAAATTAGCCGAACATGGTGGTGCGTGCCTGTGGTCCCCGCTACTTGGGAGGCTGAGGCAGGATAATCGCTTGAACCCGGAAGGTGGAGTTTGCAGTGAGTTAAGATCATGCCACTGTACTCTAGCCTGGGTGGCAGAGCGAGATCCATCTCAAAAAAAAAAAAAAAAGAGGCATACAAATAAACTACATAAATCCACACTCTAATTGTAAAGTAATCCATCAACCAATCTTTATTTTGCTATCTAGGACAACTAAAAGTCCTTAAAGTTACCCGTGCAATTTGTATATCCTACACCAGAAGTCAAACATTTCCTTTTATCACCACGGATATACTTTTTATTTAACCTGACCTTTAAAGCTCGATAATCATCTGTACTTTGTAATCAAAGATAAAAACTAAACATCACCTACCTGTGCACTACAGCTATTAGATCAGGAGTTGGAAGCTTTTTTCTGTAAAGGGTAAAACAGTAAATATCTTAGGCTTTGAAGGCCAGGTACAGTGGCTCATGCCCACAATCTCAATGCTTTGAGAGGTCAAGGTGAGAGGATAGATTGAGGCAGAAGTTTGACACCAGCCTAGGCAACATAGCGATACACTGTCTCTACAAAAAAATTTAAAAATTAGCTGGGTGTGGTGGCACACGCCTGTAGTCCTATCTATTTGTGAAGCTAAGATGGGAGGATCCCTTGAGCTCAGGAGTTCAAAGTTACACTGAGTTATGATCATGCCACTGCACTCCAGCTTGTGTGACAAAATGAGACTCTATTTAAAAAAAAAAAAAGGCTTTGAGGGACATATGGTCTCTGTTACAAAGTACTCAATGAGTACAGATGTGTTCCGATAAAACTTTACTTCTAAAACATTGGTCCAAAGGCTGTAGTTTACCAAATACTGTATCAGACTATATTACATGCAACCAAAAATAAACAAACCTATTCTCCGCTTTCCCAGTGATAATGTTTTCACCATAAAATTAAATAATTACTTTCTTTTTTTTTTTTTTTTTTTTTTTTTTTGAGACGGAGTCTCGTTGTGTCGCCCAGGCTGGAGTGCAGTGGCCGGATCTCAGCTCACTGCAAGCCCCGCCTCCCAGGTTTACACCATTCTCCTGCCTCAGCCTCCCGAGTAGCTGGGACTACAGGTGCCCGCCACCCTCGCCCGGCTAGTTTTTTGTATTTTTTAGTAGAGACGGGGTTTCACCGTGTTAGCCAGGATGGTCTCGATCTCCTGACCTCGTGATCCACCCGTCTCGGCCTCCCAAAGTGCTGGGATTACAGGCTTGAGCCACCGCACCCGGCTAAATAATTACTTTCTAAAACACCACAAAATACATTTAATTAGCTTTCTCCTATTTTGTAATAGGCATTCATAGTGGGATAATGCTATCCCTATTGTCTCGAATGAGGAATAACAGCCAACTATGAGATTCAGGTTTAGGCTTCAAATTTGAACCATACACACTGTACAGAAAGACTGTGCCAATAAATAAAAATAAAGCATTTAGGTTCAGATCCAGAATCTATTTGACCCCAGCAGAGGCAAAAGTGAGCTCACCATATTGGAACATATCCACAACCTAGAATAAAATAACTCCCAGGAAAAATGAAACTGCCTTTGCAAAATTGTAACAGTAAGAGAAATCTAACATCGCTGACTCCATCTTGCTTCTAACCACATAAGCTAACTGTCCCTCCCCGTATCCGGGCATAAGCCAAGCTAACTATGGGAGGAATTTAGTTCATGGTTTAACTTTAAAACAAAGATGATATCAGTCCCTTCAGGAAACTAATCCCCTGCTTGCTTGGGGATGAAACTGCCTTTGTAAAACTAATGGACTGGCCACACAGTTAGAATTATGGTTCAGGGGTCATGTAGCCAAAGGTTACAAGATTTGTAACTTCCCCAACTGCTCCTACAGATAACATCACTATTGTAAAACCTAAGACTGGTGTTTGAGGTATTTTTCAGACCTTGCATTCTGATGAACCAGATGGCACCACCTGGATTGGCAACCTATAACAAGAAACCAACTTGACTGCTCTTGTGACACCCCCCACCACCGCCACCTAGTAACTGACTCAGTGCAAGAGGCAGTTTCAACCTCCTATGATTTCATCCTTGACCCAACCAATCAGCACTCCCCAATCCCTAGCCCCCTGCCTGCCAAACTATCCTCGAAAAACCCTAGCCTCTAAATTCTTGGGGAGACAGACTTGAGAAATATCTCTCATTCGCATGCTTGGCTTGCCCTGTGATTATTAAATTATTTCTCTGCTGCAACTCCTGCTGTTCTTTATTGGCTTTTCTGAGAAATGGGTAAGAAGAACCAGTTGGACAATTACAAAAACATCTACCCTTGAAGATCGGCTTTCTTTTTTTTTTTTTTTTTTTTGAGACGGAGTCTCGCTCTGTCGCCCAGGCTGGAGTGCAGTGGCGCGATCTCGGCTCACTGCAAGCTCCGCCTCCCGGGTTCACGCCATTCTCCTGCCTCAGCCTCCCGAGTAGCTGGGACTACAGGCGCCCACCACCGCGCCCGGCTAATTTTTTTTGTATTTTTAGTAGAGACGGGGTTTCACCGTGGTCTCGATCTCCTGACCTTGTGATCCGCCCAGCTCGGCCTCCCAAAGTGCTGGGATTACAGGCGTGAGCCACCGCGCCCGGCCTGAAGATCGGCTTTCAATAAAAAATTAAAAATCAAAGGAGAAACAAAAAGCCAAGGCCAGGTGCAGTGGCTCAGACTTGTAATCCCAACACTTTGGGAGGCTGAGGTGGCAGGATCACCTGAGGCCAGGAATTCAAGACCAGCCTGGGCAACATAATGAGACCCTGTCTCTACCAAAAATAAAAATAAAAAATAAATTGGTGGGCATGGCAGCATACACCTGTGATTCCAGATACTTGGGAGGCTGAGGCAGGAGGGTCACCTGAGCCCAGGAAGTCAAGGCTGCAGTAAGCCATGATCACATCACCACACTCCAAACTAGGTGACAGAGCAAGACCCTGTCTCCAAGAAATAAATAAATAAACCATGAAAAAGTACAAGTAAACACAATTAATAGCTGAACTTATGATCTACACTCTAAGAGTTGCAACTAATCTGAAAAGGACTTAACGAAAAAAATTTTAAAGGTCAAATTTTACTCAGCTCTTTGCAAGTATATTAGAAAAGTTATAAGAAATTATAATTTTCTAGTAAAATATAATTTACAAAACTTGGCCTCAGAAGAAACAAAAACTTAAATAGACCAATTATCCTAGAAGAATAGGAAAAGTTTTCCAAGTACTTGGCACAGAATTTCACAGTGAAATTCTACCAAATATTTAAGAAATAAATCATTTTAATACCACTTAAGCTGTTTCAAAGCATAGAAGAGAAAAACTTCTTTTTTTTTTTTTAAGACAGGGTTTCTCACTATTTTGCCCAGGATAGCTCAAGCTATCCAAGGTAGGCAGATCACTTGAGGCCAGGAGTTCAAGACCAGCGTGGGCAACATAGTGAACCTCCATCTCTACAAAAAAAATCAAAAAAATTAGCTGGGTATATTGTTGCACACTTGTAGGCAGGCCTAGCTACTCAGGAGGCTGAGGCAGGAGGATCCCTTGAGCCAAGGAGCCGGAGGCTGCAGGGAGCTATGATCGCACTACCGCACTGGGCAACAGAAATAGACTCTGTCTCTAAAAAATTTTTAAATAAAAATAAAAAAGAGGAAATATTAAAACTTAAATGCATGTATTAGAAAATATGAAATATTAGGAAAAACTGAGATAAGAATAACATTCCAGATCCTAGAGAAAGAACAAAAAAATAGGCCCAAGAAAGTAGGCAAAAGAAAGTAACTGAAGATAGAATTAGAAAACAATGAACTATAAAATGCATACAAACAGTAGATAATCAGTACAATCAAAGAGTAATTATTTGACTGTCAGGTTCTGCCCAGGGTAAAGCTATCAGTAGGTTTGGCAAATATACAAAGTCAAACTTCCCTAAGGCAGGTACAGGGGCAAAACCAAATACCCCTACCTCCAGAATCCATTTTTTAAGCTTTCCATTCATCAATAAACAACAGCTAGTTTTAAAAAAGAAAGAAGGGGTATCCTTTGAAAGAAAACATAAATTTGTGTTAAGTGTGATTTTTTAAAATGGGGCCTCAGCCAGGTACAGTAGTTCACACCCATAATCCCAGTACTTTGGGAAGCCAAGGTAGGAGGACTATGTAAGCCCAGGAGTTAAAGACCAGCGTGGGCAACATAGTGAGACCTCAACTCTACAAATAATTTTAAAAATTAGCCGGGCACAGTAGTATGCCAGTAGTTCCAGGTACTCAGGAGGCTGAAGCAGGAGGATCTCCTGAGCCCAGGAGTTCAAGGCTGCAGTGAGCCAAGATCATGCCACTGCACTCCAGACTAGGTGACAGAGTGAGGTCTATCTTAAAAACAAAACAAAATGAAATTTAAAAATATAATTGCTTGATTCTTTCACAGTAACACTTAGCTTAAAACACAAACACATTGTACCAAGCTGTACAAAAATATTTTCTTTCTTTAGTCTATAAGTTTTTTCTATTAATTTTTTTTTTTTACTCTTTAAACATTTATGTAAAAAACTAAGACACAAACATACACATTAGCCCAGGCCTACAGAAGGTCAGGATCATAATATCACTGTCATCTATCTCCACATCTTGTCTCACCAGAAGGTCTTCAGGGACAAAAACACACATGGAGCTATCATATCCTACGGTAACAATGCCTTCTGGAATATCTCCTAAAGGGCCTGCCTGAGACTGTTTTGCAGTTAACTTTTTTTTTTTAATTAATAGGAGTACACTCTAAAATAACAATTAAAAGTATAATGTAGTACATATATAAACCATTAACATAGTCAATTATTATCTTTATCAATTATTACGTTCTGTACATAATTATATGTGCTATTCTTTATACAATTGGCACTGTGGTAGGATTATTAGCACCCGCAATACCACCATCATGGGTAATACATTGCACTATGATGTTAAACAGGTACACAGATACACAATGTCACTAGGCCATAGGAATTTTCCATTTCTATTATAACCTTATAGGACCACCACTTTATAAGCAGTCCATCATTGTCTGAAATGTCATTATGACTATATATATAGGATCTATATGAGAAAAACCACAAAACTCTGATGAAAGACATCAAAGAAGAACTAAATAAAATGGAGAGATATTTCATGATAACAGATAGGAAGACTGAATGTGTTTTTTTGTTTTTTTTTTTGTAGAGACCTTGTCTCTACACTTGAGCCTGGTAGTTCAAGGCTTCTGTGAGTCATGACCACACCACTGCACTCTAGCCTGGGAGACAGAGTGAGACTCTGTCTCAAAAAACAAACAAACAAAAAAAAAACCTGATTAAAAAGTTGAACAGATATCTCACTAAATAAGATACACAGATGGCAATTAAGTATCTGAGAAAATATTCAACATCATATGTTGTGTTAGGCCATTCTTGCATTGCTATAAAGAAACACCTGAGAGCAGGTTATTTATAAAGAAAAGAGGTTTAATTGGCTCACAGTTCTGGAAGCTGTATATGAAACACAGTGCCAGCATCTACTTCTGGTGAGGGCCTCTGGAAGCTTACAATCATGGAGGAAGGTGACAGGGTGGTGCCAGCATGTCACATGGGGAGAGTGAGATCAAGAGAGAGAGAGTAGGGGGAGGTCCCAGATTCTTTTAAACAGCCAGATGTCACATGAACACACTGAGCAAGAACTCACTTATCACCAATGGGATGGTACTAAACCATTCATGAGGGATCTACTTCCATGATCCAATCACTTCCCACTAGGCCCCACCTTCAACATTGGAAATCACATTTCAACATGAGATTTGGAGGGAACAAACATCCAAACTATATCATATACCATTAGATATTTGAAAATTAAAATAACAGTGAGATACTACTATATACTAATTAGATTGGCCAAAATCCAGAACACTGACATCAAATACTGACAAGGATATGGACCAACAGGAACTCTGTATTCATTCCTAGTTGAAATGCAAAATGGGGCAGGGCACGGTGGCTCACGTATGCAATCCTAGCACTTTGGGAGGCTGAGGCAGGTGGATCACAAGGTCAGCAGTTCAAGACCAGCCTGGCCAAGATGGTGAAACCCCACCTCTACTAAAAATACAACGTTTAGCTGAGCGTGGTGGTGGACATCCGTAATCCCAGCTACTCAGGAAGCTGAGGGAGGGAATTGCTTGAATACGGAAGGCAGAAGTTGCAGTGAGCCGAGATCACACCACTGCACCCCAGCCTGGGACACAGAGCGAGACCCTGTCTCAAAAAAAAAAAAAAAGGAATGCAAAATGGTACTGCCACTTTGGAAGAGTTTGGCAGTTTTTTATAAAACTAAACATATTGGCCGGGCGCGGTGGCTCAAGCCTGTAATCCCAGCACTTTGGGAAGCCGAGACGGGCGGATCACGAAGTCAGGAGATCGAGACCATCCTGGCTAACATGGTGAAACCCCGTCTCTACTAAAAAATACAAAAAATCTAGCCGGGCGAGGTGGCGGGTGCCTGTAGTCCCAGCTACTCAGGAGGCTGAGGCAGGAGAATGGCAAGTAAACTCGGGAGGCGGAGCTTGCAGTGAGCTGAGATCCAGCCACTGCACTCCAGCCTGGGCGACAGAGCAAGACTCCGTCTCAAAAAAAAAAAAAAAAAAACTAAACATATTTTTATCATACAATCCACCAATTGCACTCTGTGATATTTACCCAAATGAACTGAAAACTTATGTCCACAAAAAACCCCACACATGCATGTTGACAGCTGCTTTATTCATAATTGTCAACATATTGAAGCAACCAAGATGTCCTTCAATAGGTGAGCAGATAAGCGGTGGTAGATTGAGACAATAGGATATTATTCAGTGCTAAACAGGAATGAGCTATTAAGCCATGAAAAAGCATGGAGGACAGATTAATTAATTAATTAATTAATTTCAAGCTATCAAGAGTGTGGTGATGCATAATTTCTTAAGAGATTGCTACATTATTATATCCAGGTGTTTCTTTAACCACTGACACCCATTTCACAAGTTTTGATGCACATGTACAGGTGCCTGGAAGTAATTTTAAGACATGTCAATTTCAAAATATTGAAAATGTTAGAAATGATGAAATGTAGTAGACAGTTTTTTATGCTTAACTCATCTCGAGTTTATTTCAGTGTTTGAAATTAGGTATAAACATCTAATTTTATCTTTTTTCAGAAAGTTAATTGTCTAAATACAATTTTTTAATTAGTCTACTCTCCCCCCAGTAGGTTGAAATTTCATTTTTATCCTTGAATTCTGGTGTGATTGACATTTGAATAGACAGAACAATGGAATAAAACAGGAAATCCAGAAATAGGCTCAAATATATATGCTAATTTAGTGTATGATAGAGATATTTTCTTTAGTAAGGAAAAGATGAACTAGTCAAAAGATGTTAACATAACTAGGTAGTCATCTGAAAAGCAAATAGAATTGGATCAATGTTTTATAGCTTATACTAGGATAAATTCCAAATGGATCAAAAATTTAAATATGAAAATTAAAATTGTAAAAGCTCTACAGCAGAATATGGAAGAATTAATTTTTTTTAATTAATAGGCTGGGCACAGTGGCTCATGCCTGTTATCCCAGCACTTTGAGAGGCTGAGCCAGGTGGATCACCTGAGGTCAGGAGTTCGAGACCAGCCTGACCAGTATGATGAAACCCCATCTCTACTGAAAATACAAAAATTAGCTGGGCATGGTGGTATGTGCCTGAAATCCCAGCTCCTTGGGAGGCTGAGGCAGGAGAATTGCTTAAACCCGGGAAGTCAAGGCTGCAGTGAGCCGAGATCACACCACTGCACTCTACCCTGGGCAACAATAGGAGACTCACAAAACCCACAACTATGCTGCATCAAGCCCATAAAGACCTCTTAAATAAAAAATTAAACTTCTAAGTAATGGGAATTGTCATAGTTTAATTGGCAAGAAGTACATCTTATAATCAATGGCATCTTATATTCAATGAAATCTATCATAAAAGCATGAGGAAAACAATATTTTCAAAACCTCTTAGGCTATACGTAAAATCCACAAGTTGTAAATGAAAAGACTGATAGGTTTATTTTGTATTATTTATTTATTTTTCTTTTTTTAGAGACAGGGTCTCACTGTTGCCTAGGTTGGTCTTGAATTATTGAGCTCAAGCAATCCTCCTGCCTTAGTTTTCCAAAGTGCTGGGGTTACAGGTGTAAGCTACCACCGCCAAGCCAAGGTTTAACTACATAAAAACTAAAATGATAAAAGATGGGCAGGGAGAAAATACTTGCAACATATGTAATAAAGAATTACTATCAGGCAGGCGTCAGATGTCCCCAGCACACTGGAGTCTGGGGTTTGGTGCTGATGGTGTCTCATCAACATGCACAAACACAGCCTGACAGCTGGACTTTAGTGTTGGGAGCTGTTAATTATTCTAAAGTTCTATAGATTCATGATTTTATAGTTAGAGTTTATATCTACCTGTGTTTTTAGAGGAAGAACCCAAGGCCAAATTATTTTGAAGTGGGAGTGGGCTAGACCGGAGTCTTCCTGTACCCTTTTCATGCTGTGTTTGAGGATATGCCCATTGCTACATCCACATAACTCATCTGGAGCAGGGGATGTGTGACAGTAAACTGTCTAAGATTTTTCACAGGTAAAGTTAAGCAGAAGTATGTAGTAAACATAAGTGCAAAAGTGTGGCTGAGCCACATATGCACTTGATTTGATTTGGGAAGCCTGAGGGAGGCAGCATTCCTAGCCCCGTGCTGCCTGCCCAGCACAAGGTAGGGTGGTAACTGGGGTGGGGAAGGGGCAGCTCTGTAGAGCATGGTCTGCCTTAGGGCCTGAATTGTCCTCAAAGCACATGGACTGCGGAAATTGTTCACATGAACCAGAGACATCACTCTTTAGGATTCTATTGGCAGCACCTGAACTGGCTCGACATTTATGGAGGTGGTGTTTCTTTGAAGCAGTAACTTGTTTTATAATAATTTTTATTTGGTGGCTGGGAGTGGTGGCTCACACCTGTAATCCCAGCACTTCAGGAGGCCGAGGTGGGCAGATCACCGGAGGTCAGGCATTCAAGACCACCCTGGCCAACGTGGTGAAACCCTGTCTCTACAAAAATATAAAAAATAGCCAGGCATGATGGTGGGTGCCTGTAATCCCAGCTACTCAGGAGGCTGAGGCAGGAGAATCACTTGAACCCGGGAGGCAGAGGTTGTAGTGAGCAAGATCATACCACTGTACTGCAGCCTGGGAGACACACCAAGACTCTGTCTCGAAAAAAAAAAAAAAAAAATTTATTTGGCATATTTTAATATAGTTTAGAAGCTATCTAATCTGTTTTTTTTTTTGGAGGGGCAAACTCTTTTGAAAATGTAAGTTTTGCTTTTAATTAAAAATTAAGTCTTAGTTAAAACTCAGCCTGCACAAAATTCTTCAGTTACTTCCCATTACTTTATCAGTAATATTCACCACATTTTCCTAGATGTTTATTGATTAGAGTGTTGGGATCAAATTCTGCACTAAACGTATGCAAATACACTGGAGAGGCTTTGAGTTTTTCACTATGAAATGCAATGGTGGCTTGAATAAGAAAGTATCTAGAAGCCAAATTAACATAATAATGACTTCAAAAAAAGAATTACTATCAGGATATGTAAAGAACTACAAAAAAATCAACACAACAGAAAAAGGCAGGTAAGAATATAAGTGAACAAGTTTTATAAATGACCAATAAACAAAAAGGACTTCACTAACAATCAGAGTACAAAAATTAAAATGAATTAACAACTCAGGAAGTTGAAGCAGGAAGATTGCTTGAGGTCAGGAGTTTGACCAGCCTAGGCAACACAGAGGGACCTCATCTTAAGAAAAAGCCTGGGCACGGTGGCTAACGCCCATAATCCCAGCATTTTGGACTTTGGGAGGCAGGGGCAGGAGGACTGCCCGGGCCCAGGAGTCCAAGACAAGCCTGGGCAACATAGTGAGACCCTGTCTCAAAAAAAGAAGAAAGAAAAGGCTGAGTGCAGTGGCTCATGCCTATAATGCCAGCACTTTGGGAGACTGAAGCAGGAGGATCATTTAAGCCCAGAAATTCAAGATCAGCCTGGGCAATAGAGCAAGACTCCATCTGTACAAAACACTTTAAAATTAGCTGACGTGACAGTAACATGCCTGTAATCCCAGCTACTTGGGAGGCTGGGATGGGAGAGTCACTTGAGTCCAGGAGTTTGAGGATGCAGTCAGCTATGTCCACACCACTGCACTGCAGCCTGGATGACAGTGAGACCCTGTCTCTAAGAAAAAAAGAGGCTGGGCAAGGTGGTGCATACCTGTAATCCCAGCACTTTGGGAGGCAGAGGCAAGCTGATCACTTGAGCCCAGGAGTTCAAGACCAGCCTAGGCAACATGGTGAAACCACAACTGTACACACAAAAAAATACAAAAATTAGCCAGGCATGATGGTGTGTGTCTGTAGTTCCAGCTACTTGGGAGGCTGAGGTGGGAGGATCACTTGAGTCTGGGAAGTCAAGGCTGCAGTGAGATAGCACCACTGCACTCCAGCCTAGGTAACAGAATGAGACCCTGTCTTAAAAAAAAAAAAAAAGGGAGAGAGAGAGAGAGAGAGAGAGATCAACCCTCGCTAACATGGTTAATTGTGACATGAAGAGCGCCAAAATCACTCAATGGGGAAAGGACAGTCTTTTCAACAAATAGTGTTTGTAAAACTTGTTATCCACAAGCAAAAGAATGAAATGGAGCCTTTATACCACATTGAAAAATTAACTTAAAATGATCAATAACCTAAATGTAAGAGCTAAAACTATAAAACTCTTAGAAGAAAACATTGTGGAAAATCTTCATGATATTGGAATTGGTGATGACTCCTTGGATTGGCATAAAAAGCAAAAGGTAACAAAAGAAAAAATTAATTTGACTTAATCAGAATTTAAAATTTCTGTGCAAAAAAGGACACCATCATGGGAGTGAAAAGACAAACTACAAATTGTGAGAAAATATTTGCAAATCATATATCTGGTAAGGGATAAATATTCCCTATATATAAAATATATAAATACAACACAATTCAAAAATGAGCAAAGGATTCAAATACACATTTCTCCAAGAAGATATACAAAAAAGGTCAATAAGCACATGAAAAGATGCTAGATATCACTAGTCGTTTAGAAAAATGCAAATCAAAACCACAATGATATACCACTTTTCACACCAAATAGGATTATTATCATGAAAAAGAAAAATAAGTGCCAGTGAGCACGTGGAGAAACTGGAACCCTTACGTATTGCTGATAGAACTGTAAAATGGCACAACCGCTATGGAAAAAAGTTAAACATAGACTGATTAGGTGAAATAAGGCAGTCAAAAAAAGACAAATACTGTATGTTTTCACTTATATGAGATATCTAGGGTAATCAAACTCTTAGAAATAAAGTAGGATAGTGGTTGCCAGGAGTTGGGGGGAATGGAGAAATGGGGAGTTGTTTAATGGGTACAGAGTTTCAGTTTGCAAAATGAAAAAGTTCTGGAGTTTGGAGGCACATCCATGTGTACATACTTAATAGTTGTGTTAAGTATGTACTTAACATACTTAAATACTGTTAAGATAGTAAGAAAAAAAAATTATTATTTTTTAATTTTTATTTTATTTTTCCCCCAGAGACAGAGTTTCGTCATGTTGCCCAGGTTGGTCTCAAACTCCTGGGCTCAGGCAATCCTCCTGTCTTGGCCTCTCAAAGTGCTGGGATTACAGGCGTGAACCATGATACCCAGGCAAAATGGTAAATTTTGTATGTATTTTACCATAATCTTTTCTTAAAGTTAAACATAGAATTACTCATATGACTCAGCAATTCTATTTACAGCTAAATACCCAAAAGAATTGCAAGCAAAGAACAAAACAGATACTTGTATATCGGTATTCATAGCAGCGTTATTCAAAATAGCCAAAAGGTAGAAACAACTCCATCAACAGACAGATAAAATATGACCTATACAAATAATGCAGTATTAGCCATAAAAAGGAATGAAATTCTGATATATGCTACAACATGAATAACCCTGAAAACATTATGCTAAGTGAAATAACTCTGACACAAATGGATAAATATTATATTAATCCACTTATATAGGGTGCCTAGAATAAGCAAATTCATAAAAACAGAAAGAAGATATTAGGGGGTGGGAGTGAAACTGCCCCCATGGGGTTCACAACGAGCGCATGCCAGGTTCTGGACAGAAATATAGTTATAATTAAGCATTAATCAGGCCTCACTTTGGTCCACTTCCTGGTTGCTAAAAAGTCACATAGCACTAGATACTGACTATTTGCATCCCTATTGTTCCTACAGAATAGGAGTTCTGACATTAGGGTCATAAAATTTAAGATTTTATTTCCATCCCCATCTTTCCTATAACAGGATCTCTGACATAATCGTAAGGCTTTTGTTTACGGATTGCTTAATATGTTTTTCACACCCCTGAATTCCAGCAACCAGTTTGAAGACCCCCACAGAGGAACAGGATCTGCAAGAGAATACGGCTTCTTCATCTCCCTGTCCCATGACTTCACCCTGTACTCTTTAACAAATAAACAATTGCCACACTTCGGCCCACTTCAAAACCCTTAAAAACCTTAGCCCCAATCTCCTAGGGGAGAGGAATTTGAGGTTTCCCTCCATCTCCTCATTTGGTGGCCCTATGATTAAACCTTTCTCTGCTGCAACCTGGTGTCTCAGCTTATTGACTTGCCGTGTGCATTGGGCAATGAACCAATTTACAGTTACAGAAGGGAGAATTAGTGAGTTAATGTTTCATAGGTACAGAGATTCTGTTTAGGATGATGAGAAAGTTCTGGAAAGGGATAATGGGGATGGTTGTACAACATTGTAAATGTAATTAATGACACTGAACTCCACATTTAAAAAATGGCTAAGATAGTAAATTTATGTTATATATATTTTACTGCAATAAAAAATATTTTAGAGAAAGACTAGAAAGAAAGCTGGAAATGGTACATAGAGACAACTCTATGGAGTTGTTTTGGTCCAAAAAAAAAAAAAAAAAAAAAAAACAAGACATGGGAAAGTATACCTATTAATAAAAGAAACAATAGGAGCTGGACGTGGTGGCTCTTACCTGTAATCCCAATACTTTGGGAAGCCAAGGCAGGCTGATCACTTGAGCTCAGGAGTTCAAGAACAGCCTAGGCAACAAGGTGAAACCCCAACTCTCCAAAAAATACAAAAATTAGCTGGGCATGGTGTCATGCACCTGTAGTCCCAGTTACTCTGGAGGCTGAGGTGGGAGGATCATCTGAGCCCAGGGAGGTCAAGACTGCAGTAAGCCACGATCATACCACACTGCACTCTAGACTGGGTGACGGAGCGAAACCCTGTCTCAAAAAATAAAAGAATAGAATAAAATAGGTTGGGTGCAGTGGCTCATGCCTGTAATCCCAGCACTTTGGGAGGCTGAGGTGGGCGGATCACTTGAGGTCAGGAGTTCAAGACTAGCCTGGCCAAAATGTTGAAACTCTGTCTCTACTAAAAATATAAAAATTAGCCAGGCGTGGTTGCGGGCACCTGTAATCCCAGCTACTAGGGAGGCTGAGGAAGGAGAATTGCTTGAACCTGGGAAGCAGAGGTTGCAGTGGGCCAAGACTGTGCCACCGCACCCCAGCCTGGGTGACAGACTGAGACTCCATCTCAAAAAAATAAAAAATAAAATAAAATAAAATAAAATAAAGGGGAAATAACAGAGCCAAAATGTTTGGGGGGTTTTTTTGTGCTTTTTTTTTCCTTAAAAGAATTTTTTTAACATGTTAATGGTAACACTTAGTAGTGAAAATACAATGTAGAAAAGAGAGGGGAGAATTTCTTAGGCAATGCCTATTAGTAGGCAAGTAGAAATGGAATGTACAATATAAACAGAAATAATGGACTTAGGAGCATGGGTAGTTGATCCATAGCACAAGGTATAAAGGCCAAGTAACTGGGTAAAGATGTGTGTTGATAGCTATTTGTAGTAATGGGAGTCTGTGGAAGTTCTCTTCTGCTTGCTTCAATTTTCTCAGTGAATTGGGAAGCAATTCATTAATTACTGACAATGGGGACTAGAGAGGAAATACCGGGATTTGATGAGAGAAGAAAAGGTACAAAATACTCTCTTGAGGGAATGAGTGAACTAGGGAAATATGATTGCTCAGGAGCATTATGAGCTCATATTTTTTTGAGACAGGGCCTTGCTATGTTGCCCAGGTTGCTCTCAAACTCACAGCCTCAAGCGAGCCTCCTGAGTAGCTCGGACTACAGGTGCATGCCATCGCACCCAACTATCAATTTTACTGAAGATAAGCAAACAAAAACTATATATGTGGGTGTGTATATATATAATTTTAATATATGTATATAAGGTGTGTAAATAATATATGTATAAGCACAGAAAGGGTCCAGAAGTATACACACCAAATTGTTAATAGTGGTTATTACTGGAGAATGTATGTGTGGATACATACACACATGTGTGGCTGGGGGTAGAGGTGAGGTGGAAGAGACTCCTATGTTATTTGAATTTTTAACCAGCACATTATTTTTGGGATTCAAACGAAATATCTTAATATAAGTTAATAAATAGCTTGAAAGGAGAATTTAGAACGGTGTTCAAGATCCACAGCACCTTGATTAGGCAAACCCTACATCCTAATTAAACACAACTGTCAACCTGCAGTAAATGTGACCACAGCAAGACAATATGAGAAAAGCTGAAGTATCACTCACCTTGAACACTTCAGAGAAGAAGCCAGACCCTATTTTTTCACAGGTGAAATCATCCAAACGCGTCAGTCTGGAAAAGGCACTTATAAGAGCTCGATACGAAGATGGCCAAACTCTTCCCACCTGGCTCACATTTCCATCTCCTCCACCACCTCCTTCAAACTCTTCAAGACGCTCCACACGTGGAGGAAAACCTGCAATTGAATTCCGTTTGCTCCGATCCATAGTCTCAATAATCACTTTTTTCTTCTTTTAAGAAGGAACTCCACACATAAATTTTTGTTGAATTGTACTTCTCTTCTGGTTTGACACTAAACAAGAGATCAAAAAAATTTCCACTGAAATCTTTAATGAATAAATACATGCAAAGCAATAAATACTCAATGCAAAAATATTTCCTTTCATATTCTAGTTCCTGGTTTTCAGATCTAAAAAATGCTGTATGTCTTTACCCTCAAATAACACTGATATATTTAAAGCCCAAGATATAGCTAGTCTTTACCATGAGTAGAATATCATGAAGATCACCAATTACATTCTAAGTAACAAAATGACAATGATAATATCTATCATTCATTGAGCACCTACTTTCTAGGAAACACAGTATAAGAGCTTGACATATGCCATTTGATTCTCAGATAATCCATGATATAAAGATTATGTTCATTTCATAGAGAGATCAAGAAATCAGTCACTAAAAGGCAGAGATAAAATTAAAATGGAAGCTGGGTGCAGTGGCTCACACCTGTAATCCCAGCACTTTGGGAGGCCAAGGCAGGCGGATCACTTGAGGTCAAGAGTTTGAGACCAGCCTGGCCAACATGGTGAAACCCCATCTCTACTAAAAATATAAAAATTGGCCAGGCGTGGTGGCAAGCACTTGTAATCTCAGCTACTCAGGAGGCTGAAGTAGGAGAATTACTTTAACCCAGGAGGCAGGGGTTCCAGTGAGCCGAGATCGTGCCACTGCACTCCAGCCTGGGCAACAGAGTGAGACACTGTCTCGAAAAAAAAAAAAAAGAAAAGAAAAAAATTAAAGTACAAAGCCCATCTGATTCAAAAGCCTGTGCTTCTTTCTACCAATACCCTTTATAGCCTCATATAATTTTCTCTTTATTTCAAAAATTAATTCCAAATATATAAAACAAACATTACAAGGAAACTTCAAAATTACATATTATATAATTTTTTAAAACGAAAACTATATCCAAAAGCAATCTAAAAATTCACTGTTGATGAAAAAGCATAGTCCAGTAGGAGTAACTATAGAAGGCTCCATCCCATCTGGTACATAACTAAGAATAATAGCACAAGCCTACTTTTTCTTTTAGCCTGTCTCTCCCTATTTCTACTTTTTTCCATGAGACTCAATTGTAAGGGTTCTATGCAAAATACAATATTGTGACTCCTCAATTAGTGAAATGCTTTCATAAAGGAGGTGGATACCTACTCAGTTTACCACCACCACTTCTAACCAGCTCCGCAACTCAAAGAAAAGTGGCAGGAATCCCAGGGCCATCTTAGCAACATGAGTCTGCCTCCTTATCCATTGCCAGAAGTCAGCACTGTACCCAGTGTGTACAACCACAGTTTCTTTCCTGGCAATGTGCAATTGGAATTAAGATAGTCCAGTCTCAATATGGCAGCTTTCTAAAATAGAAGCCATGTAAACTCAGGAGCTGCCGGCCAGGGCCATTGTCTATAATACAGCCTGAAGGCAGAAGAAGTCAAGAGATTGGGGCCAATCTTCAAAGAAAGAAAAAAAAGAAAGGGAACTTTTTGAATTCCCTATTCTGCTCTAATCCCCAAATCTTAAGTCCTAAGTGCATCCTGAGGTTCCATGAGATCTCCCTGAATCTAGTTAATCTAGTTCTACCACAGTCTTCAAAGAAGGAAGAACACTCTGAGTTCCCAAATAACAAAACATTGAAGTACCTCTATTGAACCTATGCCAAAAAGTGGCATCAGCACCACCAGACCAAATATTTACATCCACAAGAACAAAAATTTAGGGTTACCTGGCCACAGTAGCTCATACCTATAATCCTAACACTTTGGGAGGCCAAGGCAAGAGGATCACTTGAGCTCAGGAGTTTGAGACCAGTCAGGGCAACATAGTGAGACCTCGTCTCTATGAAAAAATGTAAAAATTAGCCAGGCATGATGGTACAAGCCTGTAGTCCCAGCTACACAGGTGGCTGAGGCAGGAGGATTGCCTGACCCCAGGAGTTTGAGGCTGCAGTGAGCTATGATAGAACCACTGCACTCCGCCTGGGCAACAGAGCAAGACCCTGTCTCAAAAAATTTTAGGGTTATAAGACAAAAAATTTGCAGTCACAAAAAAGAATGAAATCATGTCCTTTGCAGCAACATGCAGCTGGAAGCCATTATTCTAAGTGAACCAAAGCAGAAACAGAAAACCAAATATTGCATGTTCTCACTTATAACTAGGAGCTAAATCTTGGGTTCACACAAACATAAAGTTGGGAACAACAGACACTAGAGGCTCCAAAACGAGGGAGGCAGGCAGGGGCTGAAAAACTTCCTGCTGGGCACTATGTTCACTATCTCGGTGGTGGGATCAATAGAAGCCCAAACCTCAGCACCACACAATACACCCTTGTAACAAACCTGTACACATACCTCCTGAATCTAAAATATAAACGGAATTTTAAAAATAAAATAGAGGCTGGGCACGTGACTCACACCTGTAAAATCGCAGCACTTTGGGAGGCCGAGGCAGTCAGATCACCTGAGGTCATGAGTTCGAGACCAGCTTGGCCAATGTGGCAAAACCCTGTCTCTACTAAAATAACAAAAAAATTAGCTGGGCTTGGTGGCAGCCACCTGTAATCCCAGCTACTCGGGAGGCTGAGGCAGGAGAATTGCTTGAACCCGGGAGGCAGAAGTTTCAGTCAGCCGAGATCATGCCATTATACTCCAGCCTGGGCAACAAGAGCGACATTCTGTCTCAAAGTAAATAAATTAAATAATAAAAATAAAAATAAAATAAAATAGGGTCGGGTGCAGGGGCTCATTCCTGTAATCCAAGCCCAGGTAGGAGTGCAGTGGTGCTATCACAACTCACTGCAGCCTCAAATTTCCAGGCTCAGGCAATCCCCCTGCCTCAGCCACCTGTGTAGCTGGGACTACAGGTGTGTGCCATCATGCCTGCCAGTTCAAGACCAGACTGGGCAACACAGCAAGACCCCCATCACTAAAAAAAATAATAATTTTAAAAAACAAATTTTCTTAATTTTAGAGCCAGTAGAAAACACCAACTTCAGTCATTCATTTTATATTTGAGGAAACACAAGGCCCAGAAAGTAGAAATGCTAAAAGTCAATGCTATAACCTATTTACTAGCAAAGCTAGACTTGAAACCAAGGAGCCAAGGATAGTGCATTTCTCAAAGTATGTCTGTTGATAATGTGCTTCAAACTACCTGAGAAGCTTGTTTAAAACCCAGAGTCATAGGTCTCACCCTTGATAGCTTTTTTTTTTTTTTGAAACACAAGGTTTCACTATATTGCCCAGGCTGGTCTTGAACTCCTGGCCTCAAGTGATCCTCCCACCTCAGCCTCCCAAAGTGCTAAGATTACAGGTGTGAACTGCACCTGGCCACTGTTTTTTTTTTTTTTAAACATCAGGAATTTTACAAGCATTTCCTCATTTAATCTCAAAATGTGGCCAGGCACAGTGGCTCACACCTGTAATCCCAGCACTTTGAGAATCCCTTGAACCTGAGAGGCAGAGATTGCAGTGAGCTGAGATTATACCACTACACTACAGCCTGGGCGACAGAGCGAGACTCCGTCTCAAAAAAAAAAAAACCCAGCAAGATAGGTCTGATCTCCATTTTACAGAAAAAGAAATATAGGCTCAGAAGATGAAGTAACTTGCCTAAGGACACAGAGCTAGTAGAACCAAAACTGGAGCCAAGTTCTATCCAGCACCAAAGCTCAAACTTCTTCCATTTCATTATTACTTAGCTCAGTATTTTTCCACTATGAGAGTTGTAGGAGTTAAGTTAATCATCTGGGTAGAAAAAAGAACAGAGACTTAAGTGCAGAGGAAGGCTAGGCTGATTATAATTTGAACAGAGACAGAAAAGAAAAAAGAAACTTTAGAAAACTAAAAGATATTAAAGTAATATACAAAACATATGTAAAGTACATAAAACATTGTTGACTATATAAAACATAGTTGTCTGCTAAACTGAACAATTCGATAAGTTTGCCATCAACTGACTTTTTCATTTTTGAGATATATATTCTTTTTAATTTTTATGGGTATATAGTGGGTATATATACTTATAGGATACACAAGATTTTTGATACAGGCATACAATGTGTAATAATCACATCAGGGTAAATGAGGTATCCATCACCTCAAGCATTCATCATTTATTTGTGTTACAAACATTCCAATTGTACTCTCCCAGTTATTCTAAAATATATAGTGAATTATTGCTGATTGTAGTCACTCTGTTGTGCTATCAAATACTAAATTTTATTCATTCTATCCAACTATATTATTGTACCTATTAACCATCCCATTTCCCACTCAACACCCCCAACACACTACCCTTCCCACCCTCTGGTAACCATCATTCTATTATCTATCTCCATGAGTTCAATTGTCTTAATATTTAGCTTTAGCAATGAGTAAGAATATGCAAAGTTTGTCTTTCTGTGCCTGACTTATTTCACTTAACATGATGTCCTCAAGTTCTATCCATGTTGTTGCAAAAAAGAGGATCTCATTTTTTTATGGCTGAATAATCCATTCGTATAGGTGCCACATTCATCTATTGAACATTTAGGTTGCTTCCAAATCTTGGCTATTGTAAACAGTGCTGTAATAAACATGAGAGTGCAAACGTCTCTTCGATATACTGATATCCTTTCTTTTGGGTATATATTCAGCAGTGGGATTGCTATATCACATCGTAGCTCTATTTTTACTATTTTGAGGGACCTCCATAGTGTTCTCCATAGTGGCTATACTAATTTACACTTCTATCAATAGTGTACAAGGGTTCCCTCTTCTCCACATCTTGGTTAGCATTATTTGCCCATCTTTTGAATAAAAGCCATTTTAAGGGTGAGATGATAATTCATTATAGTTTTGATTTGCATTTCTCTGATGATCAATATGTTGAGCAACTTTACATAGATCTGTTTGCCATTTGCATGCCTCCTTTTGAGAAACGTCTGTTCAGATCTTTTGCCCATTTTTTAATCAGATTGTTAGACTTTTTCCTATAGAGTTGTCTGAACTCCTTATATATTCTGGTTATTAATTCTTTGTCAAATGGGTAGTTTCAAATATTTTCTCCCATTCTGTGGGTTGTCTCTTCACTTTGTTGACTGCTTCATTTCCTGTGCAGAAGCTTTTTAACTTCATGTGATCACGTGTCCATTTTTGCTTTGGTTACCTGTACTTTGGGGATATTACTCAAGAAATCTTTGCCCAAACCAATATCCTGGAAAGTTTTCCCAATGTTTCCTTGTAGTAGTTTGAGGTCTTAGATTTAAGTCTTTAATCCATTTTGATCAGATTTTTTACTAGATTTTTCTTCTGCATATGGATATCCTGTTTTCCCAGCACCATTTATTGAAGAGATTGTCCTTTCCCCAGCGTATGTTCTTAGCACCTTTGTTGAAATTGAGTTAACTGTAGGTATATGGATTTATTTCCGGGTTCTCTATTCTGTTCCATTGGTCTGTGTGTCTGGTTTTTTGTTTTTGTTTTGTTTTGAGACAGGGTCTCACTCTGTTGCCCAGGCTAGAATGGAGTGGCGTGATCACAGCTCACTGAAGCCTCGACCTCCTAAGGCTCAGGTGATCCTCCCAACTTAGCCTCCCAAGTAGCTGGGACTACAGGTGCATATAACCACACCCAGCTAATTTTTGTACTTTTTTTTATAAAGACAAGGTTTCGTCAAGTTGCCCAGGCTCGTCTCAAACTCCTGGGCTCAAGCGATCCACCCTCCTAGGCCTCCTAAAGCGCTGGGATTATAGGCATGAGCCACCACGCCCAGCCTATGTGTCTGTTTTTATGCCAGTATTCTCATGTTGTTTTGGTTACAATAAAGCTCTGTGGTATAATTTGAAGTCAGGTAATGTGATTCCTCCAGTTTTGTTCTTTTTGCTCAGGATGGTTTTGGCTATTCTAGGTCTTTTGTGGTTCTAAAATTTGAGGATTATTTTTTCTATTTCTGTGAAGAGTGTCACTGGTATTTTGATGGGGACTGCACTGAATCTGCAGATTGTTTTAGGTAGTATAGACATTTTAACAATATTGATTCTTTCAATTCATGAACAATATCTTTCCATTTTTTGGTGTCCTCTTCAATTTCATCAATGTTTTATAGTTTTAGCCTGGCCAGTGTGGTGAAACCCCGTCTCCACTAAAAATGCAAAAATTAGCCAGGCATGGTGGCACACCTATAGTCCCAGCTACTCAGGAGGCTGAGGCACAAGAATCGCTTGAAGCCGGGAGGCAGAGGTTGCAGTGAGCCAAGATCACACCACTGCACTCTAGCCTTGGCAACAGAGCAAGACACTGGATCAAAAAAAAAAAGGCCGGGCGCGGTGGCTCAAGCCTGTAATCCCAGCACTTTGGGAGGCCGAGACGGGCGGATCACGAGGTCAGCAGATCGAGACCATCCTGGCTAACACGGTGAAACCCCGTCTCTACTAAAAAAAAAAATACAAAAAACTAGCCGGGCGCGGTGGCGGGCGCCTGTAGTCCCAACTACTCGGGAGGCTGAGGCAGGAGAATGGCGTGAACCCGGGAGGCGGAGCTTGCAGTGAGCTGAGATCCGGCCACTGCACTCCAGCCTGGGCGGCAGAGCGAGACTCCATCTCAAAAAAAAAAAAAAAAAAAAAAAAAAAAGGTCTTATAGTTTTCATTGTAAAGATCTTTCACTTACTTGGTTAAGACTGTTCCTAGGTGGCCGGGCGCAGTGGCTCACGCCTGTAATCCCAGCACTTTGGGAGGCCGAGGCGGGCGGCTCACAAGGTCAGGAGATCGAGACCACGGTGAAACCCTGTCTCTACTAAAAATACAAAAAATTAGCCGGGCGCGGTGGCAGGCGCCTGTAGTCCCAGCTACTCAGGAGGCTGAGCCAGGAGAATGGCGTGAACCCGGGAGGCGGAGCTTGCAGCGAGCCAAGATCGCGCCAGGGCACTCCAGCCTGACAGAGACTCTGTCTCAAAAAAAAAAAAAAAAAAAAAAAAAGACTGTTCCTAGATATTTTATCTTATTTGAAGCTGTTGTAAATAGGATTACCTTCCTGATTTCTTTCTCAGATTGTTTGCTGTTGGCATACAGAAATGCTACTGATTTTTGTATACTGATTTTGTATCCTACAACTTTACTGAATTGTTTATCAAGATATGTTTCATTCCTAACAAAATACCTTACTAACCTCCTCAATGCCCTCAGGGTTCCCTGAGAGTGGCAAATCCTAGTTTTCCATATTACAGAACAGAAGACAGAATTGCTCATTGCAGCTCAACGGGTCTGGTTTTACATTCTCAGCTAGCTAGGAGGAGGTAAGAAACTGCTAATTGCGGCAGGGCACGGTGGCTAACTCCCGTAATCCTAGCACTTTGGGAGGCCAAGGCAGGTGGATCACTTGAGGTCAGGAGTTCTAGACTGGTCTGGCCAACATGGCAAAACCTTGTCTCTACTAAAAATACAAAAATTAGGCCAGACATGGTAGCTCATGCCTGTAATCCTAGCAGTTTGGGAGGCCAAGGCAGGTAGATCACCTGAGGTTGGGAGTTCAAGACCAGCCTGGCCAACATGGTGAAACCCCATCTCTACTAAAAATACAAAACTTAGCCAGCGTGGTGGCGCATGTCTGTAATCCCAGTTACTCAGGAGGCTGAGGCATGAGAATCACTTAAAGCCAGGAGGCGAAGGTTGCAGTGAGCCAAGATCACGCCACTGCATTCCAGCCTAGGAGATACAGCAAGACTCCATCTCCAAAAAAAAGAAAAAGAAAAAAAAAATTAGTCAGGCATGGTGGTATGCACCTGTAGTCCCAGCTACTCAGGAGGCTAAGGCAAGAAAATCACTTGAACCCATGAGGCAGAGGTTGAAGTAAGCTGAGATGGCACCACTGCACTCCAGCCTGGGTGACAGAGTGAGACTCCAAAAAAGAAAGAAAGAAGAAAAGAAAGAAAGAGAATGAAGGGGAGAGAAGGGGAGGGGAGGGGAGGGGAGGGGAGGGAAGGGAAGGGGTAAGGAGGAGGAGGAGGAGAGGGAGGGGAGGAGAGGGAGGGGAGGGGAGGAGAGGGAGGGGAGGGGAGGAGAGGGAGGGGAAGGGAGGGGATGAAATGCTAATTGCAACTGAGTTGCTTTGGTAGGAGTCCTGTTAGAAGTTTTACAATAGCACAATAGACTAAATTTTGGTATTTGTATCTTGGCTCACAGCACTTTTCAAGAGGTATAAATGTATTTCTTAAATGTTATATGCATAGAGAAACTCTTGCACATAAACACAAGAGGCCTGAATAAAGATATTCATTTCATTTTACCACTGTGGGTAATCAGGGGAAAGAAAGGAAACAACCTAAAGTTCATCTGTAGGAGCAATAGATAATAAACTGTAGCATATTTCTCAATAAAACATACAGCACTTAGATGAATAAATTATAAGTAGCAATGTGGATGTATTTAAAAAGTAATGTAGAGTTGGGAGGGAAAGCAAGTTGTAGTTAGCAATATTATTAAAATTTAATTCAAAAAAAGGTTTTTAAAGAAGTTACTAAAAAAACTGCACAACCACCCCATAGTATACCATTTTTGTAAAAATGTATTTTAAAAATACACAAAATAATATATACTAGTCAGGCGCGGTGCCTCATGTCTATAATCCCAACACTTTGAGAGGCTGAGGCGGTGGATCGCTTGAGCCCCGGAGTTCGAGACCAGTCTGAGCAACATGGTTAAACCTCATCTCCACAAAAAATACAAAAATTGACCAGGCATGGTGGCTTGCACATGTAATCCCAGCACTTTGGGAGGCCCAGGCAGGCATATCACAAGGTCAAGAGATCGAGACCATCCTGGTCAACATAGTGAAACCCCGTATCTACTAAAAATACAAAAATTAGCTGGGCGTGGTGGTGCGCACCTGTAGTCCCAGCTACTTAGGAGGCTGAGGCAGGAGAATAGCTTGAACTCAGGAGGCAGAGGTTGCAGTGAGCTGAGATCATGCCACTGGACTCCAGCCTGGGCAACAGAGCAAGCCTCCATCTCCAAAAACACAAGAACAAAAACAAAAATTACCCAGGCATGGTGGCATGAGCCTGTAGTCCCAGCTACTCAGGAGGCTGAGGCAGGAGGATTAGTTGGGCCCCAGAAGGTCAAGGCTGCAGTGAGCCATGATAATACCACAGAACTCCAGTCTGGGCAACAGAGCAAGACTCTATCTGAAATAATAATGATAATATATATTATATATTATAGAAAAGCAGAATAGCATAGTGATGAATGGTATGACATCTACATCTACAGCCAAACAATCTGGGTTCAAATCCTTGCTCCATAACTTCTAGTTATATGAACTTGGATATGTTATTTAACCTCTCTACCTCTCTAGTTCACTATCTGTAAAATGAAAATAAAAACAGTGCCTACATTATATTTTATATCTACTAACTCGTTTAATCCTTACAATAACCACAAAGTTATTGATTAAATGGATAGTACCTAATAAACAATAAGCATTCAACTCCTGTTTGTTATTATAATTATTAAAGACATTACATATTTATAGTGAACACCTAAAAGCATGAACTAAAAATGTAGACACTAAATTCATAACAGTATTTGTCTCGGGGGAAGGAAGTGAAATGACAAGGAAGGGAAACAAAAGAGACATCCACTATGCCAATAAGATTTTGTTTCCTTAACATGATGAAGTGGCCAAGTGGTTAAGGTGATGGACTGCCAATAATATTTTTGTTTCCTTTTATTGAAAAATAAACCTATGGCAAACAACACAAAATGATATATTTGTTAATTTTACCATTTTTCATTAATAAATATTTGTTATTCTGGGTGGTATTTATCATACTGTACTCTTTTCTGCATTTAAATTTTTTTAATTTCAAAAAAGTTTAACAGGTTTTTTTTTTTTTGAGATGGAGTCTTGCTCTGTCACCCAGGCTGGAGTACAGTGGTGCGATCATGGCTCACCACAACCTCTGCCTCCCAGGTTCAAGGGATTCCCCTGTCTCAGCCTCCCTAGAGGTGTGCGCCACCACACCCAGCTAATTTTTGTATTTTTACTAGAAACGGGGTTTCACCATGTTGATCAGGCTGGTCTCAAACTCCTGACCTCGTGATCCACCCACCTCGGCCTTCCAAAGTGCTGGGATTACAGGCGTGAGCCACTGCACCCGGCCTTCACAGGTTTTTTTTTTTTTTTTTTTAAGTCTATTGCTAATGCAACAGCTACGTAGCATGCTTAAGGCAAAACACTGAGAACAATTTGGCAAATAAACAGCATGACAGTGTGCAAGCCAAGCTTCTAGACTCTCAAACTTTTATTCAGCTAAATTTCCACTGTAGTTTTTGGTCGTAGGACTATATATATCTTAGGCTAAAACTTCAAAATCATGGCTGAATTTTTGGATAGCCTAACTTATTTAAGTCCACAAACTTAAAATATTGGGTGGGATCACTGGCTCATGTCTGTAATCCCCCAGCACTTTTAGAGGCTCAGGCAGCTGCTTGAGCCCAGGAGTTCAAGATCAGCCTGGGCAACATAGTGAAACCCCCGTCTCTACAAAAAATACAAAAATTAGCCTGGCATGGTGGTGCACACCTGTAGTCCTAGCTACTCAGGAGACCAAGGTGGGAGGATTGCTCGAGCCCAGGAGGTCAAAGCTGCAATGAGCCATGTTTGGGTCACTGCATTCCAGCCTGGGCAATAGAGCAAACGCCTGTCTCAAAAAAACAAACAAGCAAACAAAAAAAAATTAGCTCATAACAAACACTGATATGTAGTATAGAGCCCCTATCACATGCTCAAGTAATACTAATGATTAGATAGCTGAGATGAGTGGTAAGAAGTAGAATCCTCTCCATGGGAGTAAGAACTGTATTAATCCATTTTAGAGAAGTGCTGAGCAAGGGAAAACTTCCAAACGATGCCTTCTGCTCCCTTGGCCAGCAAACTAAATGACTACATTTTAAATGAAATCAATCAAGCTATAAATTCTGTCAATTTATTCTGACAAATTTTAATAACTAATAAAAGGTAGCAAAGGTATACATGTACAAATTCTAAAACCAAGCCCAATTTTATAAAATGTGGGAATGATTACCTTTAAAATAAGAAAACACATTATTTGAAATATATGACATTTTATGATGGTTTCTGCCTCTCGATTACCTCTCTTGGTCTTATTTATTGAGTATTACCTATTGATACTAATAGTGTCCCTCAAAGTATTAATATACATTTTTTTGGAGCAGAGATAACTACAGTTACCATCACATTACCAGAAAAACATAAGGCGTTATTGTCACAATGATGGGGATGTGGGATGAGCACTACTGGTATTTTAGTGGGCAGGGGCTAGGGAAGCTAAATGTCCTACAATGCACAAAACAAAGAATTGTCCTGCCTTAAATGCCAATAGTGTCCTGGTTGAGAAACACTGTGTTAGAAAAGCTTAATCATTTTTGTCCTTAAACTAGGAAATAGCATTTAGCAGTCTTTCAAAAATGCCCAAATTATGTGGCTTATAAGGACACAAGTAATTTTTTAGTAACTATGTTCTCAACTTAAATACTAAAAACTTGGAAGTTCAAAACTTTTTCTTTTCTACATAGGTAGCCTTGTTTTTTCAAATATTAATTTCATTTATATAGGAGTTGATTTGTTTTTCACAAAGAAAACACAATTAAAAGCTTTGATTGGGGAAAGTAATTTGAAAAGCTACCAATTAAAAAAAGTTAGTGAACTAAATAGTCTATCTTCAGTATTATATTTTTTTATCTTTTCAAAGTAAGAATTCCAAAAATCATTTTTCAGAAAAATCAAGGAAATTTTTAGGACTCTCAGACCACACTCCTGTATGAAATATGCTTCTGGAAATAAAAACTGCAGCCACTATTTACTATAGACCATGCATTCTACCAAGGGTTTTGTATGTTATCTCTAATCTTTGTGACAACTCTGCAAAGCATGTATTATCATCTCTAATTTAAAGAAAGAAATCAAAATCCTGAGAGATTATGATTTCTCCAAACATAAACAACTAGTGAGACTCACGAACCAAATCCAGTAGTTTCAAACCTAAGCACTTCCCATTATAACATGTCTCCTTCAGAAATACAGTCAAATTTCTGTGAAAAATGATCTGTGGGTTAGCTATGTAGAAAGCTACTGCTATGCCCCAACTTCCCTCAACAGGGAGACTAAAAAGTGTACAAATGATAGCTCTACCAGTCTCAGAGGCAAAAGCCTTCCTTCAGTCATTCAATCACATTCTACAGACAGAAAAATTAGTATTGATTTAAACAGATATTCTAAAGAATGGATGCCATGCTGACAGGGAAAATATGCCTAATCCCAATCATTCTCTATTTTCCATTCTAATGCACAGTATCTGTTGTTTCTCACCCTTTCATTTCACCGAAACAAAGTAGATAAAACTTCACAATAGTCCAGACACAAATTTAATCCTGTAATGCACTAGAAAGCTATCTACCAACAGGTAGCTGGATTTGGCAAAGTGTCAGCCAGCAATCAAAAATTGTCAATGTCCATCCAAATATGGAATCATGTGTGCACCAAGTTGGTAATATTATCCCACAAAGTCATCAGAAAGGATTTCTGAGAATTCAGTGGATTTTTCACCCTAGATATAAAGAGTAGAAAAAGGCTGCAAACATAATATACCAATACCCTCATCACATTGTTTTCTTTCTATAATCATAAAAGTCCCCACCTAATCCAAAACAAATTAAGGATTCATTATGAGTAATATGTAGCCCCAAAAACTGGTCATTTATTTTCTAGAATGGGAATACTGACAAGCACATTAGCTGGGTATCAATACCAAACACATGGGAAATCTACATGACAAGTCTGCTCAGCTGTTATCCTGTCTATGGACCAACACAGCTAATACAGACACATTTCAGGATGACTGTCTAATTAAAAATAAAAGCAATACTGCTGAGCTTGCCATCCTGCTGTGAAATAATGAGTTGCAGTTTCCATTCAAATCAAAGGCGATCTAGCATAAAAACTGGCATCCCTTCACTAATTAACCACGAATATACACAATGGCATATATTAGTACCAGACAGATCAAAAGCCAGTTCTTAAAAGCGTATTAGCTCTTCTAAATAAGCATCATATTTGCTGTGTAATTTCAATCCACCAGGCCCTAAGCCACGACATAAAACAGAAACTTAGGGTGAAAGTTATAAAGGCAGTTAGAGATGAACTAGTTTAATCTTTCGACCAATTCAGGAATCCCCTCTATTAGCTGACTCAAATGTTAATTGGGTAGCCACTAGGTGCAAGGCATCAGGACAGGTGCTATAGTATTTACTGAGCATTTACTATAATCCGGATGCTTTTCCAAGTGCTTTACATTTAATATCCACAACAGTCCCATAAAATAGATACTATTATTACCCCCAATTTACAAATGTGTAAACGAAGGAATTAAGGATATTAACTTGCCAAATCTCATAACCAAGAAGTGGTAGAAGGCTGAGCACAGAGGCTCATGCCTGTAAATCCTAGCACTTTGGGAGGCCGAGGCAGGTGGATTACGAGGTCAGGAGATCGAGACCATCCTGGCCAACACAGTGAAATCCCGTCTCTACTAAAAATGCAAAAATTAGTCAGGCATGGCAGCGTGCGCCTATAGTCCCAGCTACTCAGGAGGCTGAGGCAGGAGAATCGCTTGAACCCAGCAGGCGGAGGTTGCAGTAAGCTATGATCACGCCACTGCACTCCAGCCTGGGCAACAGAGTGAGACTCCGTCTCAAAAAAAGAGAAGTGGAGGAGGCAGAATTCAAACCCAGAGCCTGTACTCTTAATCCCTATGTTAATATTGCCTCTCTGGTAGGAGGATGTACAAAATGGAATAAAACATGACTCCACCTTTCCAAGAGCTCAGTCTCCCGAAAGATACATGTAAATCAATGAATATAGTACAGTGCAATAAGATAATTTTTTTTTTTTTTTTTTTTTTGAGATGGAGTCTTGCTCTGTCACCCAGGCTGGAGTACAGTGATGCGATCTTGGCTCACTGCAACCTCCGCCTCCCAGGTTCAAGCGATTCTCCTGCCTCCACCTCCCGAGTGGCTGGGACTACAGGCACACACCACCACACCCAGCTAACTTTTTTGTATTTTTAGTAGAGACAGGGTTTCACCATGTTGACCAGGATGGTCTCAATCTCTTGACCTGGTGATCTGCCCGACTCAGCCTCCCCAAGTGCTGAGATTATAGACATGAGCCACCGTGCCCGAACAAGATAATTGTTAATGACAGATAAGAGAGAAGGCTTAATTAAAGTACTGGCATTGAGGAAAAAGAAGTGAGAGAAGATAAGTGACCTATTTTTTTAGAGATGGGGGTCTCACTATGTTGCCCAGGCTGGACTTTACATGCATGATCATTGCACACTACAGCCTCGAACTCCTAAGTTCAAGGGATCCCCTTTGCCTCAGCCTCCTCAGCACTACCATGCTGGGCAGAGATAAGTGACATTTTTTAAAAGGTGTTCTGGCCGGGCGCAGGGGTTCATGCCTGTAATCCCAGCACTTCGGGAAGCTGAGGCAGGTGGACCACGAGGTCAGAAGATCGAGACCATCCTGGTTAACACAGTGAAACCCCGTCTCTACCAAAAACACAAAAAAATTAGCTGGGCATGGTGGCAGGCACCTGTAGTCCCAGTTACTCAGGAGGCTGAGGCAGGAGAATGGCATGAACCCGGGAGGCGGAGCTTGCAGTGAGCCGAGATAGCCCCACTGCACTCCAGCCTGGGCGACAGAGCAAGACACCATCTCAAAAAAAAAAAAAAAGTGTTCAAGTCCGAGCACCGTGGCTCACACCTGTAATCCCAGCACTTTGGGATGCCAAGGCGGGCAGATCACCTGAGGTCAGGAGACTAGCCTGGCCAACATGGTGAAACCCCATCTCTACTAAAAACACAAAAATTAGCCAGGCATGGTGGCAGACCCCTGTGATCCCAGCTACTCGGGAGGCTGAGGCAGGAGAATCACTTGAAGCCAGGAGGCAGAAATTGCAGCAAGCCAAGATCGCGCCATTGCACTCCAGCCTGGGGGACAAGAGCAAAACTCCATCTCAAGAGAAAAAAAAAAAAAGGTGACCAAGTGGATATACGAGGTACAAGAGGTACCCAGATGACTCCAAGTTTAACTAGAATCCCTCCCATGTTTCTGGTTTGGGTAACTAGGAGAATGGCTAGCCATTCACCTAAAGGATATGATGTGTAAGGAGATGCAAATTCTTCTCAGATCTTACTGAGTTTAAGTTGCCTGAAGGAACACCAGTTAACAATGTCCAGGAGGTTGTTGGAGACACCACACTGGAGCTTAGGAGAGAAGACTAGACTGAAGATATACACTTAAAAGTCACTAGCACACTGGGTGCGGTGGCTCACGCCTGTAATCCCAGTACTTTGGGAGGCCGAGGTGGGTGGATCACAAGGTCAGGAGATCGAGACTATCCTGGCTAACACGGTGAAACACCATCTCTGCTTTAAAAAAAAAAAAAAAAAAATTAGCCAGGCATGATGGCAGGCACCTGTAGTCCCAACTACTCAGGAGGCTGAGGCAGGAGAGTGGCATGAACCCAGGAGACGGAGCTTGCAGTGAGCTGAGATCATGCCACTGCACTCCAGCCTGGACAACAGAGTGAGACTCCATCTCAAAAAAAAAAAAAAAAAAGTCACTAGCACTTACTAAAGAATTTCCCGAAGTAGAGAATATGACCATAGGTAATACTGAGTTCCTACTATGTACCAAAGCCCAGGCCCCTTCTTTTTGTGCTTAGGTGAAAGCAGATAAGTGGTCAAGGCAACATCAACATATACAGGACAAAAAAAGGAAGAGTATACAAATGAGACTAAAAAGGAAAAAAGCAAAACCAGAAGAAAGTATATTGCCATTGATAGTAATGACAAAAACCACAATTACTTTTGCACCAACCTAATAAGTCACAGAAACCAAAAGTGGAACCAGCAAACATATCAAATACCACAAAGTAGTATATGGTATGAAGAAAACTGTCCACTGGATTGGACACTACAGAAGGCAGAGTCAGCCTGGCCTACTAAAACAATACCAGTAATAAAGAGCTCACTTCAGCAGTCTGTTCTATTATTGCAAAGTTCTGGTTGTTAAAAAGCTTTTCTTCTTTTCAACGACACAACAAAAAGCAAAGGCATTGGAGTACACACTACTGTGTTCAAATTCTGACTCTGAAGAATTAACAGTTAAAACAGGCCGGGCGCGATGGCTCAAGCCTGTAATCCCAGCACTTTGGGAGGCCGAGACGGGCGGATCACGAGGTCAGGAGATCGAGACCATCCTGGCTAACACGGTGAAACCCCGTCTCTACTAAAAATTACAAAAAACTAGCC
Organism: Macaca fascicularis; assembly: GCF_037993035.2. Taxonomy (NCBI): domain Eukaryota; kingdom Metazoa; phylum Chordata; class Mammalia; order Primates; family Cercopithecidae; genus Macaca; species Macaca fascicularis. Next base: position 189,250,211 of record NC_088375.1, on the reverse strand, counting down.
GGGCGAGGTGGCGGGTGCCTGTAGTCCCAGCTACTCGGGAGGCTGAGGCAGGAGAATGGCGTGAACCTGGGAGGCGGAGCTTGCAGTGAGCCGAGATCTGGCCACTGCACTCCAGCCTGGGTGACAGAGCAAGACTCCGTCTCAAAAAAAAAAAAAAAAAAAAAAACAGTTAAAACAACCAAATGCAATAATGATACTTGGCTAGATCCTGATTTGAACAAACCAGCTATAAAAGACAATTAGGGTTTTGTTTTGTTTTGTTTTTTTCTTGATAAAGTCTTGTTCTGTCACCCAGGCTGCAGTGCAATGGCTCAATCATAGCTCATCTGCAGCCTCAAACTCCTAGGCTCAAATAATTCTCCCACCTCAGCCTCCCAAAGTGCTAGGATTACACGCATGAGCCACCATGCCCAGTCAATTGAGGAAGTTTTAATAAGCACTACTACTTGATAATAGTAGAAAATTACTGTTAATTTAGTTAAGTATAATAATGATATTAAGATTATATATGACATTTTTTGGTCAAGTGCAGTGGCTCACACCTGTAATCCCAACACTTTGGGAGGCCGAGGCAGGCAGATCACCTGAGCTCAGGAGTTTGAGACCAGCCTGGCCAACATGATGAAACCCTATCTCTACCAAAAATACACAAAAGATTAGCTGGTGTGGTGGTGCATGACTGTAGTCCCAGCTGCTCAGGAGGCTGAGGCATGAGAATCACTTGAACCCAGGAGGCGGAGCCTGCAGTGAGCCAAGACTGCACTCTAGCCTGGGTGATGGAGTGAGACTCTGTTTCAAAAAGAAATTTTCTGAGCCATGCACAGTTGCTCACTCCTGCAATCCCAGAACTTTGGGAGGCCAAGGCAGGAGGACTGCTTGAGGCCAAGACTTTGAGACCAGCCTGGGCAACATTTGAGTCTCGCTTTGTCGCCCAGGATGGAGTGCAAGACCCCATCTCTTTTTTTTTATTATTATTATATTTTGAGACGGAATCTTTGTCACATAGGCTGAAGTGCAGTGGCATGATCTCAGCTCACTGCAATCTCCGCCTCCTGGGTTTGAGCAATTCTCCTGCCTCAGTCTCCTGAGTAGCTGGGATTACAGGCACGTACCATCACGCCTGGCTAATTTTTGTATTTTCAGTAGAAATGGGTTTTCACCATGTTGGTCAGGCTGGTCTCGAACTCCTGACCTTGTGATCCTCCCGCCTTGGCCTCCAAAAGTGCTGGGATTACAGGCCTGAGCCACCACATCCGGCCTCCATCTCTATTTTTTTTTTTTTAATGCAGTTTCTGATCTTCTGTGTATACTAAATGTATCTATAACTTTATATGCTGGAATATGAAATAACACAAAACTAACTAATATTGGACCCAGTGCAAATAATGTGAGATGGTAAAGCACTAGGTGGATTTACTAATTTCCAGGATAACATCTCCTTTGATCAATTTTTCTAGTTAAATATGAGAAGGCCTGAACAGGACCACTTGGGGCAGAAAGGCAACTCACAGGCTGGGTGCACAGCCTGGCAACAGAGCAAGACTCCATCTCTAAAAAAAAAAAAAAAAAAAAAACAGGCAACTCACCTCTTCACCTCTTCTTCTGATGTTAGAGGGCTATTTCAGAGACTGTGGGAAAGAAAGCAATCAAGAGGAAAGAGGAAGTTAGATTCCTCATGTTAGCGCAGCCTTTTGTTTTGTTTTGTTTTTTGAGTCTCGCTTTGTCGCCCAGGCTGTGGTGCAGTGGCGCGATCTTGGCTCACTGCAACCTCCACCTCCTGGGTTCAAGTGATTCTCCTGCCTCAGCCTCCCAAGTAGCTGGGACTAGAGACATGTGCCACCACACCTGACTAATTTTTGTATTTTGAGTAGAGACGGGGTTTCATCATGTTAGCCAGACTAGTCTCGAACTCTTGACCTCAGGTGATCCACCCACCTCAGCCTCTGAAAGTGCTGGGATTACAGGCGTGAACCACCACCACACCCAGCCAAGAGAATTTTTTTTTTTTTTTTTTTTTTTGAGACGGAGTCTTGCTCTGTCGCCCAGGCTGGAATGCAGTGGTTGGATCTCAGCTCACTGCAAGCTCCGCCTCCTGGGTTTATGCCATTCTCCTGCCTCAGCCTCCAGAGTAGCTGGGACTACAGGAGCCCGCCACCTCGCCCAGCTAGTTTTTCGTTATTGTTTTAGTAGAGACAGGGTTTCACCACGTTAGCCAGGATAGTCTCGATCTCCTGACCTTGTGATCCACCCGTCTGGGCCTCCCAAAGTGCTGGGATTACAGGCTTGAGCCACCGCGCCCGGCCGAGAATATTTTTATAGCCATGAAAAATGACAGTTGCTATCAGTAAGATATATGTACAAGAATATTAAAGTATACATTGTTGGTAACTGTGATGGTTAATATTGAGTGTCAACTTGATTGAACTGAAGGATGCAAAGTATTGTTCCTAGTGTGTCTGTGAGGGTGCTGCCAAGGGGGATTAACATTTGAGTCAGTGGAGTGGAAGAAGTAGACCCACTCTCAACCTGGGTGGGCACCATCTAATCAGCTGCCAGTGTGGCTAGAATAAAGCAGGCAGAAGAAGATGGAAGAGCAGACTTGCTGAGTCATCTGGCCTTCATCTTTCTCCCATGCTGGATGCTTCCTGCCCAAGAATATCAGACTCCAACTTCTTCAGCTTTTGGGCTCTTGGATTTACACCAGTGATTTGCCAGGGGTTCTCAGGCCTTTAGCCACAGACTGAAGGCTGTACTGTCAGCTTCCCTACTTTTGAGGTTTTGGAACTTGGACTGATTTGTCACTGGCTTCCTTGCTTCTCAACTTGCAGACAGCCTATCGTGGGACTTTACCTTGTGATCATGTGAGCCAATTCTCCTTAATAAACTCCCTTTTGTATATACATATATTCTATTAGTTCTGTCCCTCTAGAGAACCCTGACTAATACAGTAACAGAAAAATTGAGACAATCCAAATATCCAAAAATAGAGATAGATTAAATAAATTACAGTACAGGCCAGGCACAATGGCTCACACTTGTAATCCCAGCACTTTGGGAGGCCCGAGACAGGTGGATATTTGAGCTCAGGAGTTTGAGACCAGCCTGGACAACATGAGGAGACCTTGTGACTACAAAAAATATAAAAATTAGCCAAGTGTGGTGGCCCATGCCTGTAGTCCCAGCTACTTGGGAGGCTGAGGGAGGAGGATCGCTCAAGCCCAGGAGCGGAAGTTGCAATGAGTCAAGATGACACCACTGCACTCTAGCCAGGGCACTAAAGCAAGACCAATCAATCAATCTATGTGCATCCATACAACTTAATATTATGTAGTCATTAAAAGAATGAGGTAGCTGGTCGGGTGCGGTGGCTCACACCTGTAATCCCAGCACTTCGGGAGGCCAAGGTGGGCAAATCACAAGGTCAGGAGATCGAGGCCATCCTGGTTAACACGGTGAAACCCCATCTCTACTAAAAACACAAAAAATTAGCCAGGCATGGTGGCATGCGCCTGTAGTCCCAGCTACTTGGGAGGCCAAGGCAGGAGAATTGCTTGAACCCGGGAGGTGGAGGTTGCAGTGAGCCGAGATCGCGCCACTGCACTCCAGCCTGGGTGACAGAGCAAGACTCCGTCTCAAAAAAAGAATGAAGTAGTCAGGCACAGTCGCTCATGCCTGTAATCCTACCACTTTGAGAGATCAAGGGGGAGGATCCCTTGAGCCCAGGGGTTCTAGACCAGCCTGAGCAAAATAGTGAGGCCCCATCTCTATAAAAACTGTTTTAAAAAAGAATGGGGTAAATTTTATGCATACTCTAACATGGAAAGATATCCAAGTTCCATGGTTAAGTGACAATAGCAAGCTGCAGAACAGAATGTACAGTGATCTTGTTTTTATATTTTAATATATTCGTAAGCATTACTGAAAGCCTGGACAACAATTTAGAGGAATGTCATCTTGGTGAAGGAGGTGCTTATAAGAATTTTGTTTTTTTTTTTTTAAATGCAGTCTTGCTTCGTTGCCCAGGCTGGAGTGCAGTGGCATGATTTCGGCTCACTGCAACCTCCACCTCCCAGGTTCAAGCGATTCTTCTGTCTCAGCCTCCTGAGTAGATTACAGGTGAGTGGGATTACAGGCGTATACCACCACACCTGGCTAATTTTTGTATTTTTGGTAGAGATGGGGTTTCGCCATGTTGGCCAGGCGAGTCACGAACTCCTGACCTCAAGTGATCCACCCACCTCAGTCTCCCAAAGTGCTGGGATTACAGGCGGGAGTCACTGCGTGCGGCTGCTTTTTTATAGAATACATTTCTGTAAGGTTGACTGAAATTAATGGTCATGCAGCTGGGCACAGTGGCTCATGCCTGTAATCCCAGCCCTTTGGAGGCTGAAGCAGGAGGACAGCTTGAGCCCAGGAGTTCAAGACCAATCTAGTCAACATAGTAAGACCCCGCCTCTTCAAAAAAAGTTAAAAATTGGCCAGGCACGGTGGTTCCCGTCTGTAATCCCAGCACTTTGGGAGAACAAGGCGGGGCAGATCATGTGGTCAGGAGTTCAAGACCAGCCTGGCCAACATAGTGAAACCCTGTCTCTACTAAAAATACAAAAATTAGCTGGGCACAGTGGTATGCACCTGTAGTCCCAACTCCTTGGGAGGCTGACGCATGAGAATCGCTTGAACCCAGGAGGCAGAGGTTGCGGTAAGCCGAGATTACACTACTGTACTCCAGCCTGGGCAACAGAACAAGATTCTGCCTCAAAAAAAAAATTTTTTTTTAATTAGCTGGGCATAATGGCATGACCTGTAGCCCCAGCTACTCAGGGGGCTGAGGTGGGGGATTGCTTAAGCTCAAAATGTTGGGACTGCAGTGAGCCCTGATCATGCTACCACACTCCAGCCTGGGCAACAAAGCAAGAACCTGTCTCCAAAAAAAAAACAAAAAAAGTCATGAATTACTTTTTTAAAAAAAGATAAAAAGGTTAGAATAACTAAAAATCATTCTTTCCCCTTTCCCATCATAGTAGCTCAGACTAGCAGCTACATAAGATAAAATGTATGATATAATGTTAAATAGGAAGATGGATGGGCAGAGAATGTAAAAATTGAATAATCAATGATTGTAAGTGTAACCTTATGCACCGAAGAAAATCAATGATCATGAGTGTGGAAAATTATACACTGAATAAAATTATACCAAATATTTGATAAAATTAAAAAATTACACCAAAATGATAATATTATTTGGGGGTGGAGGGATTACAACTTATTCTGTACCGTTATTCTAAACTTTCTATGTTATACAGCATTTACAATTATAAAAATATCAATTTATTGATGTAATAAATGTAGCATAGTGCACATAATTTCACAATGTATAATGAAACTGGGTCTTTTTTTTTTTTTGAGACAGGATCTTGCTCTGTTGCCCAGGCTGTAGTGCAGTGGCACTATCTCAGCTCACTACAACTTCCGTCTCCCGGGTTCAAGCCATTCTCCTGCCTCTGCCTCTCAAGTAGCTGGGATTACAGGTGTGTACCACCATACCCAGTTAATTTTTGTATCTTTAAGTAGAGATGAGGTTTCGCCATATTGGCCAGGCTGGTCTTGAACTCCTGAGACCTCAAATGATCTGCCTGCCTTGGCCTCCCAAAGTACTGGGATTACAGGTGTGAGCTACCATGCCCAGCCCAGATGTCTTAAAACATTCAATTATGAGTACACAGAAATACAAATACAAAAGACGGCAGGGTGCAGTGGCTCACACTTGTAATCCCAGCACTTTGGGAGGCTAAAGTGGGTGTATCACCTGAGGTCAGGAGTTCGAGACTAGTCTGGCCAACGTGGTGAAACCGTGTCTCTACCAAAAAAATAAATAAATAAATACAAAAATTAGCCAGGTGTGGTGGCACACGCCTATAATTCCAGCTACCAAGGAGCCTAAGTGAGGCAGGAGAATTGCTTAAACACAGGAGGCAGAAGTTGTGGTGAGCTGAGATCGCGTCACTGCACTCCAGCCTGGGCGACAGAGTGAGATTCTGTCTCAAAAAAGAAAAAAATAATAAATTAAAAAATCAAATACAAAAGATATAGTCATTAAACTGAATTCATATTAACTGATATATAATAGATGGAATTTCTTTCACTTTCTGATAGAGGTTTGCTTGCTTTAATGTTTTTTCCTGATAAAAGTTCAGGAAAGTAAATTTCAGTTTCAGTTAAGAATGTACTTTGTAATGTAGTTAAGGAGTTTTAAAAGGGCTTTCAATGAGATTTTCCTAAACTAGTTGTGAGGTCTCAACAAGGCCAGAACTTTACCATGCTAGGAGAGTTATCCAGTCTTAAGAATCCAAAGCAAGGCCAGGCGCAGTGACTCACACTTGTAATCCCAGCACTTTGGGAGGCCAAGGCGGGCAGATCACGAGGTCAGGGGTTTGAGACCAGCCTGGCCAACATGGTGAAACCCTGTCTCTATTAAAAATACAAAAATTTGCCAGGTGTGGTGGCACATGCCTGTAATCCCAGATGCTGAGGATAGGAGAACAGCTTGAACTAGGCAGGAGAATAGCTTAAACCCAGGAGGCGGAGGTTGCAGTGAGAAGAGAGCACGCCACTGCCCTCCTCCAGCCTGGGCGACAGAGCGAGGCTGTCTCAAAAAAAAAAAAAAAAAAGAATCCAAAGCAGCCTGGGCAACATAGTGAGACCTCATCTTTACAAAAAATAAAATCAGCCAGGTGTAGTGGCATGCACCTGTCATCCCAGCTATGTGGGAGGCTGAGATGGGAGGACTGATTGATCCTGGGAGATTGAAACTGCAGTAGTGAACTGTGATCATGCCATTGTACTCCAGCTTAGGTGACAGAGCAAAACCCTGTCTCAAAAAAAAAAAAAAAAATCCAAAGGAAACAAGCACAAATTTTTATTATAAAAGGTATTTCCACCTAATGCCAATTTTCATAAGTCTTTCATATATATATTTTTTAACTTGATGCCTTTTTCCTGCATGATATATATCTTTTTCAGTCATTTTTCAGTCCAAAATTCTACTCCTTTTAAGATACAATTTTCTTTAATAATATTTCTACTATTTCACAGGTATGAAAGATTCGGCTGGACACAGGGGCACATGCCTGTACTCCTAACACTTTGGGAGGCCGAGGCAGGTGGATCACCTGAGGTCAGGAATTCAAGACCAGCCTGGCCAACATGGTGAAACCCTCTCTCTACTAAAATATAAAAATTAACCGGGCATGATGGCGGGTGCCTGTAATTCCAGCTACTCGGGAGGCTGAGACGAGAAAATCGCTTGAACCTGGGAGACGGTGGTTGCAGTGAGCTGAGATCACACCACTGTACTCCAGCCTGGGCAGCTGAGCAAGACTCCGTCTCAAAAAAAAAAAAAAAGAAAGATTTCAACCGCATTTCAGACTAGCCAGAAGGAAGCATATTGCAACCTATAACTGTTCACACAATACAGGTGACAGTTAAAAATCTTCAATGGTATCTGTTGCTTATAAAATTCTTTAGCCTGGCATTCATAGATTCTGCTCCACTATAATTAGCCTAATTATTATTCCCCACACTTAACGTAGCTTTCTGATGTAGTGTTGACTTCCTGCCTCAGCTTATATGATGTTCATGTCATTCTAGCTCTTGTACTAATCTGACTATACTACTTACTTGGCACTCAATTAATGTCTTTTTGGTCTTCCTAGCTCCACTCTCACACCTTTTCCAATCTGTTTCGCCAGGCTAAGTAAACTTCTGAGAATCATTCATGTGTCATACAAAAGTTCTGCCTCATTTGACCCCTACCCACATCACCACATCTATCTCCATTCCTCTATCCACAGCCACGATCTACTCCAAACATAGAGAACTGCTATATTTGTAGAGCCCTGCTCACACTTCAATATCTATGCATGTAATATTCTTTCTCCCTGGTGTGTTCTTCCCAGATCCTTCCACATGACTCTCTCAGTAATCATCTCATGTAGGAGGTGTTCTCTGACCCCTCAATCTCGTTTTCTGTGCTTTGATATCACCTGGCACAAGTCTTAGTTATTACAGTCATCATATAGTATTTTAATTGTTGCTTATCATCTCTTTCACTGGACTATGAGCTTCATAAGGGTTTGGACTCAAACTTACCTTCAAACTATGGCAATACAAAGTGTAATACTAACAATACTGAGTCAAAATGTACAGTGGAGAAAAAATAAAATAAATAGGACATCGAGATTCCACATTTTCAATGTAAAAAACATACTCATTCTTTCATCCACTCAGCCGACATATATTTATTTAGCATTCTTACTGGCCAGGCACTATGCCAAATCCTGGAGAGGTGGTGATGACAATATAGACATACACAGACAAATAATTCTGAGACGATACAGTCCAAAACGTTAACAATAGTTGTTAACTTTTTTTTTTTTTTTTTGAGACAGAGTCTTGCTCCATGGCCTGCTCAGGCTGGAGAGCAGTGGCATGATCTCAGCTCACTGCAACCTCTGCCTCCTGGGTTCAAGCGATTCTCCAGCCTCAGCCTCCTGAGTAGCTAGGATTACAGGTGCACACCACCATGCCCAGCTAATTGTTGTATTTTTAGTAGAGACAGGGTTTCACCATGTTGGCCAGGCTGGTCTCAAACTCCTGACCTCACATAATCCGCCTGTCTCAGCCTCCCAAAGTGCTGAGATTACAGAGGTGAGCAACCATACCCAGCCTGTTTTTAACTTTATGAATCGTGGGCAAATTATGAATAATGTATATATTCTTTAAAATCTTCTCTATTTTCCAATTTTTCCTTAATGAATATGCATTACTTTTATAATCACCAAAAAATTTTTAACATCCTTCCAAAATACAAATTCCTACCAAATAGTTGCAATACAAAACCCAAAGTAAATACTATGCAATGTGAAAGTGAAACAAATGTTGAGAACATTCAGTCAGATTCTAGTTATACCTAATACAAAGAATAAGGAGAATAAAGAATAAAAAAAAAACTTTATGATTTCCATAGTGAAATCATTGTGGAAGTCATTGTGAAGAAGATTCCGTGCAATTGTCCAAGGAAAACACTGACCACAGATCAATACCATCCTAGTTTTCTATACTGCAGAAAGAAAAAAAAATTTTTTTTTTTTTTGGAGACGGAGTTTTTGCTCTTGCTGCCCAGGTTGGAGTGCAGTGGCTCAATCTAAACTCACTGCAACCTCCGCCTCCTGTGTTCAAGCAATTCTCCTGCCTTACCCTCCCAAGCAGCTGGGATTACAGGTATGCACCACCACGCCGGTCCAAAAACAATTATATTATTCTATTTTATTTAATTCAGAGGAAGAGAGAGTAGCCTCCATACTTGTTCCAAAGACAAATGAATAACAACACCATATTTAATCTGTATAATGATTTACAGTTTACAGTTCACAGAGCACTTCGACCTTCACAATAATTGTTTTCTTGTTCCCATTGGATAGAATAAAAAATAAAGGACTGAAATGCAGAAGGCCCTTCTTTTTTTAATTTTTATTTATTTATTTATTTTTTGAGATGGAGTCTCACTCTGTTGCCCAGGGCAGAGTGCAGTGGCGAGACTGGCTCACTGCAACCTCTGCCTCCCAGGTTCAAGCAATTCTCCTGTCTCAGCCTCCCAGGTAGCTGGAACTACACGCACATGCCACCACACCCCGCTAATTTTTGTATTTTTAGTAGAGATGCGATTTCACCATGTTGTTCAGGCTGGTCTCGAACTCCTGACCTCATGTGATCCACCCACCTCGGCCTCCCAAAGTGCTGGGACTATAGGCGTGAGTCACCACACCCAGCCAGGCTCTTCTATATTTTTTACTCAGTATCCAAAAGCTACCAAAAAAAAAAAAAAAAACTGAGGGCCGGACGTGGTGGCTCACGCCTGTAATCCCAGCACTTTGGGAGGCCGAGGTGGGCAGATTACAAGGTCAGGAGTTTGAGACCAGCCTGGCCAATATGGTGAAACCCCATCTCTACTAAAAATACGAAAAAAGTAGCCGGGCATGATGGCAGGCACCTGTAATCCAGCTACTCAGGAAGCTGAGGCAGGAGAATTGCTTGAACCCGGGAGGCAGAGGTTGCAGTGAGCCGAGACCACACCACTGCACTCCAGCCTGGGTGACAGAGCGAGACTCCATCTCAAAAAAAAAAAAAAAATTAAGAAAACGTTAGGTATGCCATGAATGCAGAAAATATATGTAGATACTAATCTATTTTATAATTTACTATAAGATATACACAAATCTATTATAAAAAGTTAAAATTTATAAAAACTTATGCACACAAATACAAACCATACATGGTACCATTCATAGTCAACAATAAACACACAGAAAGATACAGTATTAAATCATAACTACATAAAATTAAGTGTAGTACATACTGTACTTCTGTAATAATTCTGGAGCCACCTTCTGTTGCTGTTTAACTGAGCAAGTGTTGTGAGTATCCCTTAAAATGCTGTGTGATGCTAATCACCTCCACATGAGCAGTTCCTTCCTCCAGTAAAAAGTGTCACAGTAAAAAGTGATCTCTCAAGGTTCGTGTGTATTTTTCATCATGCTTAGTGTAATACTGTAAACCATGAATAACACCATGAGATCCATACCAAGTGTCGCTAATGCTGGAAGTGCTCTCAAGACACAGAAAAGTCGGCCGGGCGCGGTGGCTCAAGCCTGTAATCCCAGCACTTTGGGAGGCCGAGACGGGCGGATCACGAGGTCAGGAGATCGAGACCATCCTGGCTAACACAGTGAAACCCCGTCTCTACTAAAAAATACAAAAAAAAAAACTAGCCGGGCGAGGTGGTGGGCGCCTGTAGTCCCAGCTACTCGGGAGGCTGAGGCAGGAGAATGGCGTAGACCCGGGAGGCGGAGCTTGCAGTGAGCTGAGATCCGGCCACTGCACTCCAGCCTGGGCAACAGAGCGAGACTCCGTCTCCAAAAAAAAAAAAAAAAAAAAGACACAGAAAAGTCATGACATTACAAGAAAAAGTTGGCCAGGCATGGTGGCTCACACTTGTAATCTCAGCACTTTGGGAGGGTGAGGTAGGAGGATCGCTTGAGCCCAGGAGTTTGAGACCAGCCATGGTAACATAGTGAGACCATGCCTCTACAAAAAAATAAAAAATTATCCTGGAGTGGTGACACACACCTGTAGTCCCAGCTACTGAGATGGGAGGATGGCTTGAGCCTGGGAGGAAGAGGCCATAGTAAGCTATGATCAGACCACTGCACTCCAGCCTGGGCAACGGCCCCTGCCTCAAAAAAATAAATAAATAAAATTTTGAATTGCGTGATGTATACCACAGATTGAGATCTGCAGCAGTAGTGGTCAGCCACTTAAAAAAAAAAAAAAAAAAAAGGAAATTCATGAAGCCAGACTATGCAATGCCAAACAGCAGCAGCGGTTAAGTTTTGGGGGAGGTCAAAAATTATACCTGGGGCCAGGCATGGTTGCTCCAGCCTGTAATCCAGGCACGCTGGGAGGCCGAGGAGGGTGGATCACCTGAAGTCAGGAGTTTGAAACCAGCCTGGCCAACATGGTGAAACCCTGTCTCTACTAAAAATACAAAAATTGGCCAGGCGCGGTGGCTCAAGCCTGTTAATCCGAGCACTTTGGGAGGCCAGGAGATCGAGACCATCCTGGCTAACACGGTGAAACCCCCTCTCTACTAAAAAAAAAATACAAAAAAAAAAACTAGCCGGGCGCGGTGGCGGGTGCCTGTAGTCCCAGCTACTCGGGAGGCTGAGGCAGGAGAATGGCGTAAACCCGGGAGGCAGAGCTTGCAGTGAGCTGAGATCCGGCCACTGCACTCCAACCTGGGCGACAGAGCGAGACTCCGTCTCAAAAAAAAAAAAAATACAAAAATTAACTGGGTGTGGTGGCGGGCCCCTGTAATCCCAGCTACTCGGGAATCTGAGGCAGGAGAATTGCTTGAACCCAGGAGGTGGAGGTTGCAGTGAGCTGAGATCAGATCATTGCTCTCCAGTTTGGGCAAGAACAAAACTCCATTTCAAAAAAAAAAAAAAAAAAGGAAATTAAAGAAGCCAGGCTATACAATACCAACAACAACAGCAGTAGTTAAGTTTTGCCGGGAGGGGGCGGCGGAGGGGGGTCAAAAATTATACTTGGGGCCAAGGCACAGTGGCTCATGCCAGTAATTCCAGCACTTTGGGAGGCATTGAAATGGGACGATTGTTGATGCCCAGGAGTTTGAGACCAGCCTAGGCAACATAGGGAGGCCCTGTCTCTACAAAAAAAAAAAATTAGCCAGGCATGGTGGCATGCACCTGTGGTCCCAGCTACTCATTCAGGAGGCTAAAAGGGGAGGATCACTTGAGTCTATGAAGTTGAGTCTGCAGAGAGCCATGATCCTGCCACTGCACTCCAGCCTGCACAACAGCAAGAGATTGTCTCAAAAAAAAAAAAAAAAAAAAAAAATTATACCTGGATTTTCTACTGCACAGGGGTTGGCTTCCCAACCCGTTTTGTTCAAGGGCCAATGGTACTTTTTTTTTTTTTTTTTGGAGATGGAGTCTCCCTCTTGTCGCCTAAGCTGGAGTACAGTGGCGGGCAATCTCAGCTCACTGCAACCTCCACCTCCCAGGTTCAAGTGATTATCCTACCTCGGCCTCCCGAGTAACTAAGACTACAGGCACCTGCCACCACACCTAGCTAATTTTTAAATTTAGTAGAGACGGGGTTTCACGGTGTTGGCCACGCTGGTCTCAAACTCCTGACCTCAGGTGACCCACCAGCCTCCACCGCCCAAAGTGCTGGAGTTACAGGCATCAGCCACGACACCCAGCCGTATATTCTTATTTGTAAGCATTTGCCTAAAGAAAGTCTAAAAGAGGCTGGGCACGATGGCTCATGCCTATAATCCTAGCACTTCGGGAGGCTGAGGTGGGCAGATCACTTGAGGTCAGGGGTTCAAGTCTAGCCTGGCCAACACAGTGAAACCACGTGTCTACTAAAAATAAAAAAAATTAGCCGGAGCCGGCGCGGTGGCTCAAGCCTGTAATTTCAGCACTTTGGGAGGCCGAGCCGGGTGGATCACCTGAGGTCAGGAGTTTGAGACCAGCCTGACCAACATGGTGAAACCCTGTCTGTACTAAAAATACAAACATTAGCAAGGCGTAGTGGCAGGTGCCTGTAATCCCAGCTATTCAGGAGGCTGAGGCTGGAGAATAGCTTGAACCCGGGAGGTGGAAGTTGCAGGAGCCGAGATTGAGCCACTGCACACCAGCCTGGGCGACAGAGTGAGACTCCGTCTCAAAAAAAAAAAAAAGAAAAGAAAAAGAAAAAAGAAAATCTAAAAGAATATAAAGAGACTATTCAAAGTGTTTGGGAGAGGGCATGGAACCAGGTTAATAAGGAACAGGGATGGGAGGAAAACTTTTCACTGTTTTTTGTTTTTTGAGATGAAGTCTCTCTGTTGCCCAGGCTGGAGTGCGGTGGCGCGATCTCGGCTCACTGTAAGCTCCGCCTCCCAGGTTCACGCCTCTGCTTCCTGAGTAGCTGGGACTACAGGCATGCGCCACCACGACCCAGTAATTTTTTGTATTTTTGGTACAGAAGGGTTTGACCGTGTTAGCCAGAATGGTCTAGATCTCTGGACCTCGTGATCCGCCCGACTCGGCCTCCCAAAGTGCTGGGATTACAGGCATGAGCCACCGCGCCCGACCGACTTTTCACTGTTATATAAATTTGTTTATTTTATTTATTTTTTTATATATTTTTTGAGACAGAGTCTCACTCTGTCGCCTAGACTGCAGTACAGTGGCGTGATATTGGCTCACTGCAACCTCCACCTCCCGGGTACAAGCGATTCTCCTGTCTCAGCCTCCCAAGTAGCTGAGATAGCAGGCGCATGCCACCTCACCCAGCTAATGTTTCATATTTTTAGTAGAGGGTGTTTCACTATTTTGGCCAGGCTGGTCTCAAACTCCTGACCTCAAGTAATCCACCTGCCTCAGCCTCCCAAAGTGCTAGGATTACAGGCATGAGCCACAGCACCCAGCCCTAAATTTATATATTAAAAAATGTTTACATTTAATAATCAGTTGAATGTATTATCTATTCAAAGATTAAATGTGTCTTTAAAAAAGAAACTAAAGCCCACAAAAAATAAGTAATTTGCCTTTGTATTAACCATCATATAGTTAATAACAACAGAGTTGAATACGACTAAGATTTTCCTAATGTTCTTTTCCTTTTATCACACTGCCTTTTGGAAATTTTCAGGAATGGAAGACATAAAACTTATTACAAGCAGGCTTTTCTCTGAAACAGCCACTGCCTCTGATTGTTCAGGGAAAATAACACTAGTGAGACTACACTGAAGTCATCTCCATATGATGACTTGGTAAATAGTATAATAGCCATTGTTGGGTCAAAACATTCACCATCACCCACACAATACAATGTAATAATTGGGCTTCATCTACTAGAAGGAGATGAAATTCCCATAAATGTCCTTATCATAGGTTTCAAATTCCAACACTACATTCTTTTTGCAAAACAAAATGAAATGTATGACACTAAGAATATATCTGTAAATACTTTTATACAGGGAAGAAAGCATAAAAGCAAGTCAGTTTTCTCCTCAAAATAAGTTCGGGATAAGCACATGTAAATGTGCAATTTTATTTTTACAATTAACTAAAACTGTTTGAGACCAGCCTGGCCAACATGGTGAAACCCCGTCTCTACAAAAAATACAAAAATTAGCCCGAGATCTCACCACTGCACTCCAGCCTGGGCGACAGAGCAAGACTCCATTTAAAAAAAAAACACACATACACACACACACAATTAACTAAAACCATAAAAAAAAATGTTACTGAGGATCCTGAGGTAGAGAGTCCCTAGCCTCCCAGCACACATATATATATACTTTTTTTTTTTTTTTTGAGACGGAGTTTCGCTCTTGTTGCCCAGGCTGGAGTGCAGTGGCACGATCTCGGCTAACCACAACCTCCACCTCCCAGGTTCAAGCAATTCTCCCGCCTCAGCCTCCCAAGTAGCTAGGATTACACACATGTGCCACCACGCCCGGCTAATCTTTTTATTTTTATTTTTTAGTAGAGACGGAATTTCTCCATGTTGGTCAGGGTGGTCTTGAACTCCCGACCTCAGGTGATCCACCCGCCTCAGACTCTCAAAGTGGTGGGATTACAAGCGTGAGCCACTGTACCCAGCCAGCACATATATTTTAAACAGAATCAAAGCCCATCATATGTCAAGCTTACAAAGGAATTTTTATGTTTGAAGGTCTATCCCAAACATATATCTGTAAGAGAGAATAACACATCATACATCCAGAGCATCAAGTATCTGAGGATATCACCATTAATTCATATACAAACATCTGTACCATTTGGTACTACTTTTCAACAAGTGCCAAGGAACCACCAGTCCAACTCTGGGTCCCTCCTGGGTGAGCAGGCTCACCTGCAGGACTTACTATCTCCTCTGCTCAATCTCCTGCTATCATGCTGGACAACTGTGACATTCATATAGATGACATATTCAACACAGCCCCTTCATCTCCCACTACTTCAATAACCTACACCTCCATTCCCTTTTTTTTTTTTTTTTTTTTTGAGACGGAGTCTCACTCTCACCCAGGCCGGACTGCAGTGGCACTATCTCGGCTCACTGCAAGCTCTGCCTCCTGGGTTCACACCATTCTCCTGCCTCAGCCTCCCGAGTAGCTGGGACTACAGGTGCCCACAAATGCACCCGGCTAATTTTTTTTTTTGGGGGGACAGAGTCTCGCTCTGTCGCCCAGGCTGGAGTGCAGTGGTGTGATCTCGGCTCACCGCAAGCTCCACCTCCTGGGTTCACACCATTCTCCTGCCTCAGTCTCCCGAGTAGCTGGGACTACAGGCGCCTGCCACCACGCCCGGCTAATATTTTGTATTTTTAGTAGAGACGGGGTTTCACAGTGTTAGCCAGAATGGTCTCGATCTCCTGACCTCATGATCCGCCCACCTTGGCCTCCCAAAGTGCTGGGATTACAGGCGTGAGCCACCGCGCCTGGCCCGGCTAATTTTTTATGTTTTTAG
Source organism: Macaca fascicularis (assembly GCF_037993035.2). Taxonomy (NCBI): domain Eukaryota; kingdom Metazoa; phylum Chordata; class Mammalia; order Primates; family Cercopithecidae; genus Macaca; species Macaca fascicularis. The sequence continues at coordinate 189,234,105 of NC_088375.1, read as the reverse complement.
TAGAGATGGGGTTTCACCATGTTAGCCAGGATGGTCTCGATCTCCTGACCTCGTGATCCACCTGCATCAGCCTCCCAAAGTGCTGGGATTATAGGTGTGAGCCACCGCGCCTGACCTCCTCCGTTCCCTTTCAACAGCATTGAGACAATTAAGCCAGTTTTTGTCTTTACCTTGAAATAATGAACTCTGAGCTGTCCAATTATAGATTTCTTACAAAATCTGGTCTTCAACCACATTTCTGATTGTCTTTTTATTCTCTAAGTACACCAGCCTCCCTACAGATTTTGCTTCTTATCACTCCCAGCTTGGTCCCTTGGAATCAAACATATCTCCTACACTATCAATAGCAGTGTAAAGTTGCTTCCCATTTTATCTTTCTGTCCTGCAAGTTTCAATTTTGAATCAATCCAACCATCTTTTTTGTCCTACTATTCTTAAGTTGTTGAATAAAGTGTAAAATCCATGCTACTGGGCCCATTATAAATATATTATTTCTTTTTTTTTTTTTTTTTTTGAGACGGAGTCTCGCTCTGTTGTCCAGGCTGGAGTGCAGTGGCCGGATCTCAGCTCACTGCAAGCTCCGCCTCCCGGGTTTACGCCATTCTCCTGCCTCAGCCTCCCGAGTAGCTGGGACTACAGCCGCCTGCCACCTCGCCCGGCTAGTTTTTTGTATTTTTTAGTAGAGACGGGGTTTCACCAGGTTAGCCAGGATGGTCTCAATCTCCTGACCTTGTGATCTGCCCGTCTCAGCCTCCCAAAGTGCTGGGATTATAGGCGTGAGCCACCGCGCCCAGCCATATTATTTCTAAGTAGTGGGACCCTCAATGTGGTCAACAATCTTTTAGCTCCTGAGTTTCTTTTGCTTCCCCACCCGGCCCGCTGGAGTGCAGTGGCACAATCTCGACTCCCCGCAACCTCAGCCTCCAGGAACATAAAGATTCTGACTCAAGTCAGAAACTCACCATAGTGTCTTCAGTCTCCAAACTGACTTCTCCATAGATTAGTGATCACATCAATAAGGCCATCTGTCAAACTCCCTCACTTTCCTTCTCTTCTACCACATCATTATCCGTCTTCACTTCTATCCTTTTCATGTCAAAGGACGAAATGCCTGACTGACATATTTCCTAGATAAACTTTCCCCTCACTTACAGAACTGTTTCATCTGTACTGAAAAGAAAAACACACATGTGCCATAATGGAAAGAACACAGGTTTCAGAACTTGACATACCTGCTCAAATCCTTATCCACAGTATTCTCAACTGTAAAAGAGGGACACTGACTGACATATTAACCACAAGGCTGTTGTGATCTATAAAGCATCTTTATGTTCCTGGCATATAGTATATTCTCAATAAAAATGAGTTTCACTAGAAGCAGCTCTTCTTCACAGCCAAACTCTGGAGAATAATTTTACTAATTTCTTCCTCAATCCAACATGATCTCACTACTGCCTTCTTTGCCATCCCCACCCTATCAAAACTGCATTTCAGAGGAAACAAGTGACTCCTGATTGCTAAATTCAGGGCAGGCCAGGCATGATGGCTCATGCCTGTAACCCCAGCTCTTTGGGAGGCCAGGGAAGGCAGATAGCTTTGAACTCAGGAGTTCGAGACCAGCCTGGGCAATACAGAGAAACCTCGTCTCTACAAAAAAATACAAAAAATTATCTGGGTGTGGTGGCTCCTGCCTGTGATGCCAGCTACTCAGAAGGCTGAGGATCCGAGATTGCACCACTGCACTCCAGCCTGGGCGACAGAGTGAGACCCTGCCACCAAAGAAAAAAAAAAAAGCTTCTTAATTCTCATTCAGCTGGACCTCGGGAACACATGACATTGATAGTCATCCCCCTCCCTTCTTGAAATCCTTTCTTTGGCTCCTATTATAATGCTGTTATGTTCTAGTTCTTGTCCCATTCCTTTAATCTCTCTTTTTCAGTGTCTATTACCTTTCAAACAATGATGCTCCTTCTGGTCCACAGCTCTTCTCATCTTTCAGTATTACCATTCCAAATACTAAGGCATACAAATATCCCCCATATATTCTCTTGACCCTCAAAATTTATGTATCCAGCTCCAAGCTTTCTCCCAATTTTCAGACCCAAATTTCCAGCTACCCACAGTGAAATAAAAACACCTCAAACTCGGCTGGGAGCAGTGGCTCACGTCTGTAATCCCAGCACTGTGGGAGGCCCAGGTGGGCGGATCACCTGAGGTCAGACTTTCGAGACCAGCCTAGCCAAAGTGGGGAAATCCCGTCTCTGCTAAAAATACAAAAATTAGTCGGGTGTGGTGGCGCATGCCTGTAATCCCAGCTACTCGGTAGTCTGAGGCAGGAGAATCGCGTGAACCTGGGAGGAGGAGGTTGTAGTGGGCTGAGATCGCGCCACTGCAGTCCAGCCTGGGTGACAGAACGAGACTTCGTCAGAAAAAAAAAAAAAAAAAATCCTGAAAGTTAACTTGTTCAAAACCAAATTCATTACCTTCCCTCAAAATTGCTTCTTTATGCTCCCTATTTCAGACGAGATCAGGCGCGTTGAGGGTGGTATGACCGGAGACTATGTTCCCTATTTCAATTAACACTACCGATTCACACCATCAGCCATGTCAGAAACTTCCTACTATTCCTCTCAACTCTATTTTGAAACCTCTTGGAATTTCGTGCCATTCCCTCCCGCCTAGATGAGCACACTCGTTTTCTGCCTACCTGGCCTTTCCGCCTGCACACGGTCTTCACTTTCAATCCTTCCTCTATATTTTCACCAGAGATAATGCAATCATACCAAGCTCCTGCTTACCAAACCTTCAACGGCTCTCCATGCCTGCAGCATAAAGTCCAAATTCCTCAGCAAGTTATTCTCAGAGGTATACAATTTAAAGATTTTTAAATTACACAAACCTGGGTTGCACTTGTAGCGAAATCTGAACACTGGCTTAGTCCAGTCTTCATAGTGAAGAGTAAAAAGCAGAGAGGGGAAAGGAAGGGAGATGATGACAAGGGAGGAAAGAAGAGGGGGAAGGCAGTAGGGTCTGAGGGGAGGGAAGTGTTTTCCCGGGTAGAGGTGATCGTTTTCAAGGGAAGAGTGTGTCGGAGGGAAGTCAAGTGAAGGAACCCAGAACTCTGAGGCCGGAGCGGGTATGCGAGCAGGGAGGCGCTCAGTGGGGAGCTGGAAGTCTCTGAAACAAGAGTTTTCCGAGAAAACGAAAGATCCCTAACGCGAGCGAGGTAACTTCTAATGGGTTCCCAGGTTCTAAGGGGGAGCAGACGTGGCGGGGAGCCTGAGGGAAGTGAGAAGGAAAGGGGAAAGCGGCCGAGAAGGGAACGTCCGCCGCCGCTGAGAGGGGGACCTCTGGGAAGCCGAGGGGTCCCGTCGTGTGCGGAGGGGCGCAGGCGCCTCTGCTCCGGGGCAGAGGAGGTGGAGCGGCCGCGCGCGCGGGCCGGGCAGGATGCCCGGGTTTGTGTCCCCCGTCCTCTCTTCATGTTACCTGAGGCAGGACTGAGCAGCCAGAGGGGTGCGTGCGCGGGCGAGAGGAGGAGACGCCGGCAAAGAGGGAGCATAGTAACCCTCACAGCTCGTTGGTGGCAGCGGCTCCTTAGCCTGCGGAGGCGGTGGGAGCCCCTAGCGCAGAAGCCGGCGACTCAGCTGGGCCAGTGGCGGCGGAGAACGAGGAGACCACTGCCATGGCCCCACAGTCGGGGCCGCTCCCCCCGCCTGTTTGGCGGGGCCAGGAGGACAATCCGACCAGCGAAACCAAGAGGGCAGCTGGTAACTCTGCTGAGCTCCCGGGCCGCGAGAGACTGAAACGCCTACCGGGCCCAGCAGGGGGGCTGGGGGCGGGGTCTCGCTTGACCACGCCCCTCCCTCAAGCCCTCCCTCAGAGTAGCCAATCAACCGTCAACTCCTGATAAACGAGCTAGTGGGATTACCCAATTAGCGCTAGGAATGCCACGTGGTATGAGGGTGGGCACAATGGGCGTCCAGAAAAGCCAATCAACAGCCGTAGGCGCCAACTCCGGAGGACGAAGGGAACCAATAGGAAGGAAGTCGAGGTAAAAACAGAAGAAGCAGTGTGTGGGAAAGACGGAACGGAGGAGGAGGGAATACACCTGGGGGAAACTCAAGTCCAGGAGCCTCTTAGAGGGCGGGGAAGTAAACACAAGATGGACCAATAAAAATGTTAAACACAGAAATGATTGGTAATTGATAAAGCCAATTGAAAATGGACTAGACTGGCGCGGCTTTCGGGTTGGTCAAGGTATAGCTGAGTAAGGAAAAGCGGTAAGAATGCGGCGTCCCGCAGGATCTCAGTATAGTGAGGAGGAAAAAATATATAAATAATAGCGACTTGAAATAGTAAGAGCAATCAGTAGAGCTAAACAAAATGCTAGGGAAGAAATTAATCAGGACTATGAGATTCGGTTAAGTGAAGGCTTGGAGGTAACACTTCAGCTAGCTTGAAAACAGATTTTGAAAGAAAGCTGGTGGGGAATAAGTCGGGATTTTTTGTTTGTTCTGTTGGTTTTTTTTTTTTTTTAAGAAGGGTCTCACTCTGTCGCCCAGGATGGAGTGCAGTGGCGCGATCATGGCTCACTTACAGCCTCAAACTCCTGGACTGAGGTGATCCTCCCAACTCAGCCTCCCCGGGTAGCTGGGACTACAGGGGCACGCCAGCATGCCCGACTAATTTTTTGTATATTTTGTAGAGGTGGGGTTTGCCATGTTGCCCAGGTCTGTGACTCCTGGACTCAAGTGATCTGCCCACGTCGGCCTCCCAAAGTGCAGGGATTACAGGCGTGAGCCACTGCTCCCAACTAAGAATTCTGCCCGCTATTCAAGGCACATATTTATTCTCTCTTTGCATGTGCCTGGACATCAGGAGCTCATAATCTCATGCCTGAAGAGACTGGAACAGGAAGACAGCAAGAGCAAGCAGTATGGGACTTACTGTATTAGCACTCCCAGGGGTTAGAGACTCCTTTTCAGACATCTTAAGACTTCCATCCTCCTGGAAGAGTATAGGTGGTATGCATTCCTGGTGGCAATAAAGTTTAAGAAATATGGCCAGGGCCAGGAGCAGTGGCTCCCACCTGTAATCCCACCACTTTGGGAGGCCGAGGCAGGGGGATCAAGATGTCAGAAGATCAAGACCATCCTGGCCAACATGGTGAAACCTCATCTCTACTAAAAATATAAAAATTAGCTGGGTGTAGTGGCACGCACCTGTAGTCCCAGCTACTCGGGAGGATGAGGCAGGAGAATCGCTTGAGCCTGGGAAGCGGAAGTTGCAGTGAGCCGAGATCGCACCACTGCACTCCAGCCTGGGCGACAGAACAAGTCTCCCTCTCAAAAAAAAAAAAAAAGAAAGAAAGAAAGAAATATGGCCAGGCACGGTGATTCACTTCTATAATCCCAGCACTTTGGGAGGTCAAGCTGGATCACTTGAAGCCAGGAGTTCGAGACCAGCCTGGGCAACATAACGTGACCCTGTCTGTACAGGAAAAAAAAAAAAAAAGTCCAGAATGGTGGCATGTACCTGTGGTCCTAGCTACTTGGGAGGCTAAGGCCAGAAAATCACCTGAGCCCAGAGGTCAAGGATACAGTGAGCTGTGGATGGTGACACTGCACTCCAGCCTGGACAACAGAGCAGGACCCTGTCCCAAAAAATATATAAAAAGAAAGAAAGAAATGTGGTAGGAGATATTGGAGAGAGAAGAGGCTGCATGTGGGTTGGGCTTAAATTCCAATATTCAAATTTGTCCTTTTTTATGCTGTGAGTGCTATTCTTGAGCAGGACCATAAACTAAACAGGGCAGTGTTATAGGAAGATTAATTGGTAGCTCCCAGGATCTCTGAAGGTAGAAGAGAGATCACCCCAGCCCAGTTCCCCTAACCAAAGGCTTTTTGGTGCCATTCTTCTGGCAACAAATCATGTGCTGCCACCTGGTGACAGCTCAAAAAACAATTTTCCATATTGCTGTTTAATATTTCTGTTGAGGTTGGGTGTGTGAGCTCAGACCTATAATCCCAAGGGCTTTGGGAGACTGAGGTAGGAGGATCTCTTGAGCCCAAGGGTTTGAGACCAGCCTGGGCAACATAGTGACACACATCTCTACAAACAAAAATCTTTTTTTAATTAGTGGGTGTTGTATCACATGCCTGTAGTACTAGCTACTAGGGAAGCTGAGGCAGGAGCATCACTTGAGCCCAGGAGTTCGAGACCAGCCTGGGCAAGATGGCGAAACCCTATCTTTACAAAAAGGACAAAAAATTAGCCGGGTGTGGTGGCGCATGCCTGTCGTCCCAGCTACATGGGAGGCTGAGGTGGGAGGATCGCTTGAGCTTGGGAAGTTGAGGCTGCAGTGAGCTGTGATCTCGCCACTGCACTCCGGCCTGGGTAACAGAGTGCAACTCCATCTCAAAAGAAAAAAAAAGTGGACCTATGCAGTTCATGTTCTGTGATGTCCAAGTAGTGAAAGGATCAGGATCATTAGTCACAAGGCATTTTTTAATGAAATATAATAGAAAATATCAGTGTATCACTCCTAGTAAGGATAAAAATTAAATCATAACATTTTTGTTTCAGTTAATAAATCTACACACATATTTACTAGGTCACAATGTAAATTGTATTTCTTACTGGAAGTCACAGCCAAAAAATTCTTAAAGCCACTGTATTAGAGGCAGAGAGAGTGAAAGAAGAGACCAGGGAACAGGCTGCTACAGAAATGCAATCTGGACTGCTAAGGATGATGTGTGGAGATGCCAAAGAGAGCCTCAAGCAGCAGAAGCTGGGGCTAGGCATGGTAGCAGCTCACACTTGTAATCCGAACACTTTGGGAGCCTGAAGTTGGTGCATCAGTTGAGCCCAGGAGTTCAAGACTAGCCTGGGCAACATGGTGAAACCCTGTCTCTACAAAAAAATATTTAAAACTTAGCCAGGCATGATAGCGTGTGCCTATAGTCCCATATATTATTACTTGGGAGGCTAAGGTGGGAGGATTGCTTTAGTCCAGGGGCAGAGGCTTCCGTGAGCCAGATCATGCCACTGCACTCCAGCCCGGGCAACAGAATAAGACCTTGTCTCAAAAAAAAAAAAAAAAAAAAAAAAATTGCCAGAAGCTGGAGATGAGAAAAGGTAGCCTCCTACTGTCCAGATCCAGGTCCCATCAGAATATCTCATCCTCCTTTGCATCCCCCTAGCACTACTGCCCCAGAGTAGTGTCCTACCTCATTCTCCTCACCAGAATGGGAGCTCCCATTACTTTTCAATTTCAACTGAGCTTGCACTCAGAAGGTACAGCTATAGGCTGGGCACAGTGGCTCACAACTGTAATCCCAGCACTTTGGGAGGTCAAGGCGGGCAGATCACTTGAGGTCAGAAGTTCAAGACCAGACTGGCCAACATGGTGAAACCCCGTCTCTCCTAAGAATACAAAAATTAGCCAGGCGTGATGGCGCACACCTGTAATCCCAGCTACTTGGGAGGCTGAGGCAGGAGAATCGCTTAAACCTAGGAGGCAGAGGTTGCAGTGAGCTGAGATGGCACCACTGTACTCCAGCCTGGGCAACATAACAAGACTCTGTCTCAAAAAAAAAAAAAAAAAAAAAAAAAAAAGATACAGCTATAAATGTCTATGAACTTGGATTTCAGGGGTAGAGGTCATAGAAAGCACTTCAAGTAACAGGAAGATGAACAGGTACAGCTGATTCTATCCCATGTGGGTGCTGACTCATAGAAAACACATCAGGGAGAGTTAAACCATTTTATTGCAGCCCAGCGACAAGGATGGGCAAGCAGTGAAAAGCCTCAGTAGAGAGGACAAATAATAGCTACATCAAGAGGGTAGAGGCAGGCAGTCCAGAAACAGGGCCTTGGAGGGGAGGGTGGGCAAAGAAGCCTTCATCTTACTACTCTTAACGAGTCCTTACAGGTCATTCAAGAGCATCTTGGGGCCCCAAAGGAATAGGCCCTCTTGCTTAAGACTCTGGGCATGGAGCTGAAAGCTTCTGGGCTCCAGTATAGAAAGGGTGCTCCTCTGGGGATCTAAGAGGAAGGAAAAGGGAAGAGAAAACAAGTCATCAGCAAGCATTGTGATATGCACAGAACTAGGCCCTAGGCCTTTCTAATAGAGAGGGACATACAGGACTGACAGGATAAATAGCAACAGATATCAATGAATTCACAGAAAGGCAGAGACTCCATTCTACCTGGTGTTAAATAATTAGGCAGCTGGCATTCAGGTACCATTCAGATTTAGCCTCCCCCAAAACGGGAATCCTTGTCCTTATCCTCACCTGGCTTCCATAAAAGTTCCCAGCTACTGTTACTGTCCAGAAGACTGCATTCAAAGCTAGATGAAGAAACAGACATGGTGAAGGTAGTGGCCAGAGGCAGCTTAGATTGGAGAACATGTATGGAGGTCCTGGAAAGGGGAACAGAACCAGAAACAGAGATGATGATGATGTGTCAAGGGGGCCCTACCGGCACAGAACTGTCCTCTTTCCTGAGGCTAGGACTCTGGTCTCTTCCCTCTTTTTTTGTTTTGTTTTGTTTTGTTTTTGAGATGGGGTCTCACTCTGTCACCCAAGTTGGAGTGCAACGGCATGATCTCGGCTCACTGCAACCTCCAACTCCTGGGTTCAAGCAATTCTCCCACCTCAGCCTCCCGAGTAGCTGGGATTACAGGCACCCGCCATCATGCCCGGCTAATTTTTGTAGACACAGGGTTTCACCATGTTAGCCAGGCTGGTCTTGAACTCCTGACCTCAGGTGATCTGCCCACCTCGGCCTCCCAAAGTGCTGGGATTATAGGCGTGAGCCACTGAGCCCTGCCAATCTCTCCTCCTTCTTTAACATCCAAACATATAAAGGTACCTCAGTGACTCTATATCAAGTAAAGAATGCCCTTATGGGCTACAACCAGATACTCATACTGCCCCCAGCAGCCCACACCAAATCTAGGATAGCTGAACTTTGGTCCCCAGTGTCTGACCTGTGAGACAATTCCCCTCCACTGGCACAGCACCCACACCCCCTGACCTGAGGAGGTTGTGTTCCCTCCAGGCATCTTGGTCCTCTGTCCTGGCAGCCTCCAGGGTATGACCCTTGCCTTCCTGGCCACTTTGCAACTGCTCCAACATCTGCCAGATCATAGGCTCAGGTGGAACCAAACCTCTCGCCATGACTGTCCTCTTCAGCACACTTGGAACCCTCATGTGGGCAAGGATAGTTTCTCATGGCCGGGAGCAGAAGGGTTAGGAAGAAGAGCTCTGGAGAGAGAGTCAGCACAGGGAAGAGAGTAATCGAGACAGGGGCAGGAGAGGGTATCCTGGCCTCCCTGCAGAACAGGATAGACAGAGAAAGGAAGGGTCCTCCACAGAGAAATATGCAGGGAGAAGGTAGGACTGAACCTAGTCCTACCTTCCAACTGCCAAACTGAGCCTGTCATCCCTTAGCCAGATCAGTTTCAGCAGCAGTTGCTGGCGCTGGCCCGCAGATGAGAGAGAATGTAAGGGGGCTGTTCCCCAACTTCTTTCCTTTTCCCTCCCTGCCTGTGACCAGCCTGCTGCCGAAAACTGAGACAGAAACATTCTGGCTCAGCCGTTGGGAAGCTTCCAAGCTGACTGAAAAGACTAAACTCACACCATGAGAGGCAAAGAGTGCAACAAAATACTTGGCCACACTTCTCAGTAGCTCAGGCAGTTGGAGCCATGGCCACTTAATGGGAGAGCAAGAAGACTTTCCAGGCCGGGTGCGGTGGCCCACACCTGTAATACTAGCACTTTGGGAGGCTAAGGCAGGCGGATCATTTGAGGTCAGGAGTTCGAGACCAGCCTGACCAACATGGTGAAACCCCATCTCTACTAAAAATACGAAAAAAAGTAGCCGGGCGTGGTGGCGGGCACCTGTAATCCCAGCTACTCAGGAGGCTGAAGCAGAAGAATCGTTTGAACCCGGGAGGCAGAGGTTGCAGTGAGCCAAGATTGCGCCATTGCAACAGAGCCTGGGCAACAGAGTGAGCCTGGGCAACAGAGCAAGACTCCATCTCATAAAAAAAAAAAAGAAGAAGAAGAAGAAGACTTTCCAGAAAAGCGGACAAGGAAACACATATTCACCCCCAACCTTTTACTTACTCAACTGGTACTGCAGCAACTTCAATTCCTTCTGCATAATCTCTGACTCCTCCCACAGCACTGTAGGAGTGACAGCAGTGCTATTCTAGAGTCAATCAACAAATCCAGAGTAAGAAGGCCACCAGCCTCCCAGAATGCCAAAAGTTCAAAGGCCTCAAGAAGGCAAGGTTTTGCCTATCACTTACTCAGTCTGCAGCTCCTGAGGAAGGCCATTGGTAGTACTGCATTCTCCTGGTCCTGTTTGCATCTGGGCTTGGGCTTTCTCCCACACCTGGCTCCGAAGGCCCTGCAGTTACCTTCTCAGCTCCTCCCGGCATTGCTCCAGGAGAAGAGCCCTCCCCTTTGGGGCCCCCTGCAGCAACCTTAGTGATGCTGTAGTGGGACAAGTTAGGGATCATCCTCTCTAAGAGTTTCACAAGACCCTAGATACTCTACTTGCAAAACAAGACACATGTGCACACACAACAGGTGTGTGGCAAAATTGTGTGCATACGTATGAAGCTGTGTGTATGAAGAAAATAACTGGCCAGATACATTCCAAGATACTGAGCTGGTACTTCTGCTGCTCTCACTCTTCTAGCAGGCCCTGCACTGCCTGCCTTAGGGCCTCAGTCACCTACCCAGGCAGAAAAAAACATATGAGCTACTGTATAACAGCTTTTCCCAATCCCTAATATCCTCATCTCACACAAACATCACATATACACACCAAGGATTCCAAGCCTCATCTGAGCCTGAGATTGAAGCTAGGATCAGAGAATAGTAACCTCATCCCAGAGAGAGGATGGGCTCTAGGACTCAGGGCAGCTCAGTCTTTGTAGGACTGTGGGAGTCTCTAAAGCCCAAGGCTGTTGAGCTTGGACTCCTGACTGCAGAGGCAAGTGATGAGAGGAAATCCAGGTCCCAGCCAGGTCCCCAGCTGAGGGAATAAGGAAGGGTTAAGTGCAGGGTCTGTGTGGGGAAACAGAGTTAAGGAAAGGACAGAGTTGGAATTTGGAAGGAGTAATGGATGATACAGGCCCTGGAGGAAGGCACAGAAAGAGAAAGGGCTTGGAAGTAGAAAGAGACATTATTTACCTGAGTTGGAGACCCCAAGAGGATACAGCCACTGCTACAAAAGAAACAGTTGCACAGGTCAATGAGCTCTGAGAGTCCCTTAGCGTGCCCACGCAAACTGGGGACTTCCACCAACCCCTCACCTTAATCCGGGCCACATTTCCATCAGTAGTGTTGAGAAGCACATCCAGCTGCTCAAACCAGCTGAGGCTCCTACTCATATCCTGTGGCAGGGGAGCGGCAGGGGTCTGGCTCCCTGGTGCCTTGTGCTTACTCTCTCAGCGGGGGATACCCAAGGTACAGCCCAGGAAAGGCCACCACGTTAGATGGAAAGAGGGTAGTGGGGATGCAACTTGGAGTAGGGGGATGCACTATCAGACCAAAACTGCGATCGTGGGACTAGGGAAAGGAAGGACGCTCTTGGGGAACTGGGGGGAAAGCGGGATACCCTGATGATACGCAGATATCAGGTGGGGGTTGAAGGTGCCAGAACCTGGTCGAGACCTCCCCAGAAGCAGTACACTGGCGCCGCCACGCCAAACCTGTGCCAGTGACAACTGCCGCCGCCGGGTTCAAAACTTCGGGTTGGTTTTGAAAGTCCGACTTTGGACTGGCTGCCGCTGCGCCACCTGGGAAACTGAGTTCGCCTTTCGCAAACACAACCGGCGATGGAGGCGGCGGAACTACCTTTCCCTGGAAGAGACACGTACATGCACACCCCCACCGTGTAGCTTGCCGGGAAACTGAGTCTTCCTGATTCCGTGTAGCTGTCTCCAGGGATCGAACAAACTACGCATCCCAAGATGCATCGCGCATAGCCAATACTGTCCCGCTATTTTACCCGTTTCCTACCTGGGAAATGGAGTCGAAGTTGACTCAAAACGTAACGGCCCAATTGTCCTTGAGACTTCATTCCCCGGCAAGCTCAGCGTGTAACGTGAGCTATGGAGCCGAAAGTCGCAGAGCTGAAGCAGAAGATCGAGGACATGCTATGTCCTTTTGGCTTCGAGGTTTACCCCTTCCAGGTTAGTTTATCCCTCCTGCTGCTCTAGGGCGAGATCTATGATTGGCTTCGTTGCAACTGGCGTGAGGCCTCAGGAGCCTCTGCTCCTCCTGTGTTCCTGCAGCCCAATGTCCATGTGACAACAGGGACAGGGTTTCAGTGGGGGCTTGGGTTAAAAAGATAGTGGTCGAGGCCGGGCGTGGTGGCTCACACCTGTAATCCCAGCACTTTGGGAAGCAGAGGCAGGCGGATCACCTGAGGTGAGGAGTTCGAGACCAGTCTGGCCAACATGGTGAAACCCCATCTCTGCTAAAAATACAAAATTAGCCGGGCATATTGGTGCATGCCTGTAATCCCAGCTACTGGGGAGGCCGAGGCAGGAAAATCGCTGTAACCCCTGAGGCGGAGGTTGCAGTGAGCCGAGATTGCGCCATTGCACTCCAGCCTGAGCAACCAGCGAAACTCATCTCAAAAAAAAAAAAAAAAAAAAAAGTTGTCCCATGTTTGTCCTTTTACCCCCATATAGTATAATGCCGGATTGGTTAACAGGAGACACCATATGACCTGTAACGTGTGTGGCTCAGATTGTCACCTATATAATTTACAAGAAGAAAGGGACCTGTGAGGCAGAGTCACCTTGGAACTTCCTAAAGGATTTAGGAGAGGTCAAAGCCCAGAAGGTTTGCATAGCTATGATTTAGGTCAGCTGAAGAGGGACGGCATTCCTGGTAATGAACAGGCAAACAATTGGCTGGTTTGTTCCCTCTACCAACAGAAGGATAATTCATGATATTTCCAGTCATCAGTGCTGGACTGGGTAATGAAACTTTGTACACTCGCCTGGCACAGCAATCTCAGCACCGCACCCCGACCCCCATTTACACAGTTATATTTCCCAACATCAGTGCCCTGTGCACTGAGCAGTTAAGTTACAAAGCTAAATCAACTCAGCTTGAGCCCTCTGCCTGATGCTTAAGAGACTACCCACTTCCCATTCCTTCCACCGAGTGGCTCACAGCAGACCTGGGAGAGGATATAGAGGGAGAAGTAGGTTGGGTCTAGCTTGAGACTGGTCTTGCCAGAAAAAATGGAATTAAGCTATATATGAAAAGATAGATTGGAAGGAAGGAGGGTTATGTACATCCCAAATATCAGAAAAAGATTGAGTAAAAGTGTGGAGATAGCCGGGCGCGGTGGCTCAAGCCTGTAATCCCAGCACTTTGGGAGGCCGAGACGGGCGGATCACAAGGCCAGGAGATCGAGACCATCCTGGCTAACACGGCGAAACCCCGTCTCTACTAAAAAAAAACACAAGGCCGGGCGCGGTGGCTCAAGCCTGTAATCCCAGCACTTTGGGAGGCCGAGACAGGCGGATCACGAGGTCAGGAGTTCGAGACCATCCTGGCTAACACGGTGAAACCCCGTCTCTACTAAAAAATACGAAAAACTAGCCGGGCGAGGTGGCGGGCGCCTGTAGTCCCGGCTACTCGGGAGGCTGAGGCAGGAGAATGGCGTAAAAACCCGGGAGGCGGAGCTTGCAGTGAGCTGAGATCCGGCCACTGCACTCCAGCCTGGGCGACACAGGGAGACTCCGTCAAAAAAAAAAAAAAAAAAAAAACACAAAAAATTAGCCGGGCGAGGTGGCGGCGCCTGTGGTCCCAGCTACTCGGGAGGCTGAGGCAGGAGAATGGCAGGAACCCGGGAGGCGGAGCTTGCAGTGAGCTGAGATCTGGCCACTGCACTCCAGCCTGGGCGACAGAGCGAGACTCCGTCTCAAAAAAAAAAAAAAAAAAAAAAGTGTGGAGATAGTGGTGTGGTGTTACCAAGTAAAAGGGCTTGATGCCTGATGTGCCAGAAGCCAATATTATGACACTGGGTTTTTGAGAAAACAAAAGCTATTTGTTGCAGATCAACCTTTAACTCTTTGAGACACTGTTTCAGTGGATGGCAGGTATGTGGAAGAGTGAAAATACCTATCTGGCAAATTGAGTAGACCTGGGTATTAGGAGTTTTTGTACTGAACAAAGCCAACTGCAGCCCTGCCAGTCACCCTAGGCTCCTACCTCTCACCTCTCTACCCCCACATCCTATAAGACTGTCTACTGAATCTCCCAAGTCCATTCCCTTCTATTCCACCCGTCTATGCTGTGGTTCAGGCCACCATTTCTCACTTGGATTACTGTAATAACCTCCTTGCTGTCATTTTACCTCCAGTCCATCCTCCACACTGCAGCCAGTTTGATCTAAAACTGATCATGCTAGTTTACTTCTTAAATCATCAGTGACTCTTCACTGTCACCAAATTAAATTCATATTCTTTAAATTGGTATTCAAAGCCAATCAAAATCTCACTCCTATTGATCTCTCCAGCCTTCTCTCCCTCTGATTCCCTCTACGGACCCTTCACTTCCACCAAACTAGACAATTTTCAAATATGCCCAGGAATTTTCTGCCAGTGTGTTTGCTTATGCTGTGACTTCTGTTTATTTTATTCTTTATTTATTTAGAGACAAAGTCTCACTCTGTCCTCCAGGCTGGAGTGCAGTGGTGCAATCATAGCTCACTGCAGCCTCAAACTCCTGGGCTCAAGTGATCCTCCCACTTCAGTCTCCCAAGTAACTGACTCCAGGCATGCACCAAAACTCAGTGTCTCACTTTGTTGCCCTGGCTGGTCTTGAACTCCTGGCCTCAAGTGGTCCTCCTGCTTTGGCCACCCAAAGCACTGGGATTACATGCATGAGTCACCGCACTTAGTCTGTGACCTCTTTTTAAAATACATACCAGTGAGTTTATGTCTTTTTTGGTGAAATATAAATAATAAATGCACACCAGATTCTCCTCCCCACATCAACCTGACAGTTGACCAGTTGATTTTCTAGCCTTCAAGACTTAGCATCCAAGAAAGCCTTTTCTTTTCTTTTCTTTTTTTTTTTTTTTTTTGAGACGGAGTTTTGCTCTTGTTGCCCAGGCTGGAGTGCAATGGTGCGATCTCAGCTCACTGCAACTTCTGCCTCCCAGGTTCAAGTGATTCTCCTGCCTTAGACTCCAGAGTAGCTGGGATTACAGACATGCACCAACACGCCCGGCTAATTTTGTATTTTTTTTAGTAGAGACAGAGTTTCTCCATGTTGGTCAGGCTGGTCTTCAACTCCCAACCTCAGGTGATCTGCCCACCTCGGCCTCTCAAAGTGCTGGGATTACAGGCATGAGCCACCATGCCCAGCCACAAGGAAGCCTTTTCTAATTTCAGAGGACCCCATCTGACCCTGTCATTGCACTAGCTATAGTACAGTCATTTCTGCTGTTCTTAGTTGATTCTGCCTACTAGAACTTTCTGTGGCCAGGCGTGGTGGCTCTCACCTGTAATCCCAGCACTTTGGGAGGCCAAGGTGAGTGAATTACTGGAGGTCAGGAGTTCAAGACCAGCCTGGCCAACATGGTGAAATCCCGTCTCTACTAAAAATAGAAAATTAGCTGGGTGTGGTGGTGTGCACCTGTAATCCCGGCTCTCAGGAGGCTGAGGCAGGAGAATTGTTTGAGCCTGGGAGGTGGGGGTTGTGGTGAGCGGAGATTGCACCATTGCACTCCAGCCTGGGCAAATGAGCGAAACTCCATCTCAATAATAATAATAATAATAATAATAATAATAACTCAATAACTCTCTGCCTTTCTTCCTTTTTTTTGAGATGGAGTCTCACTCTGTTGCCCCGGCTGGAGTGCAATGGCGCCATCTCGGCTCACTGAAACCTCTGCCTCCCGGGTTCAAGCAATTCTCCTGCCTCAGCCTCCTGAGTAGCTGGGATTTCTGCCTCTCTATTCTAAGTTCCTTGTCATATAATACATGAACCTATAGTAGACATGAGGGGGAAGAGACCTAACCACAACAGTCACATTATGAGTTGAGCACTGACACAGACTTCACTTATCTGTTACAGCAGTAAAACCAGCTACAATCAAACGAGTAATGGTCATCCCACTCTGTCCCAGTAATGCACAACCCCAGGTAGCCTGTGTAGACCTGTGTCAAGTGTTCTGCACTATGAGTCAGAAATCCCCAGTAAGTGATGCAGGTATATCCATAGCACTTCGTGTGAACAGCAGCAACCTCCACAACTATGTGATTTAGCAAGTTCATTGCAGGTTATGTTACAGGTCTTTAGTTCAGGCTTCTTGTGACAGTTCTTCTCCATGTTCAGTGTGTGAATGTGGGTGTAGACAGTGTGTTACAGGTGAATCCAATTTCTTGGATGTCCAGGCCAAGTGGACAAAAGCAAATATTGTGTGTCCTAAAACTGAAAATAAAGTTTGCATTAATCACATATTTGCTTTGCTGATTGGTCAACCTCAAAAACATAAGCTTGCTGGCCAGGCACGGTGGCTCATGCCTGTAATCCCAGCACTTTAGGGAGGCGGAGGCGGGTGGACCATCTGAGGTCAGGAGTTCAAGACCAGCCTCACCAACATGACGAAACCCCGTCTCAACTAAAAATACAGAAAATGAGCCAGGCATGCTGGCAGACACCTGTAATCCCAGCTACTCGGGAGGCTGAGGCAGGAGAATCGCTTGAACCTAGGAGGTGGAGGTTTCAGTGAGCTGAAATGGCACCACTGCACTCCAGCCTGGGCAACAGAGAAAGACTGTCTCAAAAACAAAACAAAACTGGATCAGACATATCTTGAACCCAGGAGGCGGAGGTTGCAGTGAGCCAAGATTGCGCCACAAACTCCAGCCTGGGGAACAAAAGCAGAATTCCATCTCAAAAAAAAAAAAAAAGCCGGGCGCGGTGGCTCAAGCCTGTAATCCCAGCACTTTGGGAGGCCGAGACGGGCGGATCACGAGGTCAGGAGATCGAGACCATCCTGGCTAACACGGTGAAACCCCATCTCTACTAAAAAATACAAAAAACTAGCCGGGCGAAGTGGCGGGCGCCTGTGGTCCCAGCTACTCGGGAGGCTGAGGCAGGAGAATGGCGTAAACCCGGGAGGTGGAGCTTGCAGTGAGCTGAGATCCGGCCACTGCACTCCAGCCTGGGCGACAGAGCCAGACTCAGTCTCAAAAAAAAAAAAAAAAAAAAAAAGGCCGGGCGCGGTGGCTCAAGCCTGTAATCCCAGCACTTTGGGAGGCCGAGACGGGCGGATCACGAGGTCAGGAGTTCGAGACCATCCTGGCTAACACGGTGAAACCCCGTCTCTACTAAAAAATACAAAAAACTAGCCGGGCGAGGTGGCGGGCGCCTGTAGTCCCGGCTACTCGGGAGGCTGAGGCAGGAGAATGGCGTAAAAACCCAGGAGGCAGAGCTTGCAGTGAGCTGAGATCCGGCCACTGCACTCCAGCCTGGGCGACACAGCGAGACTCCGTCTCAAAAAAAAAAATACAAGATTCCTGTTAGGGGTGTTGAGCATGGTAACAAGAAAGTCTGTCAAAAGCAGGAAAATCCCATCCTGGGCAACATAGGGAGACCCTGTCTCTACAACAAATTATTTTTTTGTTTTAATTAGCCAGCCAGGTGTGGTGGTTCACACCTGTGGTCCCGGCCACTCGGGAGGCTGAGGTGGGATGATTGCCTGAGGGAGGGAGGTTGAGGCTGCAGTGAGCTGTGATCACCTCACTGCACTCTAGCCTAGGTGACAGGGCAAGACTGTCTCAAAAAAAAAAAAAAAAAAAAAAGCAGGAAAACCCCTGATGGGCTCAAGTCAGAGGTTAAGTATGTTTCTAGCCTCTTTGGTAGCGTCAGTTCATCAACTGATAAAAATGGTTTTTTTGGCCTGTCATGGAAGCTCACGCCTGTAATCCTAGCACTTTGGGAGGCCAAGGTAGGCAGATCAGTTGAGGCCAGGAGTTCGAGACCAGCCTGGCCAACATGGCGAAGCCCTGTCTCTACTAAAAGTACAAAAAATTAGCTAGGCCTGGTAGCACACGCCCATAATCCCAGCTACTTGGGAGGCTGAGGCACAAGAATCACTTGAACCCAGGAGGCAGAGGTTGCAGTGAGCCAACATCATGCCACTGCACCCTAGCAGTGACAGTGGGTGACAGTGAGACTGTATACATTTTTTTAAAAGGGTGGGGGGGCTTTGTTTTTAAAGATAGGTTCTCGCCAGGCGCGGTGACTCACGCCTATAATCCCAGCACTTTGGGAGGCCGATGCAGGTGGATCATGAGGTCAAGCGATCGAGACCATCCTGGCCAACATGGTGAAACCCCATCTCTACTAAAAAATACAAAAATTAGCTGGGCATAGTGGCGCACGCCTATAGTCCCAGCAACTCGGGAGGCTGAGACCGGAGAATCACTTGAATCCTGGGAGGTGGAGGTTGCAATGAGCCGAGGCTGCACCACTGCACTCCAGCCTGGCAACAGAGTGAGACTCCATCTAAAAAAAAATTAATTAATTAAAATAAAAAAATAAAGACAAGTTCTTGCTCTGTTGACCAGGCTGGTCTCAAACTCTTGGCCCCAAGCAGTCCTCCTGCCTCAGCCTCCCAAAGTGCTGGGATTGCAGGTGTAAGCCACCATGCCCAGCCTAAAAACAGTATTTTAAGAAACTGCCTGGGCTGGGCGCGGTGGCTCATGCCTGTAATCCCAGCACTTTGGGAGGCCAAGGCAGGTGGATCATGAGGTCAGGAGATCGAGACCATCCTGGCCAGCATGGTGAAACCCCCGTCTCTCTTAAAAATACAAAATTAGCTGGGCGTGGTGGCACGCACCTGTAGTCCCAGCTACTCGGGAGACTGAGGCAGGAGAATCACTTGAACCCGGGAGGCGGAGGTTGCAGGGAGCGAAGATCACGCCCCTGCACTCCAGCCTGGGCAACAGAGCGAGACTCCATCTCAAAAAAAAAAAAAAAAAGAAAGAAACTGCCTGTTCTCTCCAAATTCATCTCTAGAGTTAGGGTTACATAGCCTGGAACTATGGTGTTGTCTTTGATCTGTCTGTATGGAGATGCTCTGGACATAGTGAAGTTTTCATCTATTATAACCCCTTGATCTTCAGCGGAGACGTAGCTTGCTGCTGCTGATAGTTTCCCCTGGCGACATATCAAAAGGGTAAAGAAGTGCTGGTTGGGAAGAGACTGGTGGAACCACATCGTTTTGTGTCATTTGAGGATGAGTTGGGCTGTGGCATGAACAGCATTGAGGGTTCAGGTGGTTTTCTCCCTCTCAGGCTTGGCTGCAGCAACATGCTTCTCCAGATTAACAATATTTTTCTGAACAACTGTTATAGCATCATATGTTGATTCTGCTTTGAGAAATCTCCAATCTTGCTTTTGTCTTAGAATACCTTCAAGGTGTTGAACTTGGAGGACAAGTGCATTGACAGCCACTTTGACTGTTCCTGTGCCCTCAAGCACCTCAGTCAGTTGTGGATTTAGGAACTCTGCTCTGTGGGGCCTCATTCCTGGGTTTTCATTTTCTTTTATTATTATTTGAGGCGAGGTCTCACTCCATCACCCAGGCTGGAGTGCAATGGCACGATCTTGTCTCACTGCAACCTCTGCCTCCCAGGTTCAAGCGATTCTCCTGCCTCAGCCTCCTGAGTAGCTGGGATTACAGGCGAGCGCCACCATGCTTGTCTAATTTTTGTATTTCTAGTAGAGGCAGGGTTTCACCATGTTGGCCAGGCTGGTCTCCAGACCTCAGGTGATCCACCTGCCTCAGCCTCCCAAAGTGCTGGGATTATAGCTGTGAGCCACCACGCCCAGCAGGGTTTTTCATTTTCATTGGTTCATTTGTAGTTGGATGAGGCCTGAATTATTTGTTATCAGTCAGTCCTTCAATAAACAAATAAATAATTCCCTGGGCCACGCTCGGTGGCTCACGCCTATATAATCCCAGCACTTTGGAAGGCTGAGGCAGGTGGGTCCTAGTGAGGCCAAGGGTTCGAGACCAACCTGGCCAACATGGCGAAACGCCGTCTTTACTAAAAATACAAAAAATAGCCAGGCGTGGTGGTGCACGTCTGTAATCCCAGCTGCTCAGGAGGCTGAGGCACGAGAATCACTTGAAATCTGAGAGGCCGAAGTTGCAGTGGGCCAAGATCACACCACTGCACTCCATCCTTGGTGACAGAGCAAGACTCTGTCTCAAAAAATAATTCCCTGTCAAATTCAGTTGAGTTGCTGGTAAAAATAAATCACATAGCATCAGTGAAAATTAACTGAATGAGTGAGCTGGAGGCTGGGGCAAAAGTGGGAGGCCTGAAGGTTAAGGTGTGGGCCAGGCTAAGGCCTAGACTGGCCCTCTCCAGCCTGGCCTGAACTTTCTGTTTCAGGTGGCATGGTACAATGAACTCTTGCCTCCAGCCTTCCACCTACTGCTGCCAGGACCTACCCTGGCCTTCCTGGTACTCAGCACACCTGCCATGTTTGACCAGGCCCTCAAGCCCTTCTTGCAGAGCTGCCACCTCCGAATGCTGACCGACCCAGTGGACCAGTGTGTGGCCTACCATCTGGGCCGTGTTAGAGAGGTGAGGAAGGCTGTTTTCCCCCACCTCCCAAAGCCACAGCTGCCTCCAGTTCCTCCAGCCTCAATGCAGGATCTAGACCTAAGGCTAGGAGCCACTTCAAAGGTGAAATGATGTCCTAAAGTCAGGCTTGACATTCTGTGATCTTTCCTCATTCTGCCTTCTCACACACCCAAGTTCCACTACCCTCCTCTACCAGTACCCCAGTGTGTAATCAGTCTCTCTCACCCTACACTGATGGGCAACTACATGAACCTCAGACCAGGTTTTCCTTGGCCTCCAAGTGGAATAGGAATGAGTTCAACATTCCCCAGGTGTTGCTTTGCCCTAGACCTGCAAGCTTTATGCTGTCCTTTTGAGGACAGAACAATATTCTCCCAACACACACTCACATATACACATAACTATGTACACACCCACTGGATCTCCCCAAAGCTGGCCATGCCTTCCTCCACACCAGAACTTGTGTATTTCCCTTCAAACATGGGCACTTCTGGAAATAACTATAACTATGTCCACACTGGAGCCTCCCAAGTTAAGGTCATGTTTTCCTTTCTGAGGACAGGACCATGTTCACAAACAAACTAGGGCTCCCTAGGATAAGGTCATAACTCCCTTCATGCTGACAGTACCCTCTATCTTGTCCACTGTTCCAGAGCCTCCCAGAGCTGCAGATAGAAGTCATTGCTGACTACGAAGTGCACCCCAACCGACGCCCCAAGATCCTGGCCCAGACAGCAGCCCATGTGGCAGGGGCTGCTTACTACTACCAACGACAAGATGTGGAGGCTGACCCATGGGGGAACCAGGTGAGAGGGAAAATGTAAATAGAGACTGAGACAGACTGGTAAAGGCCTCTCCCTACCAGGTCCCACATTCCTCAGCCTTCCCTGGATGGATTTGTTTGACACAACCCAGAACAAATAAGCTTTGTCCTGGACAGGGGGGCAGTCCTGTCACATGTGATTGACTGGGGACTTGTGAGATCAGAAAACCTAGTCTGCAGAACCATCTTAGGATAGAGGGGGCACAGCAGTGTTCAGAATAGTGGTGAGACTGGGTAAGCCCAAGCCCTTCCTTGTGCTCAGAATAGTTTATGAAAGGGTTTGCCAACCCTTTCATAAGGGACAGAAGTTTATGTAGTCAGCGTACACTGAGTGGGAAATAAATGAACAGGCCTAGCTTGCAATGATGGCAGTTGGACTTGGTGCCAAGGGGACCTCCGTGACCTTGCTTTTCTTCACTCACCCCAGCACATATCAGGTGTGTGCATACACCCCCGATTTGGGGGCTGGTTTGCCATCCGAGGGGTAGTGCTGCTGCCAGGGATAGAGGTGCCAGATCTGCCACCCAGAAAACCTCATGACTGTGTACCTACAAGAGCTGCCCGTATCGCCCTACTCGAAGGCTTCAATTTCCACTGGCGAGACTGGACTTACCGGGATGCTGTGACACCCCAGGAGCGCTACTCCGAAGAGCAGAAGGCCTACTTCTCCACTCCGCCTGCCCAACGATTGGCCCTCCTGGGCTTGGTTCAGCCCTCAGAGAAGCCTAGTTCTCCCTCCCCAGACTTTCCTTTTACCACACACACCCCCAAGAAGCCTGGGAAGCCCAGCAGAGCCCGGAGCTGGCTCAGCCCCAGGGTCTCACCACCTGCATCCCCTGGCCCTTGATACCTTTCTCCCATGTAGACCCTGATTTATGGAGGTACTTGCTAGGACTTAATTGGCTTTGGCAAAGGAAAAGGTTCTGAGTACAAGATTACTATTTTTGATAATACCATAGAGATCTTCCATGAAGGTAACAAGGCTCAAGGAAGTTTGGCCAAGATAAAGGCCAGGAAACCAGAATTCCCATCTGCCTTCAAATGCAATTTTTTTTTTTTTTAAGACAGTCTCACTCTTGTCACCTAGGCTGGAGTGCAGTGGCGCAATCTCCGCTCACTGCAACCTCCGACTCCTGGGTTCAAGCAGTTCTCTGCCTCAGCCTCCCGAGTAGCTGGAACAACAGGTGCCTGCCACCACACCTGGCTCATTTTTTGGCGCCGAGATTGCATAGCTGCACTCTAGCCTGGGCGACAGTCTGAGACTGTCTCAAAAAAAGAAAAAAGTACCTACCTCACGTAGGAACTGAATAAACACGTGTACAGCACTTTGGAAAGTACCTGACATACAGTAAACTGTATGTTGGCTGTTACCAAAGGCCCTGGGAATTCTGTACTGCTGCTCATGGGTGTAGTCTGGGTTCTAGAGGGCTGGGCAGGTTGGAGTACCTGAGGAAGACAAGTGGCTGGAATGGTATCACATGACACACAGAAGTATCCTCAGTTCTCAATCTACCCTGGCCTCAAGGGCCCAGAATAACTTTTCCCAGCTGACAACCTCTCTAAGGACAATGACATATAAATGAGGATCAAAACGGGCTTTGGCCAGGCACTGTGGCTCTCACCTCTAATCCCACCATTTTGGGAGGCTGAGGCGGAGGACCACTTGAGGCGAGGAGTTCAGAACCAGTCTGGGCAACATAGTGACACTAAAAAAGACTATCTCTAATCAAGGCTAGAACCCAGGGAAGGCTAAGAATTGCCCAGTACTGTACAACTACTGAAAGCCCTACCCGAGGCCACCAGCCCTTTCTGTCTTCCTCTTTCTGCCAGTTCAAAAGAAAAAGAAACCTCCAACTCTCTTTTACATAGCAGGTACCAGGCATTTATCAGAAGAGGCCAAGTTTCTGGTTCCCATGCAGCCCTTTGAATAGTGTGTCCAAGTAAAAATAGGTGTCCAAGTAGTCACACCGAGACTAACTGGCAACCCAGTCTGTGGCATAAGTCGCCATGCTCCAGTCAACACTATAGCAGGGCTTATTCTTCTCCCTCATGTGTAGTGAAACAAAATGTTAACACCTTGGGTTCATTCAGTTCCATTCCCTGTGTCTACCTGTGTCAATATAATCCCGATTTGGAGGCAGCTCTCATTTTCCCCTAAACAGGGAAAGCAGAGTAAATTCCTCTTAAAATCAAAAGCTAGTAATATACCTCCTAAAATAAAGACTCATCAAGGTCTCAGTTCAGGTTTAATACAAACTACAAAATATTAACGGGTTGCTCTACTGATACATCATACAAACCAGTGGCCTGCCCACAACACCAACTCAGGCCATTCCTACCAAAGGAAGAAAGGCTGGTCTCTCCACCCCATGTAGGAAAGGCCTGCCTTGTAACAGACCACAATTCGGCTGAATCTGAAGTCTTGTGTTTTACTCATGGGGAAAAAAAAAAAATACAGAAGAGGTTTTGTTCTCATGGCTGCCCACTGCAGCCTGGCACTAAAACAGCCCAGCGCTCACTTCTGCTTGGAGAAATATTCTTTGCTCTTTTGGACATCAGGCTTGATGGTATCACTGCCAGGTTTCCAGCCAGCAGGGCACACTGCAAAAGAAAGGTACCACTAATTAATAACCTTCTCAATGGTATGCACCACCATTCTCCTATGGACAAAACCAGTTCTGCACCCTAAAGAGCCTGAACACTCAGATACCAGGAAACCTACCCCTGCAATCGGTCTAAGATCATTCAGCCTTTTAGTGTAACCTAACTATTTTACAAACATTATATAATCATCACCACAGCCTTAAGATACTATTATGCCTAATTTATTCATGTAGCACTTAAAATTTAAATTTTCCACAAAAAAGGCAAGTTTAAATGATTTGCCAACACTCTCTAGTCCTTAAGGGAAAAAAAAAAAGCTAAGTAAATGATACACATAGAACTATGTAAACCCTTAACACTAAACTGTTTCCCTCTGACAGCCTTTCAGAACTCTGAAGGCAGCAACCTCAGTCTGCCTTCTCAGCATTCTTCTAACGCTACCAAACTGGAAAGCCTGAACCTTATAAAGGATCAAGAACTTAATAGAAGCCCCTGCTTGTTTCATTAAGTAACTGCCATCTACCCCTCGGTAAGCAAAAGGCAAAGTTTGAGATTTTTCGTGAATGTATACAGAAAGCACAGCCTTCAACCTTTTCCTGACAATGCCTAAGAATGTGTCTCAGGCTAGCCTGAAGAAAGTGAGGCAAGGGGACTAATCTCTCATTTTTCTTTTTCTTTTTTTGAGATGGAGTCTCGCTGTGTTGCCCAGGCTGGAGTGCAGTGGCGTGATCCCCACCTCTCTCTGCAACCTTGGTCTCCCAGGTTCAAGCAATTCTCCTGCATAAGCCTCCCAAGTAGCTGGGATTACAGGCGCCTGCCACCGCACCCGGCTAATTTTTGTATTTTTAGTAGAGATGGGGTTTCACGATGTTGGCCAGGCTGATCTCAAACTCCTGACCTCAGGTGATCTGCCTGCCTCGGCCTCCCAAAGTGCTAGGATTACAGGCGTGAGCCACCGCACCTGGCCTGATTTTTCCACTACCATGTGCTGTCATATTCTACGAGACATGTAATCAAAGTCCAGCAGGAGCAGCAAGAGTCTCAATTGCTCAAGTGAGACATAGGGAGGCCCCTCTTTGGTCCAAGGATATCATAACCTCAAATATCAAGACTCTACAAACAGCTCTCTAGGCATAAGGTACAGATGGAACAAGAGCTAAATAGAAGGACAAGCTGCCATTATTTTCCTAAAATCTCCATCTGATTGTTAGTTATTGGCTTTAGTGATATCAAAGGGTTACAATACAGGTCCTAAAGATAAACAAGTTGGAAAGAACAGCATAAAAGCAAATAAATACCAGCCTGGCCAACATAATGAAACCCCGTCTCTACTAAAAATATAAAAAATTAGCTGGGCGTGGTGGTGAGCGCCTATAATCCCAGGTACTCGGGAGGCTGAGGCAGGAGAATTGCTTGATGCAGAGGTTGCAGTGAGCTGAGATCATACCACTGCACTCTAGCCTGGATGACAGTGCGAGACTCCATCTCAAAAAAACAAGTGTTTGGCAGCCGGGCACAGTGGTTCACGCCTATAATCCCAGTGCTTTGGGAGGCCAAGGCGGAGGACTGCTTGAGCTTGAGCTCAGGAGTTCTGAGACCAGCCTGGCCAACATGGCAAAATCGCATCTCTACAAAACATACAAAAATTAGTGGGGCATGGTGGTGGGCCCCTGTAGTCCTAGCTACTCAGGAAGCTGATGCTAGAGAATTGCTTGAACCCAGGAGGTGGTGGCTGCAGTAAGCCGAGATCACACCACTGCACTCCAGTCTGGGCAACAAAACAAGATTCTGTCTCAAAAAAAAAAAAAAAAAAAAAAAAAAATATATATATATATATAGTGTTTGGCATTCATAGGCTCTTGAATGGTGCCTATTTAAGAAGCTGTACATGTTCCAGTGGGATGGGAAGCAGAAGAGACCAATAGAGTCTGAAGAAGCAAGCTTCTGAGTCATGAAAGCTTGTGTTCGGGAGACTAACCTGTATGTAGGTTCCCAGGAAAGTCCAGTTAAAGGGCCTACTTTGCCACTGCCGGCTCCTTCTTAATGCTGAACCTCATCTCCCACAAAGGGGCAGTCTCAGCAGGTGTCAGCTGAGCCATGTGTTATCTGTCCAGGCTAATTGCCCACACATCCTTCTGAAAAGGGTACCTCCTGGTTATCAGTGCTCACTGATCCCTATATAATCAGACTCTTACAGGGATTAAAAAGTAATCCCTGTAAAAAGATTATTTGGTGCTAGCCAAACTAGCACCTTTGGGTCTTCCCAAACATACACCACTAATCCAGACTCTAGTCACTAAACTTCATTTTCTTTAAATTACAAGATCAGAGCTAAAATGGGCCTTAGAAAGCTAGTCTGGGCTGGGCGCGATGGCTCATGGGAGGTGGAGGTCACAGTGAGCCAAGACTGCGCCACTGCACTCTAGCCTGGGCAACAGAGCAAGACTCTGTCTTGCAAAAAATAAATAAATAAATAAATACAAATATGAACTATATGGATTAACCTCTTCTCTCAACAGTTATTTTTTAAATGGCATGCTTCATCTCTAGATGTGATTCCCAACCATTTTGTTTTGCCCTAATACATCTGTGAGATCATCCTACATTAAGTTAGATCTTTAGGAGTGACTGATTCTAAATGAGCAGGGCAGAAGAGAGGAGTATGTACACTTCGAATAAAAAGTCTTTATATTCTCCTTCCCAAGCTTTTCCATTACCCTCACCCTCACATACTGTAATCCAGGGGCTTCAATATCTTGAAGAGAAATACCCCTTTTCTTATTAGGTAGCTTCTGTTCCTACTATCTTTCCCATTCTACCACCACTCTGTTATCCTTTTATCAGACAGATGGCTTACCTTCCCCATGTTTGTCAGTGAACTGGAAGGCCTGAACTAGTCTCAAAGTCTCATCCACAGAGCGGCCAACAGGGAGGTCATTTACAGTGATCTGCCGAAGAATACCCTTATCATCAATGATAAAGAGGCCCCTGGGAAAAGAGATGAAAGGAAAAGCAATACAGGTTTAAAGATGTGCTTTGTTAGAATACAGAAGCTTGAAGTCTTAAGGAAATGAACTGGTCTCCACATTCATACTGGCCTGGCCTTAGTGAGAAGGCCCCTGCATAAAGGAATGAAATGATGAAGGAGTCTCTACAGATCAGGGCTCTAGATTTCTCCAAATAAAAGGCTTTCAGCCAACTGGGTACTTGTCCTGATGACATACCTGAATGAAATGCCTTCATCAGCCTTTAAGACCCCATAATCCTGAGCAATGGTGCGCTTCGGGTCTGATACCAAAGGAATGTTCATGGGTCCCAGTCCTCCTTGTTTCTTAGGTGTGTTGATCCTACGGCAAAAGGCAAACACAGTTACATTCAAACTCTTGACTTAACTGTACCTATTCCTCTTTCCCCCTTTCCCATATTCCTAATCTAACTTTCCAAAAAAACTGTTTTTTTCCTTTTCCAGCAATAAAGTGAATGCTGAGAACAGTTAAGGTAGGTTACTAGGGTACACTCAACTGCAACTGAAGCTGCTGCTTCTCTGCTGCCAGGTCATGAGCAGTAAGAGAAAGTCAGACTTTGCACTTCTTCCATGAGAAGCCAATACTTGAAAGTCTATTGCCAAAGCTTCCCAGTTGCTGTTTTAAAAGTTCACATGCGGCCAGGTGCGGTGGCTCACACCTGTAATCCCAACACTTTGGGAGGCCAAGGCGGGCAGATCATGAGGTCAGGAGATCGAGACCATCCTGGCTAACACGATGAAACCTCATCTCTACTAAAAATACAAAAAATTAGCCGGGCTGGTGGTGGGCACCTGTAGTCCCAGCTACTCTGGAGGCTGAGGCAGGAGAATGGCGTGAACCCAGGAGGCGGAGCTTGCAGTGAGCCAAGATCACACCACTGCCCTCTAGCCTGGGCGACAGAGCGAGACTCCATCTCAAAAAATAAAAAAAAAGTTCATATGCCAAATGAACCAAGAGATTTACCATGCTAGATGACAGAAGTGAGAATCCACAGAAGCACCAATCACTTGGCAGTTGAGTTTCTTAAATTCTTCTGCCCTATCACTGAAAGCAATGATCTCCGTAGGGCACACAAAGGTGAAGTCAAGAGGATAAAAGAAGAACACAACATATTTTCCTGGGGGAAAAACAGGAGTCATGGTTAGCATTTGACACAGACTTCCTTGCTTTATATTTTCCTATACAAAAAGAAGCAAGTTGATGGCTGACACAATAACCACTAAATGCCAAGATGCTCGATATAGATGTCTCCTAGTAGCTACTTTTAGAACCTGGTGCATTAGGAAAACCTGAATGAAAGAAACTTCCAATCCCATGCTTTATTCTCCTGCCTCCATATTCTTAGCTGCCAACCACAGAATAAACACTGTTCAGTCTAATTTTGATCTTTTCTGAGTGGCTAAAATTAGCATAAACACCAAGTTCTCCAAAGATAGCAAAAGCAAGAATGCACTTATAAGCATGGCCTAATACCAACGCTTAACAAACAGCGCCCAGAGAAGCTGAATTGCAGCACTCCTCTGCTGTAGAGATAAGACACCAATAAGAAGTCAGAGCCTTTGCACTTCTCCCGTGATGAACCATAGTAATGGAACAAGCATGGTTTAAGTGATCACATGTGTTCCTAACGTGCCTGACAGGACAGGAAAAATTTTAAGCCAGGCACAGTGGTGCGTGCTTGTAGTCCCAGCTACTTGGGAGGCTGAGGTGGGAGGATCCCTTGACCCCAGGAGTTTGAGGCCAGCCTGGGCAACAGAGCAAGACGGTCTCAAAACAACAAAAAATACATACATACACATACACAGAGAGAGACAGAGAAAAGACAAAAGTACTAGTGAGTAACAGAACTTCTAGCTGCAATTTTAATGAAGTCACTGGGATTAACCACTGAAATAACAGATCGTCAAACTGGTCAGGCAGCCTAGCCTTTTCACCACACCCACCAGGCTTAAATACCAGAACAATTCCAAATATTCACTCATTTCCAGGTAGCAGCAATGTTTGCAAAGTCAAATAGGCTGGGTGTGGTGGCTCAGCCTGGCATGGTGGCTCATGTCTGTAATTCCAGCATTTTGGTAGGCCGAGGCAGGTGGATCACCTGAGGTCAGGAGTTCAAGACCAGCCTGACCAACATGGTGAAACGTGTCTCTACTAAAAATACAAAAATTAGCTGGGCGTGATAGCGGGGGCCTGAAATCCCAGCTACTCGGGAGGCTGAGCCAGGAGAATCACTTGAACTGGGGAGATGGAGGTCGCAGTGACCCAAGACCATGCCACTGCACTACAGCCTATGCAACAAGAGCAAAATTCCATCTCAAAAAAAAAAAAAAGTCAAACAAGCAGCCCTTTTAGACATTACCACTTTGCAGTATCACTGGAAACTAACTCATCTAAACAACCCCTGCAGGGATTTGCCTAACAAGCACCATGGGGCCTCAGCAGGTCAAACCCTGGAGGGCAGAGAGCAGCTGCTCCTAGACCTCCTGCTTATACTCCTGGGCCAAGGTCACCTCCCTACGGTGCAACTTACCTTGTTTGCTAGGAGAAGCCCCATCAACAAACTGTGATTATGTCAGGAAACCTAGTCAAATGTTCTAGCAAAAACTAACTTCAGAAACTGATGCTACACCACTGAGAAAAGGACACTTGACACCTGAGTTTCAGGTTTGCATTCTAAGGAATCTATATCCTCAACTGTCCCAGGAGATCCAGCTGCTCTGGGACTACAAGGTAAAGGAAGGAGGAGCCTCAACAGAACTTGCCAAGTGTCTGCATGAAACTATGACAACAGAAAGGAGAGTTGTTCCATCTGTAATATCAACTCTCCTCTGGGGTCAAAACAGGCAAGGGAAAGTGCCTAGCCCTCAGCTTAATATTAACAACTGTAATATATATGTGACCCAAATGAACAAGCAGTGTCACAGCTCCAAAGAGTTGAGTGAGTTCTGAGACTTTAAATGTAGAATGTCTCTTATAACAAGAGATAGCCGGGCGCGGTGGCTCAAGCCTGTAATCCCAGCACTTTGGGAGGCCGAGGCGGGCGGATCACGAGGTCAGGAGATCGAGACCATCCTGACTAACACGGTGAAACCCCGTCTCTACTAAAAAATACAAAAAAACTAGCCAGGCGAGGTGGCAGGTGCCTGTAGTCCCCGCTACTCGGGAGGCTGAGGCAGGAGAATGGCGTAAACCTGGGAGGCAGAGCTTGCAGTGAGCTGAGATCCGGCCACTGCACTCCAGCCTGGGCGACAGAGCGAGACTCCGTCTCAAAAACAAAACAAAACAAAACAAGAGATAATGCGAATTTCTCCAATAATAAAATAGAGGAGGGCCAGATGCAGTAGCTCACACCTGTTATCCCAGCACTTTGAAAGGCTGGGGCAGGTAGAGGGCTTGAGCCCAGGAGTTGGAGATGGTGCCCATCTCTACAAAAAGCACAAAAATTAGCCGGGCATGGTGGCTTGCCCCTACAGTCCCAGCTACTTGGGAGGCTGAGGTGGGAGGATCGCCTGAGTCCAGAGAGGTAGAGGCTGCAGTGAGCCATGACTGCACCACTGCACTCCAGCCTGGGTGACAGAATGAGACCCTGTCTCAAAAATAAAAATAAATAAAGAAAATAGAGGAGGAATACTAAAAAGATAATTGAGCTAGTATGTCCAGACATAATGAAGCATGTGGTTTCTCCAGAAGTGGTTTGGTCCTAGGATATATACCCTGTAATCACTTGATAATCACTACTTCAACATGAAGGTAACAACCTAAATACTTCTTTCTAGGAGACAAAACGTTTTACAGTCAAACATAACACTGACACAAATCTAACAAGCCATCCCTAGAATATAAAATAACTCCATCTCAATGAGCCCAGTGTAAATTCTCTTACCTTTGTAGTCAGACAGGCTGATATCTTTAAACTGACCATCTGGCATAACGGCTGTGGCTTTGAAGTTGGGGGCAGGGTGCCCAATTTTAGCATTTCCTGAAGACATCTTCCTATTAGCTAGAAATAACAGAAATTAATTAGAAACAAGCCTTAATTTTCTAGATAACCAGCAGCCTTCACCTACTTAAGAGACTTAGCTGTAGAACAATCAAGGCATTGTCCAGTGTCCCTGAATACATTAAATGTTATTTTAGTAAGAAGCTCAGGCCAGCAGTCAAGGGTCACAATCAGAGCTTTTGAAACAAAACAAGTCTCTGAATCTCAGCCTTTGTTTTCATTTAAAAACGACAAGGCAATTTCTTTATATACTAAGAAAACCTCTCACTCTTTCTGAACCATAATTAGTGCAGTGGCATCTTATTCATTAGACAGAAGCAGAGAGGGAGGCAGGTGAAGACTCTCAAACCAGAATCCAAATGCACAATGCCACAAACACTTTTGTTTGGCTCATAGTCATGTTGACCTTTCCCATTACTGTGCCTCCACCTGCCTTAATAACGTCAGAAGCATATTTGACTTTTCTCCAGGTAGCTTTGTCAAAGACAGCACACGGTCGACCTATAACTAACACAACTTGTTTTATTTTATTTTTTTTGGACGGAGTTTCGCTCTTGGGGCCCAGGCTGGAGTGCAATGGCGCTATCTCGGCTCACCGCAACCTCCACCTCTAGGGTTCAAGTGATTCTCCTGCCTCAGCCTCCGGAGTATCTGGGATTACAGGCGCTAGCCACTACACCCGGCTAATTTTTTTGTAGTTTTATTAGAGAAAGGGTTTCTCCATGTTGGTCAGGCTGGTCTCGAACTCCTCACCTCAGGTGATCGCCCAACTCAGCCTCCCAAAATGCTGGGATTACAGGTGTGAGCCACCGCACCCTTCCAGCCAGTCCAACTTTTAAGAGGCAAGACCACTGGGCGCGGTGGCTCACACCTGTAATCCCAGCACTTCCGAAGGCCGAGGCAGGCGGATCACAAGGTCAGGAGTTCAAGACCAGTCTGGCCAACATGGTGAAACCCTGTCTCTACTAAAAATACAAAAATTAGCCGAGAGTGGTGGTGCATGCCTGTAATCGCAACTACTCAGGAGGCTGCTGAAGCAGGTGAATCGCTTGAACCCGGGAGGCAGAGGTTGCAGTAAGGCGAGATCACACCACTGCACTGCAGCCTGGGCGACAGAGTGAGACTTTTCACTCTGGGCCATACAGTGAAGAAAAAAAAAAGCCGGTGGGTGGGGGGGGGGGCGCGGGAAGACCAAGATATTGGCGTCTGCTTAATTTCAAATCTTTAGGTATTGTGTAAGCCCTAGAAGTCCCTTCACAAATGGGTTCCTGACTTCTGGGCTAATATCCCAGGGCGAAAAGAAGTAGAACAAGAATCAATTTACTTCTGAAAAGGAAGGTTGCGCAGGATTCACCCAGATCAACACCAAGATAAGCATCGAGATCTTGGCCTGTAATGCCAGCACTTTGGTAGCTGAGACAGGCAGATCACCTCAAGTCAGGAGTTCGAGAATAGCCCGGCCAACATAGTTAAACCCCGTCTCTAACAAAAATACAAAAAGTTAGCCGGGTGTGGTGGCACGCGCCCGTAGTCCCAGCTACTCCGGAGGCTGAGGCAGGAGAATCACTTGAAACCGGGAGATGGAGGCTGCAGTGAGCCGAGATCCCGCCACTGCACTCCAGCCTAGGAGACAGAGCAAGACTCCGTCTCAAAAAAAAAAAAAAAAAAAAGTTCGCGACAGGCCTGGCCAACATGGTGAAACCCCGTCTCTACTACAACTACAAAAAAAAAAAAAAATTAGCCGGGCGTGGTGACCGGCGTCTGCAGTTCCAGCTACTCAGGAGCTGATGCAGGAGAATGGCTGAACCCGCGAGGCGGAGCTTGCAGTGAGCCGAGATCGCACCACTGCACTCCAGCCTGGGCGACAAAGCGAGACTCCATCTCAAAAAAAAAGAAAAGAAAAACAGCAAAAATTTGCCGGGGCTTGGTGGCACACGCCTGTAATTCCAGCTACTCGCGAGACTGAGGGAGGAGAATTGCTTGAGTTCGGCAGACAGAGGTTGTCCCAGTAAGCCGAGACCGCACCACTGCTACTCCAGCCTGGCCGACAGAGCGAGACTCTCTCAAAAAAAAAACAGAGTTTTAACCCACTGAGCCGCAGTCTAAAAGTTTTTCCAAGTCCTAAAGTTCTTTAAAAACTGTTTTTTAAAAAGTCCTTAACACCTTTAACGACAAAAAACAAAAACCAAAAACTAATGCATGCTGCAACTTGGTGTCCCCAAATGGCCTTCTCGTCCCATCCTACTTTCCCAGGTGGCTCCCAAGTACCAAACCCAACCAATTCGGGGTAAAGGCTGCTTCAGGCCGGCGCCGGGCCCCTTCAGGGGATCTGCCCAGTGCCGAGGGCCACACCCCTGAACCCCACTTCAGGTACCCCTGTCCCTCCCCAGCACTGTGTAAAGTACCAGCAGAAAGAGTGCTTCAGCGGGGACATTTGGGCTCATCACTAACTCCATTCCACGTACAGGAAAATAAAGACGGGGAAAGGGTACCCGAAGCTCCGCAGCTAGTCAAGGCTCAGGACCCGGAACAGCATTTACCCTATCACAAGATGGACAAAAATACAGGCTGTCTTCTACAGCCACGAGTCCGGATACAGGTCCATTCCAGAAGCTTCCCGAACCCACCCCGCCCGACAGGAGGCTAGTCTTGGAGACCCCACCACCAGCCCGCCCAGACGCCGCGCCACGTGCTCAAGTTGCCGGGGAACGACTCGACTCGAGTCCACGCTAGCCTTGGGGTCCCACGTCCCCGCACCTACGTGGGGGGCCCATGAGAGGGGTGCGCGTAGCGCTCAGGCAGTCTCGGGCTCCGGGTCTCCCCCGGCCGCCTCACGCATCACAGTACCCCCACCCAAGGGCGGGCGAGCCCCGGACAGGAGAAGGAAGAGGCAACAGACAAGAAAGGCGCGCCGCGCCTCACTCCGCAGAGGCCGCGCTGCCCACACTCACCAGTCCTAACACAACTCACAGATCAACACCACGGAAGAACAAAACAGGCAAGAACAAAACGCGCAAAATCCGCCCGGGGCGCTGCCTTTATAGCCAGTAGGGCTCTCGCGAGAGTCGGAGCGGACCAGGGGTTCTGGAAGAGAAGAAAGAGGAGGGGGATGTGGCCCGAGCCCCGCCCGGCGCGCCCCACCGGAATGACTCGGCGCTTTTCCTCGTGGGGGCGGGCGCGGAAATACTAATACCTCTCCCTGCTGCGGATGGCTGAGGCTGGAGTGAGGCGCTCTTGTGGCCGCTCCCAAACCCAAACGCTTAGGTTAATCCAAGGTCTCTGCGAAAAACCAGGATTCCCTTTACTTCCAGGACCACTACGCACTGTGCCCTTAATGCCCAAACCGGAGTAAGCGTCCTAGCTGCTGCCCACGGATGACCACGTCTAACCACACCAAGCCATGAGAACTGTCTGTCCGAATATTTCTTAAGTTAAGCAGCCTTAACCCCAGCGCAGATCCTCAGTAACCCTCATGGGTTAGATAGCTTCCTTCATTGTTCTCTTTGATTACAGGGTTGCTGCTTTCTGTTGTAAAGCAAAATAAAATATCAGGACTCCTAAACTTATGCCAAAGGGAAAGTTCAGTTTAGGACGCTGATTCAGCTACACGACCATCCTTTCCCCGGATGAATAACTTGACTTTACAATCTTGAGTCAAAATATTACACATTAGCCAGACCTACACAGTAAGGCAAAAGGCCTCAGACACTTCCTGATGACTACCCCCCACAAACACACATACACAAAATCACAATTATTTGCTACCCTGGAAACCTTTAAAGTATGTAGCCTCCCATAAAACAAGGACGTGTCAATTGTAACTAGATCTGCAATCTAAAGTCTAGTTCCTAAAACGAAAGTTTGTTGTATTCCACATTTTTTTTGAGACGAGTCTCACTCACCCTGTCGCCCAGGCTGTAGTGCAGTGGCACGGTGTAGGCTTACTGCAACCTCCACCTCCCGGGCTCAAGCGATTCTCCCGCCTAGCCTCCGGAGTATCTGGGACTACAGGCACGCACCACCATGCCCAGCTAATTTTTTATATTTTTAGTAGAGACGGGGTTTCATCCTGTTGGCTAGGCTGGCCTCCAACGCCTGACCTCAGGTGATTCACCCACCTTGTCCTCCCAAAGTGCTACGAATATAGGCGCGAGCCACCTCACCTGGCCTCTATTCCACAAATTCCATAAATGTTGACTACTATATTACCTTTCTACTAGACTACTTTCTACCTTTCTAGTAGTACCTTACTACTAGATTACCCTGAGTCCATCACACAATTGTTTTCTTCCGCTATTCCCATTTTCCTCAAACATTCACCTTATCTTGTGTAAAAATGTAGATTTAGGCCGCCGAGGAGGGGGCGGATCATAAGGTCAGGAGTTTGATACCATCCTGGTCAACATGCTAAAACCCCGTCTCTACTAAAATACAGAAAATTAGCCGGGCGCGGTGGCGCGCCTGTAGTCCCAGCTACTCGGGAGGCTGAGGCAGGGGAATCGCTTGAACCTGGAGGCAGAGGTTGCAGTGAGCCGAGATCACCACTGCACTCCAGCCTGGCAACAGAGCAAGACTCCGTCTCAAAAAACAAAATGTAGATTTACTGAGCATTAGCTAAAGTCTTCGCCTCACTTTCCCACCCCCACTTTTCAAAGAAAATGTATAAATGCTAAAAACCTCCTGAGAACCTCTTGGGAAGAAGCAGCCACAGAAGTGTCTGTGACATGGTTTAGTCTGTTTAGTCACTCATTTCGATTAACACTATCTCTTATCCATCCTTTCCACTGCAGCCGAAGGAAATTTTTCTGAAATCTGATCATGTCACTCTTATTTGTGGTTTAAAAGCTGGGGCTAAAGAAAGAAATAATAAAATAAAATTTAAAAAGAAAATAAAAATAAAAATAAATAAATAAAAGCTGAGGCTCTGTAGTCAATTTACTGAGTTAAAACTTCTCAGCCGGGCACGGTGGCTCAAGCCTGTAATCCCAGCACTTTGGGAGGCTGAGACGGGCGGATCACAAGGTCAGGAGATCGAGACCATCCTGGCTAACACGGTGAAACCCCGTCTCTACTAAAAAATACAAAAAACTAGCCGGGCGAGGTGGCGGGCGCCTGTGGTCCCAGCTACACCGGAGGCTGAGGCAGGAGAATGGCATAAACCCGGGAGGCGGAGCTTGCAGTGAGCTGAGATCCGGCCACTGCACTCCAGCCTGGGCGACAGAGCCAGACTCAGTCTCAAAAAAAAAAAAAAAAAAAACTTCTCACTGTCAGGGCCGGGCGCAGTGGCTCATGCCTGTAATCCCAGCACTTTGGGAGGCTGAAGCAGGTGGATTACCTGAGGTCAGGAGTTCGAGACCAGCCTGACCAATGTGGAGCAACCCCGTTTCTACTAAAAATACAAAATTAGCCGAGTGTGGTGGCACATGCCTGTAATCCCAGCTACTCGGGAAGCTTAGGCAGGAGAATTGCTTGAACCGGGGAGGCAGAGGTTGCAGTGAGCTGAGATAGCGCCATTGCACTCCAGCCTGGACAACAAGAGTGAAACTCCGGCCAGGCGCGGTGGCTCAAGCCTGTAATCCCAGCACTTTGGGAGGCCGAGACGGGCGGATCACGAGGTCAGGAGATCGAGACCATCCTGGATAACACGGTGAAACCCCGTCTCTAATAAAAAATACAAAAAAAAAACTAGCCGGGCGAGGTGGCGGGTGCCTGTAGTCCCAGCTACTCGGGAGGCTGAGGCAGGAGAATGGCGTGAACCTGGGAGGCGGAGCTTGCAGTGAGCCGAGATCTGGCCATTGCACTCCAGCCTGGGTGACACAGCAAGACTCCGTCTCAAAAAAAAAAAAAAAAAAAGAGTGAAACTCCGTCTCAAAAAAAAAAAAAAAAAACTCGCTGTAATTTTAGGTGTGAACTTGGGCAAGTCTTCAACCCATTAAACCTTACTTTTCTCAACTGTAAAATGGGAATACTATTAATACTTTATTGTGATTATCTATGTAGTTCAGTACAGTACTTGGTTCTTTTTTTTTTTTTTTTTTTTTTTTTTTGAGACAGAGTCTTACTCTGTCACCCAGGCTGGAGTGAAGTGGCGTGATCTTGGTTCACCGCAGTCTCCGCCTCCCAGGTTCAAGCAGTTTTCCTGCCTCAGCCTCCCAAGTAGCTGGGATTACAGGTGCCTGCCACCACGCCTGGCTAATGTTTATATTTTTAGTAGAGACGAGGTTTCACCATGTTGGCCAAGCTGGTCTCAAACTCCTGACCTCAGGTGATCCACCCGCCTCAGCCTCCCAAAGTGCTGGGATTACAGGCGTGAGCCACTGCGCCCAGCCAGTGTTTAGTTCTTATTATAAATTAGAAATATTAGCTGCTATTACTATAATTCTTCTATCCTTCACCCTTATAACACCCAGAACACAGTGTAGCTGTTTCAAGACTTCAGACTCTTTTTTTTTTTTAAGACAGAGTTTCGCTTTTCTTGCCCAGGCTGGAGTGCAATGGCACGACTTCGGCTCACTGCAACCTTCACCTCCAGCGTTCAAGCAATTCTCCTGCCTCTGCCTCCCAACTAGCTGGGATTACAGGCACCCACAACCACGCCTGGCTAATTTTTTGTATTTTTAGTAGAGATGGGGTTTCACTATGTCGGCCAGGCTGGTTTCAAACTCCTGACCTCAGTTTATCTACCTGCCTCAGCCTCCCAAAGTGCTGGGATTACAGGCATGAGCCACTGCGCCTGGCCACCTTCAGACTTTTGTTCAAACCTGGAAAACTCTTTCCCTAGAGAAAACATGTCTTTTAAGAGTCAGCTGAAGCATTACTCCTTCTCCAGCTGTTTCTTAACCTTCACTCATTCCCAGGACTTACAATTCCCCTCCTTTGTGTCCAAACAATAGCTTGTATAGCCAAAAATATATTTTCAGCAATTTTAGTTTTATATTTCTGCCTCTGCCTGCTAGAGTGACTTTCTGGAGAGTAGGATGTGGGTGACATCTGTCTCTGTGTCCCCCAAGTCACAACAAAGCATCTGATATAAAATAGGAGCTCAGTCAGTGAGCATTCAGTCAATAGTACTATGTTTCTCTTTCTGTCCCCAGTTCCCCCACCAACTGCCTTGGCTCTTACAATAGGATAATGAATGAAGAAGTGCTGTGTCATGCTCATTGAGCATCTCAATTTTTGTTATTTATCATACTACTTTGCATAGAAGTGATTTATTTGCTTTTTCCTTCTTTGCCTGAGGCTGAATAGTTATTTGGCATTATTCATTTTTTTAAATTTTATGTAACTTTTATTCTTTTTTATCAGGCAGCCACCCGAGCCAGTGTAGGCTCAGAGAGAATCCCCTTTCTTTCTTGCAGGAGCAAGGGCAGCATAAAAGTTCAGAGCTTAATAATGGATGGTTATTGGCTATGGGCAGGCTAAACCAATACACAGTACATACAGTCATACTTCAGCCTAAAGAAAATTGCCACCTATTGTATTCACCATATGCCAGGCATTGGGCTGGGCACTTGAGTTTATTTATCTAATTTAAGAATGAAAGCCGGGCGTGGTGGCTCATGCCTGTAATCCCAGCACTTTGGGAGGCCTAGGCAGGCAGATCACGAGGTCAGGAGTTTGAGACCCGCCTGATCAACATGGTGAAAACCCATTTCTACTAAAAATACAAAAATTGGCTGGGCGTGGTGGCGGGCACCTGAAATCTCAGCTACTCAGGAGGCTGAGGCAGGAGAATCACTTAAACCCGGGAGACAGAAGTTGCAGCGAGCTGAGATCCCGCCATGGCACTCCAACCTGGATGACAGAGCAAGACTCCGTCTCAAAAAAAAAAAAAAAAAGGAAAAAAAAAGAACCAGAAAAGCACGTGCCTGTAGTCCCAGCTACTTGGTAGGCTGAAGTGAGAGGATCACTTGAGCCCTGAAGTTTGAGCCCAGCTTAGGCAATGCTACAAGAACCAGTCTCTAAACAAACAAATAAACAAAGAAAAAAAAAACAGAAAAAAAAAAAAAGAGTTATCCTGGTCTAGAGAAATGTTAACAATCTATCCCCTTAAGAATATAAAAGTGAAATAACTGGACAGAGTACTGAAAAAAGAAGAAATCTGTTGAACAAATCTAAGTGATTTGTAGTCTCTCCAAAGAACAGTAAAGATTTCAGAACCATGGGCAGGAGGCTTTTTTGCAGGGTCTGGTGTATACCTCTAGTTGTTTTTAGATATATTCCATTGTGTTCTCTTCATTTGCTCACCATTAGTATGGGGATGATTCCTCTTGTTTTATTTATATTTGTAGTAACAAGTCTAGCACAGTAACTGGCATAGAAGTACTTAATAAATGTTACAATGTATTGAAGACTTTTGAGATGTAGAATTAAATTATTTGAACTATGTTTTAGGAAGTTGACTCTGGAAGCTGTGTGATGAATAAATTTAATGACTAGGAGATTAGGCAAAGAGAGCAATTGGGAGGCCACAGCAATGGTCCAGACAAGAGAAGTCTCAGAACTATAATGTGACATTAGCAGCAGGATGGAAAGAAGGAAATACAAGGTATATTTCTTCAGGCTTTAGATTAATTGGATTTAGGATGAAAGGAAAGAGTACATTAAATCTAGTTCCTTGGTGACATGAGTGATGTCATTAACCTGTGACATAAGAAACACTGGAAGAAAAGCAGGTTTGAGGTTTAAAATAACGATAAACGGGCCGAGAGCGGTGGCTCACGCCTATAATCCCAACACTTTGGGAGGCCAAGGCAGGACGACATCTGAGGTCAGGAGTTCGATTATTAGTCTGGCTAGCATGGTGAAACCCCGTGTCCACTAAAAATACAAAAATCAGCTGGGCATGGTGGCAGGCATCTGTAGTCCCAACTACTTGGGAGGCTGAGGCAGGAGAAGTGCTTGAACCTGGGAGGCGGAGGTTGCAGTCAGCTGAGATCACATCACTGCACTCCAGCCTGGTCGACAAGAGCAAGACTCCATCTCAAAAAAAAAAAAAGGCCAAGTGTGGTGATCACGCCTGTAATCTTAGCACTTTGGGAAGCCAAGACGGGTGGATTGTTTGAGCTCAGGAGTTCGAGACCAGCCTGGGCAACACAGTGAAACCCCATCACTGCTAAAATTAAAAAAAAAAAAAAAAAATTAACCAGGTGTGGCAGCATGAGCCTGTACTCCCAGCTACTTGGGAGGCTGAGGTAGGAGAACTGCTTGAACTTGAACCCAGGAGACGGAGGTTGCAGTGAGCCGAGATAACGCCACTACACTCCTGCCTGGGCAACAGAACAAGACTCCATTTCAAAAAAAAAAAAGCAGTAGTTACATCACTGCACTAATTTGCTATGGGAGACAGATACCTGACTCATCAACAGCCATTATCTCTTCTTCACAGCCAACTAAATGTAAAAGGTAAGGCAATTCAATGTAAGTATAAAGCCCATGTACCAGGACAGCAATCATTTTAACAGTAAGACTTGCTAACCTAATAGCAGCCTTCTATAAACTTATAAACCATTAAAATTAAACCCATAAACCATGAAACTAATGCTCTCAGATAGTTGTAACAACATATGCAAGATAAAAAAATGGATGTCAGGCATAGTGGTGCATGCCTGTAAAGCCAGCACTTTGGGAGGCCAAGGTGGGCAGATCACTTGAGCCCAGGAATTTGAGATC
The DNA here is from genome assembly GCF_037993035.2 of Macaca fascicularis. Lineage (NCBI taxonomy): Eukaryota > Metazoa > Chordata > Mammalia > Primates > Cercopithecidae > Macaca > Macaca fascicularis. The sequence goes on along the minus strand of NC_088375.1, from coordinate 189,193,318 downwards.
GACCTGGACAACATGGCGAAGCTCCATCTCCACAAAAAATAAAAAATTAGCCCAGTGGGGTGGTGTGCGCCTGTGCTCCTAACTATTCCAAAGGCTGAGGTGGGAGAATCGCTTGAGTCCCGGAGCTCGAGGCTGCAGTGAGCCAAGATGGCGCCACTGCATTCCAACCTGGGTGACAGAGTGAGCAGAGTGAGACCCTGTCTCAAAAAATAATAATAAAATAAAACAACGGGAACCCAAATCACAAGACAAAAAGACATTTTTCTTTTTTTTTTTTTCCTCTTTCTTTTTTTTCTTTTTCGAGACAGAGTCTTGCTCTGCTGCCCAGGCTGGAGTGCAGTGGCGTGGTTTCGGCTCACTGCAACCTCTGCCTTCTGCGTTCAAGCGATTCTTGTGCCTCAGCCTCCCAAGTAGCTGGGATCACACGCATGTGCCACCATGCCTTGCTGATTTTTGTATTTTTAGTAGAGACAGGGTTATGCCATGTTGTCCACGGGGGTTTCGAACTCCCGTTCTCAATGGATTCACTCACGTCAACCTCCCAAAGTGCTGGGATTACAGGCTGAGTCACCACTACCGGGCTCATTTTTCATACAGATGATTTAGAATATGTTTATTCTAAATTTTTTTAGATTATCACTAAAAGAAAAACACTGCATTTGACAGTTTTCAGAAAACACTTGAATTCTTCAATTTACAAGCATTCATTTTTTTAAATTATATTGGAATGTACAGAGGCCTACAAATACCAATTTCAGAAACACTGTTATCAAGGATATCTATTTGTTGAAACTGAATACAACTGAAAGTAACAGATTAACTGCAAATAACAAGCTTAACCAAATAGGGGATTCGTTTTTCCCATTTAACAAGTAGACAGGGCCAGGCACGGTGGCTCATGCCTGTAATCGCAGCACTTTGGGAGGTCGAGGCAGGCTGATCACCTGAGGTCAGGAGTTGAAGACCAGCCTGACCAACGTGGAGAAACCCCGTCTCCACGAAAAATAAAAAATTAGCCAGATGTGGTGGCACATGCTTGTAATCTCAAGTACTTGGGAGGCTGAGGCAGGAGAATTGCTTGAACCCTGGAGGCGGAAGTTGCAGTGAGCCAAGATTGCGCCATTTGCATTCCAGCCTGGGCAACAAGATGAGCTCCGTCTAAAAAAAGAAAAGAAAAGGAAACAAGTAGACAGGGCCAGGTGGAGTGGCTCATGATTGTAATCCCAGCATTTTGAGAAGCCGAGATGAGCGGATCATTTGAGCTCAGGAGTTGGAGACCAGCCTGGGTGACAAAGGGGGACCAATCTCTACAAAAAATTAAACAAACAAACAAACAAAAAATAGCCAAACATGATGACACATGCTTGTAGTCCCAGCTACCCAGGAGGCTGAGGTGAGAGGACTGCTTGAATCCAGGGGGTTTAGGCCACAGTGAGCCATGAATGCACCACTGCACTCCAGCCTGAGTGGCAGAGCAAGACCCTGCCTCAAAAAAACAAAAGCAAAACAAAATGATAAAAAGCAAGTAAGGCAGGGCACAGTGGCTCATGCCTGTAATCCTAGCACTTTGGGAGGCTGAGGCAGGCAGATCACTTGAGGTCAGGAGTTCAAAATCAGCCTGGTCAGCATGGTGAAACTTTGTCTCTACTAAAAATACAAAAAAAATAGCCAGGTGTGGTGGTGAACAACTGTAATCCCAGTTACTCTGGAGGCCGAAAAAGGAGAATCGCTTGAACCCGGGAGGCAGAGGTTGCAGTGAGCCAAGATCATGCCACTGCACTCCAGACTGGGCTACAGAGCAAGGCTCTGTCTCAAAAAAAAAAAAAAAGCAAGTAGGCAGCTGTTGCAGCATGTTAAGCTCCATGGAGACAGCACCAGGGCAAGTGAGAGCCTGACATGCACAGGGTGACCCTGTGCCTCACTGAGGTAAGGTAACTAAACATAAGCAAAGGAGATCTTTAGAAACCTAGAGGCAAAATGTCATCATATGCATTCTTTGAGTAAAATTTGTCGGGAGGAACATAAGCAACCAGAGGCTTCAGTCAGCTTCTCAGAGTTTTATTTTTTTCTTTGAGATGGAGTCTCACTCCCATTGGGCAGGCTGGAGTGCAGTGGCGCGATCTCGGCTCACTGCAACCTCTACCTCCCAGGTTCAAGCGAGTCTCCTGCCTCAGCCTCCAGAGTAACTGGGATTACAGGCGTGCACCACCATACCCAGTTAATTTTTGTATTTTTAGTAGAGACAGGGTTTTTGCCATGTTGGCCAGGCTGCTCTCGAACTCCTGACCTCAGGTCATCTACCCGCCTCAGCCTCCCAAACTGCTAGGATTAGAGGCATGAGCCACCACGCCCAGCCAGCGTTTTCTAAGAGTGCTCAGAGAGGTAGAAAACTATCTGCTAAAGAGAAAGGAAAATTTGAAGACATGGCAAAGGTGGACAAGGACCATTATAAAAAAGAAATGATGGCTCAAGCCTGTAATCCCAGCACTTTGGGAGGCCGAGACGGGCGGATCACGAGGTCAGGAGATCGAGACCATCCTGGCTAACACGGTGAAACCCCGTCTCTACTAAAAAATACAAAAAACTAGCCTGGCGAAGTGGCGGGCGCCTGTAGTCCCAGCTACTCGGGAGGCTGAGGCAGGAGAATGGCGGGAACCCGGGAGGCGGAGCTTGCAGTGAGCTTAGATCCGGCCACAGCACTCCAGCCTGGGTGACACAGCGAGACTCCATCTCAAAAAAAAAAAAAAAAAAGAAAGAAATGAAAACCTATGTCCCCTGTGAAGGGGAGACAAAAAGAAATTCAAAGATCCCAGCGCATCCAAAAGGCCTCCTGTAGCCTTTTTGTCTTTCTGTTCTGAGTATTCCCCAAAAATGAAAGAACACCCAGGCCTACTCATTGGTGATGTTGCAAAGAAATTGGGAGAGATGTGGAATAACACTGCTACAGTCGGGCGCAGTGGCTCAGGCCTGTAATCCCAGTACTGTGGGAAGCCGAGGCGAGCAGATCACGAGGTCAGGAGTTCGAGACCATCCTGGCAAAAATGGTGAAACCCTATCTCTACTAAAAATACAAAAATCAGCTGGGCATGGAGGTGCACGCCTGTAATCCCAGCTACTTGGGAGGTTGAGGCAGGAGAATCTCTTGAACTCAGGAGGTGGAGTTTGCAGTGAGCCGAGATCATGCCATTGCACTCCAGCCTGGGCAATAGAGTGAGACTCTGTCTCAAAAAACAATGACAGAAAAAAACAAAAAACAAAACAAAACAAAAAGACTGCTGCAGATGGCAAGCTAAAGGAAAAATATGAAATGGATATTGTTGCATATTGAGCTAAAGGAAAGCCTGACATAGAAAAAAAGGGAGTCATCAAGGCTTTAAAAAGCAAGAGAAAGAAGGAAGGGGAGAAAGATGAGGAAGATGAGGAGGAGGAGGAGGAAGATGAAGATGATTAATAAGTTGGTTCTATCACATTTTTTTTCTCTATCTAAAAAGCATTTAACCCTTCTGTATACAAATTACTCCCTTTAAAGAAAAAATTGATGCCGGGCACAGTGGCTCATGCCTGTAATCCCAACACTTTGGGAGGCCAAAGTGGGCGGATCACCTGAGGTCAGGAGTTCAAGACCAGCCTGGCCAACGTGGCAAAACCCCATCTCTACAAAAATACAAAAATTAGCTGGGTGTGGTGGTGTGTGCCTGCAATCCCAGCTACTCAGGAGGCTGAGACATGAGAATCTCTTGAATCCAGGAGGCAGAGATTGCAGTGAGCTGAGATTGCGCCATTGCACTCCGGCCTAGGTGACAGAGCGAGACTTCATCTCAAAAAAAAAAAAGTAGGATTTGTTTTTAAACTATATACTGTCTTTTTAATATAGTTAACACACTACCAAATGTGTCTTTACACATTATCTTTTAGTTTTTTTAGAGACAGGGTCTTGCTCTGTTGCCCAGGCTGGAGTACAGTGGCACAATCATAGCTCACTGCAGCCTGGAATTCTCGGGCTCAAGCAATCCTCTTACCTCAGCCTCCTGAGTAGCTGGGACTACAGATGGGTGCCACCATGCCTGGCTAATTAAAAAAAAAAAAATTTTTTTTTTTTTGAGATGGAGTTTCGCTCTTGTTGCCCAGGCTGGAGTGTAGTGTCACAATCTCTGCTCACTGCAACCTTCACCTCCTGAGTTGAAGAGATTCTCCTGTCTCAGCCTCCTGAGAAATTGGGATTACAGGAGCTCGCCACCACACCAGGCTAATTTTTTGTATTTTTAGTAGAGACGGGGTTTCACCATGTTGGCCAGGCTGGTCTCAAACTCCTGACCTCAGGTGATCCACCCGCCTCGGTCTCTCAAAGTGCTGGCCACCATGCCCGACCTAAAAAAATTTTTTTTGTTGTTTAGACAGAGCCTCACTATGTTGCCTAGACTTGTCTTCAATTCCTGGGCTCAAGCAATCCTCCTCCCTTGGTCTCCCAAAGTGCTGTGACTATACAGTTTTTTTTATTAGAAAAAAAAAAAAGTTAAAAACTGGTATGGTCATTCCACACTGCTATCCTGCTATCAGGAACTCAGGCTTCTTTTTTTTTTTTTTTTTTTAAGTCAGAGTCTCAGCCGGGCGCGGTGGCTCAAGCCTGTAATCCCAGCACTTTGGGAGGCCGAGACGGGCGGATCACAAGGTCAGGAGATAGAGACCATCCTGGCTAACACGGTGAAACCCCATCTCTACTGAAAAATACAAAAAACTAGCCAGGTGAGGTGGTGGGCGCCTGTAGTCCCAGCTACTCGGGAGGCTGAGGCAGGAGAATGGCGTGAATCTGGGAGGCGGAGCTTGCAGTGAGCTGAGATCCAGCCACTGCACTCCAGCCGGGGCAGCAGAGCGAGACTCCATCTCAAAAAAAAAAAAAAAAAGACAGAGTCTTCCTCTGTCGCCCAGACTGGAGTGCAGTGGTGCAAGCTCAGCTCTCTGCAACCTCCAACTCCCTGGTTCAGGCGATTCTCCTGCCTCAGCCTCCTGAGTAGCTGGGACTACAGGTATGCACCGCCATGCACAGCTAATTTTTGTATATTTAGTAGAGATGTGGTTTCACTATGCTGGTCAGGATGGTCTCGATCTCCTGACCTCATGATCTGCCTGCCTCGGCCTCCCAAAATTCTGGGATTACAGCCATGAGCCTGGCCTACTTTTATTTTTATAACCCTATAGTCACAAAATATCTGCTCTATTTCCAGCCTGGACAACATAGTAAGACCCAGTCTCCAAAAAAAAAAAAAAAAGTAAATCCATTAAAAAAAATAAAAAATAAATGTATACAAGTCGTTCTTTACCTAGTCTTTTTTTCAAGAGATGAGACCTCATCTATATTGCCCAGGCTGGTCTTGAACTCCTGGGCTCAAGAGATCCTCCCACCTTGGCCTCTCAAAGTGCTGGGATTACAGGTGTGAACTACTGCACCCAGCCTACCTAATATTTATTTGAAGTTTTCTTTTCTTTTCTTTTTTTGAGACAGCATCTTGCTCTGTTGACCAGGTGGGAGTACAGTAGCACAATCTCAGCTCACTGTAACTTCTGCCTGCCAGGTTCAAGCAATTCTCCTGCCTCGGCCTCCCAAGTAGCTGGGATCACAGGCATGCACCACCACACCTGGGTACTTTTTGTATTTTTAGTTGAGATGGTGTTTCACCATGTTGACTAGACTGGTCTCTAATTCCTGACCTCAGATGGGGACCTTTCAGCCTCCCAAAGTGCTGGGATTACAGGCATGAGCCACCACACTGTGCATGGCAGTGCATGCCGGTACTCCAGCTACTTGGGAGGCTGAGGCAGGAGAATCACTTGAACCAGGGAGTTGGAGGTTGCAGTGAGCTGAGCTTGCGCCACTGCACTCCAGTCTGGGTGACAGAGGGAGACTCTGTCTTAAAAACAAAACAAAAACAAAAAAAGAAGCCTGAGTTTCTTTTTTTTTTTTGAGATAGAGTCTCACTCTGTTGCCCAGGCTACAGTGCAGTGGCTCAATCTTGGTTCACTACAACGTCTGCCTCCCGGGTTCAAGCAATTCTCCAACCTCAGCCTCCCGAGTAGCTGAGATTATAGGTGCCTGCCACCACTCCTGGCTAATGCATTTTTAGTAGAGACAGGGTTTCACCATACTGGTCAGGCTGGTCTCGAACTCCTGAGCTCAAGTGATTCACCCGCCTCGACCTCCCAAAGTGCTGGGATTATAAGCATGAGCCACTGCACCCGGCCTTTTTTTTTTTTTTTTTTTTTTTTTTTTTTAGAGAGATGAAGCAGGCTGTGAGTGCTGGCTCATGCCTATAGTTGCAGCATTTTTGGGGTGCTAAGGCAGTGGAATCACTTGAGCCCAGGAGTTCAAGACCAACCTGGGCAACATAGTAAGACCCCATCTCTACAAAAAATTAAAAATTAGCTATGTGTGGTGGTGTGTACCTGTAGTCCCAGGAACTTGGGAGGCTGAGGTGTGAGGATTGCTTGAGTCTGGGAGGTTGAGGCTGCAGTGAGCTGTGATCATGCCACTACAGTCCAGCCTGGGCAGCAGAGTGAGACCCTGTCTCCAAAAACAACCAAAAAGAAGAAAGATGGGGTCTTGCTCTGTCACCCTGGCTGGAGTGCAATGGCTGATGATGGGTCACTGCAGCCTTAAACTCCCCAGATCAAGCGAATTCTCCCGCCTAAGCCTCCTGAATAGCTGAGATCACAGGAGTATGCCACCTTGCCAGGCTTGAACTTGTTTCTGAGTTTACATTGACTTCCACTCATTATTTTGTTTTTTATTTTCACAAATCTGACATTTCTTTTTTTTTCTTTTTTTGGAGACAGAGTCTTGCACTGTTGCCAGGCTGGAGTGCAGTGGCGCGATCTGGGTTCACTGCCACCTCCACCTCTGGGGTTCAAGCGATTCTCCTGCCTCAGCCTCCCGAATAGCTGAAACTACAGGCATGTGTCACCGTGCCCAACTAATTTTTGTATTTTTAGTGGAGACTGGGTTTCACCATGTTGGCCAGCATGGTCTCAATCTCTTGACTTTGTGATCTGCCCGCCTCGGCCTCCCAAAGTGCTGGGATTACAGGCGTGAGCCACCGCGCCCAGCCTCAATTCTTATATTTTCTATCAGATACCAACCTTAAATTCAAATACGATTTGATAATTGTTTTTCTATTGTTGTCCTGTTTTATACTATGCTGCTTTTCGTTATTAAATAAGGCACCCATTTAGGATATTGGACTCTATGAATTTTAGCCTCAAGTTTTCATCTTCCTAGAAGATGAAACTAGAAACATAAAATATTGATTTTTTTCTTCCTTTCCTCCATCTTCTTTCCCCTCCAATTTTAGGGGATCAAGAATGAATGTACAGATACAGTCTAAACCAGAGCAGTAAAGGGAACATATCCAAATTGGATCAATCATGAAGCCGACTTGGAACACTAAAGTTAGTTTTTACCTCTAGCTACCTGATGCTTCAGCAACTAATTAATTCTCGGATTATTTTTTCTAGAACCAAGTCTCTATAAGCAGAAGCACTTTTCGGTAATTTCTTAATCTCAACACTCTTGGCATTTTAGGTTTGATAATTCTTTGTTATGGAGGGGCCGTCCTATATGTAATAGGATGTTTAGTAGTATCCTGGCCTCTTCCCTCTAGATGCCAGTAGCAACCCCCACACACATTGCCAACTGTCTCCCCAGGTTGAGAACTGCTGAGTTAGAGAAGGTCAAAAAAATGACTAGAGGACTCCTAGTCTATCTAAACTTCTGACCTATTTGTCCTGTTTGTCCTGGCTGGCAGGGTCAGCTCTGCCTAGAGGCAGGGGAAAAATCTTTTACTTCTTCCACATATGAATACATTACTTCTAGCTATCCATCCTGGCCAAAGCTTCCAGAAATTAGGAAGCTTGCTTGCCAAAAGCACTGCAATTAGGAGAGTGATGATGTTGGGACTAGAAAGACTCACACCCACTGTAATCTGTCTTCATATTGCTCTTGAGCACCACTCTGCCCAAAATTTGTCAGGTTGACAAATGACAAAAGGCTCTGAAAAAGCATATACATGAAAAAGGAGAGCTTTACCTCTAGGCAAGAATGCTTCACTCTGATTCATTCCTATCCCAACCACACCCCTCACCACAAGATAGAATCCTGTCTTTGGTGAGGTCTTAGTCATGTTCCTTTGGCCCACTGCAGGCCATAATTCTGCAACTAGAGACATCTCTCCTTCCACCTTCCCCTAGAGAAACGTCAGGCCTGACAGACGGACCCGAGTTTGAGATCTCTATGACCAGAGTGGGTTCTGACGCAGGATCAACCCTTACAGTTGAGCAGTTTGGGCGTCTGACAAAAGGGAATGGTGGGTGGTCTGGTAACCTGCCCCTAACTTGCTCATCAGGGATGGTTTGCTGAACCACGAGAAAGCTTGACCCTTTCTAATTATAACATAAGACAGAATTTAAAACTCTGTAAATGTTTCAAGCCAGAAGATTGATCTCCCCTCTTTTCTTCTTTAACTTAAACAGCCCCATTTCCTCAGCTGCTCCTTAACTGACCTGCTTTCCAAACCCCTGCTGATATCTCCCTATAGCATTTAGCTTACTATCAAATTCAACCTCCTTCCTTAGATTGACACATGAGGCCATCTACCCTCTGACCCCTCGTCTCTCCTCCCTCATATACACCTCCTGCTGCTCTAGCCATAAAGCACTATTTGCAATCCCCAGAGTGTATGTTGCAGATCTCAGTGCTCCCCCCAGTTCTCTCCACTTACTCTTTGCCTAAATCCTGCTTGAAAAAATTGGGCTTAAGTGTTACCAGTTCTGTGATAGCTTTCCTGACAACCTCCCTATTCCCAGTCTGATTTTCAGTGCTCCTTCCTCTGTATTTCCACCATACCCTGTGCATATTTCTATCATATGCTTACATAGTTCCGTAATTGTTTATAATTTATTTTACTCTTTCCCCATTGGACCGTGATCTTTGTGAGTCAAGGTTATGGTGGTTGTAAGTATCTCAGAGCATTGAATAGAAACAGAACCATTGCACTGAACTATGCATTCCTTGAGGGCAGGGACATATCTTCACCTCCGCATACCAACATCTAGCATATCACCAGTAAATAGCTGGTGCTCAGTGAATGAAGAATGAATACATGAATGCTTCAGGCAGGAGGTTGCTCTCATGTGGCTAGCTACACATTTGGTGATCTTTTTTTGTTTGTTGGTTTGCTTGTTTTGTTGTTGTTGTTGTTGTTGTTTTTTGAGACAGAGTCTCCCCCTGTCCGCCAGGCTGGAGTGCAGTGGTATGATCTCGGCTCACTGCAACCTCCGCCTCCCAGGTTCAAGCGATTCTCCTGCCTCAGGCTCAGAGTAGCTGGGACTACAGGTGCACACCATCACACCCAGCTAATTGTTGTATTTTTAGTAGAGACGGGGTTTCACCATGTTGGCGAGGATGGTCTCAATCTCCTGACTTCGTGATCCGCCCATCTCGGCCTCCCAAAGTGCTGGGATTTTTTTTTTTTTTTTTTTTAAAGACAGAGTCTTGCGGCCGGGCGCGGTGGCTCAAGCCTGTAATCCCAGCACTTTGGGAGGCCGAGATGGGCGGATCACGAGGTCAGGAGATCGAGACCATCCTGGCTAACCCGGTGAAACCCCGTCTCTACTAAAAATACAAGAAAATTAGCCGCGTGAGGTGGCGGGCGCCTGTAGTCCCAGCTACTTGGGAGGCTGAGGCAGGAGAATGGCGTGAAACCGGCGGGGCGGAGCTTGCAGTGAGCCGAGATCGCGCCACTGCACTCCAGCCTGGGGCACAGCAAGACTCCGTCTCAAAAAAAAAAAAAAAAAAAAAAAAAGACAGAGTCTTGCTCTTGTCACCCAGTTTGGAGTGTAATGGTGCGATTTGGGCTCACTGCAACCTCTGCCTCCTGGGTTCAAGCGATTCTCCGGCCTCAGCCTCCCGAGTAGCTGGGATTACAGGCACCCACCATGACATCCAGTTAATTTTTGTATTTTTAGTAGAGACAGGGTTTCACCATGTCAGCCAGGCTGGTCTCAAACTCCTGACCTCAGGTGATCCACCTGCCTTGGCCTCCCAAAGTACTGGGATTATAGGCATGAGCCACCGCACCCAGCCCTTTTTGTTTTTTTCAGTCTGAGTCTTTTTCATTCATCCTGCTACCCAGGCTGGAGTGCAGTGGCATGGTCTCGGCTTACTGCAACCTCCACCTCCTGGGTTCAAGCGACTCTCCTGCCTTAGCCCCCTGAGTAGCTGGGACTATGGGCGTCCACCACCAAGCCCGGCTAGTTTTTGTATTTTCTATAGAGACGGAGTTTTGCCATGTTGGCCAGGCTGGTCTCAAACTCCTGGCCAGGAGTTCCTTTTGTTACAAAACAAAAGGAAGCAAAAGGCCAGGCGTAGTGGCTCATACCTGTAATACCAGCACTTTGGGAAGCCGAGGCAGGTGGATCACCTGAGGTCAGGAGTTCAAGACCAGCCTGACCAACATGGAGAAACCCTGTCTCTACTAAAAAAAAAAAAATACAAAAATTAGCCAGGCGTGGTGGTGCATGCCTGTAATCCCAGCTACTCTGGAAGCTGAGGCAGGAGAATTGCTTGAACCCCGGAGGCAGAGTTTGTGGTGAGCCAAGATTGCACTATTGCACTCCAGACTGGGCAACACGAGCAAAACTCCGTCTCAAAAAAAAAAAAAGGAAGCAAAAGAAACTCAAGAGCTAAAAAACGGAAGTCTCAGGGATGGGCCTGGCTGAGGTGGGAAGATCACTTGAGGCCAGAAGTTAAAGACCAGACTGGGCAACATAGAGAGACACTGTCTCTACAAAAAAGTGAAAAAATTAGCAATGCATGATGGTGCGTGCCTATAGTCCTAGTTACTCAGAAGACTGAGGTAGGAGGATCCCCTGAGGCCTAGAGTTTGAAGTTACATTGAGCTATGATTATACCACTGCACTCCAGCTTGGGCAATAGAGCAAGAATAAACTTTTGGCTGAGCATGGTAGCTCATGCCTGTAATCCCAGCATTTTGGGAGGCTGAGGTGGGTAGATCATGAGGTCAGGAGTTCGAGACCAGCCTGATCAATATGGTGAAACCACGTCTCTACTAAAAATACAAAAAAAAAATTAGTTGAGCCTGGTGTCAGGCACCTGTAATCCCAGCTACTCAGCAGGTTGCAGGAGAATTGCTTGAACCCAGGAGGCAGAGTTTGCAGTGAGCCAAGATCACGCCATTGCACTCTGGGTGTACAATGGAGAGTCTCTGGAGCAAGACTCCAGAGCATGACTATGTCTAAAAAAAAAATAATAAAAAAATAAACCTTTATAGAAAAAAAGAAAAATCATACAGTGGCTTATCATCTCCCAGCCCAGAATCTTACCAGAGTTGGCCCATTGGAATTTGTTCTACTCTAAATTCTGTATCACCTGGAATTAAACCAACTGATTTAAAAAAAGAAGAAAAAAAGAAAGGAAATCAGGGTCTCAAAGCCCAGCACTGGTAGAGCTCAGACAAGTTACCTTTTTATCCTAATGAAGTAGGAAGGCACCACTATGTACCCAGCACCCAGGGGTGTTTAACCTTTAGTCACGTTCTGCCTGGAGAAGGAAGCCAGGCTGCAATGCAGGAATCTGGCTCCTGAACTCTGTCAAGGATGAGGCAGGGCTGGATAAAAAATCTCTACCCCCATGAAAGGCTTGTGACCAGCCTCCTCCCTCATCTTGAGCAACCTTGATCCAGGGGAGGAACTGGTACACTGGCCTTTGGAAGCCGTAGGACTTTGAACTTCGGAGCTGAAGGAGCTGAACAGAGCTGGTGCCAAACCCACTTTTAGTAACCCCATAGTTTCCCTCCCCCCCTCCACTTAACAACATATCGAAGACCTTTTTTCCACAACACTTACATATTTACTTTATCCTTGTTGTGTTTATCACATGATGTTTATCACATGTGTTTATGTGTTTATCACATGTGTTTATCACATGATGCACAACAATTTATTTTGGCTATTCCCTTCCTACAAACATTTAGGTAATATGTTTTAATTTTTTTTTTTTTTTTTTTTTTTTTTTTTTTTTTTTTGAGACGGAGTCTCGCTGTGTCTCCCAGGCTGGAGTGCAGTGGCGTGATCTCGGCTCACTGCAAGCTCCGCCTCCCGGGTTCACGCCATTCTCCCACCTCAGCCTCCCAAGTAGCTGAGACTACAGGCGCCCGCCACCACGCCCAGCTAGTTTTTTGTATTTTTAGTAGAGACGGGGTTTCACCATGTTAGCCAGGATGGTCTCGATCTCCTGACCTCGTGATCCACCCGCCTCGGCCTCCCAAAGTGCTGGGATTACAGGCTTGAGCCACCGCGCCCGGCCTAATTTTTTTATATTAAAAATATATTTAAAAAATAGAGACAGGGTCTCGCTGTGTTGCCCAGGCTGGTCTCAAACACCTGGCCCCAAGCAATCCTCCAATCTTGGCCTCCCAAAGTGCTGGGATTACAGGCGTGAGCCACCAAGCTCGGCTGATTTGGGTAATTTAAACAACACAGTAAACAGCCTTGTCACTTTTCTATTATTTCCTAAAACTACATTCCTTACAATTGCTGAATCAGAAGGGATGCACATTTAACATTTTCATATATATTATCAAATTACTTTATATATATGTTTTCTTTTTCTTTCTCCTACTTGTATTCTGAAGTATATATATTTAAATTTTTAAAACTTTTTTTTTTTTTTTTTAGAGACAGGGTCTTGCTTTGTCACCCAGGCTGGAGTGCAGTAGCACAATCATAGCTAACTGTAACCTCAAACTCCTGGGCTTCAGTGATCCTCCCACCTCAGCCTCCATTGTAGCTAGGACTACAGGTGCACAACACCTCTATTTTGTAGAGACAGGGTCTCACTATGTTGCCCTGGCCTCATGTGATCCTCCCACCCAGCCTAAGCTCCCTTCTTTTTTTTTTTTTTTTTTTTTTTGAGACGGAGTCTCGCTCTGTCGCCCAAACTGGAGTGCAGTGGCCGGATCTCAGCTCACTGCAAGCTCCGCCGTTCGGGTTCACGCCATTCTCCTGCCTCAGTCTCCCGAGTAGCTGGGACTATAGGCACCTGCCACCTCACCCGGCTAGTTTTTTGTATTTTTTTTTTTTTTTGGGAGGGGGGACGGAGTCTCGCTCTGTCACCCAGACTGGAGTGCAGAGGCGCAATCTCGGCTCACTGCAAGCTCCGCCTCCTAGGTTCACGCCATTCTCCTGCCACAGCCTCCCGAGTAGCTGGGACTACTGGCGCCCGCCAGCACACCCGGCTAATTTTTTGTATTTTTAGTAGAGACGGGGTTTCACCGTGTTAGCCAGGGTGGTCTCGATCTTCTGACCTCGTGATCCTCCCGCCTCGGCCTCCCAAAGTGCTGGGATTACAGGCGTGAGCCACTGCACCCGGCCGTTTTTTGTATTTTTTAGTAGAGACGGGGTTTCACCATGTTAGCCAGGATGGTCTCGATCTCCTGACCTTGTGATCCGCCCGTCTCAGCCTCCCAAAGTGCTGGGATTACAGGCTTGAGCCACCGCGCCTGGCCCTAAGCTCCCTTCTTATCAAACCGCATGTAGTTCCTGGAATGTAACATCCTGCTTCATTCCTCCACAACTTGGCACATATCAATTCCTTTGCTCAGACTACAATTCTCCAGTTTCCTTTAACTCCCTTACCAACAACAGTCTATTTTTCCAAAAAACTCCTGGCACATGGTAAATATCATTAAATGTTGGTCAGTCGAATGAATAAATCAATCACTTCTACCCACTTTTAGCACAGAGCAGCCTCTGTGGGCGACATGTGCAATAGAAGACCATAAAATTAGGAAATGCAGTTGACAGGGGAAATCCACACCACCATATGACAGGCTGTCTGCTTCCGTCAGCGGTTATTCCCTTGCCTGTCAGCCCTAGCCCACACCACTTCCTCCTCTTCCTCCCACCCCCGACTTTCTAGCCCCAGTCCATTGGTTTCAGTTGGCTGCAGCCTCCTTTCCACCACTTCACTGCAGCATTGATCTTTGTAACTGCCCTGATAGAACTGATTCCTGCCCTGATATAACTATAGTTTCTATGCCAACAGCTGTAGCTCTACATAATCCTGTGTGTGCATGTACATGTGTAAGTGTGCTTGCATGGGTGCATGAGTGTATATGTGCACACGCGTGAGAGAGAAAGAGACTGCAACCCTATACAGAGTCCTCCTCCTGTATTCTGGAGTCCTGTCTCAGTCACGGATGGGTATCAGTTTTCAGTAGTTTCACTGGAAGGGGTAGGAGAAGAGAGGGAACAGTTTTCCTATTTCAGCCTAGCTTGCAGCAGCCTATTTTGAATATAAATAATAATCACTACCACTCATTAAATCTCTAGGTACCACCAGGCACTTTACATCCATTGTTTCATTTAATCCCCAAACAACTCAAAAAAGTAAGTATTGGCCTGCTTGGTGGCTCATGCCTGTAATTCCGGCACTTTTGGGAGGCCAAGGTGGGAGGATCGCTTGAGCCCAGGAGTTCGAGATCACCTGGGCAAATATAGTAAGACCTCGTCTCTACAAAAAATAAACAAAATTAGCTGGGCATGGTGGTGGACACCTGTAGTCTCAGCTACTTGGGAGGCTGAGGTGGGAGGATTGCTTGAGCCTGGGAGGTCAACACTGCAGTGAGCCGTGATCATGCCACTGCACTCTAGCCTAGATGATAGCGCAAGACTCTCTCTCAAAAAATAAATAAATAAAATATATTTAAGAAACTAAGAATTTTGCTTTGGTGCATAATCAGGAAAAAAGCAATAAAATGGTTTGGAGGACAATTCACTCTGGTGGGCTTGGGGATTAGAGCTCAAATCCCAAAGGATGAGGTAGCTGACTGTATAATGCAGTCCCCAGAGCCTGGTGCCAGCCTTGCTGGCTCTCATCAGCCACTTGAATGAGACCACAGGATTTGAGGGGCCTGAGAGGAAGAATAATGCCTCAGTGCACAGGCCCAGGGCCATTTTCAGTAGCTACCTGGGCAGAGACTTTCACTACTTGGGGGAAATGAATCAGGTCTTGTCAAGTTGGTTTCTGAGCTGGCCAGAGTTTAGGAATGATTCTGCCCTAATAGGATATTAGAAGGAACTTAAATGTGTTCCATAAATGTGTGCTCATTACAATGTCACTAGAAGGTTCGCGCATAAAGTCAAGATCTTGTTCAGGCCCCCTTATCGTCCTGCTTCGTATATGGGTCCTGTGGGAACCTGAACTCTGTTCTTCATTCTCATTCAGACAGCCTAGCCTACGGTAAGCAGGAAGTGCCAGCAGATAAATCACTGGGGTAGCTCCGGGACAAACTCAGAGACTTGGACAGCAGGAATTTATTTCCTCATCTCTTCCAACTGGCCACATTCCTCTTAGGGTCTAGAAACCCCTGCCAAATGCTAAAACGCCCAGTGAGGGGTGCTGAGAACTTAACCTTTGCCTCCCTCCTGCCTAGTTGTCCAGAAACGGATGCTCCCTTCTTCCTAGACAGCCCCTCTCACTTTCTAGCTCTTCATCTGTTTCAGCCTCCTTCTCTTGCACCACACAACGCCACCTCTGCACACACACGTAGGTATGCATTCTGCCTGTTCTACATTAGCCCCTCTGGACTGTGAACCTTGAAGGTGGAGGAGAAGGCTGGTCCTTTTTTTTTTTTTTTTTTTTTTTTGATACGACGTCTCGCTCTGTCACTCAGGCTAGAGTGCAGTGAATGATCTTGGCTCACTGCAACCTGCACCTCCTGGGTTCAAGCAATTATCCTGAGTAGCTGGGATTACAGGTGCCTGCCACCACACCTGGCTAATTTTTGTATTTTTAGTATTGACGGGATTTCACCTTGTTGGCCAGGCTGGCCTTGAACTCCTGACTTCAGGTGATTGGCCCGCCTCGGTCTCCCAAAGTGCTGGGATTACAGGTGTGAGCCACCACACCCAGCTTGTTTGTTTGTTTTTAGACAGGGTCCTTGGTAAAAAGAATTTGAGGGGGAAAAAAAAAGAGATGAGGTTTTGTTCTGTTGTCCAGGCTGGAGTATAGTGGCACGATCATGACACACTACAGCTTCGAACTCCTAGGCTCAAGCAATCCTCCCACTTCAGCCTCCTAAACAGCTGGGACTATAGCTAATTTTTATTATCATGCCCAGCTAATTTTTATATTTTTTGTAGGGATGAGGTTTCACTATATTGCCCAGGCTGGTCTTGAACTACTAGGCTCAAGTGATCCTCCCTTCTTAGTCTTCCACAGTGCTGAGATTACAGCCATGAGCTACCGTGCCCCGCCTGGTTCTTCTTTTACGTATTTTTTTTTTTTTTTTTGAGATGGAATCTCGCTCTGTCGCCCAGACTGGAGTGTAGTGGTGCGGCTCACTGCAACCTCTGCCTCCTGGGTTCGAGCCATTCTCCTCCCTCAACCTCCTGAGTAGCTGCGACTGCAGGTGACACCATGCCCAGCTAATTTTTGTATTTTTAGTAGAGACAGGGTTTCACCATATTGGCCAGGCTGGTCTCAAACTCTTGACCTCATGATCTGCCCGCCTTGTGCTGGGATTACAGGCGTGAGCTGCTGCGCCCGGCCCTTTTTATTATTATTATTATTATTATTAGTTTTGGGGACGGAGTTTCACTCTTCCTGCCCAGGCTGGAGTGCAATGGCACAATCTTGCTCAACGCAACCTCCACCTCCTGGGTTCAAGCGATTCTTCTGCCTCAGCCTCCCAAGTAGCTGAGATTACAGGGATGTGCCACCTCACCTGGATAATTTTGTATTTTCAGTAGAGACAGGGTTTCTCCATGTTGGTCAGACTGGTCTTGAACTCGTCACCTCAGGTGAACTGCCTACCTCAGCCCCCCAAAGTGCTGGGATTACAGGAGTGAGCCACCATGCCTGGCCTATTTTATTTTTTTTGAGACTGAGTCTTGGTCTGTTGCCCAGGCTGGAGTGCAGTGGCGCGATCTTGGCTCACTGCAACCTCTGACTCCCAGGTTCAAGCAATTCCGTTGCCTCAGTCTCCCAAGTAGTAGCTGGGATTACAGGCTCGCACCAACACGTCTAGCTAATTTTTTTTTTTTTTTTTTAGACAGAGTTTCGCTCTTTTTGCCCAGGCTGGAGTGCAATGGCGCTATCTCGGCTCACCGCAACCTCCGCCTCCGGGGTTCAAGTGATTCTCCTGCCTCAGTCTCCCGAGTAGCTGGGATTACAGGCATGTGCCACCACCCCGGCTAATTTTGTATTTTTAGTAGAGACGGGGTTTCTCCATGTTGGTCAGGCTGGTCTTGAACTCCCGACCTCAGGTGATCCACCTGCCTCGGCCTCCCAAAGTGCTGGGATTACAAGCGTGAGCCACCGCGCCCGGCTCCAGCTAATTTTTTTTTTTTTTTTTTTTTTTGAGGGGGAGTCTCGCTTTGTCAACAGGCTAAAGTGCAGTGGCTGGAGATCTCGGCTCACCGAAACCTCGGCCTCCCGGGTTCAAGCAATTCTCCTGCCTCAGCCTCCTGAGTACCTGGGACTACAGGCATGCGCACCACGATGCCCAGCTGCTTTTTTTTTGAGATGGAGTTTTGCTCTTGTTGCCCAGGCTGGAGTGCAACGGCGTGATCTCAGCTCACCGCAACCTCCGCCTCCTAGGTTCAAGTGATTCTTCTGCCTCAGCCTCCCGAGTAGCTGGGATTACAGGCATGTGCCACCATGCCCGGCTAATTTTGTATTTTTAGTAGAGACAGGGATTCTCCATGTTAGTCAGGCTGATCTCGAACTCCCGACCTCAGGTGATCCGCCTGCCTCAGCCTCCCAAAGTGCTGGGATCACAGGCGTGAGCCACCATGCCCGGCGCGATTTTTGTATTTTTAATAGAGACGGGTTTCACCTGTTGGCCAAGATGGTCTCGAAATCTTGACCTTGTGATCCGCCTGCCTCGGCCTCCCACAGTGCTGGGATTACAGGCATAAGCCACCATGCCTGGCCATTTCCGTGTTTTTAGTAGAGAACTGCCTCAGCCTCCTAAAGTGCTGGGATTACAGGCGTAAGCCACCGTGCCTGGCCCTGACCTGGTTCTTTTTTTTTTTTTTTTTTTTGAGACGGAGTCTCGCGCTGTCACCCAGGCTGGAGTGCAGTGGCCGGATCTCAGCTCACTGCAAGCTCCGCCTCCCGGGTTCACGCCATTCTCCTGCCTCCGCCTCCCGAGTAGCTGGGACTACAGGCGTCCGCCACCTCGGCCGGCTAGTTTTTTGTATTTTTTAGTAGAGACGGGGTTTCACCGTGTTAACCAGGATGGTCTCGATCTCCTGACCTCGTGATCCGCCCGTCTCGGCCTCCCAAAGTGCTGGGATTACAGGCTTGAGCCACCGCACCCGGACGACCTGGTTCTTTTAAATCATTCTTTTCTTCTCTCTCTTTCCACTCCGTATAAAATTAATTTAGTTTTATCTTAGTCTAGAAAACTATATTAGAAAACCGGAGCTCAAGGCAAAGCTTACATGCTAAGGATTTAATAGGAGGTATAATCTGACAACAAGAATGAGAGAAAAACAGAAATTAGCCGGGGAAGAAGGGAAAGAAAACAGGTGGTGTGCCATAGACCTAGTTATGGTTTCATAAGAAGACACAGCTGGCCGGGCGCGGTGGCTCAAGCCTGTAATCCCAGCACTTTGGGAGGCCGAGACGGGCGGATCACGAGGTCAGGAGATCGAGACCATCCTGGCTAACACAGTGAAACCCCGTCTCTACTAAAAATACAAAAACTTAGCCGGGCGAGGTGGCGGGCGCCTGTAGTCCCAGCTACTCGGGAGGCTGAGGCAGGAGAATGGCGTGAACCCGGGAGGCGGAGCTTGCAGTGAGCTGAGATCCGGCCACTGCACTCTAGCCTGGGTGACAGAGCGAGACTCCATCTCAAAAAAAAAAAAAAAAAAAAAAAAAAGAAGACACAGCTAAGCGCTCAGTTACATAGGACTGAGAGGCTATATGAAACCACTATATGTATGGTGTCTAGGAATCATCATATTTTAGGGGCAGCAAGGGCAAACTGTCTGTTGGCCCTTTCCTTCTCTTTCTCACTGGTAGGGGAGCAGTATGGTTTTTGTTTTTTGTTTTTATTTTTGTTTTTGAGACAAAATTTTGTTTTTGAGACAGAGTCTTGCTCTGTCGCCCAGGCTGGAGTGCAGTGGCACGATCTTGGCTCACTGCAATCTCCGCCTCCCAGGTTCAAGCAATTCTCCTGCCTCAGCCTCCCGAGTAGCTGGGATTACAGACATGCACCACCACGCCCAGCTAATTTTGCAATTTTAATAGAGACGGGGTTTCTCCATGTTGGTCAGGCTGATCTCAAACTCCCGACCTCAGGTAATCTGCCTGCCTTGGCCTCCCAAAGTGCTGGAATTACAGGCGTGAGCCACCGCACCCCACCGAGTCTGATTGTTTTTATGAGGATGGCCTGATATATTAGACAATTGGTCCACCAGGACATCACTTATGTTGGGGAGACAGTGGGGGATCATGGGGGTGGGGAAATGGGAAGAGTGGCTCTAGGGGAGCGAAGGTGTGGGGAAAAGCAGAACCAAACCGAGATAACCCTGTGTCTTGCCCATCCCTGCCAAGGAAAACACATAAATGCAAGACACCTCTCCACTCAAACAGCACAGACTATTTCAAATCTCAGATCTGTCATGTAATTAATACCTGTGTGACTTTGGGAAAATTATAAATAGCTTTCACCTTGCTGAGTCTGTCCAATCCATAAAATGCATCCTCACAGGCTTATGGTGTGCTGGTAATATCTGTATCTTCATCTGGATGGCAGTTACATTGAAAAAAAAAAAAAAAGTACTGTATACATTTAAGATTTGTACATTTTCTTTCTCCCTGGATGTAGAATAGGAAAAAAAGAAGAAGAAGAAGAAAAAAAAAGATTGGTGTATTTTCTGTATGTATGCTGTCCTACGACTTTTTCTTTTTTTTTTTTTTTTGAGACGGAGTCTCGCTCTGTAGCCCAGGCTGGAGTGCAGTGGCCGGATCTCAGCTCACTGCAAGCTCCGCCTCCCGGGTTCACGCCATTCTCCGGCCTCAGCCCCCCGAGTAGCTGGGACTACAGGCGCCCGCCACCTCGCCCGGCTAGTTTTTTGTATTTCTTAGTAGAGACGGGGTTTCACCGTGTTATCCAGGATGGTCTCGATCTCCTGACCTCGTGATCCACCCGTCTCGGCCTCCCAAAGTGCTGGGATTACAGGCTTGAGCCACCGCGCCCGGCCTGTCCTACGACTTTTTAAAAGGCTTGTACGAAATAAAAGAATATTCCTTTTCGGCCAGGCGCGGTGGCTCAGTCCTGTAATCCCAGCACTTTGGGAGGCCAGGGCGGGTGGATCACGAGGTCAGGAGTTCAAGACCAGCCTGACCAAGATGGTGAAACCCCGTCTCTACTAAAAAATGCAAAAAACTTACCCAGGCGTGGTATGGGGCGCCTGTAATCCCAGCTACTTGGGAGGCTGAGGCACAGAATTGCTTGAACCAGGGAGGCGGAGGTTGCAGTGAGCCGAGATCGCGCCACTGCACTCCAGCCTGGTCGACAGAGCGAGACTCCGTCTCAAAAAAAAAAAAAAAAAAAAAAAAGAATATTCCTTTTCCAGGATTATCCTGAAGATTCAATAAAACCATGTTCATTAAGTGTTACGCACAGTGCCTGGCACATAACTTGCTGCACGGGTCCATGGTCCAGACAGAGGGACCAGGCACTTTCCAGCGCCTGCATCTGCAGACCCAAGGTCTTCTGTATTCTGGCCAACCTCGGTGTTGCAGCTGCTCTCTGGGCCTCAGTTTGCTTGAACTAAATGTAACGCGGCCAACTTTGGTAAACTTTGGGAATCCACTCAACCTAACTTTAGGGAGAGTATGGAGCCAGGGATGGCATTGTGAATCCGGAGGGCCGACACCAGAAGAACCTGCAACGTAGCATCTGGGACCTTACTTCCCCCGGAAAAGCGCCAGCGGCGGCGCCCAGGCGCGCAGTGCAATGTGGGCCAGTAAGAGGCGCGGCTGGCCCCGCCCCCTGGACCGCCCACGTGGCCAGCGCCACCTGCCTCATTGTGCCTAGGACTTCTCCAAACTCGCGCTGCGGAGTGAGTGACCAAGTTCCGGCCAGGTCGACCTCGAGGATCCAGAGGTGGAGACGGTACTACCTCCCAGCTCTGGTTTCCATCCCCTTCAGGTCCTTCCTTGGGAGGCGGGGAAGGAGGTCCACCCTGCGCGTGATCCTTTATGCCCGGCCCCTGCCCCTCCCTCCGGGTGGAGCTTCCTCCTCACCGCCAGACTTAAGCTAAGGACCGTTGGATCTTTGACAGGGTGCAGAACTGAGCCCAGGCCACACTACTGTGTTCACGCTCTGTGCTTGTGCCAAGGTGAGTTTCTCTTGCTGCTGGCCTTTCTCCCAGAGGATATGGCCTCGATCCTTTACGACTGAATGTCAGCCCCCCGGGTTGAGCGAAGAGCGCAGGGCACTGGAGGGGACGAGACTTGGTTTCGGATTTGAGCTCTTCTTTTCTCTGTATGATCTTGCTAACTTCCCAGTTTCTCTGAACCTGTTTCCTCAGCAATAAAATGTGGTCCTACATTAGAACTGTAGCAACAATTGAGATAAAGCTTTGAAGGCGCACAGCGCATACTAGGTGATCTGTAAGTTTTAATTGCCATCTTTTTGTTTGCTCACCTACGTGCTTTTTCCAGCTGCTCGGGCTTTCTTACGCAGGTGCAGGAATGGTTCTCGGAAGTGGAGGGAAATGGGGATAATTCTCTTACTTAGACGCCTGCCTCGAGTCTGGGAAAGTCCAACATGTTATTCTGTTGCCCCAGAACTCTGTTAAAGTGAGACACAGATCTGAACCTTCACTGGATGAGGCTACTGTTAATTAACTCTTCCCCTTCAGATGGTTCATACTCAGGGCTGCAGGCCTGTTACTTTTCCAAAATCTGTTTCCTTATCTTTGATACAGAAGCAATCTCAGTGTGATTCTATCTGGTCCACTGGGATTTTTTGCCGAGTATAGTAAAGTGCTTTGATATTCTTCAAGGGGATTCTTTCCAGATTTTCCAAGAAGTAAAGGAAGACGGTGATAGAGGCAGCGATTTCCTCAAATGTCCTTCCAGCTGGCCAAACTCAACCTGTCAAGATCTCTCCTCCATAAGCCGTGTGTGAGTGTGTGTGTGGTGTGTGTGTGTGTAATGTGTACATTGTATGTATGTATGTATGTATGGGACAGGTACTCTAGGAGTTCAAGCAGATGACAGGCTCAGACCTCAAGGAGTAGCCAGGTTTGTGGGGGAAATTTATATATAAACAGAAGGAAAAATGTAGTGATGTGTACATGCTATTAGTACATGGAAGTAGCCATCCATTTAGTTATTTATTTATTTTTTAGAGATGGATGGGGGTCTCTCACTCTGTTGCCCAGGCTGGAGTGTAGTGGTGAAATCCTTGCTCAGTGCAGCCTCAAATTTGTGGGCTCAAGTGATCCTGCCACCTCAGCCTTTGGACTATAAAGTGCACGCCACTGTGCCCAGTTAATCTTTAAAAAAAAGAAAAAAATTCTCCCTAGCAAGCACACTCGGAAAGAAAAAAACAAATTTTTGTAGAGACAGTGTCTCCCTTTGTTGCCCAGGTTTCAAGTGATCCTCCCGCCTCAGCCTGCCCAGGTGCCGAGATTACATGTATGAGCCACTGTACCTGGAAAGGAGCCAGAAATGTAAAGTGCTAGCTGAAGGATGAGCAGCAGTTAGCCAAGCAAAGATAGGGTTTGGGGAAGGAAAGTGTGCAGACACCTAAAGTCAGGTAAGTAGTGTCACCCTGTTGAGTGTTCAAAGTCTGGAATACAGTCTGACATGAGGAGGTGGTGAAATGAGGAAGATAGGAGCCAGGTTTTGAGTAGCCTGGACTTTATCATGAATATAGGGGAGAACTGCTGGAAGGGTTTGAGACTGGGAGTCACATGGTTGGATCTGGTGATGGACTGTGGGAAGAGGGACCACATTGGAAGCCGAGATCTGTGGTTTAAGTAAAGAGTGATGGTCAGTTGGGCACAGTGGCTCACGCCTGTAATCCCAGCACTTTGGGAGGCCGAGGCAGGAGGATCACCTGAGGTCAGGAGTTCGAGACCAGCCTGGCCAACATGGCAAAACCCTGTCTCTACTAAAAATACACAAAGTAGCTGGGTGTGGTAGCACACACCTGTAATCACAGCTACTCGGGAGGCTGAGGGAGGAGAATCACTTGAACCCGGGAGGCTGAGGTTGCAGCGAGGCGAGATCATGCCACTGCACTCCAGCCTGGGCAACAGAGTGAGACTCTGTCTCAAAAAAAAATTTAAAGAGGCAGGGTGCGGTGGCTCATGCCTGTAATACCAGCACTTTGGGAGGCTGAGGCAGGCAGATCACGAAGTCAAGAGATGGAGACCATCCTGGCCAACATGGTGAAACCCCGTCTGTACTAAAGATACAAAAATTACCCGGGTGTGGTGGCATGCGCCTGTGGTCCCAACTACTGGGGAGGCTGAGGCAGGAGAATCAGTTGAACCTGGGAGGCGAAGGTTGTAGTGAGCTGAGATCACACCACTGTACTTCAGCCTGGTGACAGAGCAAGACTCTGTCTTAAAAAAAAAAAAAAAAAAGAGTAATGGTGGTCAGAGATGGGGCAGTGGCAGTGGAGGTAGATATGGATGGACTAGAGAAAGATTTAGGAATATATATTTTAAAATTCTTTTCACATACATCAAGAAGTACAGGAAGTATTATTGCAGTCTTAGGTTACATATTAGAGCATTCTCTTTTTCTGTATCTATAAGTATTAACAAGATTTAAAACCCAGCTAAACTGACAAAATCTGGCCAACATTACACATGTAAGGTGATTTTCCAAGCTGGCTTTTTTAGAAGTATAGAAGAGGCCAGGCACGGTGGCTCACGCCTGTAATCCCAACACTTTGGGAGGCCGAGGCGGGCGGATCACGAGGTCAGGAGATCGAGACCATCCTGGCTAACACGGTGAAACACTGTCTCTACTAAAAAATATAAAAACATTAGCTGGGTGTGGTGGCGGGCGCCTGTAGTCCCAGCTACTCAGGAGGCTGAGGCAGGAGAATGGCATGAACCTGGGAGGTGGAGTTGCAGTGAGCCGAGATCACGTCACTGCACTCCAGCCTGAGTGACAGAGCAAGACTTCGTCTCAAAAAAAAAAAAAAAAGGCCGGGCGCGGTGGCTCAAGCCTGTAATCCCAGCACTTTGGGAGGCCGAGACGGGCGGATCACGACGTCAGGAGTTCGAGACCATCCTGGCTAACACGGTGAAACCCCGTCTCTACTAAAAAATACAAAAAACTAGCCGGGCGAGGTGGTGGGCGCCTGTAGTCCCAGCTACTCGGGAGGCTGAGGCAGGAGAATGGCGTAAAAACCCGGGAGGCGGAGCTTGCAGTGAGCTGAGATCCGGCCACTGCACTCCAGCCTGGGCGACACAGCAAGACTCCGTCTCAAAAAAAAAAAAAAAAAAAAAAAAAGTATAGGAGAAAGCCACACCTGTAATCCCAGCACTTTAGGAGGTCAAGGTGGGAGGGTCACTTGAGGCCAGAAGTTTGAGAGGGCAGCATAGTGAGACCCTATCTCTACAAAAGAAAAATAAGGCCAGGCGTGGTGGCTCACACTTATAATCCCGGCACTTTGGGAGCCTGAGGCAGAAGGATCACTTGAGCCCAGGAGTTTGAGACCAGCCTGGGCAACGAGGAGAAACCCCATCTCTACGAAAAATACAAAAACTAAGCTGGACACGGTGGCCCATGCTTCTAGTCCCAGCTACGTGGGAGGCTGAATGGAGAAGATAGCTTGAGCCTGGGAGGTGGAGGTTGCAGTGAGCTGAGATCACACCACTGCCCTCCAGCCTGGACATTAGAGTAAGACTCTGTTTTAATGAATAAGTAAATAAATAAGCTGGGTGTGGTGACATGTGCCTGTAGTCCCAGCTACTTGGGATTGCTCCAGTCCAGGAGTTCGAGGCTGCAGTGAGTCATGAATGGGCCACTGCACTCCAGCCTGGGCAACAGAGTGAGACCCTGTCTCAAAAAGAAAAGTACAGGAGAAAATACTCTCCTCACCAACTACTCCCACACCAGCATTTGTGGGAGGCAGAGGAAAGGCCCATGCAGCCAGGAAACACTCATGTAGATATTGTTTCCTTTTTTTCCTGCGTCTTCTAGTTCCCTGCCTCCAAGCAGCAACTGTAGAGCCCTTTGAGAAAGAAAGAATTCAACAGAGGGAAGGAACCTATGCACTGAATTGGAAATAATAAAACCTGAGTCCTGATAATACCCCCCTCCCCACTCAACCCACACATCTCCCTTTCATACTTCAAGATAACATGAGGGGCCGGGCGCGGTGGCTCAAGCCTGTAATTCCAGCACTTTGGGAGGCTGAGACGGGTGGATCACGAGGTCAGGAGATCGAGACCATCCTGGCTAACACGGTGAAACCCCGTCTGTACTAAAAAATACAAAAAACTAGCCAGGCAAGGTGGCGGGTGCCTGTAGTCCCAGCTACTCGGGAGGCTGAGGCAGGAGAATGGTGTGAACCCCGGAGGCGGAGCTTGCAGTGAGCTGAGATCGTGCCACTGCACTCCAGCCTGGGCTACAGAGCAAGACTCCGTCTCAAAAAAAAAAAAAAAAAAAGATAACATGAGGGTTTCTGGCTGGGCACGGCAGGTCATGCCTATAATCCTAGTACGTTGGGCCGAGGTGGGTGGATTGCTTGAGGTCAGGAGTTTGAGACCAGTTTACCCAACATGGTGAAACCCCGTCTCTACTAAAAATACAAAAAATTAACTGGGTGTGGTGGTGGGTGCCTGTAATCCCAGCTACTCTGGAGTCTGAGGCAAGAGAATCACTTGAACCTGGGAAGTAGAGGTTGCAGTGAGCCAAGATCATGCCACTGTACTCCAGCCTGGGTGACAGAGCAAGACTCCGTCTTAAAGAAAAAAAAAAGCTAGCCGGGTGCAGTGGCTCACGCCTGCAATCTCAGCACTTTGGGAGGCTAAGGCAGGTAGATTACAAGGTCAGGAGTTTGAGACCAGCCTGGCCAATATAGTGAAACCCTGACTCTACTAAAAATATAAAAATTAGCCAAGCGTGGTGGCAGGCACCTGTAGTCCCAACTGCTTGGGAGGCTGAGGCAGGAGAATTGCTTGAACCTGGGAGGTGGAGGTTGTGGTGAACCAAGATTGTGTCATTGCTCTCCAGCCTGGGCAACAAGAATGAAACTCTGTCTCAAACAAAATAAATAAAATAAAAGATAGGCTGGGCACAGTGGCTCACACCTGTAATCCCAGCACTTTGAAAAGCTGAGGCTGGTGGATCACCTGAGATCAGGAGTTCAAGACCAGCCTGGCCAATATGGTGAAATCCTGTCTCTACTAATAATACAAAAATTAGCTGAGTGTGGTAGCACACGCCTGTAATCCCAGCTACTCAGGAGGCTAAGGCAGGAGAATCGCTTGAACCCAGGAGGTGGAGGTTGCAGTGAGCCGAGATCGCGCCATTATACTCCAGCCTGGGTGACAAGAGTGAAACTCCGTCTCAAAAAAAAAATAATAATAATAAAGATAACATGAAGGTTTCTGAATGCTGCCAAAGGTCCAGATAGGCAGTTCCTGACAAGCCCGGAGTCTGGAATCTGTTAATGCACGGCTAGGCTGGAAAGCAGTGTATCAAGCAGAAGATGAGGAAGTCAGGAGCTGACTGAGGATGATTTTCTGTCTTAGAGAAGAACATCTATGTGGCACCTTCATTCTTCCCTAGGGAGCTCTTGTTCTTTGCACATCTCCTACCTCTTTCATCCCTGTCCTCCAAGCCTCAGCCCTTTTGGTGTTCAGTTTCACTAGCAAAAGAAAGGGAGAAGCAAGATTCAAGTTTCTTCTTCCTTTTCCCCTTAAGCCAGGGTGTTGTTCAAGCTTTCATCCCAGTTGTAATTTCAGAGCCTTCTCATGTGTGTTGGGTAATCTGCAAGAGGCCAACAGGTCATTGGGCAGTAAGCCCAGGAAACCTGCCTTAGACCCCGGTGGCAGCAGGCCACCAGGTTCCTCTTGTCAGGTCCAGACTTGCTTACTTGATCCCTTAGAAATTTGTGTCCTTGAAAAGTTTGATTATAAAGAGCATTGCCCTGGTAGTTTGTGGTCTGATGCTCAGATTGAACAGTTTCGATTTTGTTTTAGCAGAAAAGAGTGGTTTCCAAAATCAACTTAAACTAGATATAAAATTCTTCCTGGATCAGAAGTATTAGGAAAGACAGTGTTGGTGTATTGGCTTTACTCACGACTTGCTTTTTTTTTTTCTTTTTTTTTTTTTTGAGATGGAGTCTCACTCTGTGGCCCAGGCTGGAGTGCAGTGGCCTGATCTCAGTTCACTGCAACCTCTGCCTCCTAGGTTCAAGTGATTCTCCTGCCTCAGTTGCTCGAGTAGCTGGGATTACAGGCACGCACCACCATGCCCAGCTAATTTTTGTATTTTTAGTAGAGAGGGGGTTTCGCCATGTTGGCCAGGCTGGTCTCGAACTCCTGACCTCAAGTGATCCGCCTGCATTGGCCTCCCAAAGTGCTGGGATTACAGACGTGAGCCACTGTACCTGGCCTCAACTTATTATTATTATTATTATTTGAGACAGGATCTCACTCTGTTGCCCAGACTGGAGTGCAGTGGCGCTACATCGGCTCACTGCAACCTCCGCCTCCTGGGTTCAGGCAGTTCTCATGTCTCAGCCTCCCAAGTAGCTGAGGTTACAGGCATGCGCCACCATGCACAGCTAATTTTTTTTTTTTTTTTTTTTTTTTGAGCTGGAGTCTTGCTCTGTTGCCTAAGCTGGAGTATAGTGGTGCGATCTCAGCTCACTGCAACCTGTACCTCCCGAGTTCAAGCGATTCCTCCTGTCTCAGCCTCCTGAGTAGCTGGGACTACAGGCACATGCCATCACACCCGGCTAATTTTTGTATTTTTAATAGAGACGGGGTTTCACCATGTTGGTCAGGCTGGTCTCGAACTCCTGAGCTCAGGTGATCCGTCCGCCTCAGCCTCCCAGAGTGCTGGGATTACAGGCGTGAGCCACCACTCCCGGCCACAGCTTGTCTTATTACTTGCTCTATCCTACATCCGTTTAGAACCTGGAAACTAAGATTATATTTATAAAGATATTGTTAGCAATTAAGTCAGTCCCAAGAGTGATATTCATGGTACCGATGAGATCAAGGGAAAAGGTTATATCTACCTCATTGGCTCTTGGTGTGAACGTTCTCTCTCCTTTTCTTTCACTTGGCTAACTCCTGTTCAGTTATTCTTTAGGACTTGACTCAGGAAGAGATGGCCTCCAAGAAGCCATCCTAGCAAGGTTACTCTTTTCTTGCCACCCTTTTGCAGCTCTTGTGCAGAATTTGATCAATGCTCTTATCACAGTGTACTGATATCAGCTATTCCCATTACAAGACCATAAACTGAAGGAAGGCAGTTTAAATATTTAAACATGTTTTTCTCTTGGGTTTTGCACAAGAGTTGGAACATTCAATTTACTGATAAAATGAGTATTGTTGGGCCATTTGGTGACTTCTTATTTTCATAGCTTTCCAGAGGAGGAGGCTCCAGTTATCTTTGGTTGGAAATTTACTTGTATCTGTAATTAGTTATTTTTCTGCTGCACTGAAGTCATGTGTATAGTTTCCCCTTCCTGGTAAGAGTTCTTCCCCTTGACTCTTGGGAATTCTTATGAATCAGTGTCAATATTTCTTTGTCCTTTCCCTTTTCTGTAGCACATCACACATGTATCTACCGTGAGTATCTTTTTATAGGTCTGTGTTTATTTGCCTTTTTTCCATTAGCTCCTCCTTAGATCCTTGGTTTTGCCACTTCTTTTTTTTTTTTTTTTTGAGATGGAGTCTCCCTCCGTTGCCCAGGCTGGAGTGCAGTGATGCGATCTCAGCTCACTGCAACTTCCGCCTTCCGGGTTCAAGTGATTCTCCTGCCTCAGGCTCCCGAGTAGCTGGGATTATAGGCACCTGCCACCACACCCAGCTAATTTTTGTGTTTTTAGTAGAGACGGGGTTTCACCACATTGGCCAGGCTGGTCTCGATCTCTTGACCTTGTGATTCACCTACCTCGGCCTCCCAAAGTGCTGGGATTGCAGGCATGAGCCACTGTGCCCAGCCGGTTTTGCCACTTCTTGGCTGTTGATTTGGAGCAAATAACTTCACTTTTTTTTAATTTTTTTTGAGATGGAATCTGGCTCTGTCATCTAAGCTGGAGTGCAGTGGCGCAGTCTTGGCTCACTGCAACCTCCGTCTCCCAGGTTCAAACGATTCTCCCGCCTCAGCCTCCAGAGTAGCTGGGACTACAGGCGTATGCCACCACGCCTAGATAATTTTTGTATTTTTTGGTAGAAATGGGGTTTTACCATGTTGGCCAGGCTGGTCTCTAACTTCTGACCTCAAGTGATCTGCCTGCCTTGGCCTCCCTATGTGCTCTTATTACAGGCGTGAGCCACAGTACCCAGTCTAACTTCACTTCTTTGAGCCTATTTTCTCAACTAAAAAATTAAAGATCTGGATATGGTGGCTCATACCTGTAATCCTGGCAACTCAGGGGGCTGAAGTGGGTGGATAGCTTGAGGCCAGAAGTTCAAGACCAGCCTGGGCAACCTAGCCAAACCCCATCTCTAAAAAAGTTTAAAAACATCCAGGTGAGGCTGGGCGCGGTGGCTCAAGCCTGTAATCCGAGCACTTTGGGAGGCCGAGATGGGCGGATCACGAGGTCAGGAGATCGAGACCATCCTGGCTAACATGGTGAAACCCCGTCTCTACTAAAAAATAAAAAAAAAAAAAAAAACTAGCCGGGCGCGGTGGCGGGCGCCTGTAGTCCCAACTACTCCGGAGGCTGAGGCAGGAGAATGGCGTGAACCCGGGAGGCGGAGCTTGATCCAGCCACTGCACTCCAGCCTGGGCGGCAGAGCGAGACTCCGTCTCAAAAAAAAAAAAAAAAAAAAAAAACAAAAACATCCAGGTGTGCTGGCACAGGCCTGTAGTCCCAGCTACTTGGAAGGCTGAGGCAGGAATATCACTTGAGCTTAGGAGTTCAAGGCTGCAGTGAACCATGATCATACCACCGTTCTCCAACCTAGGAGACAGAACCAGACCCTGAGTCTAAAAAAAAGTTCCTTTTTTAGGACTCCCTTTACCTCCCTTGTAGGAGCCCACTCAGGCCTACCAGCATGGCTGACCAGACCTCTGTGAAAGGTACTTAGAGAATAGAATCTCTGTAGTTCTTTTTTTGTTTTTTTCTGAGATAAAGTCTCACTCTGTTGCCCAGGCTGGAGTGCAGTGGCGTGATCTCAGCTCACTGCAACCTCCGCCTCCTGGGTTCAAGTGATTCTCCTGCCTCAGCCTCTCGAGTAGCTGGGACTACAGGCGCCCGCCACCACGCCCGGCTGATTTTTTTTATTTTTAGTAGAGACAGGCCTTTACTGAGTTAGCCAGGATGGTCTTGATCTCCTGACCTCATGATCCACCGGCCTCGGCCTCCCAAAGTGCTGGGATTACAGGCGTGAGCTGCCGTGCCCGGCCGAGAATCTGTAGTTCTGACAACCTCCTGGGAATGTTAATTTCATTGCCAGAGAAGTGGTCCCTTCCTGGGCCTATTCAGTTACCTGGTCTCTTTCTCTCATAATGGCCTTTGCCTGCCTTACACTGGCTTGAGACCTTATTTAGTCAAGACTGGGTGCTTCTATGTGGCCATCCTGTTTTTGTTTTTAGATAGTGCAGTTCTTTAATAGAGATCTTTAGCCTGCCACAGAAAAGGGCATCCAAGCTGGTGGTCTGGTCAGTATTTGTTCAGGAGCTACTGGCCATGGTTGGTTTTGGGTACCCTGTCTCCACTGCCCTTGCTCACAGGTACATATATAACCATGTGTTTGTGCTCTACCTCTGTCCCCTCTTCCCCACCCCTTCCTGGCCCATACTTTATAGAGTGCAGTGGCATGATCTCTGCTCACTGCAACCTCCCCCTCCCAGGTTCAAGTGATTCTTGTGCCTCAGCCCCGCGAGTAGCTGGGACTGCAGGTGTGTGCCACCATGCCCCGATAATTCTTGTATTTTTAGTAGAGATGGGGTTTCACCATGTTGGCCCAGCTGGTCTTGAACTCTTTGTTTTTTTTTTTTTTTTTTGAGACAGAGTCTTGCTCTGTCGCCCAGGCTAGAGTGCAGTGGCCCGATCTTGGCTCACTGCAAGCTCCACCTCCCAGGTTCACACCATTCTCCTGCCTCAGCCTCCAGAGTAGCTGGGACTACAGGTGTCTGCCACCACACCTGGCTGATTTTTTTGTATTTGTAGTAGAGACAGTGTTTCACCGTGTTAGCCAGGATGGTCTCGATCTCCTGACCTCATGATCCACCCACCTCGGCCTCCCAAAGTGCTGGGATTACATGAGCCACTGTGCCTGGCCTTGAACTCTTGACCTCAGGTGATCTGTCCGCCTCGTCCTCCCAGTGTGCTGGGATTACAGGCATGAGCCACTGTGCCCGGGCGTTTTGCAGTATTCTTGACAGTGGATATCTGAGATCTGAACAACAGCACTAACCCCAACACCATTCTCTTCCCATCTGTGTTTCAGGGGGCAATGGCGGCTTCCTGTGTTCTCCTGCACACTGGGCAGAAGATGCCTCTGATTGGTCTGGGTACCTGGAAGAGTGAGCCTGGTCAGGTGAGGGATGGGGGAAGAAAAGAAAAACTTGTTGAGCCTCTGCCTGCATTTTCCTAGCAGCCCCATCCCCATACTCCCCTTCCAGTGGGGATGAGCCTGGAGAGCAGTGGGAAGAGATGAAGAGACCAGTTATATACCCTGGGCTTCCCCAGCTGACTCAGAGAGTGGGCTGAGGGACCCAGCAGCGCCGGGGGCATAGGAAGGACATGTTTCTCTAACTGGATCTGCACTGAGTGCTGTGGCAGACATGTGGCCCCTCTGTGCCCATCCCTACGCTATGACCCCTAATATGGCAGTTATCACCCTGTGCTGTGATCATGTCTCCTCTCCCACACTGGGTTCTTTGAGGGCTTAGCCTCTCCCTACTGCTCAGTCCAGAATTAGGCACACAGAAGGTGTCAAGGTTTGAAGAATAACTAGGTGGATTGTATAGACCAAAGGTCAGCAAGCTTTTTTTTTTTTTTTTTTTACTTGAGACAGAGTCTCGCTGTGTTGCCCAGGCTGGAGTGCAGTGGCACGTTCTTGGCTTATGGCAGCCTTGACCTCCTAGGCTCAAAAGTGACCCTCCCACCTCAGCCTCCTGAGTAGCTGGGACCACAGGCACACACTAACATACAGGTCCAGCAAACTTTTTTTTTTTTTTTTTAAATGGAGCAATCCTTTATTTTTACACACTTTGACAAGGAGGTTTTCCGTAAACAACCTTTCCAGTGGAGAACAGAGAACGGGAAAATCAGCCTCCAGACATCACCAGCTGCTCTGCTCAGGGCCGAGGCTCCTCCTTGCCAATGTGGTGAGGTGGAGGGGTGTACTTCCCTTCCTTTATCAGCTTATCCCGCTGCCTCCTGATGGCACCCGCACGTCTCATCGTTTTCTGCCGAAGCAAACACTCTACAAAATCATCATATTCTATCTTGCACTCTTTCTCTGCCCGGATAGCACCAATTCCATGTGCACATTCTATCCATTCTTTTTCAAAAGCATGGCATCGAGTAGCAAGCTTGTAGGGCTGTTCAGCACTCTGGATTGTCCACCATCGATCTATGTTAAGGCCGAACCTTTTCTGGATGTCCAAGAAAGGCATGGCGATCCAATGCTCGTACCCTTGTCTCTTCTCTGGCCGCCGCTTCAGGACGACTCAACTTTTTTTTTTTGAGACTGAGTCTCACTCTGTTCCCCAGGCTGGAGTACAGTGGCGTGATCTTGGCTCACTGCAACCTCCGCCTCGTGGGTTCAAGTGATTCTCGTGTCTCAGCCTCCTAAGTAACTGGGACTACAGGCACGAGCCACCACACCTGGTTAATTTTTTTATTTTTAGTAGAGACAGAGTTTTACCATATTGGCAAGGCTGCTCTCGAACTCCTGACGTCAGGTGATCCACCTGCCTTGGCCTCCCCAAGTGCTGGGATTACAGGTGTGAGCCACCTCACCCAGTCACAAACTTTTTTTTAAAGAACAAGATGGGGCCAAGTGTGGTGGCTCATACCTGTAATCCCAGCACTTGGGAAGGCCGAGGCAGGAAGAGTGCTTGAGCCCAGGAATTTGAGACCAGACTGGGCAATACAGTGAGACCCCATTTCTACAAAAAATTTAGAAAATTAGAATGTGCCTGTGGTCCCAACTACTCGAGAGGCTGAGTTAGGGGGATTGCTGGAGCCCTGGAAGCCAAGGCTGCGGTGACCTATGATCACACCACTGCACTCCAGCCTGGACAGAGCGAGGCCATCTTAAAAAAAAAAAAAAAGTAGGCTGGACACTGTGGCTCACGCCTGTAATCCCAGCACTTTGGGAGGCCAAGGCAGGTAGATCACAAGGTCAGGAGTTTGAGGCCAGCTTGGCAACTATGGTGAAACCCCGTCTCTACTAAAAATACAAAAATTAGCCGGGCATGGTGGCACACGCCTGTAATCCCAGCTACTTGGGAGGCTGAGGCAGGAGAATTGCTTGAACCTGGGAGGCAGAGGTTGCAGTGAGCCACAATTATGCCACTGTACTCCAGCCTAGGCAACAGAGCAAGACGCCGTCTAGGGGAACAAAAATTAAGGAAAAGAAAATTAAAAAACAATTAGATTATATTGGACAAGTTACAGATGGAGGTGATTATATACTCACGTGACCTTTTAATAAGTAACCACTTAAGCTGGGTGCAGTGGCTCATGCCTGTAATCCCAGCACTTTGGAAGGCTGACGCAGGCAGATCACCTCAGGTTGGGAGTTTGAGACCAGCCTGACCAACACAGAGAAACCCCGTCTACTAAAAATATAAAATTAGCCAGGCGTGGTGGTGCATGCCTGTAATCCCAGCTACTCAGGAGTCTGAGGCAAGAGAATCACTTGAATCCGGGAGGCGGAGGTTGCAGTGAGCCGAGATCGTGCCATTGCACTCCAGCCTGGGTAACAAGAGCAAAACTCCATCCCAAGAAAAATAATAATAAAATAAATACATAACCACTTAAAAATGTAAATGTAGTTCTTAACTCAAGGACTATTAAAGTTGATGATTGACCCCTGGTGTGGACCCTCCCAGCTGAGGGGAGTCTGGGAGTGTAGACCTGCTCTCTTAGGGTGGACGTAGCTATGAGATTTGGCTCCTGCCTGGAATGGGGCATTTCCCCAGCGCTTCTTCCTTCTTCCTTGGAAATCTGGAGTCAGAGTGAAGACAAGTTTGGGGATTACGTTTGAGAGAAGTACCAGCAGAGAGAACAGATTCTTCTATCTGGAACTTAAACTGGTATTTGTGGTGTGCTTGGATGACCTATGTCTTTTTTCCCTTTTGCTTTCTTTCCTATAGCTGCTTAGGAGCTTGGAGCCAGGGTCCCTGTGCTTCAGGCAGGCACGTGTCACAGCCTCGGACAAGTCCATGAGCTAGGTCAAGGCAGGGGGTGGGGGCCACAGCCAAGGCCAAGTCGGGGCATAGAACAGCAGGGGTCAGATGTTAAGGGAAGTACGTCTGCACCCAGGTGGGTATCTTGAATACTATGCCAGGCACCCACAATAAGAGCTTTGGGTGCTTTGTGTCTAAGGCTGGGTACCCTTGGTTCTGCTGCTGATGCCATGTTTCCAGTCTGGATTTTAGCAAAATTAACTAACCCATCCTTCTACCTGATGCCTGTTTTCTTCTCTCTCATTAGGGGGTTCTGGGTCCAGCTTTCAGCCCACTTATCTGCCTTCCTTAATCTTTTCCCCCTTCTAACCTCTTTTGCTGGCCTGTGCTCTCAGAGCTCCCAGAGTCTGTCTACATGACTTCCTGTATGTTGTTGGCCTAGGAATTTTTTCTTATGTTTCTCTAACTAGCTCCTTAGAACCTGGAACTTGTTTCTATGGTCTATACTTCTTTTTTCTGTCTATTTATCCATCTGTCTTCTGATTGAAAAAAAATTTTTTATTATTTATTTTTTAAATTTTTAAAAATTTATTTATTTAATTTATTTTTGAGATGGAGTCTTGCTCTGTCACCTAGGCTGGAGTGCAGTGGCACGATCTCAGCTCACTGCAAGCTCCGCCTCCCGGGTTTACGCCATTCTCCTGCCTCAGCCTCCCAAGTAGCTGGGACTACAGGTGCCCGCCACAATGTCCGGCTAATTTTTTGTATTTTTAGTAGAGACAGGGTTTCACCATGTTAGCCAGGATGGTCTCGATCTCCTGACCTTGTTATCTGCCCACCTTGGCCTCCCAAATTGCTAGGATTACAGGCGTGAGCCACTGCGCCCAGCCAATTTTTTTTTTTTTTTTTTGAGACGGAGTTTCACTCTTGTTGCCCAGGCTGGAGTACAATGGCACCATCTTGGCTCACTGCAACCTCCACTTCCCGGGTTCAAGCGATTCTCTTGCCTCAGCCTCCCAAGTACCTGGGATTATAGGCATGTACCACCATGCCCAGCTAATTTTGTATTTTTAGTAGAGACGGGGTTTCTCCATGTTGGTTAGGCTGATCTCAAACTCCCGACCTCATGTGATCCGCCTGCCTCGGCCTCCCGAAGTGCTGGGATTACAGATGTGAGCCACCATGCCTGGCCTTTATTTAAAAAAAAAAAAATTGTTTTTAATTTTTTTTGTTTTTTTTGTGTGTGTTTTTTTGAGATGTAGTCTCACTCTGTCTCACCCAGGATGGAGTGCAGTGGCATGATCTCAGCTCACTGCAGCCTCCTTCTCCTGGGTTCAAGCGATTCTTCTATCTCAGCCTCTTGAGTAGCTGGGACTACAGGCATGTGCCATCATGCACAGCTAATTTTTGTATTTTTAGTAGAGATGGAGTTTCACCATGTTGGCCAGGCTGGTCTTGAACCCCTGACCTCAGGTGATCCATCTGCCTCGGCTTCCCAAAGTGAGCCACCACGCCTGGCCTTAATTTTTTTTTGAAGAGGTGGGGGTTCTCGCTATGTTGACTAGGCTAGTCTCAAACTCCTGCCCTCAAGCAATCCTCCCATGTCTGCCTCCCAAAGTCCTAGGATTACAGGCATGAGCCACCATGCTCAGCCTGAAAAAATATTTACTAAAGCCCTCTTTATGGTAGATGCCGGAAAAATATTGTTAGTTTTTGCTAGACCTTGCTGAGATGGCTTGGGTAGGAAGGCATCTTAGAGACTGGTTGGGGTGGGAGCAGAGCAAAGGGTTTGGAGCCTCTGAAGAGGCTTCTGGTCCCTTAGACTGAAACTATCTTCCATCTTTCTTTTCTTTTTTTGCGACGGAGTTTCGCTCTTGCTGCCAAGGCTGAAGTGCAGTGGCACAATCTCAGCTCACTGCAACCTCTGCCTCCTGGGTTCAAGTGATTCTCCTGCCTCAGCCTCCTGAGTAGCTAGGATTACAGGCACCTGCCACCACACCCGGCTAATTTTGTGTTTTTAGTAGAGATGGGGTTTCACCTTGTTGGCTAGGCTGACCTCCAGCTGGCCAGGCTGGTCTCGAACTCCTGACCTCAGGTGATCTGCCCACCTCAGCCTCCCAAAGTACTGGGATTACAGTACAGGCATGAGCCACCGCGCCCAGTTCATCTTCCATCTTTTCACCTCCACTGCATAGATGTGCCTGCTATATTTCTGACCGCCCCTCCCCGAGCATTGACCTTGGGGTGGCGACAGTAGAAGGCTGAAACCCATAGAGCTGAAACCTCTGCTTCTCTCACCTGGCAGGTAAAAGCAGCTGTTAAGTATGCCCTTAGTGTAGGCTACCGCCACATTGATTGTGCTGCTATCTACGGCAATGAGCCTGAGATTGGGGAGGCCCTGAAGGAGGACGTGGGACCAGGCAAGGTAAGGACTGGGGTTGTAAAGAGAGGTGGGGTGAGATAACTTAGAAGCTGGGGCTGGGGCCCAGCTGGAGGGAATCTGGCATCAGCTTCCTTCCGTTCCTCTCTCAGAGTTGAGCGTGGGTGAGACCAGGTGTTTGTGGCTCTTCTCACTGTAGGCCCTTCCCCCTGTACTAGGCGGTGCCTCGGGAGGAGCTGTTCGTGACATCCAAACTGTGGAACACCAAGCACCACCCCGAGGATGTGGAGCCTGCCCTCCGGAAGACTCTGGCTGACCTCCAGCTGGAGTATCTGGACCTGTACCTGATGCACTGGCCTTATGCCTTTGAGTGAGCCTTGCCAGAGCCTCATCTGGGGAATCAGGGGGTTTAGCAGGATGATGTTAGTAACTTATTGTAAGTCACAGCAGCAGAGCAGGATACAAACACTCATTTGCATGGCAAGCTGAGGAGCCTGACCTGGGATCTTAGCCTCTTCTGCTACAGCAGCTTAGCTGTAGCTACAGGAGTTTAACTCTAGAAAAATGAAGGCAGTCTCACATGGTATTTACCCTAGGGTGTGCACCTGTAACCCTCCTGCTCCCTTTATTCATTCAGAAAAGGTGCTGACTTTTCTGTTGAGCATCTGGGGTTAGAGTAATAAGTACGTCTCAGCAGAAGATGTGAGAGGAGCCCACCATTAGTGCCGTGCCCTGTGCTGGAAGAAGGGCGGATAACTCCCTGAGGATGAGTTAAGAAAGACTTCCTAGGGGAGAGGAGATATCTAGGTCTAGGAAGAGGAGGGGGCATAGGCATTCCATGTAAACTTAACACCTGAGTTACGATCTGAAAGGATGAAAAAGCATGACTATTTTTAGCTGGGCATGGTGGCTCACACCTGTAATCCCAGCACTTTGGGAGGCCGAGGCGGGCAGATCATGAGGTCAGGAGATCGAGACCATCCTGGCTAACACAGTGAAACCCTGTCTCTACTAAAAATACAAAAAAATTAGCCAGGTGTAGTGGCAGGCGCTTGTAGTCCCAGCTACTCAGGAGGCTGAGGCAGGAGAATGGCGTGAACCCGGGAGGCGGAGCTTGCAGTGAGCCAAGATCGTGCTGCTGCACTCCAGCCTGGGCGACAGAGTGAGACTGTGTCTCAAAAAAAAGAAAGAGAGGCCGGGCGCGGTGGCTCAAGCCTGTAATCCCAGCACTTTGGGAGGCCGAGGCGGGCGGATCACTAGGTCAGGAGATCGAGACCATCCTGGCTAACAGGGTGAAACCCCGTCTCTACTAAAAAATACAAAAAAAGCTAGCCGGGCGACGTGGCGGGCGCCTGTAGTCCCAGCTACTCGGGAGGCTGAGGCAGGAGAATGGCGTAAACCCGGGAGGCGGAGCTTGCAGTGAGCTGAGATCCGGCCACTGCACTCCAGCCCGGGGACAGAGTGAGACTCCGTCTCAAAAAAAAAAAAAAAAAAAAAAAGAAAGAAAAAAGAAAAAGCATGGCTTTTTAAAAATTCTTGGCCCTTTGTCCTCTCTGGGATTGGAGTTTGGGACACAGAGTGGCTGGATGGTCAGGTAGGGCAGAAGCCTGGCATTTGTGTCCACACTTGGTGGGGCTGTCTCTCACTCAGGCGGGGAGACAACCCCTTCCCGAAGAATGCTGATGGGACCATATGCTACGACTCCACCCACTATAAGGAGACTTGGAAGGCTCTGGAGGCACTGGTGGCTAAGGGGCTGGTGCGGGCACTGGGCCTGTCCAACTTCAATAGTCGGCAGATCGATGACATACTTAGTGTGGCCTCCGTGCGTCCAGCTGTCTTGCAGGTAAGGACAGCAAGCAGATGAGTGGTTTAGGGGTTGGGTGCTCAAGAGCATGAGTGAGCAAACAATGGATCTGCTTAAGGGAGATGGCTAGCAAGTTGTCAGAGTGTTGGTGCAGAAGTCCTCTGCCTAAAGGTGGGCATTGAAGCAGTGGGAGAGAATGAAATTGCCAATGGGAAATGGTGAGAAAAACAGGCTGAAGGGGAGTGGGGGAGTCAGCAATAGGGGGTTGGTCCAGACATGCATGTCTGGGATGGCCAAGCAAGCTGGGTGTGACCACTTCATGGTGATGGGTTATTCTTTGGCTCAGGTGGAATGCCACCCATACTTGGCTCAGAACGAGCTAATTGCCCACTGCCAAGCACGTGGCCTGGAGGTAACTGCTTATAGCCCTTTGGGCTCCTCTGATCGTGCATGGCGTGATCCTGATGAGCCTGTCCTGCTGGAGGAACCAGTAGTCCTGGCATTGGCTGAAAAGTATGGCCGATCTCCAGCTCAGATCTTGCTCAGGTACGGGGCAGTCTTAGGGAGAGGGCCCTGAGTTGGGAGGCAAGGGTTAAGGGATTTCTTGTTTCAGTGTCTGAGTGAGGCTGAGGATCTTGCCCTGTGATCTGGAGGGAGGCCACTCTAGGCATATTCCCCATTGCAGCAGGGCTCAGGTGCTCTAGGAGCTTAGGGAAGGCTGCATGGAGAACAAAATAATGCTTATGAATACTGACTCCTTTTCCTCATCTATCTAATCCCCCAACTTAGGTGGCAGGTCCAGCGGAAAGTGATCTGCATCCCCAAAAGTATCACTCCTTCTCGAATCCTTCAGAACATCAAGGTACTTGGTAATGGGTTCTATCTTCTTTAGCTCTTTGGGACATTTTCTTGGCCCTGACTCTACCTGGGTAAAAAGGCAGTGTTGTGGAACCCCAGCTTCTGCTCACAAAGCTGTTGTTCCTGAACCCCACTCTCCATCCTCAGGTGTTTGACTTCACCTTTAGCCCAGAAGAGATGAAGCAGCTAAATGCCCTGAACAAAAATTGGCGATATATTGTGCCTATGCTTATGGTGAGGATGTATCAGGCCCCTAGACTTGGCGAATGTGAGATTTGGGGTGGGATTCTGGCCCAGGTGTGACCTCAGGCTTGCTGGTTGTGAGAGGGACACAATGTTGTGGGTGGGATTGCTATGCTGGACATAGTGCTCTCATTTCTCTTTATTGAGCTCAGGGAAGTATGGCTCAGGGATAAGGCATATAACCTGTGAGTCTCAGTGCTGCTTCTTGATATCTTGCAACCTAGAGCAAGTTATTAAAGTTCTCCAAGCCTCAGCTTCCTATGTGTAAAATGAGCCCAGTTCCTGACATGTAGTAGATTCTCAGTAAATGATATGAGGAGAGCCCAGAAGGCATTGTTGACCTCACTCGAGGGGTTGGGTTGGGAGGGAAGTCTGCTGTGCTTAGGGAAATAAATGGTTCCTGGCCTCTTGATCTCAGTTGAGACTTCACACTCTTAGGGGCAGGGGCAGCTACGTATCAGGCTATGGGTTTGGTGCTAGAATGCTGTTGATACTGTGATGTTCTCTGAGATGGGGATCCTGGCCACTGCCATCTGATGTAATGTTGTACACAGATTAGTTTGTTTAGGAAGATTTGGGGAAGATGCCTGGAGTCTTTGGAATGGCAACTCCTGCTGATGCAGTAATCTATCTGTCTCTCTTTCCAGGTGGATGGGAAGAGAGTCCCAAGGGATGCAGGGCATCCTCTGTACCCCTTTAATGACCCGTACTGAGACCACAGCTTCTTGGCCTCCCTTCCAGCTCTCCAGCTAATGAAGTCCTGCCACAGTGGAAAGAGGGAGTTAATAAAGCCATTGGAGCATCCATATTGCTTGCTTGTCTTATTTGCCTGGTCAGGCCTGAGATGGAGGCTGTTTCCCTCAGGGATGACAGACCTAGGGCTGCTGGATGTGACCTGCCCTTGAAGCCCAAATATTCGTTCTGGAGGAACCTGTGAAGAGGCTGAGTAATTCCTTATCCTTGCATTAGGCACGTTGGGAAGTAGCGCCATCTACTGGCAAATCTTAAGCACTGCAATGCTTCCCTAGAGTCTTCAAGAATGCCTCAGGAGTGAGCAATCAGGGCAATGATTGTCCTATTGGTTTCAAGGCAGTGCTGGACCTGGGCCCTGAGTTTCCATCCCCCTGTCCTGATCAGTGCCTAGGTTTAGCAATATGAAGAGTCCAAACGACTTACATTCAGAAGTTAGGGAATCGCAGCTTGCAAAATCACAAAAGGTGGGGACAGGGGCTTTTTCCATCAGACACTATGATCAGTGTGCATAGGTGACTTGCAGGAGGCAGAGTCCAGCCCAGACCTTGTCACTTGGCCCCTAAGGCCCTATCTTATGCACTTTTTATTGGTGGCCACCAGAGGCCACTGATAAACAGGTTTTAGGAAGGTTTTTGGCAAATCTCTCTAAACTCCAGTCACGTGAAACTCATTTTACTTTCCCAAACTGTTGCTCTTCTTTCAAGAAGTATTTATTGGGTACTTATGGGTTAGGCCTGATGCTAGGCCCTGGGGATATAGCTATAACCAAGACACAGAAGTCCCTACAGCCTACTTGAGGAGACAGACTAAGTAATTGCATAATTAGTTTAATTACAGTTGGAAGAAGTGTTATGAGAAGTGCAGGGTGAGTAGCCTACTTATTTAATCAGCTAAGATTGAAAGATGAATAGGGATTAATTAGTTAAAGGAGGTAAGAGTGGGAACAGCATTCCATACAAATTGGACAGCTTAGGGAAAAGTCTTGAAACTGGAAGATGCTGCTGGAAAAACCTAAAGAAGATTTGTATTGACAGCAACTAAAAGTAAGGGGGACCTGGCGGTAGAGGTGATAGCATAAAACAATGCTGGAATTTTTAGGAACTGATGATTGGAAGGCCTAGAAGACTGTTGAGATTCTATTATTTATTTTTTTTTTTGAATTGAGGTCTCTGTCACCAAGGCTCTAGTGTAGTGGCACAATTGTGGC
Organism: Macaca fascicularis; assembly: GCF_037993035.2. Classification (NCBI taxonomy): domain Eukaryota; kingdom Metazoa; phylum Chordata; class Mammalia; order Primates; family Cercopithecidae; genus Macaca; species Macaca fascicularis. Next base: position 189,151,452 of record NC_088375.1, on the reverse strand, counting down.
CCACTGCAGCCTTGAACTCCTGGGCTCAATCCTGATTTTTAAAATATTTTTGGCTGGGTGTGGTGGCTCACGCCTGTAATCCCAGCACTTTGGGAGGCCAAGGTGGGTGGATCACCTGAGGTCGGGAGTTTGAGACCAGCCTGACCAACATGGAGAAACCCCATTTCTACTAAAAATACAAAATTAGCCGGGCATGGTGGCACATGCCTGTAATCCCAGCTACTCGGGAGGCTGAAGCAGGAGAATCACTTGAACCAGGAGGCGGAGGTTGTGGTGAATCGAGATCGTGCCATTGCACTCCAGCCTGGGCAACAAGAGCAAAACTCCATCTCCAAAAAAATATATATATATTATATATATGTATATATAAATTATATATATAAAATATTATTTTTTGAGATAGTGTGTTGTGATGTTGTCTAGTCTGATCTTGAACTCCTGGGCTAAAGGGATCCTTCTATCTTGGCCTCCCAGAGTGCTAGGATTATAGGTGTGAGTCACTGCACCCAGCTCCAGTTTTTTTTCTTTTTTTCCCTTAATGCAATGGGAAACGATGGAAGAGTTTTCAGCAGGAGTAACATGTCATAATTTGTGCCTTACAACAGCATGGTGGCTCATGCCTGTAATCCTACTACTTTGGGAGGCTGAAGAAGGCTGATTGCTTGAGCCTAGGAGTTTGGGACTAGCCTGGGCTTCATGGCAAAATCCTGTCTCTACAAAAAATACAGAAATTAGCTGGGCATGGTGGCATGCACCTATAGTCCCAGCTAGTTGGGAGGCTGAGGTGGGAGGATCACCTGAGCCTGGGGAGACTGACGCTGCAGTGAGCCATTATTGTACCACTGCACCCCAGCCTGGGTGACAGACTGTGTCTCAAAAAAAAAAAAAAAAAAAAAACCCAGAAAAAAAAACAAAAACCACTCCAGTTCAGTAGAAACAATGGATTAGAGGAGTGGATCAAATGGATCAAAAGGAGGTGGAAGAAAGCATGAAAGCATGTTGGAAGTTAGTCTTTTTTTTTTTTTTTTTTAATGACAGAGCCAGTCGGGCACGGTGGCTCACGCTTGTAATCCCAGGACTTTGGGAGGCCGAAGCAAGAGGATCACGAGGCCAGGAGATCAAGACCATCCTGGCTAACACAGTGAAACCCTGTTTCTACTAAAAATAGAAAAAAAATTAGCTGGGCGTGGTGGCGGGCGCCTGCAGTCCCAGCTACTCAAGAGGCTGAGACAGGAGGATCGCTTGAACCTGGGAGGTGGAGGTTACAGTAAACCAAGATTGCGCCACTGCACTCCAGCCTGGCAACAGAGCAAGACTCCATCTCAAAGAAAAAAAAATTGCACTGTCACCCAGGCTGGAGTGCAGTGGTGTGATCTCTGCTCACTGCCACCTCCGCCTCCCAGGTTCATGTGATTCTCCTGCCTGAGCCTCCGGAGTAGCTGGAATTACAGGCGCCCACGACCATGCGCAGCTAATTTTTTGTATATTTAGTAGAGATGGGGTTTCACTGTGTTGGCCAGGCTGGTCTTGAACTCCTGACCTCGTGATCCGCCCACCTCAGCCTCCCAAAGTGCTGGGATTATAGGCATGAGCTGCTGTACCCAGACAAAAATTGTTATTATTTATTTATTATTTATTTATTTATTTTTGAGACAGAGTCTGGCTCTGTCACCCAGGCTGGAGTGCAGTGGCGCGATCTCAGCTCACTGCAAGCTCTGCCTCCCAAGTTCACGCCATTCTCCTGCCTCAGCCTCCCGAGTAGCTAGGACTTCGAGTAACTGTGACTACAGGCGCCTGCCACCACGCCTGGCTAATTTTTTGTATTTTTAGTAGAGACGGGGTTTTACCATGTTAGCCAGGATGGTCTGGATCTCCTGTCCTCGTGATCCGCCTGCCTGGGCCTCCCAAACTGTTGGGATTACAGGCGTGAGCCACTGCACCCGGTTTATTATTATTATTATTATTTTCTTTTTTTCTTTTTTTTATTTTTGAGACGGAGTCTCGCTCTGTAGCCCAGGCTGGAGTATAGTGGTGCAATCTTGGTTCACTGCAAGTTCTGCCTCCCAGGTTCACACCTCTCTCCTGCCTCAGCCTCCTGAGTAGCTGGGACTACAGGCGCCCGCCACCACGCCTGGCTAATTTTTTGTATTTTTTTAATAGAGGCAAGGTTTCTACTGTGTTAGCCAGGATGGTCTCGATCTCCTGACCTCGTGATCCGCCCGCCTCGGCCTCCCAGAGTGCTGGGATTACAGGCATGAGCCACCGCGCCCGGCTTATTATTATTATTTTCTGAGATGGAGTCTTGCTCTGTCACCCAGGCTGGAATGCAGTGGCGCAATCTTGGCTCACTGTAACCTCCGCCTCCCCGGTTCAAGTGATTCTCCTGCCTCAGCCTCCCGAGTAGCTGTGAATACAGGCGCCTGCCACCAAGCCTGGCTAATTTTTGTATTTTTAGAAGAGAATGGTTTTCGCCATGTTGACCAGGCTGGTCTTGAACTCCTGAACTGAAGGAGCTCTCCTGCCTCAGCCTCTCGCAGTGCTGGGATTACAGGCATGAGCCACCACACCCCGTCTCATGCAATGCATAATAACACATCAGAGTAAATGGGGTATCCATCCCCTCAAGTATTTACCCTTTGTGTTACAATCTAATTATACCCTTAGTTATTTTAAAATGTACAATTAAATTATAATTGATTATAGTCACCTTGTTGTGCTATCAAATACTAGGGCTTATTCATTCTTTCTATTTTTTGTAACCATTAACCATCCACACCTCCCACAGCCCCCAACTACCTTTCCCAGCCTTTGATAACCATCCTTCTACCCTCTATCTCCATGAATTCATTTAAAAAAAATTTTTCAGATCCCACAAATAAGTGAGAACATGTGATGTTTGTATTTCTGTGCCTTGCTTATTTCACTTAGCATAACGACCTCCAGTTTCATCCATATTGTTGCAAATAACAGGATTCATTCGTTTTTATGGCTCCTTCGTGTATAAGTACCACATTTTCTGTATCCTTCATCTGTTAAAGGACACTTATGTTGCTTCCAAATCTTCCTCTTAGGCTCAAGCAATCCTCCCACCTCAGCCTTCTGAGTAGCTGGGACCACAGGTATGCACCATCTCATGTGGATAATTTTTTTTTTTTTTTTTTAATTTTTGTAGAGATGAGGTCTCCTTATGTTGCCCAGGCTGTTTTTTGTTTGTTTGTTTGTTTGTTTTGTGATGGAGTCTCGCTCTGTCACCCAGGCTGGAGTGCAGTGGTGCCATCTCAGCTCATTGTAACCTCCCACCTCCCAGGTTCAAGCCATTCTCCTGCCTCAGTCTCCCGAGTAGCTGGGATTACAAGTGCCCGCCAAGACATCTGGCTCATTTTTTGTATTTTTGGTAGGGATGGGGCTTCCCCATGTTGGCCAGGTGGGTCTTGAACTCTTGACCTCCAGTGATCTGCCCGCCTTGGCCTGCCAAAGTGCTGGGATTACAGGCGTGAGTCATCGCACCTGGCCCTCCCAAACTGGTTTTGAACTCCTAGGTTCAAGACTCCTAGGTTCTTGGCCTGCCAAAGTGTTGGGATTACAGGTGTGAGCCACTGCACCCAGCTGCTCCCAAATCTTTGTGAACAGTGCTGCAACAAACACGGAAGTGCAGATCTCTCTGATACACTGATTTCCCTTCTTTTGGGTATATACTCAGCAGTGAGATTGCTGGATCATATCGTAGCTCTATTTTTAGTTTTTTAAGAAACCTCTAAAATGTTCTCCATAGTAGTTGCACTAATTTACATTCCCACCAACAGTGTTTGAGGGTTCCCTTTTCTCCACATCCTCACCAGCATTTGTTATTGCCAATCTTTTGGATATAAGCCATTTTAACTGGGGTGAGATGATATCTCATTGTAGCTTTGATTTGCATTTCTCTGATGATCCGTGATGTTGAGCACCTTTTCATATGCCTGTTTTCCATTTGTATGTCTTCTTTTGAGAAATGTCTATTCAAATGTTTTGCCTGTTTTCACTGGATTATATTTTTTCCCATAGAGTTGTTTGTCCTTCTTATATATTCTGGTTATTAATCCCTTGTAAGAGAGGTAGTTTGCAAATATTTTTTTCCTATTCTGTGGATTATCTCTTCACTTTATTGATTATTTCCTATGCTGTACAGAGGCTTTTTAACTAGATGTGATCCCATTTGTCCATTTTTACTTTGGTTGCCTGTGCTTGTGGGGTATTACTCAAGAAATTTTACCCAGATCAATGTCCTGGAGAGTTTCTCCCTTTTCTTGTAGTCGTTTCATATCTCAAGGTCTTAGATTTAAGTCTTTAATTCATTTTGATTTAATTTTTGTATATGGTGAGAGATAGGGGTCTAGTTTTGTTCTTCTGCATATGGATATCCTGTTTTCCCAGCACCACTTATTGAAGAAACTGTCTTTTCCCCAGTATGTGTTCTTGGCACCTTTGTTGACAGTGAGTTCACTGTAGGTGTTTGGATTTGTTTCTGAGTCCTCTATTCTGTTCCATTGGTCTATATGTCTGTTTTTATGCCAGTACCATGCTGTTTTGGTTACTATAGCTCTGTAACAAAATTTGAAGTAAGATAATGTGATTCCTTCAGTTTTGTTCTTTTTGCTTAGTATAGCTTTGGCTATTCTGGGTCTTTTGTGGTTCCATATAAATTTTATGATTGTTTTTTCCATTTCTGTAAAGAATGTTACTGATATTTTGATAGTGATTACATTGAATCTATAGATTGCTTTCAGTACTATGGACATTTTAACAATATTGATTCTTCCAATTCATGAACATGGAGTATCTTTCCATTTTTTTGTGTCCTCTTCAATTTATTTTGTGTTTTATGGTTTTCAATATAGATATTTTTTTCTTTGGTTAAGCTAATTCCTAGGTATTTGATTTTATTTGTAGCTGTTGTAAATGGGATTACTTTATTTCTTTTCCAGACTGTTCAGAAATTAGTCTTGACTCAAACATCTCACCCTGCCTAACATTAACATTCTCTATAGCAAATGTCTATTTTGTTGTTGTTAACAACTTACCTGAAAAATTAGCACCAGACATCTTTGTCTAATCACTGTGGTTGTAGGAAAATCCAGGTTCTTTTCACATGAACAGGAAAGAATAGGCTCGCAGAAACTTTGAGGGGCAAGGAGGATGGAATTTATTGGGGAAAAAGGAAAAACAACACAGCAAAGCAAGAGAGGGATTCCTGTTAACAGGCCCTCATCTCACAGATTGAATCCCAGGTTCCTCACAGGAACAGGAGGGGCCAGGCTCCTCCCCACTGCAAACAGCGTGAACTTCCATGGCTCCACCCCATTCTCCCAGTGCACAGGCCAGTTAGAGGTTCTCTGGGAACTCCTTTATACTTGGCTGTCTCATTTCCCCATCTAAAGAAGTACATCTGGCCGGGCGCGGTGGCTCAAGCCTGTAATCCCGGCACTTTGGGAGGCCGAGACGGGCGGATCACGAGGTCAGGAGATCGAGACTATCCTGGCTAACACGGTGAAACCCCGTCTCTACTAAAAACACAAAAAACTAGCCGGGCGAGGTGGCGGGCGCCTGTAGTCCCAGCTACTCGGGAGGCTGAGGCAGGAGAATGGCGTAAACCCAGGAGGCGGAAGCTTGCAGTGAGCTGAGATCAGGCCACTCTACTCCAGCCTGGGCGGCAGAGCGAGACTCCGTCTCAAAAAAAAAAAAAAAAAAAAAAGAAGTACATCTAACTGCCCTTAGAGTGAGGCTAAGGAGAAAGACCGATCTTAACTGCTTCCTGCTGGCAGGGGGTGCTGTTTTGGGAAGATGGCAGTCAGATCTCTCTCAGAGGCCTATCTTAGGGTCCCCTGCAGAAGGGGCCATCATCCAAGGCTCTGGTTGCATGTCTGTTTGAGTTTGATGACCTGAAGCTGAGAAGAGACAAACTGGGTTATTAGAAAACATGTGTCAAAACTAAAACAAGGGTAAGGACAGGTGAAAAATACTGAGACCCTTTACCAGTTTGCATGGGAGAGGGAGGCCAAAAGCCCAGCTGGTAAAAACACTTTCACCCTTTTGCTGGCATGTCAGGCTTCTGGGTTCCCTTCCCCTGGGCCCAATCCTAAGTCAGCCACTTTAAAGTTCGGGAAATTAACTCTTTCTCAGTTTGGAGGATGTATCTGAGGGGAGTATCCCGTCGTGTGGAGACACAATTACCTATTTGTAAAGAGAGAACAGGGGAGGAAAAAGAAAAAAAAGTGTTTTTTCAAAGGAGTCCCAGGAGTTCAAGATGCACTCAAAAGAAATACAAACTAAAGGTGAATGGCTACTCATCCAGAAAGAGGGAAGCAGGCACCCCTGGTTCCTTTCTCTTCCTAGCAAATACCTGGGGTATGTGAGGGAGGGAAAGTGAGGCATTCCTTTTTCTTTCCACCATCCTTGTGTCCCTGAGTTCTGGTGACTGCAACAGCATGCCACCCATGGGTGTTAAAGAGGCTTTCGCCCATGTTAACTAGGGGGGGTGGGGGTGGGAATTATTCACTCTACCCACATATGCCTTATCTCCCCTGCTGTCAGTAGCCTTGAATTCCCTAGACTTCCTTTATGCCATGGATACTAGCATGACTTTTATTCATGAAACAGGAAGCTTGGCTTAACCGGCAGGAGTCAGCCACACTCACCTGTGCCGTGCCTTTTAACTTCCATTGTCATCTTCCTCTGGATCCCTCAGATCCAGTCTTCTTTCCTAGAGCTTTGACCCGAAGCTTGGAATTGAGTTTGAGACAAAAATGTGTCTTGGAGGGAGTTGCATTGCACGGACTCTTTATCGTGAGCCAAATGCTAAAGTGAAGCTGTGGAATTGAGTCCTCCTGTAACAAGGGAGAGAAAAGGATGTCTTGTGACACACCCAGATAACTGGAGGCTATAGTTATGCCTGCTAGGATTTGGGTGCATGGTGCTTGTCTTTGGTTAGCTCCCTTGGTCTTGCTTTCCAAAAAGGAAACCTCCGGGTGATGGGCACCCTATTTATTCTCATTGCCGGGCGGGATTTGATGTATAATTGCTCAGAACTAGAATATTGATTCAGATTTCTACATTACTCATCCCTTTTGTTCTTTCTGAGTTGTAGCTGGAGATTGCTGGTTGGTTCACAGGAACAAGCAGGGCTAGTCTAAAATGTAGGGAAAGACTTAAAAACAACTAATGAGTTTAGAATTTAATGACAAATGAAGCTGGGCGCAGTGGCTCATGCCTGTAATCCCAGCACTTTGGGAGGCCAAGGTGGGTGGATCATGAGGTCAAGTTATCCAGACCATCCTGGCCAACATGGTGAAACCCCATCTCTACTAAAAATACAAAAATTAGCTGTGGTGGTGCGCACCTGTAGTTCCAGCTACTCAGGAGGCTGAGGCAGGAGGATTGCTTGAACCCTGGGGGCAGAGGTTGCAGTGAGCCGAGATCGTGCCACTGCGCTCCAGCCTGGCAACAGAGCAAGACTCCGTCTCAAAAAACAAATAAAACAAACAAACAAAAATAATTTAATGACATATGTATACGTTTTGAAACATAATTTCTTTCTTAGCAGTCCTCATTTTTTTTTTTTCAAATTTTCTTTTGTTACCAGTTCTTATTTTTGTTGAAAAATCATGATAGGACTGAGTTGTTTGCAAAATAGACTTTAGTCTTATAGTTGGCCTAATTAGTTGCATACAGTGCAGCAAGAATAACTATTTCTACATAGGCCTTTTACATTGGCTTTGATGCAACTCTGTTTCACAAGGACTCTTAGAGAAGACCTTTTAAAGCCCAGCCCAGCCAAGGGTTTTTATCCTCAAATACCTGTGAGTTGGGTGATCCTCTTCTCTTAAGGTCCCAAGATAAACTTGGAACTCCTGGGCCAGTTAGAAAGTGACATTCTTGGCCGGGCGCGGTGGCTCAAGCCTGTAATCCCAGCACTTTGGGAGGCCGAGACGGGTGGATCACGAGGTCAGGAGATCGAGACCATCCTGGATAACACGGTGAAACCCCGTCTCTACTAAGAAATACAAAAAACTAGCCGGGCGAGGTGGCGGGCGCCTGTAGTCCCAGCTACTCGGGAGGCTGAGGCCAGAGAATGGCGTGAACCCGGGAGGCGGAGCTTGCAGTGAGCTGAGATCCGGCCACTGCACTCCAGCCTGGGCTACAGAGCGAGACTCCGTCTCAAAAAAAAAAAAAAAAAAAAAAAAAAAAAAAGAAAGTGACATTCTTGGCCGGGCGCGGTGGCTCATGCCTGTAATCCCAGCACTTTGGGAGGCCGAGGCGGGCATATCACAAGGTCAGGAGATTGAGACCATCCCTGGCTGACATGGTGAAACCCCGTCTCTACCAAAAATACAAAAAAAAAATTAGCCGGGTGTGGTGCCACATGCCTGTAGTCCCAGCTACTCAGGAGGCTGAGGCAGGAGAATAGCTTGAACCTGGGAGATGGAGGTTGCAGTGAGCCAAGATCATGTCACTGCACTCCAGTCTGGGCAACAGAGCGAGACTCTGTCTCAAAAAAAAAAAAAAAAAAAAAAAGTGGCATTCTTTACTGACCACAGGTCAGGAATCCTGCACAGGGACTGTGTAGGCAAGGGTATGAAGCCAGTTTTTTCCCCAGGGGGATTTTTTTGGCTCTGCAACTCGAGCTTGACTGCTTAAAGGGAAGCATACCCTTGCATTCAAAGCCTTGGTAAAACAACCAGTTTCTCCAATTGCATCCTGTTGCAAAAGAAAATGGATTCTTACTGCACTGATGCAAACAACTATATTACCACAAGTTAAAAATACTCACAGAGGCCGGGTGCAGTGGCTCACGCCTGTAATTCCAGCACTTTGGGAGGCCGAGGTGAGCGGATCACCTGAGGTCAAGGGTTCGAGACCAGCCTGGCCAACATGGTGAAACCCCGTCTCTACTAAAAATATAAAAATTAGCCAGGCGTGGTGGCAGGCGCCTGTAATCCCAGCTACTCGGGAGGCTGAGGCAGGAGAATCGCTTGAACCCGGGAGGCAGAGGTTACAGTGAGCCGAGATCATGACATTGCACTTGTGCCTGGGGGACAAGAATGAGACTTCATCTCAAAAAACAAACAAAAAAGAATACTCACAGATAGTTTCCAAATTCCAGAGGAACAAGGCAGAGAGAAACAAAAAACATGCTCTAGATTTTGGTCACAAGAGTATACCTTATTCAATTTATGAAAGGCCATAAATAGTTCAAAATAAGTTTCCTTGACTCCGAAAAACAAAACAAGGATCAGCAATATTCCAAGCAAAAGTTAAAAAGTTTGCTTCAGTTTCTTGAGTACATTCATTGAACTCTTGTTTTACTTGATATTTATGAACATTTTAGCTCTTCATGAATCTTGTATGTTTTTCCTTTATTCCAATGTCACAATCTCCAAAGTTATCAGAAACCTGTATTTGAGAGTACCTGTCAAAGTTCTATAGCTTATTATAAACCATGTTTTGAAAAGGATTAAAACAAAACAACAATTATCTGTGAATAACAAAATGTTCAGGGTAGTTACACTTAGAAGCACAATTGACAAAGAAGTTTGATTATCTCCGTGGTTTACAAAACTTAATTATGATTGAGAGCATATACTCAGACATTAGAATTTTAGAAATTCCCTACAATTTCGGAATATGTATTATTCACCAAAATATAACCTAAAGAAGATTGAACATAGTCCCATGTACCTAAATGTTTCAAATAATCCTGTTTACCTCTCTTTTCTGGACACTGCAGGGGCCCTTCTGAAGTATTTGAAAAGCCAGGTGTCAGGAAAGACAATTGTGAAACTGAAGTTTGATTTTGGTCTCGGACTCCTGACCTCAGGTGATTCACGCCTGCCTCAGCCTCCCAAACTGCTGGGATTACAGGCGTGAGCCACTGGGCCTGGCCTTATTTTTATTTATTTATTATTTATTTTTGAGACAGAGTCTCACTCTGTCACCCAGGCTGGAGTGCAGAGGTGCAATCTCAGCTCACTGCAACCTCCACCTCCTGGGTTCAAGTGATTCTCCTGCCGCAGCCTCCTGAGTAGCTGGGACTACAGGCCCCTGCCACCACATCCAGCTAATTTTTGAATTTTTAGTACAGATGGGTTTTTACCATGTTGGCTTGGATGGTCTCATCTCCTGACCTTGTGATCCACCCGCCTTGGCCTCCCAAAGTGTTGGGATTACAGGCGTGAGCCATTGCACCCAGCTATTTATTTTTTTTGAGATGGAGTCTCACTGTCACCCAGGCTGGAGTGTAGTAGTACAATCTCAGCTCACTGCAGCCTCCAACTCCTGGGGTCAAGGGGTTCTCTTGCCTCAGCCTCCCCAGTAGCTGGGATTACAGGCAGCTGCCACCACTCCCAGCTAATTTTTGTATTTTTAGTACAGATGGGGTTTCACTGTGTTGGCTAATCTGGTCTTGAACTCCTGACCTTAAGTGATCCACCTGCCTTGGCCTTCCAAAGTGCTGAGATTACAGGTGACTGCCACCACGCCCAGCCTAAAATATATTTCAAAATATATTTATCTGAGTTCCTCAAAGGTAGAGTCCATGTCTTTTGTCCCCAGAACCTAGTACAAAGTCTTGTATCTCATAGTTACTCAGTGAATGTTAATTTAATGGATGAATCGGTCACACTAGCAATTGCAAAGTTTTTCTCAGGCCCTAACCTTGGCTGCAAGGAGTTTGTAGAGATCTCCCCTCCCCACACCCTCCATTTACGATGTCATCAGACTGTGGTAAGCCATTCAATGAGTGCTTAGCATGAATCCGACACAGTGCTAATTACCTGTAATTCTCAAAATGTCCTTAAGAGGTGGCTACTAATATGTCCTCATTTCACACTTAACCTTAATCCCAGCTATTCGATTACAATCCTGGTTACCAGACCTGGCTCACGTCACCTAGCTAATAACGGAAGAGCCCACATGTGTTTGCCATAGGAATTGGCATTTTCATGTCCAGCTCTCTAGCCCCAAAGATTTCAACCTCTTAGAGCCGTAACAGATTGGAATAAGAATCCTCTCCAGGAATCTCTCCCAATATGCTGGAACCTAAAAGGAAATAAAAACCCCTACTCTGATCAGCGTAGACTGGGCCATGGTGAAAAGGAATGGATGATGTTCCAGGTGTGAGGAAGTGCAGCTTTTTAGCCTGCCAGTTATTTTTCAGTCAGCCAGTTGCAGGAAATGAGGCACACTGCTTTCCATAACTGACTTGTCTTGCAACTTTCTGAACAAGTCACACCTCCTTGACCTGTTTTTTTTTTTTTTTTTTTTCTGAGATGGAGTCTCGCTCTGTTGCCCAGGCTGGAGTGCAGTGGCAAGATCTTGGCTCCCTGCAACATCTGCCTCCCGGGTTCAAGTGATTCTCCTGCCTTAGCCTCCTGAGTAGCTAGGATTACAGGCGCCTGCCACCACGCCTGGCTAATTTTCGTATTTTTAGTAGAGACGGGGTTTCACCATGTTGGCCAGGCTGGAACTTTGGCCTATTTATTTTATTTATTTATTATTTATTTATTTTTGAGACAGAGTCTTGCTCTGTTGCCCAGGTTGGAGTGCAGTGGCCAGCTCTCGGCTCACTGCAACTTCTGCCTCCCGGGTTCAAATATTCTCTTGCCTCACGGAGTAGCTGGGATTATAGGCGCCCGCCACCACGCCCGGCTACTTTTTGTATTTTTTAGTAGAGACGGGGTTTCACCATCTTGGCCAGGCTGGTCTTGAACTCTTGACCTCGTGATCCATCAGCCTAGGCCTCTCAAAGTGCTGGGATTACAGGCGTGAGCCACCGCGCCTGGCCCCTTTGCTTATTTTTCTAAGAAACAGACTAACACCGATCTCACTAGTAGCATTGTTAAGATTAAACAAGATAGCTAATAGCTTTAAAGGGTCTAATCACAGTACCCCTACATGTAGTAGTCACTCAGCAAATCATAGCCAGGAGTGGACGAAAAGCGCTGGGAGCATTAAACCAGCCAGATTTGGAGTCTGGGTAGGGCCTAAGACGATGGCATCAGCGGATTGGGCCAGCCAAAGGGGGCGGGTTCAGAGGGAGGAGCCAGCCGCCTTCCGCTGCAGCCCCGAGCTTTGAATCAAGCGCGGTAGTTTCAGCTGTAGCCAATCCTAGAACAAAATCTTCTTGCGTCAGTTGTTGCTGAGGCCCAGATCTCACCCAGATCAGTTCTAGTCGCTGCTGCTAGTACCCGTCCTCGGCTCTTGCGTGTCCGTCCGTTACGACTCAGAGGACGGAGAGAAAGTCTAAGTCACCTTCCTCAGTATCCAGGCCGGAAGGAGACTCTCGGCTACTCGCCCTAAACATGGAGAGCAGCACTGGCTTCCCTGTCTCTGGATGCCGCAGGGGCGTCCTGTCAGGAGTTGTAGTGGCAAGATTCCAGTTCTTATGCGACTTGGTGGAGAAGCAGGAAGTTGCTGTTTATCGGACAAGGCGGGCTAGGGAGGGAAACAACGCCGCGGAGCCATATGGAGAGGGCAGGAGGTGTCCTTAGATAATGGTAGGCCTGCGGCGGACGGTGGGGCGGTGTTGAGTCCTGGCCCTTTAAACCCGAGGGGGAGGACCCGGAAGTGGATGGGCGGGGCGAAGGGCCTTAGTATATAAGAGGGCCCCAGCCGCGCGGGGTCTCTAATCTGCCATTTTCTGTCCCTGAGTGAGTTTCTGGCGTCCCAAATTGCCTGTTTTTCTCACAGGCTCTATTCCGTTCGCTGGTTCGCCACCTCAGGGGAACGATGGCCACTGAGTCCACAGCTACTGCCGCCGTCGCCGCGGAGCTGGTTTCTGCCAACAAGTAAGCGGGACTGGAAAGCTTGAGGCACTGGCCAGTCCGCGGGGAGGGCAAATGGACGGGGGCTCCGGAGAAGGGACAGACCGGTGGGCGGGCGTACTTGCCTTCCCGGGAGCAGCTGTCGCTGTTCGGGAAGGCCCGGTCACTGGAGCAGTCCTCCTCTGGCTTGAGAGCCTCGCGCACCAGCGGTAACGGCGGTCGGCTGGCGCCCCCTGCCCCGCTTTTTGCGGCCGCCATCTTGCCGGGGGCAGCGGCGGCTGTATCCATCGCCTGCCCCTCTTCTTCCTCCCCCGGCCCGGGGCGGTTGGCCGGGAGGCGGGGCCCTGGCGCACGAGTTGGCCTTCACTCCCCTTCTGTCCCCAGCGTGTGCCTCGGGTAGAGTCCCTGGATAACCCAGGAATATAACCAACGGAGATTTGGCGCCAAAAGAAAAAAAAAAACCCCTGCACGAGGAAGGAGGCTGGACCTGAGGGGTCGGGGTGGGCGGGGCCTTGCTGAGGGCGGGGTTTTGCGCGCGAGCGTTCGCTTCCCTTGCCGGCTCTGGAGCAGGGGGCGGGGCCTTGAGGAGGCGGGAAAACTCTATTGTTTGGGGCCGCTGCGGCTCCAGCGGGAGCATTTGGACTATTCTGTGGGACCGGTGAGGCTAGTTCCGCCCCTCACGCCTCGCTCACGTCTTGTGCTGGGAGATAGTTATCGCTCCCCTCGACTCCATGAGCCCCTGCCTGTGGTGGGGAGGATTGTAGTTCTTTAGACTTCGGAGGTGTTGCCTTGTTCGGGGGAACATTATCCGGACGCAAAGCGTCTTCAGGAAGCGCCGTCTGGAGCTCTCACCAGCACTGTTTGGTTGCTAGGTGAATCGGCAGTAGTGTGCACGAAGTGGAGAAGGGCTGGAGGGAAACAAGATAGGATTGCTTTGAAAGCAGCACAATGCCACTCAGGCGTAATCTATTTTTTGAACAGTGGAGGGAAACACTACATGACTTCAAGGAAACAAGTGCTGTTTCCCATACAGTAGGTCTGATTTCCCAATCTTGCCTTATTTTTTTAGTGATCTGGTTCTGTTTTTTTTCTTTTTCTAATCTTGTGCGCTTTAGAGGTTAGCTGCCTTCCCTGTGAACGGAATGGTTGCTGTGAAGTTTTTTAAATTGATATTCTATAGGCTTACACTCTGTCATGATTATGTCTTAGTTTGCTTATAGTTAGAGATTTACTTACATCTTTGCTTACCACCTTTTGTTTTCTCTGCATTCTTGTAGAGCAGTGGTTCTCAAGTCACCCTGACAATCATCTGGGAACTCATGGGAAATATAATTTTAATTTCAAACTCCCATTACCTGCCTCTTTCCCCATTGATTCGATATGAGCAGTATAGATTGGGCTTGAGAGTCGTACTATAGCTGTTATAAAAAGAGCTCCTTTTTATAATGTTTCCTGGATAGCTCTGGCAGTCAGTATTTCACTGACAGGTGTGTGTTTTTGTTTTGTTTTTGCAGACAGGGTCTGGCTCTCACATCCAGGCTAGAGTGCAGTGTTGTGGTCATAGCTCACTGCAACCTCGAACTCCTGGGCTGAAGTGATCCTCCCTAGTAGCTTGGGACTACAGTCGCCACGCCTGGCTAAGTTTTTGTCTTGATGTTGCCCAGGCTGGTCTCAGACTCTTGGGCTCAAGCAATCCTCCCGCCTTGGTCTCCCAAGGTGTTGGGGTTACAGGTGTGAGCCACTGCGCAGGACCAGGTGTGTGTATGTGTTTTTTTATTTTTATTTTTATTTTTTTGAGATAAAAGTATGCAACAAATCTCTCTTGCAGGTCCCCTGTGTCTTGCCAGAGTTAGGTCATTAGTGAACTTAGTCTCAGCTTCCTGGCAGGTTATACGTACAGAAAGTTTATATGTGGCTACAAGAAAGCAAACCATTTAAGTAGTTCCTCACACCATAAATTGAAAGCTAAAACTGAGCAATTATATGTGGGGGGGGGGGTGTGTGTGTGTGTGTGTGTGTGTGTGTGTGTGTGTGTGTGTGTGTGTGTTAGGGGGCAGGGTCTCTGTCACCCAGGCTGGAGTGCAGTGATGCCATCATCGCCCACTGCACCCTCTACCTCCTGGGCTCAAGTGATTTTCCCCCTCCTGAGTAGCTGGGATTACAGGCGCACACCACAAGACCCAGCTGATTCTAGTATTTATTTTATAGAGACGGGTTTCACCATGTTGCCCAAGCTGGTCTCCCAACTCCTAGGCTTAAGGGATCCACCCACCTGGGCCTCTGAAAGTGCTGAGGTTACCGGCGTGAGCCACCAACCCTGGCTGGTATTTTCATTTCATTCCCTCGTTTCCCCATCTAATTAGTGTGAGAGAACAATGAAAGCATGTGCCTCAGTTAAGTAAGTTAGTGGGGACATTTAGAAGTAAAGTTTATAAGGTCCTCATGTTTAAGGGTAGGTTAAAGAAAATGACTTGAATTTAGACTTTAGGTAAGAATGTACATTATACTTCGAGGATAAACATTGAAAGAATAAATATAACTTCCGAACCAGTAGAAAGGAAAAAAAATGGAAGGAGAAATAAACCTCAGTTCAGGTTTTTTAAATTTAGGAAATGGGGATCTTACTGTGTTGCCCAGGCTGGATTCCCAACTCCTAGTCTCAAGCAATCCTTCCACCTCAGCCTTCTGGGTAGCTGGGACTACAGGTATGCATCACCTCACCTGGCTTACAGTTGGCTTTGATACTAGCTTCATTGCTTCAGTAGTGATCTTGGACCACAGTTTTGTCATCTGCAAAAAGTCTTAGGTTGGCTTTTGTCCCCTCAATGCCATTAAAACAGTATTGTTTAAGGTGATGTATATCTAAATGTTAAATTAATCCTGTCATTCTTAGCTTTCTAACTAGTTCTCGGTTTTTTTTTCTTTTTTTTGAGAGGGAGTTTTGTCACCTAGGGTGGAGTGCAGTGGCATAATCTCCGCTCACTGCAACTTCCGCCTCCCAGGTTAAAGCAATTCTCCTGCCTCAGCCCCCCAAGTAGCTGGGACTGCAGGTGTGCAACACCACACCTGGCTAATTTTTTGGGGTTTTGCCATGTTGGCCAGGGTGATCTCGAACTACTGACCTCAGGTGATCCGCCCATCTCGGTGTGAGCCACTGTGCCCGGCCACAGTTATGATTTAATACTACATCTTTGTTCATTTACATATCTCAACTGTGGATGGTGCCGTGTATGGTCTGTGTATTTTGACGAATTTTAACATTTTGTAATTTGTGTGCATTTTATGGTAGTAAATAAGATAGACTAGTACCTACATATATTTTATGCATTGATTACATACATTTTGTTAATTATTCAACATTTCTAGGCCATGAGGTTTGTCTTGAGTTTTTTCTTTTTTGTGTATCTATATATAATTTATTTATTTATTTTTTATTTTTGGTTTTTTTTGAGAAAGAGTCTTGTTCTGTTGCCCAAGCTGGAGTGTAGTGAACTGATCTTGGCTTACTGCAACTTCTGCCTCCCAGGCGCAAGCGATTCTTGTGCATCAGCCTCCCAAGTAGCTGAGACGACAGTTTACAAAAATTAGCGTGGTGGGCGCCTGTAATGGCTTGAAACCGGGAGGCGGAGGTTGTAGTGACTCGAGATTGTGCCACTGCACTCTAGCCTTAGAGCAAGACTCCATCTCAAAAAAAAAAAAAAAAAAAAAAAAAAAAAAGGCCAGGTGCTGTGGCTCAAACGCTGGTAATCCCAACACTGTGGGAAGCCAACGTGGGTGAATCACTTGAAGCCAGGAGTTCAAGACCAGCCTGACTGACATGGCAAAACCCCGTCTCTACTAAAAAATACAAAAATAAGCCAGACGTGGTTGCGCATGACTGTAGTCATACCAAGCCTCACTCTGTTGCCCAGGCTGGAGTGCACTGGTGAGATCTTGGCTCACCGCAGGCTCCACTTCCAGGGTTCAAGTGATTCTCCTGCCTCAGTCTCCCGAGTAGCTGGGATTACAGGCGCCTGCCACCATACCTGGCTAATTTTTGTATTTTTAGTAGAGATGAGGTTTCACCATGTTGGCCAGGCTGGTCTCCAACTCCTGACCTCAGGTGATCCACCTACCTCGGCCTCCCAAAGTTCTGGGATTATAGGCGTGAGCTACCATGCCCAGCCTACACTTCTTTTTTTTTAAATTAATTTTTTGAAATAGAGAAAGGGGCCGGGCGCGGTGGCTCAAGCCTGTAATCCCAGCACTTTGGGAGGCCGAGATGGGCGAATCACGAGGTCAGGAGATCGAGACCATCCTGGCTAACACGGTGAAACCCCGTCTCTACTAAAAAATACAAAAACTAGCCGGGCAAGGTGGCAGGCGCCTGTAGTCCCAGCTACTGGGGAGGCTGAGGCAGGAGAATGGCGTGAACCCAGGAGGCGGAGCTTGCAGTGAGCTGAGATCCGGCCACTGCACTGCAGCCTGGACAACAGAGCCAGACTCCATCTCAAAAAAAAAAAAAAAAAAAAAAAAAAGAGAGAAAGGGTCTCATTTTGTTGCTTAGCCTGGTCTTGAACTCCTAGCCTCAAACAGTCCTTTTGCCTTCCAGAGTGCAGGGATTATAGCCATGAGCTACCCTGCCTAGCCTTGAATTTCTGTTAGCAATGTATGGGAGCACCAATTTCTCCTTAACCCTATCTTTGACTATTTGATGGGTAAAGCATTCTTTTTTTTTTTTTTTTTTTTTTTTTTTTTTTTTTTTGAGACGGAGTCTCTCTCTGTCCCCCAGGCTGGAGTGTAGTGGCGCAATCTCAGCTCACTGCAAGCTCTGCCTCCCAAGTTGACGCCATTCTCCTGCCTCAGCTTCCTGAGTAGCTGGGACTACAGGCGCCTGCCACTGCGCCCGGCTAATTTTTTGTATTTTTAGTAGAGATGGGGTTTCACCGTGGTCTGGATCTCCTGACCTTGTGATCCGCCCGACTTGGCCTCCCAAAGTGCTGGGATTATAGGCGTGAGCCACCGCGCCCGGCCTGGGTAAAACATACTTTCTAAGTATAGTTTTTTTGATTCTCTTTTTTTTTTTTTTGAGACGGAGTCTCGCTGTGTCGCCCAGGCTGGGGTGCAGTGGCGCGATCTCGGCTCACTGCAAGCTCCGCCTCCTGGGTTCACGCCATTCTCCTGCCTCAGCCTCCGAGTAGCTGGGACTACAGGCGCCCGCCACCACGCCCGGCTAGTTTTTTGTATTTTTAGTAGAGACGGGGTTTCACCATGTTAGCCAGGGATGGTCTCGATCTCCTGACCTCGTGATCCACCCGCCTCGGCCTCCCAAAGTGCTGGGATTACAGGCTTGAGCCACCGCGCCCGGCCTTGATTCTCTTAAGAATGAGCGGCCAAGCACGGTGGCTCACACCTGTAATCCAGCACTTTGGGAGGCCGAGGTGGGCGGATCACGAGGTGAGGAGATAGAGACCATCCTGGCTAACATGGTGAAACCCCATCTCTACAAAAATACAAAAAAATTAGCCGGGCATGGTGGGGGGCGCCTGTAGTCCCAGCTACTTGGGAGGCTGAGGCAGGAGAATGGCGTGAACCTGGAAGGCGGAGCTTGCAGTGAGCTGAGATCATGCCACTGTACTCCAGCCTGAGCCACAGTGCGAGATTCTGTCTCAAAAAAAAAAAAAAAAGAAGAATGAGCAGTAGCAGGTGGTCAAGTGTTTGTGTTTTTTTGGTGTTTGTTTATATTAAATCCATTAATCTATTCCCATTGGGCTTTTTTTTTCCTGTTGACTGTAAGATTCTATGTATATTTGTTAAGTTAACCTTTTGTGAAATGGATTAGATGGAGTAGAATCTATCAATATCCTATAGTTTCTGGTTTGTTTACTTATTTATTTATTTGAAACAGCGTCTTGCTCTGTCACCCAGGCTGGAGTATAGTGATATGATCATAGCTCACTGCAGCCTCTATCTCCTGGGCTCAAGCAATCTTCCCACATCAGTCTCTGGAGTAGCTGGGACTACAGGCATACACCACCGTGCCCAGCTAATTTTGTTTTTGGTAGAGACAGGTCTTGCTGTGATGCCCAGGTTGGTTTTAAACCCCTGAGCTTAAACAGTCCTCCCACCTCGGCCTCACAAAGTGTTGGGATTACAGTAGAGAGCCACTGCACCCCGTCTGATTTCTGGATTTAAAATGGCCTTCTCCGAACAAATTACTAAGTAATTTCACTGTAATTTCCTCTAGCTTCATACTCATACTAAAAATTCATAATGAACTTCATAAAACTATGAAGTCATAGCTTCATAGTTGTAAATGTAGTGGCTATTAGAATTAACATGTTAAAAAATAACTGGATCAGGCCGGGCACGGTGGCTAACACCTGTAATCTCAGCACTTTGGGAGGCTGAAGCGGGAGGATCACTTGAGGTCAGGAGTTCGAGACCAGCCTGGCTAATACGGTGAAACCCTATCTCTGGTAAAAATAGAAAAATTAGCCGGGCATGGTGGCGGGCACCTGTAATCCCAGCTACTTGGGAGACTGAGGCAGGAGAATCGCTTGAACCTGGCAGGCAGAAGTTGCAGGGAGCCAAGATGATTACCACTGCACTCCAGCCTGGGCAACAGAGAAAGACTGTCTCAAAAACAAAACAAAACTGGATCAGACATGTCTATTGCCCAGATAGGACATGAACATCTGTTTATAATTTTTGTTCATCAGTATCATATAATTTTGTTCATCATCAGTTTATAAATTTTGCTCAGTCCAGTAGTCCTCAGAGCATGGTTCTAGAAACCAGCAGTGTGTCACCTGTGCAGTTGTTAGAAGTACAGATTCTTGAACCTTACTTCAAACCTTCTGACTCAGAAACTGTAGGGGTGGAGCTCAAACTGTTTTAACAGTTCCTCCAAATGGTTTGCATACAGACTACAATTTGAGAAACACTGCTTTAATTCCTTTTTTTCCAACTGTACAAGTACTGCCTTAGTTCAGCCTCTTTTATATTTGTCTAGGCTTGTGCTAAGCAAGAATATAGGCCGGGCGCGGTGGCTCAAGCCTGTAATCCCAGCACTTTGGGAGGCCGAGGCGGGCGGATCACAAGGTCAGGAGATCGAGACCACAGTGAAACTCCGTCTCTACTAAAAATACAAAAAATTAGCCGGGCGCGGTGGTGGGTGCCTGTAGTCCTAGCTACTCAGGAGGCTGAGGCAGGAGAATGGCGTGAACCCAGGAGGCGGAGCTTGCAGTGAGCCGAGATCGCGCCACTGCACTCCAGCCTGGGCAACAGCGTGAGACTCCGTCTCAAAAAAAAAAAAAAAAAAAAAAAAAAAAAAAAAAAAAAAAAAAAAAGAATATAAATAAATTTATCGGCTGGGCACGGTGGATTATGCCTGTAATCCCAGCACTTTGGGAGGCCGAGGCAGGCGGATCACGAGTTCAGAAAATCAAAACCATCCTGGCTAACACGGTGAAACCCCGTCTCTACTAAAAATACAAAAAAAATTAGCCAGGTGTGGTGGTGGGCACATGTAGTCCCAGCTACTCAGGAGGCTGAGGCAAGCGAATGGCATGAACCTGGGAGGTGAAGCTTGCAATGCGCCGAGATCCGCGCCACTGCATTCCAACCTGGGCGACAGAGCGAGACTCCATCTCAAAAAAAAAAAAGAGAAAAGAAAACTTATCACTGATAAGTGCTTTACAATGTTATTTAATAGTGTTTTTACTGGTTCCTTGCTTGTAATGGTATTCAATTCAGAGTCTTATATTTTAGTTATAGTGTATTTTTTTTTTTTTTTTGAGATGGAGTCTCGCTGTGACATCTCCCTGACATTGTATTTAAAAAACCTATGTGTTACAGAATGGCAATAAAAGACCTAGTCCTTTAACCACAGGTAGTTTGAAAGGTTCTGCGCTAGACCATTTGGTCAGAATGACCCCTTAATAAAACTATTTGATATAAATGGCTGTGACAGAGTTTGTAGATAAGGATCCAAGACCATTTCAAGATTCTAGGCAAATGGCCCAGATAGCTTACAACCTGTAGCTGAAAGCACTGCCTTTTAAGTTGTTCCTCATCCCTGTGGTTATAGCTGTGAAGTTGCTACTTATTTTCAGCCCTGGATATTTGAATAAGAATTAAATTTGGGCCGGGCGCGGTGGCTCACGCCTGTAATCCCTGCACTTTGGGAGGCTGAGGCGGGCGGATCACGAGGTCAGGAGATCGAGACCATCCTGGCTAACACGGTGAAACCCCGTCTCTACTAAAATACAAAAAATCAGCTGGGCGTGGTGGCGGGCGCCTGTAGTCCCAGCTACTCCGGAGGCTGAGGCAGGAGAATGGCGCGAACCCAGGAGGCGGAGCTTGCAGTGAGCCGAGATGGTGCCACTGCACTCCAGCCTGGGCGACAGAGTGAAGACTCCGCCTCAAAAAAAAAAAAAAAAGAAAAGAAATTTGATAATGTAAGTAAATAATACGTTGGTATTTAATAAATGACAGCTTTTTTATTCCTTTATATTTTTCTGAATTTATTTTCAGGCTTAATAATTGTCTCCAGTTTTACCTTTTTTCTCCTTAATTTTTTTATTGCAGAATTGAAGATGTTCCTGCTCCTTCTACATCTGCAGATAAAGTGGAGAGGTAAGATTATTTACATGGTATATAATTAGATTCATATCTGGAACATAAACTAAGAAATATAACTTTACAGTTTCATTGTTTTTGTTTTTTAATTTATTTTTGATAGAGGCAAGATGTTGCTTTGTTGCTCAGGCCAAAGTGCAGTGTGCAATCAGGGCTCACCATAACTTTGAACTCTTGGGCTCAAGCAGTCCTCCCACCTCAACCTCTTGAGTAGCTAGGACTATAGGCACATGCCACTACACTTGGCTCCTTTTTTTTTTTTTTTTTTTTAAATTTTGAGACAGAGTCTCACTCTTTTTCAGGCTGGAGTGCAGTGGCGCAATCTCAGGCTCACTGCAAGCTCCACCTCTTGGGTTCACGCCATTCTCCTGCCTCAGCCTCCCTAGTAGCTGGGACTACAGGCGCCCGCCACCATGCCCGGCTAATTTTTTTTGTATTTTTAGTAGAGACGGGGGTTAGTCAGGATGGTCTCGATCTTCTGACCTCGTGATCCACCTGTCTCGGCCTCCCAAAGTGCTGGGATTATAGGCATGAGCCACTGTGCCCGGCCCACCTGGTTCATTTTTAAGTTTTTTGGAGAGAGAGGGTCTTGCTGTGTTGCCAAGGCTGTTCTCAATCTCCTAGCCTCAAGCAATCCTCCCTGCCTCAGCCTTTCAAAGTGTAGGATTATAGATGTAAACTACCAGGCCCGTCTCACCTCTTCCCCCTGTAACTTTTCCATCTTGATATGACTGTGGTTCTTTGTTTTTCTTAATCTCAGATCTACACCTGCAGTGACTATGTTTCTTAATCAGAGGTGGGCATAATAATTAACTAAAAAGCTTACCCAAAAGGTAGATGCTAGGTTACATCTCTAGAGATTTCTTGTTTTATGTTTTAGAGACAGGGTCTTGCTCTGTTGCCCAAGCTGGAGTACAGTGATGTGATCATAGCTCACCACCACCTTGAACTCGTGGGCTAAAGGGACTCTTCTGTCTTAGCCTCCTGAGTAGCTGGGACTATAGGCATGCACCACCACATCTGGCTAATTATTTTATTTTGTTTATTTTTGAGATGGAGTTTCGTTCTTGTCGCCCAGGCTGGAGTGCAGTGGTGCAATCTTGGCTCACTGCAACATCTGCCTCCTGGGTTCAAGCAGTTCTCCTGCCTCAGTCTCACAAGTAGCTGGGATTACAGGCGGGTTCCACTACGCCTGGCTAATTTTTATATTTTTATTAGAGATGGGGTTTCACCATGTTGGCCAGGTTGGTCTTGAACTCCTGACCTCAGGTGATCTGCCCACCTTGGCCTCCCAAAGTGTTGGGATTACAGGTGTGAGCCGCTGCGCCCGGCCGAATTTTCTTTTTCTTTTTTTTTTTTTTTTTTTTTTTGAGACAGAGTCTTGCTCTGTCGCCCAGGCTGGAGTGCAGTGGCAAGATCTCGGCTCATTGCAACCTCCGCCTCCCAGCTCCTGCCTCAGCCTCCCAAGTAGCTGGGATTACAGGTGCCCGCCACCATGTCCGGCTAATTTTTTTGTATTTTTAGTAGAGATGGAGTTTCACCATGTTAGTGAGGGTGGTCTCGATCTCCTGACCTCGTGATCCGCCCACCTCGGCCTCCCAAAGTGCTGGGATTACAGGCTTGAGCCACCGCACCTGGCCCACAAATACATTTTTTTTTTGAGACTGAGTCTCGCTCTGTCGCCCAGGCTGGAGTGCAGTGGCGCAATCTCGGCTCACTGCAAGCTCCGCCTCCCGGGTTCACGCCATTCTCCTGCCTCAGCCTCCTGAGTAGCTGGGACTACAGGTGCCCGCCACCACGCCCGGCTAATTTTTTGTATTTTTAGTAGAAACGGGGTTTCACCGTGGTCTCGATCTCCTGACCTTGTGATCCGCCCGCCTCGGCCTCCCAAAGTGCTGGGATTACAGGCGTGAGCCACCGCGCCCGGCCACAAATACATTTTTTAAGTGTCTACAGGGTTTTATGTTTTTCATGTTTGAAATCCCATTGTCATCTTGGTTATTTAACCCTTTTCCCATTTGCCCCGAGAATACTTGCCGGTGGTGCTTGGGGGGCTGCAGCATTTACCCAGTAATAAATGCCATGAAATAGCTCTCCTTTATTATTTTCACATCACTCTAATATATCGATTTTGGATAAAAAGACATCATTCTATTTATAGCATTCTGTTTTTAGTAATGGTATTTCCATTTACAAAACATGGTAATTCTCAATCACTATAAATGTCAAATCCTAGAAAACATAGCATTCCTGTGTATGATGTTAACATTATTCTCAAATGGTTGTTGGCCAAAGATTCATTTGATGAATCCAATTTTTCTGAAATAGACGATTCTGATGTTAGTTGTGTGGAGAAATAACTCCGGCCAGGCACGATGGCTCATGTCTGTAATCCCAGCACTTTGGGTGGCTGAAGTGGGCTGATACTTGAGGTCAGGAGTTCAAGACCAGCCTGGCCAACATGGTGAAACCTTGTATCTACTAAAAATACAAAAATTAGCTGAGCGTGGTGGCAGGCACCTGTAATCCCAGCTACCTGGGAGGCTGAGGCAGGAGAATCACTTGAACCTCGGAGGTTGAGGTTGCAGTGAGCCAAGATTGTGCCACTGCACTCCAGCCTAAGTGACAGAGTGAGACTCTGTCTCCAAAAATAAATAAATAAATAACTCCAAGAACAGTTTTGTATTTTTATTTTCACACTGAAAGTCAGATTTGCTTCAGCTTCAAAGAACATGTTTATGTAAAATTAAATGAGAGCTGGCAGTGAGCTGTACTATTTTTTTTTTTCCTAAACAGGAAAAGGGTTAAAATAAATCTTATGAAATACTGTTTGGCTGGGTGTGGTATCTTGCACCAGTAATCCCAACACTTTGAGAGGCCAAGCAAGACCTCCATCTCTGAGGGGATCACATGACCCCAGGAGTTTGAGACCAGCCTGGGCAACATAGCAAGACCCCATCTGTACCAAAATTTTTAAAAATTGTTCATTGTGACACTTGCATGTGGTCCCAGATACTGGGGAGGCTGAGGTAGGAGGATTGTGGCAAGCCCAGGAAGTCGAGGTTGTGGTGAGCTGTGATCTGGCCACTGCACTCTAGTCTGGGTGACAGAGTAAGACCCTGTCTCCAAAAACAAGGAAAGAAAAAAAATAGGGCTAGGTGCAGTGGCTTAATGCCTGTAATCCCAGCACTTTGGGAGGCCGAGGTTGGTGAATCACCTGAGGTCAGGAGTTCAAGATCAGCCTGGCCAACATGGTGAAACCCCATCTCTACTAAAAAATACAAAAATTAGCAGGGTGTGGTGGCGAGTGCCTGGAATTCCAGCTACTTGGGAGGCTGAAGCAGAAGAATCACTTGAACCCGGGAGGCGGAAGTTGCAGTCAGCCAAGATCACACTACTGTACTCCAGTCTGGGTGACGAGCGAAACTGCATCTCAGAACAAAACAAAACAAAATGTCTTGTGAGTTAATCTGGTATTTGGGTGGTATGAATACTGAATACTGTTTAGGATTGATCCTAAACACAATACTTTTAAGGGGGTTACTTAAACCATAGTATTTAAGTTTCTGGACTGACTAAATGAAGCTAGGCTACCCAAAACACAGTGCTTGATATGTAATCATCAATATTAAACTCCATTGCCCAGGTTGGAATACAGTGGTGCGATCGTGGCTCACTGCACCCTTGACATTCCCTGGGCTCAGGTGATCCTCCTGCCTTAGCCTCCTGAGTAGCTAGGACCAGAGATGTGTGCCACCATGCCTGACTAATTTTTGTATTTTGTTTTTAGAGATGAGGTTTTGTCATGTTGCCCAGGCTGGCCTCAAACTCCTGGGGCTCAAGCCATCTTCTCACCTGAGCCACCCGAAGTGCTGGGATTACAGGCGTGTGAGCCACCATGCTTGGCATAAGCATTTGATTTTTCGAAGACCAGAATATTCTGATTCTGAGAGAAACATGAAGGATGGTTGGAAAACACATTGTTAGTCTCACCTTAAATTTATAACCTCTGACCTAAAGTGCGTTTTTAGTTTTGATTGGCACTTATACCGCATTTCTCCAGTCAAGTTGTTTTCCCATTCTGCTGAACTGCTTAATTGTTCCTCCTTTTTTTTTCCTCCTTGAGTCAGGGTATTGTTCAGCCACTCAGGCTGGGGTACAGTGGGTCCTGATCTTGGCTTGGTGCAGCCTCAAACTCCTGGGCTCAAGAGATCCTCCTGCCTCAGCCTCCCAGACTAAGTTTTTTTTGTGTGTTTTAGGGACAGGGTCTTATTATGTTGCCCAGGCAGGTCTTGAACTCCTGACCTGCCTATGATGCTCCCTCCTCAGCCTCCCGAGTTGTTGGAATTACAGGCATGAGCCACGGCACCCAGTTGATCAACTTTTTCTTTATATTTTCTTAAACAGTCAACATCATACCCCTCATCTTGCTTTTTACCTGATGATTTTTCCTTTGTTTTATGTTTGGTTCTGGATTTTTGTTTGTTCACTGAATAAACAATACGAAGAGAAATTTCTTAACACTGTGCCATATATCTGTAGCCATATATTCTCTCCTTTTGAATGCCTTTTCATGCTCTTATTCAGCAGTTCTCAAAGTTTTTTTCTTGTATACCCTTCGGTCTCAAGTACTTTTTCAGGGATAATGTAAGATCAAAACTGTTTTTGTAATAATAAGACTGCCTTTTTGACCACTGGCACTGATCGTGCAAAAGTAATGGTGGATAAACCTGCTGTTCCCTTAACATAAATCAAGGCAGTGGCAACAAACAGTACTAGCAATTCTTGTGTTCTTCACTGTCACCTTCACTTAGAAAATGTCCATGATGAAGCATTACAGACTTAAGTTTATTAATTCTCAGTCCTTGACTACGTGGCTTTAAGGTAACCTGGCAAAATAGGAATTATGGATGGAGCGCTTCAGCATATCAAAAGTAGGTACAATGGTTTTTTTTATGAAAAGCCCTTGTGTGATTTTAATTAAGAGTTGATTAAGCTTTTTTCATGTAACTTTATTTACTGGCTTTTATTGGAAAGAATGTTTTATTCAAAAGTTTTATTTTTGAAAGAATGACCAACAGACAAACTTTTATTTAGACTTGATACTTAGCAGATGTCTTCTCCAAAATGAATACAGTGAGCCTGTCACTTTAAGGGAAATAACTGACAGTATCGGTGCTAGTGATAGAATGTGAGCTTTCACATGAAAAATAAAAATTTTGGATAAGTTATATATCAACTGCTGTTGTGAGACTGACAGTATCCTAATACTTTATGACTGTTCTGATGAAATTGAGTTTTTTTTTTGTTTTTTTTTGTTTTTTTTTTGTTTTTTGAGACGGAGTCTCGCTCTGTCGCCCAGGCTGGAGTGCAGTGGCGCGATCTCGGCTCACTGCAAGCTCCGCCTCCCGGGTTCACGCCATTCTCCTGCCTCAGCCTCCCGAGTAGCTGGGACTACAGGCGCCCACAACCGCGCCCGGCTAATTTTTTGTATTTTTAGTAGAGACGGGGTTTCACCGTGGTCTCGATCTCCTGACCTTGTGATCCGCCCGCCTCGGCCTCCCAAAGTGCTGGGATTACAGGCGTGAGCCACCGCGCCCGGCGAAATTGAGTTTTAAGTTGTGGTAAAATACACATAATATAAAATTTTCCATCTTTTTAAGTGTGTAAGTCAGTAGTGTTAAGTAAATTCACATTGTTGTATACCCAATCTTATCTTGCAGATCTGAAACTATTACCCAGTAAAAACTCCCTCTTTCTGTCTCCCCTAGCAACCACCATTCTGCTTTCTGTCTCTATGAATTTGGCTACTTTAGGTACCTCATATAAATGGAATAATAGAATATTTACCTTTTTGTGACTGGCTTATTTCACTTAGCATAGTGTTCTTAACGTTCATCCATGTTGTGGTGTGTCAGAATTTCCTTGCTTTTTATTGTGAGTACTGCTGCTGTGACCTTGGGTTTATGTAATCATAAGTAGAAGATCTAGAATACAAGATAGACTGGTTTTTAATGTACCAGTATGAGAAGTTCATCAGTGTTTTCAGATTGTACAGTACAACTAACCTTTAAGAAATTACCACTTTGTTGGTCAAGTGTGGTGGCTCACGCCTGCATCCCAGTACTTTGGGAGGCTGAGGCGGGAGGATCACTTGAGGTCAGGAGTTTGAGATCAGTTTGGCAAACATGGTGAAACCCTGTCTCTAGTAAAAAATACAAAAATCAGCCGGGCATGGTGGCATGCACCTGTAATCCCTGCTACTCAAGTGGCTGAGGCAAGAGAATCGCTTGAACCCAGGAGGCAGAGGTTATAGTGAGCCAAGATCGCGCCACTCCAGCCTGGGCAATAGAGTGAGAGGCTGTTTCCAAAAAAAAAAAAAAAAAAAAACCACTTGTTGACTGGGCATGGTGGCTCCTGCCTGTAATCCCAGCACTTTGTGTGGCCAAGGTGGTGGATCACTTGAGGTCAGGAGTTTGAGACCAGCCTGGCCAACATGGTGAAACAGTCTCTACTAAAAATACAAAAATTAACTGGGTGTGGTGGTGCCCTCTTTTAATCCCAGTTACTGGGGAGGCCGAGGCACAAGAATGGCTTGAACCCAGGAGGTGGAGGTTGCAGTGAGCTATTGTGCCACTGTACCCCAGCCTGGGTGACAGAGCAAGACTTTTTTTTTTTTTTTTTTTTTTAAAGACAAGTGACCACTTTGTTGGGTTTGGGTGTGGTAACAGAAGTATATCCAGTTATCTGAAAGGACTATTTAAATATTAAATATTCCCTTTCCAACTGCATATCTATGTCAAGTCAGATATTCTTGTACTTTAATGAAAATAAAACATTGCAGAATAGTGAATAGGGAAATCCTGTTCTACTAACAGACATTTAGGAGATTTGTAAAAATGTAACATCGCCACTATTCTTACCAAATTTTTGTTTTGAAGAGTTACTTTTCAGAGAAAGTCATGTTATTAACATGTAACATTTTAAAATATTTAAAATTATTTTAGTTTTAATTTCAGTATGGCGAATACTGATAGATGTAACTTGCATACACAGAGGCTTTTGGAGGGCTTCAGTAATGTAACAGTGTAAAGGATCCTGACATCAAAGTTTTTTTGCTCTTATGTAACACCAGCATCTCCATTTGTTCACAAGATCCCACTCATTGTTTACTTAATAATAGAACTCCTGTAGTTCTCTATACAACAATACTATTGTTTCCTATGAGATTACTTATATCAACCCACTAGGTATCATCAGGTTTAACCGTTTGTTGACCCCCTCATACTTCCCTTCATCTGTTACCTCACATCAGTTTCTTTGACAGGAAAATGTGAAAGAGGTGTCCACTCTGTTTCTCTACTACTACTTTTGTTATTAATTGAAGCTACTTCAATCAAGTTTTTCTCTACCATTCTACTAAAATAGTCTTGTTTACGGTCTTTAATACCATCCATATTCCTAGTAGTCATCTCTCAGCTCTCTGAGTTAATCTTGTCTTTAACATTTGACCCAATCCATTACTCCCATTGCTTTTTCCCATTACGTTTTTTATTTTTATTTTTATTTTATTTATTTTTGAGATGGAATCTTGCTCTGTCACCCAGGCTGGAGTGCACTGGCACGATCTTGTCTCACTGCAGCCTCCTCCTCCCAGGTTCAAGCAATTCTCCTGCCTCATCCTCCCAAGTAGCTGGGATTACAGGCGTGCACCACCGTGCCCAGCTAATTTTTGTATTTTTAGTAGAGACAGGGTTTCGCTGTGTTGGCCATCCACTGTGCCCGGCCCCGTTACTTTACTTCATACTATTTTCTTGTCTCTTTTCCTTCACTGGCTATTCCCCCAACCCCTGTTCTTCTTCATCTCCCCTATCTAAATATTGGAAGGCTTCCAGGACTCAGCCAGTCCTACAACCTCTTTATTAGTAGCCACTCCCTATGTATTCTCCCCGGTTAAGTCCCGTAGCTTTAAGTACCTGACTCTCCCATTTGTATCTCTAGTCCCCATATCTCTCCCAAATTTCCCCTTATAATATCTTGGAGGCCTAATAGGGATCTCAGAATTAATATATCCAAAGCTAAATACTGTACAGTAATTGATTGCCTTGTTTCTCAATGACTTTTCCTTCAGTTGACTTTTTATCAGACAGTGGCAATGTTGTTCTAGAATTTTTCATCTAGATTGTGTAGATTTGAATCGCTGCCATTAGTATTGAGTTTTCCATCTGTAAAGTGGGGGTAATAATTCAATAATTTTATGAGGTGAAGATCCTAGGGTTTAAATGTAGGTAAAATTTCTACATCGTCCGTTATTAACACTTAATACCAGTTGCCCAGGCCAAAAAACGTTTGCTTTATCTCTCACTCTTTTATTCAATAAATTATATACCTAGTCCATTAGCAGATTTTATTTTATTTTATTTTTATTTTTATTTTTTGAGACGGAGTCTTCCTCTGTCGCCCAGGCTGGAGCACAGTGGCCGGATCTCAGCTCACTGCAGGCTCCGCTTCCCGGGTTTATGCCATTCTCCTGCCTCAGCCTCCTCCCAAGTAGCTGGGACTACAGGCACCCGCCACCTTGCCTGGCTAGTTTTTTGTATTTTTTAGTAGAGACGGGGTTTCACCGTGTTAGCCAGGATGGTCTCGATCTCCTGACCTCGTGATCCGCCCGTCTTGGCCTCCCAAAGTGCTGGGATTACAGGCTTGAGCCACTGCGCCCGGCCCATTAGCAGATTTTAAAATAAGTATATTCAGAATCTAACCTCTAATACTCCTCAGGTTCTTGTCTAGATTTTTGCAGTTTCTTTCTTTCCTTTTTTTTTTTTTTTTTTTTTTAATAGAGAAAGAGTGGTGTTTTTTTTTTTTTTTGGACATAGGGTCTTGCTCTGTTGCCCAGGCTAGAGTGGAGCAGCATGATCCTTGTTCACTGCAGCCTTGAATTCCTGGGCGCAAACAGTCCTCCTTCCTTAGCCTCCTGAGTAACGAGGACTGCAGGTGCACACCGTGATGTCAGCTAATTTTTGTATTTTCCTGTAGAGATGCTAGTCTCGAACTCCTGGGCTCAAGTGATCCTCCCACCTTGGCCTCCTGAAGTGCTGGGATTACAGGCATGAGCCACCATGCTCAGCCTTAGACTTTTTCTTTTTCTTTTTTTTTTTTTTTTTGAGATGGAGTCTCGCTCTGTCACCCAGGCCGGAGTGCAGTGGCATAATCTCGGCTCCCTGTAACCTCTGCCTCCCTGGTTCAAGCAATTCTGCCTCAGTCTCCCAAGTAGCTGGGACTACAGGCACACACCACCACGCCCGGCTAACTTCTGTATTTTCAGTAGAGATGGGGTTTCACCATGTTGGTCAGGCTGGTCTCGAACTCCTGACCTTGTGATCCACCTACCTCAGCCTCCCAAAGTGCTGGGATTACAGGCATGAGCCACCGCAGCCCGGCCAGACTTTCTTTCCAACTGGTTTTCTCCCCAGTTCTATTCTTGTTCTGTCTTAAAGTCTATACTAACGTGATGCTGCTCTCTCCCTCTTCCGTTTTATTTCCTATATTCTTCCCCAGCTTAGTCTAGCCAGAAAAGTTTTCTGTTTTTCAAATATTTCAAGCAAGCTTCTTTTAGAGCTTTGAACTTACTGTTGCCTCTGCCCTAGAGTGCTTTTCCCTTGTTTTTTTTTTTTTTTTTTTTCCCCCCGGCTTACCTTAAGTTCTCTGCTTCAATTTGACATTGTCCATGTTGTCTTAGCTCATTCTTGTTATAATCACAGTGTCTTGAATTGTGCCTAACAATATTAGGTGCCCAAGTATTGTTGATTGAATTAAGAAGAGGGATTATCCTTCCAAATAATTTGGTTTTCATTAATGGAACTTAGAATATCACTGACTCTTGCTCTTTTGACCCAGGTTTTTCTTAAAGCTATAAGAAACATTAAATAAAGGTCTAATTGACACACAGGAAACTGCACATAACTTTAAAGTAACAATTACGAGTTTCTACATATGTATATACACCTGTAAACCATTATCACAATCAAGATAATGAGCATATTCATCACCTCAAAGTTTCCTCATGTGCCTTTGTACTTCATTCCCTCCCCAGCAACCATTAATCTGCTTTCTGTCACTGAAGATGGGTTGCATTTTGTAGAATATTATCTAAATAGAATCATACAGTAAGTACTGTTTCTTTTTGTATAGTTTCTTTGATTCAGCATAATTATTTTGAG
Organism: Macaca fascicularis; assembly: GCF_037993035.2. Classification (NCBI taxonomy): domain Eukaryota; kingdom Metazoa; phylum Chordata; class Mammalia; order Primates; family Cercopithecidae; genus Macaca; species Macaca fascicularis. The sequence continues at coordinate 189,119,813 of NC_088375.1, read as the reverse complement.
ATTCATCCATGTTACCACGTGTACTAATAGTTCATTCTTTTTATTAGTGAATGACATTTCATGATGTAGATATATCACAATTTGTTTATCCATTTGGGTTTCCAGTTTTTGGCTTACAAATAAAGCTGTTGTGAATATTTGTGTACAAGTCTTTGTATGGGCATTCATTTCCATTTTTTGGGTCCATACCTAGGAGTGGAATGGCTGGATCATATGGTAGGTATATATCTAACTTTAAGAAACACCCAAACTGTTTGCTAAAGTGATTCTATCATTACATTATTACCAGCAGTGTTTGACAGTTCTAGTTGCCCTACATCCTCACCGTCATTTGATGTGTGGTCAGTCTTAAAATTTTAGCCATTATAGTGAGTATAACAGTATCTTATCATGGGTTTAGTTTGTATTTTTTTGAGTGACCCATAATACTGGCATCTTTTCATGTGCTTATTTGCCATCCATGTATCTTTGATGACATGTTTGTTAAAATCTTTCGCCCCCTTTTTATTGGATTATTATTGCATTCTAAGAGTTCTTTATATATTCAAGTCCTTTATCAGAAGTTTTGCATATATTTTCTACCAGTTTGGCTTGCCTTTTTTGTTTTTATAATAGTGTCTTTCAAAATCAAAAGTTTTTCATTTTAATGGTATGTCTACTTTATTGATTTTTTTTTTTCCCTCTTGTTAATAGTTTGTGCTTTTTCTTTCATATTCAGGAAGTCTTTGCCAAACCCAAAGTCACTAAGATTTTTATCCTATAGTTCCTTGTATAAATTTTATGGTTTAAATCTTATATTTAGATAGCCTATGATCCATTTCAGATTAATTTTTGTATGAGGTATAGATAACAGTTGAGGTTCACTTTATTGCATGTGGATTTATAATTACTCCAGCACCATCTGTTAGAAAGATTATCCATTCCCCATTGCATTTCCTTGGTACCTTTGTCAAAATTTCAGTTAGTTGTATATGTGTGGATCTGTTTTTGTACTCTGTGTTCTATTGGATCCATTTGCTTTTCTTTATGCCAATACTACATTGTCTTAATCTTAAAATCACTGCCTCTTGCCCTGTTTACCTAAATGCTTCCTAATAATTCTTTTAGCTAGTACAATTTGTATGAATTTATGGTTCTTTTATGATACTTTTTTTATTTGTTGCTTAATTAGCAAATATTTATAGTAATGCAATACAGGCTTTGTGAGTAGATGAGCCGTTACGAGAAAATATTCTAGTCAAGCTTCTGGGAATGTTGCCTTTAAGATTTCTTTTGATTTTTGTGATGGTAAATAAGTGTGTTAGCCAGGCCTTGCCAGAGTAGTCCAAAGGTTTTAAAAAATTAAACTATTGTTCAAATATAGCAGGTATTCAAATAATACTGATTTAAACAGTACTTGACACTAGAAAAAAATCTTTTTCTTGCAGTCTGGATGTGGATAGTGAAGCTAAGAAACTATTGGGTTTAGGACAGAAACATCTGGTGATGGGGGATATTCCAGCAGCTGTCAATGCATTCCAGGAAGCAGCTAGTCTTTTGTAAGTATTGTATATTTTGCTATGATGTAATATTATGTTCTAATAAACCTTGAGTTATAAAAAGTTATTTTATGGGGAAAAAACATGAAGAGCAAGAGTTTTAAAACATTTGATTATTTTTCTTTTTTTTTTTTTTTTGTTTTTTTTTTTTTGAGACGGAGTCTTGCTGTGTCGCCCAGGCTGGAGTGCAGTGGCCGGATCTCAGCTCATTGCAAGCTCCGCCTCCCGGGTTTTTACGCCATTCTCCTGCCTCAGCCTCCCGAGTAGCTGGGACTACAGGCGCCCACCACCTCGCCCGGCTAGTTTTTTGTATTTTTAGTAGAGACGGGGTTTCACCGTGTTAGCCAGGATGGTCTCGAACTCCTGACGTCGTGATCCGCCCGTCTCGGCCTCCCAAAGTGCTGGGATTACAGGCTTGAGCCACCGCGCCCGGCCTGTTTTTTTTTTTTTTGAGACGGAGTCTCGCTCTGTCGCCCAGGCTGGAGTGCAGTGGCCGGATCTCAGCTCACTGCAAGCTCCGCCTCCTGGGTTCACGCCATTCTCCTGCCTCAGCCTCCCGAGTAGCTGGGACTACAGGCGCCCGCCACCTCGCCCGGCTAGTTTTTTGTATTTTTTTTAGTAGAGACGGGGTTTCACCGTGTTAGCCAGGATGGTCTCGATCTCCTGACCTCGTGATCCGCCCGTCTCGGCCTCCCAAAGTGCTGGGATTACAGGCTTGAGCCACCGCGCCCGGCCCATTTGATTATTTTTCATGTGGTTTGTACCAGTAACTATAAGTGTAAAACTTTAAATATCACCAAGCAATTCCACCCTTTCATTTTCCTGAGTAATGTAATTTATATTCCAATCACTGCTAATTTAGGTGACCATACCTTGTCCTGGTTTGTCTAGGACCTCTCTCCCCACCCTCCCCCGCCTTTTTTTGTTCTTGTTGAGACAGGGTCTCTGTCATCCAGGCTGGAGTGCAGTGGCACAATCTCATGCTCACTGTAGCCTCAACCTCCCAGGCTCCCCAGTAGCTGGGACCACAGGTGTGTGCCACCATGCCCAGCTAATTTTTTTTTTTTTTTTTGTAGAGATGGGATTTCCCCACATTGCTCAGGCTGGTCTCGGAAGTCTTGGGCTTAAGCCACCTTGGCCTCCCAAAGTGCTTTGTAAAGGGATTACAGGTGTGAGCCACTGAGCCCAGCCTGACTTTCCCAATTTTAACACTGGAAGTTTGTGTCTATGGAAACTCTTTAGGCCCAAGCAAGTCATGATTGATAGCGCTATTATTAGCACAGCATTTTTTCATACATTTTTAGCACATTTTCATACATTCTTAGCACTGTTGTTGGAATTGCTTAGAAGTTGGTAGCTACCACCAGGTAGCCATGTAGACCTATATCCTGGAGGAAAATGTTAGCTTTAGGGCCTTAGAGATAATTTATTTTCCCCCAAAGACTTTAATGTACCTCCATTATCTGAGAGGGGAAAAAAAAAAGTTAAATCTTCAAGCATCAGGCTTTTGGTTTATGGCTAGATTTGAGTTAGTTTCCTCAAATATAGTATTAGCAATTGGAATTGAAGGTCAGTCATTACATACATTACATACAGTTGATTACATTACGTACAGTTAAGTTAAATGTTCCTTATAAAAGAAATGATTATAACAAAGCATTTGTGGGTTTCAGGTTTGACGCTTAATATCAATCCATTCTTTTCCTAACCCCCTACTGCCTCTCCCAATATCCAGAACAGAATCTTACTCCTGGATATCTGCAATAATCTCTTGTCTGATTCCTGTCCTCTTTGTTCCTCTCTGCTTGAGCTTAATGAATTGGAGCTCTGGTAGGGTAGAGACCAAATTTTATCTGGTAGTATTTAGGGAATTTTATTTTTTTTAATTTTTTTTTGAGATGGAGTTTCACTCTTGCTGCCCTGGCTGGAGTGCGACGGCGTGATGTCAGCTCACTGCAACCCCTGCCTCCCGGGTTCAAGTGATTCTCCTGCCTCTACCTCCTGAGTAGCTGGGATTACAGGCATGCACCACCACGCCTGCCTAATTTTGTATTTTTAGTAGAGATGGGGTTACTCCATGTTGGTTAGGCTGGTCTCGAACGCCCGATCTCAGGTGATTCACCTGCCTCAGCCTCCCAAAGTGCTGGGATTACAGGCGTGAGCCACTGTGCCCAGCTGAATTACGTATTTTTATTTAAAAATGCATGGTTGTCTTACAACATAAAATGTTACCTAAGTTTTTTTTTTTTTTTTTTTTTTTGAGACAGAGTCTCGCTTAGTCGCCCAGACTGGAGTGCAGTGGCGCGATCTCGGCTCACTGCAAGCTCCGCCTCCCGGGTTCACGCCATTCTCCTGCCTCAGCCTCCCGAGTAGCTGGGACTACAGGCGCCCGCCGCCTCGCCCGGCTAATTTTTTGCATTTTTAGTAGAGACGGGGTTTCACAGTGTTAGCCAGGATGGTCTCGATCTCCTGACCTTGTGATCCGCCCGCCTCGGCCTCCCAAAGTGCTGGGATTACAAGCGTGAGCCACCGCGCCCGGCGTTACCTAAGTTTTTAAGCACACATAAACACTTTTTTCTTAGGTTATTTTTCCCAGATTACTGGAGAGGTCAGTATTCCCACGTTTTCCTGCCATTAAGGGTATTTAGGAAGAAAATTTGAGATGTCCTATTCTAATCTAGTAGACTACCCTTAAACATGATCTCCATCACAATTTACTGCTTAGGTTCTCTGTTTACTCTCAATAGACTCTTAGGCCATTAGTTGGCCTGGCTTTGCATGAATTCTGTCAGTATTTCACTCCATGAAAGCCAGTCTTCTTACCTTACATAGAAAAGTACTTTCTCCTTTCATTTATTTGTTCATTGTTTTTTTTTTTTTTTTTTGAGACGGAGTCTCGCTCTGTCGCCCAGGCTGGAGTGCAGTGGCCGAATCTCAGCTCACTGCAAGCTCCGCCTCCCGGGTTCACGCCATTCTCCTGCCTCAGCCTCCCGAGTAGCTGGGACTACAGGCGCCCACCACCTCGCCCGGCTAGTTTTTTTGTATTTTTTTTAGTAGAGACGGGGTTTCACCGTGTTAGCCAGGATGGTCTCGATCTCCTGACCTCGTGATCCGCCCGTCTCGGCCTCCCAAAGTGCTGGGATTACAGGCTTGAGCCACCACGCCCGGCCTTCTCCTTTCATTTATTATACTTATGTAATTTTTGTCCTTCTCTAAATTTAATAGCTAAGACTTATACACAGTGCTATTTGTTGTCTAAACATTGTTTTCAGTGCTTTTACATACATTAATAACCCATTTAGTTCTTGCAACAGCTCTTTGAACAAACAGTTATTAACGTTCCCATTTACAGATGAGAAAACTAAGGCACTGTGAGAATAATTTGTCTAAGGTCTCACAGCTAGTTATGGGTTAAAGGTAGGATTTGAATCCAGGTAAAACAGCTCCAGATATTCTGCACTTTACATCATGCCTTTCCATGGGCCTTAATCATCCTCTAGGAACCAGCCAAAGGTCCTTTAACTACTCTGGTCTATATTGACATCCGTCTTTTAGCAGGAGGAATACCTATTAATACCTTAGGGTTGTTTGGCCCTACATTATATATTACTAATTGTAGCGCAATTATTTTACTTACGATGTGTATATGTTATATATTGATAAAGAGCATACAAGATTTTCATGCATTGTTTAACGTTGCTTTGACCTTGACTTGAAAGCAAGAGGGGTATTGGTTTCCTAGGAGTATGTTACTGGAGAAATACCAATTTATAACTGAAGAACTAGAACTAAATGTTTTAGACTAGATGGTAATTCAGATTTTAGATTTTTATTCTCTTTGTAGAGGTAAGAAGTATGGAGAGACAGCTAATGAGTGTGGAGAAGCCTTCTTTTTCTATGGGAAATCACTTCTGGAGTTGGCAAGGTATGGATGTTGTATTTAAAAACTGAAGTTTCCTTGTTAGGATTGTTTACTAGCTTTGAGATTTCACAGGAACTAAGCAAGATTGCTTTTACCTAGAGAGTTTTGAAGGAGCTTGAAGTAGTGATCGAAGTTGTGAATGGCACTTGATACAATTAGTAGTTATATTTAAATTTTGACTTCTGGAGTCAATTAGGAGCAAAGATCTTTCTGATAGTAAATGATCCAAAGTTCAATGTAGGGAGAGAATCCTTAAAAGCACTGTGAGCTAGCTCAAAACAAGGACTGAATAGAGGACAACTGGAAAGAATTAGCAGGTGAGACTGTCGAGTAAAAAAGACTCTTACTATTGAAAAGTTCTTGGCTACCTTCTATCAGAATTTATTAACCAGAATAAGTTCTGTTTAGGGTATACAAACTAGCAAATGATATCATCTATTTAATCTCAGTTCTGGTAAGTTTTTTTTTTTTTGAGATGGAGTCTCACTCTGTCACCCAGGCTGGAATGCAGTGGCATGATCTTGGCTCACTGCATCCTCCATCTTCCGGGTTCAAGTGATTCTTCTGCCTCAGCCTCCTGAGTAGCTGGGACTACAGGCGCGTGTCACCACACCCAGCTAATTTTTTATTTTTAGTAGAGACAGGGTTCAGCGTGTTGGTCAGGCTGGTCGTGAACTCCTGACCTCAAGGTGATTCACCCACCTCGGCCTCCCAAACTGCTGGGATTACAGGCGCGAGCCACTGCACCTGGCCCAGTTCTGATAAGTTGTTTTTTTGTTTGTTTGTTTTGTTTTAAGACGGAGTTTCACTCTTGTCACCCAGGCTGGAGTGCAGTGGTGCGATCTCCGCTCACTGCAACCTCTGCCTCCCAGGTTCAAGCGATTCTCTTGCCTCAGCTTCCTGAGTAGCTGGGATTACAAGCCTCCGCCACTATGTCCAGCTAATTTTGTATTTTTAGTAGAGACGGGGTTTCTCCATGTTGGTCAGGCTGGTCTTGAACTCCCGACCTCAGGTGATCTGCCTGCCTCCGCCTCCCAAAGTGTTGGGATTATAGGCGTGAGCTACCATGCCTGGCCTTTGGTAAGTTTTTAATCTCATATAGAACTTTCTCATGATTTGCCATGAAAATCTTGCTAGAGCATTTTTGGCTATTTAGAGAAATGGGTGGATACAGAGTTTGGGAAATAGTATGGTTCTGTTACAAATGGAATGCATATAGGTCTTGTTCTTTTGACAAGAGACATCACGCTTTTCAGCGGCTGGATGGAGGAGTAGAGTATGCTTATTTCCTTTCAGTGCTCTTGCAGTCTTGATTTATATTACTAAAGTTTTGTTCATTGCTTCCTTGAATATAATATAGTTATATATTGCCTGCGCTTGGCTTACTCTTCCCTTGCTTTTATAATACAGGACTATATTTTCTGTCTTAGAAAAAATTGCTAGGTTCTAGCCATCAAACCTTTGGTGCTTTCTCTTGTTCTCCTAGAATGGAGAATGGTGTGTTGGGAAACGCCTTGGAAGGTGTGCATGTGGAAGAGGAAGAAGGAGAAAAAACAGAAGATGAATCTCTGGCAGAAAATAATGATAATATAGATGGTATGTGGAGTTGCATGTGACATTCAAGAGATGCGACGTTGTATATTTCTTGTATACAGTGGTGGAAACAGGGCTCTACCTGTCCTGGATGGTCTCTCCTAGGATGCTTGGGGTGATGCCTGCATCGGGTAGAGATTGCAGTGGGGGTAGCTGTTTACTGAAACTGACAGCAGATTTTTCTAAGAGAATAACTTAATCTCTTAAGTAAATTTGGTTATTTCAGTTGGGGTTTTTTAAACCAAAAAGATAAAAGCAAGATTAAATTGGTGTTTTAAATACTATTACAACCTTAAATATTTTTCTGATGCAAAATTTTTTAAAACAGCCTGTGCAGTTCAGTTATTTTAATAGCGGTACTTTTAGAGCCCTTGTACATTTTTTATGTCTGCGAAAATTATATAATTTCTAAGCTGAATTTGGCTGCTAGAGTTTTACATATCAGTTGGGGGAGAATGAAAAACTTGGCATCTCTTACCTAACTGGTAATCAGAATGCTCAAGTAAAACAAAAGTTTAACAAGCTTGGGGTTCTTTTGCAATAAGTTGCTCTGCTAGCTGGGACGCTCCCTTTCCTTTTCTCTAGGGGGCAGATAGTTTTAAGGCCATCTGCTGAAACTTGGTAGGCTTTTTGAGGGTTTAAAGGGAATGTATTTTTAGTTTCCATTTATGCCTTTATCATTAAACTCGAAGACATGTTTATGCTTCATGTTCTTTAACCATGTAGAGGAAGCAAGGGAAGAGTTGAGAGAACAGGTTTATGACGCCATGGGAGAAAAAGAAGAAGCCAAAAAAACAGAAGACAAGTCTTTGGCAAAGCCTGAAACTAATAAAGAACAGGACAGTGAAGTGAAGAAGGGTGGAAGAGAAGATATGGATATAAGTGAATCTGCAGAGGAGCCACAGGAAAAAGTTGACTTGACTCTAGATTGGTTAACTGAAACCTCTGAAGAGGCAAAAGGAGGAACAGCACCAGAAGGACCGAATGAAGCTGAGGTTACTTCTGGGAAGCCAGAACAGGAAGCACCAGATGCTGAGGAAGAAAAATCAGTTTCTGGAACTGATGTCCAAGAAGAGTGCAGAGGAAAAGGTCAGGAGAAGCAGGGAGAGGTAATTGTGAGCATGGAGGAGAAGCCAAAAGAAGTTTCAGAAGAGCAACCTGTGGTGACTGTAGAAAAGCAGGGCACTGCAGTGGAGTTAGAAGCAGAGTCTTTAGACCCAACAGTCAAGCCAGTGGATGTGGGTGGGGACGAGCCAGAGGAGAAGGTAGTTACCTCTGAACATGAGGCAGGAAAGGTGGTTCTTGAACAACTGGTAGGTCAAGAAGTGCCACCTGCTGAAGAGTCACCAGAGGTGACAACAGAGGCTGCAGAGGCCTCAGCTGTAGAGGCTGGATCAGAAGTCTCTGAAAAGCCTGGGCAGGAGGCTACAGTTCTCCCTAAGGATGGTGCAGTCAATGGACCGTCAGCTGTAGGAGATCAGACCCCTATTGAACCACAGACTTCTATAGAAAGACTGACAGAAACAAAAGATGGCTCAGGACTAGAGGAGAAGGTCAGGGCAAAGCTGGTTCCTAGTCAGGAGGAGACTAAGCTGTCTGTAGAAGAGTCTGAGGCAGCTGGAGATGGGGTTGATACCAAGGTAGCCCAGGGAGCTACTGAGAAATCAACTGAAGACAAAGTTCAGATAGCTGCTAATGAAGAGACACAAGAGAGAGAAGAACAGATGAAAGAGGGTGAAGGTAACCGGGATATGCAAGAGCTGCAGTGGGTGGAGTACATTCTGGATTTGACTCACTAATTATGGGTAAAAGTCAGCCTTCCATTCAGGATTTTCCGTCTGCCTTTGGATTAGGAAAGGGCTAAATGCAAAGGGGGGTAGTTTAACAAGGTTGTGCTAGTCAAGTAAGTTAAATCAAAAGCAGCAAGTGTTCTTTAGTTGGCTTATAAACTAACATTTTTACTAACTGCAAAATAGGCCTTCTTTGTGATTTCTGAGACTTGGCTAGCTATCAGTAACTTGTTGCATCATACTAGCCAATAAAGTGGGATGGAAAAGGTAGATGAGGGGTGGGGTAGGTAGGGAAATAGTGGGCTAGTAGGCTGGCAGAGAATGCTGAATGGATGTTCACTTGCATGCCTCTGGATTTTAAAATTTATTGTTCACATGACTCCTTTTCTGTGTGTTAGGAAGCAGGAACAGAGCAGTAGAATCCACTGAATTGGTACACTGAAGCAGGCATGCCATTTAAATGAAGATAGTTAACCTTGACTGTTGTATCACCAGAGTTAAAGAACTCTGGTGCTCCTCTCTACCTTTAAGTCTTCAGGAAGTGTTTAGAGGCTTATTCACATTAGTTAAAACAGGCCCCCCACCACCTTCCCCAAGGCAACAAAAAACAGAACGCATTAGCTCTCTTGCTGCTTTCCTTCCTCATTTCATGCTTGCTTCGGCTGCTAAACTGAACTTTTTGTTACTTAGAATATTATAAAGCGTGGATGCTTTCTATAATGCTATTGGTCTAATTGTGATTAAATTTCATTAAGATGTATAAGCCTCTAATTACTACATAACTGGCAAGTCTGACTTTTGCTATCATTTGAGGATTCTACTGTATATAAGGTTCATCTAACATTGGCATTAATAACCACAGGTATATTCCAACTAATGGTTACTTCTTGTAATTGCCAGACTACTTCAAGAGTTCTCTTCAGTTTTAGATTTTCAGAGACCCATCTTCAATACTTTGAGCTCATTCTTGTAAACTTCCTTCCACTATGTGCAGGTCCCTGTACTCCAGCCAGCACAGGCTCAGTAACTGGAAATGAATTGGCTAAAATGGTAGCACCATTGGGTTTCTTTTCTTTATGGAAAAAAGCACAGAACTAAATTCCTAAAAAAAACAAACAAACAAAAAAAAAAAACACCAAAACCCAAAACAAAACTCCCATGTCTTGATCTTAATGATTGTGAGCAAGCTCTGCTGACTGGCTCCTAAGACCTTGAATGGTAAGCTACGATAGATATGTCATAGTAGGATCATAATTAACATTGTTAGAGCTCTCTCACATATATTACATCTGATCCTAAAACAATACTATGTGGTAGGTAGTAGTGCCCAAGTTATAGTGATGAGGTTGAAGTTTAAAGGTTACATGACTTGTTTAGGGGTCATAGTACTGAATCCAAACCAAGATCTGCCTTGAATATATTATTCTTCCCAAGTTACCACACATCAAAGAAGACAGTGTTCATCCCTTTCCTACACTCAGTTAGAAATTTTGTTGTGGGCTGGGTGCAGTGGCTCACGCCTGTAATCCCAGCACTTTGGGAGACTGAGGTGGGCGGATCACCTGGTCAGGAGTTTGAGACCAGCCTGGCCAGTATGGTGAAACTCCGACTCTATTAAAAATACAAAAGTTAGCCGGACATGGTGGCATGTGCCTGTGGTCCCAGCTACTCAGGAGGCTGAACGAGAAGAATGGCTTGAACCCGGGAGGCAGAGGTTGCAGTGAGCCGAGATCATGCCACTGCACTCCAGCCTGGGCAACACAGCAAGTCTCTGTCTCAAAAAAAAAAAAAAAAAAAAAAAAAAAAAACACCAATAAGAAATTTTGTCACTTATTTTAAAAATTAACTATATTTGAAAAGCCCCAGGCTTTTCATATGCTGCATCTTTTGGTGTTGTATATCAAGTATTGTTCTGCTTGTAAAGACAATACAGTTTTCCGTACTTTACAAAAGAAGAAATGGGAGAAAGAGGTTTAAGTAATTTACCCTAGTCACACAGTAAGGAGAAGGCTGGGTACCCAAACTTCTGGCTCGAGTACTCAACCACTTTCTGTGTTTTATTTTCCTTTATGTGGCAGCACCATTCTGCAGAAATCTTCCAAGCAGTTTTTTCACTTAAAAATTAAAACCCTATTTACTGCCACCTCTTGACTCTTTGCCATGTGTTGGACTGTACATTTCCTTCTAATAAAGATAATTGGCCTGTTCCTTTTCTTTTTGAATCGGGTCTTGCTCTTTTGCCAGGCTGGAGTGCAGTGGCATGACAGTCATGGCTCACTATAGCCTCAAACTCCTATGCCGAAGCCATCCTCCTGCCTCAGCCTCTCAGGCAGCTGAGACTGCAGGTGTGCACCACCACGCCCAGCTGGGGTGCAATGGTGCAATCTCAGCTAACTGCAACCTCCACCCCCCAGATTCAAGCATTTCTCCTACCTCAGCCTCCCGAGTAGCTGGGACCACAGACACATGTCCCCAGGCCTGACTAATTTTTTTGTATTTTTAGTAGAGATGGAATTTCACCGTGTTGACCAGGTTGGTCTCGAACTCCTGACCTCAGGTGATCCACTAGCCTCAGCCTCCCAGAGCGCTGGGATTACAGGTGTAAACCATAGCACCTGGCCCACCATACACCATTATCTTTTCTTTTTTTTCTTTTTCTTTTTCCTTTCTTTTTTTTTTTTTTTTGAGACAGAGTCTCGCTCTGTAGCCCAGGCTGGAGTGCAGTGGCCGGATCTCAGCTCACTGCAAGCTCTGCCTCCCGGGTTTATGCCATTCTCCTGCCTCAGCCTCCCGAGTAGCTGGGACTACAGGCACCCGCCACCTCGCCCGGCTAGTTTTTTTTTTTTTGTATTTCTTAGTAGAGACGGGGTTTCACCATGTTAGCTAGGATGGTCTCGATCTCCTGACCTCATGATCCGCCCGTCTCGGCCTCCCAAAGTGCTGGGATTACAGGCTTGAGCCACCGCGCCCGGCCCACCATTATCTTTTCATATCCAAATTTCCAAGTGGGTCTGGGCTTAGTTCCCCAAAGTTAGACCAGATGGGTGGTTTTATTAACTCCGCCCATCCTCTAGCAGAATACACAGAAAAGCTGAAGTAGATTTACATATTTAGGATAATTGACAGAAAAGTAAATACTTCATCTTCCCAATGTGTAGGAAAAATTAAATTGATATTGTTATCTTCTATTCCTATCTGGTATCTCTTCCTACTCATACCAGAACGCTAGAAGACAACCTCTAATTTGAAACAAAGTATCTTAATTACTTGGAAGTTTTACATCAGATTTTTAAATTAAAATTCCTATAATTGCCTCAGAAGAATGTTATTGGTTCCTCTTGAGGAATCGGCACCATCTTCAAGGAATGGTGGGGAGCTAGGTTGAGGAGAAAGCCATTGCCATTAGTTTTTTTTTTTTTGGAGACGGAGTCTTGCTCTGTCACCCAGGCTGGAATGCAGTGGCATGATCTAGGCTCACTGCAACCTCCACCTCCCGGGTTCAAGCAATTCTCCTGCCTCAGCCTTCTGAGTAGCTGAGACTACAGGTGCATGCCACCACGCCTGGCTAAATTTTTTGTATTTTTAGTAGAGATGGGGTTTCATTGTGTTAGCCAGGATGGTCTCAATCTCCTGACCTCATGATCCTCCTGCCTTGGCCTCCCAAAGTGCTGGGATTACAGGTGTGAGCCACTGCGCCTGGTAGTCGTTGCCATTACTTTAAAACCTTTCCCAACCCGTGCCCAGGTATCAATGGCAATGCCCTGATGTCCTCAGTAAATAAATTTGTTAAAGTGTTTTCTTTTTTTTTGTTTGTTTGTTTTTGTTTTTTTTTTTGAGACGGGGTCTCGCTCTGTCACCCAGGTTGGAGTGCAGTGGCCGGATCTCAGCTCACTGCAAGCTCCGCCTCCCGGGTTCACGCCATTCTCCTGCCTCAGCCTCCCGAGTAGCTGGGACTACAGGCGCCCGCCACCTCGCCCGGCTAGTTTTTTTGTATTTTTTAGTAGAGACGGGGTTTCACCGGGTTAGCCAGGATGGTCTCGATCTCCTGACCTCGTGATCCACCCGTCTCGGCCTCCCAAAGTGCTGGGATTACAGGCTTGAGCCACCGCGCCTGGCCCTGTTAAAGTGTTTTCTAAGCTGCTTTGAAAATGGAATTTTTTTTTTTTTTTTTTGAGACGGAGTCTCGCTCTGTCACCCAGGCTGGAGTGCTGTGGCCGGATCTCAGCTCACTGCAAGCTCCACCTCCCGGGTTCCCACCATTCTCCTGCCTCAGTCTCCCGAGTAGCCGGGACTACAGGCGCCCGCCACCTTGCCTGGCTAGTTTTTTTTTTTTTTTGTATTTTTTAGTAGAGACGGGGTTTCACCGTGTTAGCCAGGATGGTCTCGATCTCCTGACCTCGTGATCCGCCCGTCTTGGCCTCCCAAAGTGCTGGGATTACAGGCTTGAGCCACCGCGCCCGGCGAAAATGGAATATTTTTATGGTTGCTGCTGGTAAAACTCTTTTAACCTGACTATTGCTCTAAGGCTTAATTGCCATTTTTATATTCCCATTGTAAGGTGTTAGTATTTGAGCTCTTTTGGTGGTGTTAAAAATGCATAATGAAAGATGGCAGAGAGAGGTACATTATATCCAATTCATGAGTTGTTTGTATTAATAAGCTTATTTTAATCACTTAACATTGTTGATTTGTCTAATCACTGACAGTAGAGCTGTTGATTAGGAGCCTGACCTTTAGATGGTTGACTTGTGAGTGTATTCAATATGGTGAGATATAGTGTTGATAAGGCTGCAGATTTTAGAGGTGTCATTAACAAGGTATAGGAGTAAAATAGGGGTTATAGTATTTCTTACTCAAATTCTGTACGTGCTAGAGCTGGCTGGAGTCTGTGACATGCTCATTGGTGTAAGTCGGTAAGGACTATGCTTTTTGCTCCACAGCTCAGTTGTGGGAAAGCTAGTCTCTTGAGCATTCTTGATCAGAATGGACTGGAATCATTTAACTTTGCTACTTTCCCAGGCTGTTAGTATTTATCAAATGAATGGCTTAAAGATATCAGAGGCCGGGCGCAGTGGCTCACGCCTGTAATCCCAGCACTTTGGGAGGCCGAGGCTGGTGGATCACAAGGTCAGGAGATCGAGACCATCCTGGCTAACTCGGTGAAACCCCGTCTCTCCTAAAAATACAAAAAATTAGCCGGGCGTGGTGGCGGGCGCCTGTAGTCCCAGCTACTCGGGAGGCTGAGGCAGGAGAATGGCGTAAACCCAGGAGGCGGAAGCTTGCAGTGAGCCGAGATCACGCCACTGCACTCCAGCCTGGGCAACAAAGCGAGACTCCGTCTTAAAAAAAAAAAAAAAAAAAAAATCTATCAGAAACACTGACTGAGGTCTCCACCTGCTTCTGGCTGAGTGGATGGGAGCTTCTAGCCAGTGAATAAGAGGCATTAGCCAATGTATCTTATTCTGAATGGTCCAGGTTGACTTTTAAAAGAGAAACACGCAGCCTTTTACTTGCTGAAGGTCTGACCCGTAGACTAAGATTACACATTCTTAGTCTAGGTTACACTTGAACTAGACTGCACCCACTGACAATATATTCAGTTCAGGTGTTAACTCACTTGGATTAGCATCTGGCCTGTCCTATCTCTGAATATAGGTTGACACGTGTATTAGAATCTCTGACTAGTCAGAAGATGTTCTTAGTTATATTCTCAATACTGAGGAATTTTTACTTCTAGAAACTGAAGGATCAGAAGAGGATGATAAAGAAAATGATAAGACTGAAGAAATGCCGAACGATTCAGTCCTTGAAAACAAGGTATGTTGTTAGCCACTCAGTACTGTTGTCAGCCTTTCTCTTTTTTTGGGAGACAGGAGCTCACTCTTGTTGCCTAGGCTGGATTGCAGAGGGGTAATCATGATCATGGCTCACTGCAGCCTAGACCTGAGCTTAAGTGATCACCTCAGCCTCTCAAGTGGCTGGGACTACAGGCTTGTGCCAACACGCCCAGCTAATTTGCAGGACTGTAGCTTACCTAGTTTAGGCATGATTTTTTTTTTTTTTTTGAGATGGAGTCTCGCTCTGTCGCCCAGGCTGGAGTGCAGTGGCGCAATCTCGGCTCACTGCAAGCTCTGCCTCCCGGGTTCATGCCATTCTCCTGCCTCAACCTCCCAAATGGTTGGGACTACAGGCGCCTGCCACCATGCCTGGCTAATTTTTTGTATTTTTAGTAGAGACAGGGTTTCACCGTGTCAGCCAGATGGTCTCGATCTCCTGACCTTGTGATCCACCCACCTCGGCCTCCCAAAGTGCTGGGATTACAGGCGTGAGCCACTGTGCCTGGCCTGTTATTTTTTTAAGAGAGAGAATCTCTGTCTCCGTTTCCCAGGCCGGAGTGCACTGGCACATTCAGGGCTCACAGTATCTTCAGCCTCCTGGGTTCAAGGAATCTGGCCTCATCATCTCAGATAACTAGGTCTCCAGATGTTTGCCACCATGTCTGGCTAATTTGTTTTCTAATTTTATTTTGTTTAGATGGTGTCTTGCTATGCTGCCCAGGCTGGTTTCAGACCTGGCCTCAAGTGATTCTCCTGCCTCAGCCTCCAAAAGTGTTGAGATTATAGGCATGACCCAATATGCCGAGCCCTCGGCGTGATTATTATAGATAACTGTCCCTTGGTTATGGATTAGGGATCCTTTATTCATGCCTAGGATGGGAGGATAAATTTGATTCTAGGGGTCCTGTGTGTTAGTATGTGAGCCAACATTTCACTGTTAAAATACCACTGACATGGCCATGACTTAGGAGAGTATGTGGACCCATTCTCTAGATTTTAGGGAGAAAGTCCAAATTTTGAATTGTATATCAACTTTTTTTAAGCTACGCTAAGTTATACATTTAGATTTGTATTCTGAAAAGATGCCTATCCTTTTTTTTTTTTTTTTTTGTTTAGTCTCTTCAAGAAAATGAAGAGGAGGAGATTGGGAACCTAGAGCTTGCCTGGGATATGCTGGATTTAGCAAAGATCATTTTTAAAAGGTAAAACTCTTGGTGCTTCTAGGCTTGGGTTGAGAGCTTGGTGGTTAAATAGAAACCAGTTAGGGTTAGACAGATACTGTTAAGGTTTTTGATCAACTTTCTTCTTTTAGGCAAGAAACAAAAGAAGCCCAGCTTTATGCTGCCCAGGCACATCTTAAACTCGGAGAAGTTAGTGTTGAATCTGGTAATGCATTTTCCATTTTATACTCTCCTACCCTCTTCAGCTCCCTCGTTCTTCCTCTAATAGATTCTCTAGAACCCAACTTGATCTTTAAAAAGACAGGTCTGGGTTCCCTATAGACCCTGGAACAATGAACAGTCTCTTTGAGTGGCACTCATAGAAAGTCTTTCAGTAAGTTTTTTTCTTTTTTTTGAGATGGGGTTTTGCTCTGTCGCCCAGGCTGGAGTGCAGTGGCATAATCTCTTCTCACTGCAACCTCCGCCTCCCAGGTTCAAGCAGTTCTCCTGCCTCGGTCTCCTGAGTAGCTGAGATTACAGGCAGCCACCACCACGCCCAGCTAATTTTTGTATTTTTAGTAGAGATGGGGTTTCACCATATTGGCCAGGCTGGTCTTGAACTCCTGACCTTGTGATCTGCCTGCCTCGACCTCCCAAAGTGCTGAGATTACACGCCCAGCCTCAGTAGGTTGTTAAAAGTCATTTTGACATTCTTTATAGCCATGGGTCCTGGAAATAACTATAAACAAAAATGAAATGTTAAGTATGGACGCATTCCCGTAGGATGGGTCTGAATTCTGGAAGTATTTTATGTTAAATGCTGTCCATTTACTTGCTCTTCTTTTTCTCTTTGTTAGAAAACTATGTGCAAGCCGTGGAGGAGTTCCAGTCCTGCCTAAACCTGCAGGAACAGTACCTAGAAGCCCACGACCGTCTCCTTGCAGAGACCCACTACCAGCTGGGCTTGGCTTATGGGTACAACTCTCAGTATGATGAGGCAGTGGCACAGTTCAGCAAATCTATTGAAGTTATTGAGAAGAGAATGGGTGAGTGAAGACCAG
The DNA here is from genome assembly GCF_037993035.2 of Macaca fascicularis. Lineage (NCBI taxonomy): Eukaryota > Metazoa > Chordata > Mammalia > Primates > Cercopithecidae > Macaca > Macaca fascicularis. The sequence continues at coordinate 189,102,912 of NC_088375.1, read as the reverse complement.
CTGCTTCATGGTGATGTTGGATCCAGCAGTTAAGGGAAAATAACAGTTCTTTTTTGCGCCATTACTAATCATTTTATTCTTTTTAGCTGTACTAAATGAGCATGTGAAGGAGGCTGAAGGATTGTCTGCTGAATACAAGAAAGAAATTGAGGAACTAAAGGAACTGCTACCCGAGATTAGAGAGAAGATAGAAGATGCAAAGGAGTCTCAGCATAGTGGGAATGTAGCTGAACTGGCTCTGAAAGCTACTCTGGTTGGTTCTGTTAACATTTTGATAATAGCATGTTTGGTACCATTTATGTTAATGTTTCATTTGCCAGGAACTTTTCATCATGACTTGGTTTCCAGGGAGTTGGTGGGCTCATCTAATTATTCCTATCGAATAATGTATTGGTTAAGAGGAAATACCCTGGAGCCCCAGACTATCTGGGTTTTAATTCCATACTTAAAATGGCCATGGGCATTTCTCTCCCTCAGTTGACCCATTTGTAAGTTGGGGATAATACAGGTTGAGATTCTTACCTGAATGCTTGAGACCAGAAGTGTTTTGCATTTCAGATGCTTTTGGATTTTGGAATATTTGCATCATACTCAACAGTTGGATACCCTTAATCCAGAATCTGAAATGCTCCAGAGAGCATTTCCTTTGAGTGTCAGTCAGATTAAGGAATGGGCTGCCCAACCTGTAGTACATATGTGTAAAATACTTCTGACAGTACTGGAAAAATAGACATTTCTTAACTCATTTCCATTTCTAAGAACTCATTTGCATAAATTAGTGAGGCATTGAGAGGCATTGACCACAAATTGCCTGGTTCTGTTTTTGGCTGTGTTAGAATGTCCCAGAGCTTTTTACCCTGCAGGTAGGATATGGAAGATTATCAGGTACACTCTGCGACTATGCTCTGGGTGGCTGCTAGACAGGGATAGATGGGCCAGGGGTAGAAGATCTTGATACTATATGGAGGCCACTAGCATTTCAGGTCTTAGTTGTTTGGATGGTGATGGGTACCTGTTACAAGGCTGCGGGTGGCCTGGGTTCTATCCTGAAACCAATTTGGGTTTGCCATTTCTTGCAGGTGGAGAGCTCTACTTCAGGTTTCACTCCTAGTGGAGGAGGCTCTTCAGTCTCCATGGTGGGTATTCAGGTGGTTTTTTTGGTCACTTATATTAAGTCTCAGTGTTGGCTTGGTGTGGTGGCTCATGCCTGTAATCCCAGCACTTTGGGAGGCCGAGGCAGGATTGCTTGAGGTTTGGAATTCAACACTAGCCTGGGCAACATAGTGAGACCTTGTCTCAAAAAGACTAAAAAATCATATAAGCCGCCGGGCGCGGTGGCTCAAGCCTGTAATCCCAGCACTTTGGGAGGCCGAGACGGGCAGATCACGAGGTCAGGAGATCGAGACCATCCTGACTAACACGGTGAAACCCCGTCTCTACCAAAAATAACACAAAAAACTAGCTGGGCGAGGTGGCGGGTGCCTGTAGTCCCGGCTACTCGGGAGGCTGAGGCAGGAGAATGGTTGAACCCGGGAGGTGGAGCTTGCAGTGAGCTGAGATCCGGCCATTGCACTCCAGCCCGGGCGACAGAGCGAGACTCCGTCTCAAAAAAAAAAAAAAATCATATAAGCCTCAGCATTGATCTCATATAGCTTGTACAATTGCTAATAAAGGCTTATTTTGCCAGATTGCCGGTAGAAAGCCAACAGATGGTGCTTCCTCATCAAACTGTGTGACTGATATTTCCCACCTTGTCAGAAAGAAGGTAAGTCTACATGTGGTGTTTCTTTCCTACCTTTTCCTCAGATTCCATTTTTAATACCTTTCCTATAAACCTCTCCCTATATAGTTGGTGCATATAAGACACTCATTTTCCAAAGGGGGTAAGGATTTGTGAGTGGAGACAGTTTTTGTTGTTGTTGTTGTTTGTTTTGAGACGGAGTCTTGCTCTGTAGCCCAGTCTGGAGTGCAGTGGCATGATCTTGGCTCACTGCAAACTCTGCCTCCCAGGTTCAAGCAATTCTTCTGCCCCAGCCTCCAGAGTAGCTGGGATTACAGGCGCGTGCCACCATGCCTGGGTAATTTTATATTTTTAGTAGAGACGGAGTTTCACCATATTGGTCAGGCTGTTTTCAAACTTCTGACCTCGTGATCTGCCCGCCTCGGCCTCCCAAAATGCTCCCAGCTGTGGAGAGTTTTTATTTGCACACCTCTTTTTGCAAACACTCCTGGCCTTCTAAAGCCCATAGAATTACCATGAAAGCTGCAGAGGAGGATTGGATTAGCAGCTGCCAGGTTTTGACAGTAGTCATTCAGCAGCAGGCCTGTTGGTACTTAATTCCTGAGTCTGCCTTTTGCCTACAGTACTGGTGGCTCTTTTATTTTGGTGGATAGGGGAACTCATTTTTTTTGAGATGGAGTCTCGCTCTGTCACCCAGGCTGGAGTGCAGTGGCGTGGTCTCGGCTCACTGCAACCTCTGCCTCCTGGGTTCAAGCGATTGTCCTGTCTCAGCCTCCCAAATAGCTGGGATTACAGGTGCGTGCTACCACACCTGGCTAATTTTTGTATTTTTAGTAGAGACAGGGTTTCACCATACTGGCCAGGCTGGTCTTGAACTGCTGACCTCGTGATCTGCTCGCCTTGGCCTCCCAAAGTGCTGGGATTACAAGTGTGAGCCACTGCCCTCGGCCAGGGAACTCTGAATTCCTGTTGTGTTTCCTGACTCAAACACAGGAATTCAAACCCGTACAGTGATTACCATTCACATCTCACCCCAACCCTGTCTCCTTGTGCTTCCGGTAGAGGGGCCTGAAGTGGTATGGTGGGATTAATTTATTCTGAGAGTACAATTTGGCATCTGCCCATGGCTAGGGAGAGAGACCCTCAGAGCTATGAATCCTGGTGTTCAGGATCTTTGCACCACAAGGGTTAAGGAAATGTTTTGCAGTTGTGTTTTTAAAAACATTAAGCACATTTGTGAAGCCTTCACAATTATATCTTTAGAGGAAACCAGAGGAAGAGAGTCCCCGGAAAGATGATGCAAAGAAAGCCAAACCAGAGCCGGAGGTGAACGGAGGCAGTGGGGATGCTGTCCCCAGTGGAAATGAAGTTTCGGAAAACATGGAGGAGGAGGTGGGCAGTTAAGCAGGGCTTAGCTTCTTGCCTCATTCGTTGTTCTCAGGACCTGGGGAAATCAGTCCTCCCAAGTGCATGCTCCCCACCTTGAGCCTGTTAACAACTGTTGAGTGCATTCCTCACAGGAAACGGTACTTGTGCAGGAAAACAGTTTGGTTATGGGAGTGTAGGATGACTCACTGACAAAAGGAACCTGTATATCATAGGTCCCTCAATGAACATAGGAGAAGGCACTTGATTGGCAAAACCATTAGGTCACTTCCTTCCATGTAATATGATTATTGGCTCTGTCAACCCCATTATCACAGAGCATTCAAGAAATACTGCCCTCTTAATATAGGGAGCAAAGCAGTTTGGGTGACTTGTATATGCTTCCTCTCACTGAGGCCTCAGTTACGTAAGACAGAACGGCTTAAATTAGGCTCACTCATGCCCAGGCTCTGTTTGTCTTCCAGGCTGAGAATCGGGCTGAAAGCCGGGCGGCAGTGGAGGCGACAGTGGAGGCTGGAGCTACAGTTGAAAGCACTGCATGTTAAGAGGCGGCACAGCCCCCCTCCCAAGGGAAAGTGTTTTTGTATATAATGTATTTTTTCACTTTTGGAGGCTTCTTTTTGTATAACTTCAATAAAGATTGTAAGCAAAGGTTGAGGCTTTGATGGTTTTTTTTCTTAATTATTGGCTGAATCTGCCTTGGAACACTCCTGGTTTTACATAGTAGCCAAAGGTTTTGTTCTGGCCTTCTGTACTGATCTGTGTTCCTGATCCTAATTCTTATCTGTCTAACGTGGAGGTGATCAAGTGTGGCTGTAGGCCTTTGTTTTCCAATGGTGCTATATTCTGTTTTCAAATACTTCACTGAATCCAGCTGTCTTGCAAAACCTTTAGTGGTGCTGTCCCTGGATGGGGCTACAAAAACAAGACTTGAAGATCTTGCTCTTCAGTGCTGAAAATGGATTATGGACTTCGGCTGTGAGCCAGGCCTAGGATGGTACTTGTCCTATATCAACCTAGTCTTCAACTGGGGCTATAATCCTGTCCTGGAAAAAGAACTCTGAAGAAAACCTGGGTCAGGGGAATGATTCCTAAGGAAAACGGTCTGCATCTGAGCTCTGGTTTGAAAGTAGCCAAGGGACTGATGATGGTGGACACTCCAGATGTGGTTGGAAGCATATGTGGGGAGGCTGGCTGGTTGAGTTTTGTTATTTTCTGTATAGAAAGGTTGAGATATATCAACACTTGGAATTGTTACCCATCAACTGAATTGACTTCTCAAATAAAGATGCTAAAAATCTCATTGTTTGGAATTATGTTTAAAGATCTTACAGTGGGATCTTAGGCTGTGTATTTTTGAGATGGAATCTCGCTCTTGTCGCCCAGGCTGGAGTGCAATGATGCGATCTCGGCTCACTGTAACCTCTGTCTCCTGGGTTCAAGAGAGTCTCTTGCCTCAGGAGGCTCCCAAGTAGCCAGCACTACAGGCGTGTGGCACCACACCTGGCTAAGCTTTGTATTTTTGGTGGAGACAAGGTTTCACCATGTTGGCCAGGCTGGACTCGAACTCCTGACCTAAAGTGATTTGCCCACTTCGGCCTCCCGAAGTGTTGGGATTACAGGCGTGAGCCACCTCACCTGACTGCCTGGAGCATTTCTGTGTGTGATAGAGGGTTTCAAAGGCAGGAACGAGCCCACCAGTCCAAGGATGCTGGTGGTGAGGGCACTAGTATTAATGTTATACCCGTTGGGCTTTCACTGGTATCTAGAGTTCAGGGCTCACTTGAGACTGAGCTGCCTCTGACCTGACCCTTAGTTTAAGTATCAGGATCTGAATTCCAAACAATGCCTGCCCTGCATCACCACTAAAATTTAGTAGTCGTGACATCCATAGGGCTGCTTTGTTGCACTGGAGGCAGAGGGAGCTATGGCTGACCCCTAAATTCAAGCCCGTTTTTCAGACTAAGTTTTTCTGGGCTGGTCACAATAACTCATGGTTGCAGGATCTCTGGCTTATCCTGGGTGTGGAGTTTCTTCCTGATGATGCCCTTGCAGTGTACCAGGTCCTGAGACTTTTTCCCCCCTTTCTTGGTCAGGACAGTCATGATGTAGTTTAATCCCAGGCACTTGACCTCCTCTGGTTGGCACTGGGGTCTAGGGCTAGGCAGGTATCTAAGCTAGGATCTCACATGTGACCTCTGGGTGGGGGAACAGCCTTGGGCTGGGGACCTATCCAGGAATTAAAGTACATAAGGCCTCAGGAGCTTCCTGTTTGTTGGTACCTTGACAACCTGAAAGGTTTCCTGGCAGAAATACTGAGGAAACAGATTTAAGTTTGGCAATAAAACTGGCTTTACTAAAAAAACCAGTGGAGGCCGGGCGCGGTGGCTCAAGCCTGTAATCCCAGCACTTTGGGAGGCCGAGACGGGCGGATCACGAGGTCAGGAGATCGAGACCATCCTGGCTAATATGGTGAAACCCCGTCTCTACTAAAAATACAAAAAACTAGCCGGGCAAGGTGGCGGGCGCCTGTAGTCCCAGCTACTCGGGAGGCTGAGGCAGGAGAATGGCGTAAACCCGGGAGGTGGAGCTTGCAGTGAGCTGAGATCTGGCCACTGCACTCCAGCCTGGGCGACAAAGCGAGACTCCGTCTCAAAAAAAAAAAAAACCAGTGGAAACTAGTGGGAATTTAAAGTTCTTTTAGTTGGAATTAAAGAATGCCCCCTAGTCACCTTTCGGAGAACTTTGTAAGTGCCAGACAATATCATAAATACCTGAAAAACTCATTTAATCCTTAGCCTGTTTTATAAAAACAGAAGAGGTACAGAAAAGTTAAGGACTTATGGGAGGTGGTAAAACTGTGGTTGGAGCTCGTATTCTGTACTCAACTGCTAGTTGCTTCTAGACCCAATGTCAGAACATGGAGTAGTAAAAGCTGTAGGTCTGGAAATAGGCCCCAGTCCTGTGCATGTTCAGATGCTCATCCCCACATTCACTTGGGTTCAGAAACTCACTGGGGGCAAGTCAGAACTGTGGTGAGGGCCCAAACCCTCATCTCTATCCTTGACTCCACTGAGGGGCTCTTCTGTACGAGGTGGGGGATCAGCAAAGCCAGATGTGGGGGTGAGGAAGTTGGCTTCCGGTGAAGATGTGCTTGACACCTGTGGAACAGTGAGAAGGCAGGTTTTGAGCAAAAATGTAAAGGTTAAGCACACAGATTGTGGAGTTAGGCTTCCTTACAGTCTCAGCTTACTGTGAACCAAGTTAACCTGGTCCTGCTTTGATTTCCTTATCTGTTACATAGTAGGACTTCATAGAGATGTGAGGATCAAACAGAAAAGCATTGGTAATGACTGGCATACAGTAGTCAATAAAGGCTGGCCACACTGGTATGGGTAGCTGTGGTGTCCCTAGCTGCAGCTGGGCCCTCACCAGAGGTGGGTACTGGTACTCATGGGCACTTGCTGGATTGATCTCTGCCAGTGTCTGGACAGCTGCATCTCTTGCATTCACCAGCCGCAGAAAGAGCTCAGCCTGACCTGCCTGAGGAGAGATGAAATGGTATTGCACTTGTACCTTGCTGTATGCCCAATCCCCACCCACCACACTCACCTGAGGAATCCCATTCAGCTGCCTGAGGCTAAGGCTGGGGTCCAGAGGAAGGGCCCGAAGTGGGAGGCGCCAGCGGCCGCTTAGCACCCGCTGATCTTGGTCAAATAGCCCAAGTGAGACCCAAGCCTTTGGCTGTGGTGCCCTAGCCCATGCCAGGCCCTGCCAGACCTGCAGCTCACAGACCAAAGATACTGATGGTGAGGGTGGCAGTCTGTAGAATAACCAAAAAGCAGTGTCGGAAGCCAGAGCTGCAGTCCCTTCCTAGGACTTAGCCCTTTAGAGCCAGTGGCCTCTGTATACAGATGAGAAAACTTAGTAGAATGATGGATAAGCCTTAATTGTGGCAGAGTACCAGAGTCATGATCCCCACCTACTGACCTGGGCACAGGCTGCCTGCTGGCAAGGATAGCACAGTTGCCCATGGGCCCAGGAGCAGGAGGTGGGGGCAGGCAAATGGCTGGGGGCAATGCTGTGGTCCCTCCTGTATCCTGTCCGTCGCGTGCCAAGTCAGTCCTTAGTTGCACCCAAATCCAGGAAGCCTCAAGGCCCCGCAGGAAATCATAGAAAATGACCAGGCCAGCCCTGGGGAACACAAGTCTTAGCACAGAAACACCCAACTCCTTTCAACCTCTCTCCTCTCAGGCAGGTTCCTAACCCTATCTGGCCCTAGTGGGCTCCCTTAACCAGCAGTGCTGGCCAAGTCACAGAGGATGTGAAAAGTGGCATGGGCCTCACCCAGGATCGTAGGGTGCAGGGCCCAGCACGTCCGATGTGGGTTGGAGGAAGTGTGGGTCCAGGCCCAGGTTTCTGGTCATTGTTCCAGGAAGCTGTGGCTGTGGGGAAGATAGTTGACTCCTCCAGAAGGCCTTTTAGCTGCCCAAGTTCCCCCAACTGCTCAGAGCAGAGCTGCCCGCAACCTATTCCCCCCTCCACCCAGTGTCTTCACAGCCTTTCCCCCACCCAGGAACCGAACCTCCGTGAAGCCTGGAAGTGGTGGCAGTGGTGGTGCCACTGGCGGTGAGAGGAGTGGGGGATCTCTCCTCCCCTTCGGTTGTAGGCTGGCACCCCACAGGAGTCGCAGATCCCGGGGCCCTAGGAGCAGAAGAAGAGTTAGGGTGCCCCTAAGTTGGACAAAGCAGGTAATTAGCTGAGATACCCACAAATGGGTTGGCGGAGCCCTGAGGATACAGGGACACACACGTGCAGACTAGGGGAGTCATAAACACGGGACTTGTTCCCCATGCACTGGCTGCCTGAGCCAGGCCTGCTGGGGAGAGGTGGGATGGGATAGGGTTGGGGTGCTCACTGACCCAAGGCTGCCTGACTCCGCTGCATTTGCAAGGCCAAGATTTCTGCCTCCAGGCGCCGGTTTTCAGCCTCCACTACTGGAAGCTCCCCTGAGGTGGCACCTGCCCTTCCTGCAATGAACAAGTGTGACCTGTCACCTTTGACCTCTGGTGGCTGGCCGGGTCCAGCTGCAAGCAGCTCTCCAGCGCTAAGGCTCTTCAGATAAGGCTGGACTTGTCAGCTCACATCCTATCCACAGCCACAGACCCTCCCTCGAGTTCTTTTCTCCTCCCAAGACTGACCACCGCTGCCAAGAGGCCCTCCTGCTCACCTCTGCGGGTCTGCGACCGCTGCAGCTCCAGTGCAGACGCCTGCACCTGCAACTGCCATATCTGGCCCAGCACACCGGGGTCCCGACCTCCGTCTCGAATGTAGGCCTCCCGCAGGGCCCTAGGGAATGGGGAACAGGAAGGCCATCTTTCCAGAACTGCTCAGCGCTTCGTCCCATGCCCATCTCCAGACCCCGGCCCTCACCCGATTTCGGCAGCCAGAGTTCCCGGGTTGGCCTTTAGCACTGGAGAATAGAGTTTTGCCTTTCGCCCGGAGCTCAGCGGGTTCCTGGGGTGTCAGGCGACACGCAGGGGGACGGTAACGCATCAGGGGTCCGGAGCTCCAGCCAGCCCGCCGGCCCCTCCCACCCCGGAGCCGCATGTTCTGGGGTTCCGCTTCGTCGGGGTCTCACCCTGGCTCCGCCTGCAGCTCCTGAATGCGGGCTCCCAACACCTCTAGAACTCCCCGCGTCCTACCGGCCTCAGTTCGTAGTTCTCGAATCTCCTGCTCCAGGCCGAAGAGGCGGGATATCCCGCCCCGCGTACAGGCCACAGCTTGGAGGCGCCGGCTCAGTTCTGAGGGAATGCGGGCCGAGTCAGAACCGGCCGAGTCACAACCGGCGTGAGCAAGGCAGAGGAGGTCCTTGGTCCCCGCCCCCCATCTCCTTCACCCTGGCCGCGTCGCTGCAGGGCCCAGCTCTGCGCTTCCGTCTCCGCCACGCGCCTTGCGCGAGTCCTGAGCAGCGCTCGCAGCCGCTCGCTGGGGCTTCCCACCGCCTCGGACATGGGACTCTGAGGGCGCGCCTCGGAACGTGTCCAGGACCCAGCGAGCACCCTGGGGACCTCTGTTATCCAGGGCCGCATTTCCTGTAGGGATAGCCGCAGCCACTGCACCTGGAGGTAACAGCGATCCGCGATCTCTGTGTGGGCAGAATCTGTCCCAAGTATGATCTACAGGTTTGGGGAAGACGCTCAACGTTTTGAGCCCTGGGGAAAGGTAGGCAGCTGTACCTCCTCTGTTAACCTCTTTAGAGCAGATTTACTGGCCTGCTGGTCTGGGAGGCCCTGGAGATCTTGTGGCACAACCTGGGGACAGGGTGTAGGAGGATGAGGAATTATAAAGGTCCTGCTCCTTTGAATCCCCACCCATGGCCATGGAGGCCCTTACCGCGGCCCCTTGGGGTTCAGTGGCAACTGAGGCCTGTGCTCCAAATGTCTTCTCTTGGGTCGGGTGGCCAATGCAGAAGCGCTGTGTGTGGGTGGCTAACAGAGCTGAGGAGCAGAAAACCATGTCACAGGTCCCACAGGGCAGGAGCGCTGGCTCCCCAGAATGGGAGTCCATGGGATGGGACCTGTTTCCTGAAACAAGTCAAGACCTGCAGAAGGGATCAAGGGCAGGGGAAAGGCAGAGGAGGATGAAAGAGACAGAAAGCCAGAGGCCGAGAGGAAAGGCCAGGTCTGTTAGGTCTGCCAGATCTTCAAGTTTGTTTGGTGAGAGCCTTAGCTCCCTGGAGAGCAACCACAAGGCTGGGCAGGTCAGGAGAATGGGTGGGGACACCTTGGCCATTTGGGAGGAGCCACTGGCTTGAAAAAATGTTACAAAGTCTGAACGTGGGCAAGTCTCTTAACTGTAGCTTGGTTTCCCTATTAACAGAGGAAAAAACAGTTGCCTCCTAGAGTAGCTGGGCCCTTATCACTCCATCATTGGTCATTTAATAGCCTCTAAAAGGCAGGCATCATCTTTTTCATTGCTGTACTCCTAAGTGGACGTAAGTAACAGTTTGTACCATTCTGCAATCCAGAGAACTACATGGTAAAGGAGGCACACTGACCTTTCCAGCATTCTGCCTGGAAACCACATCACACCAGAGATAGCAGTCTTTCCCTAACTCGCATTCCCTGATTCCTCGTTTTTCAGCTGTAGACGGAGATAATCAGCACAGCCCAAGAAGCTGTGGGTGAACACAATGAATCTATCAGATGAGGGAGTCAAGTCCACAAAGAAACCCCTTCTCTCCCAAGATTGGCCAGAAGCCAGAAAGGCCCTGAACTGTTGGTGAAATTCTTCACTCCACTCCCACTCCCAAAATATATGCAGGAGCTCTGAGGTGATCACATATTTCTTAAGAAACCCCCTTTATTTATTTATTTATTTTTGAGACGGAGTCTTGCTCTGTCACCCAGGCTGGAGTGCAATGCAGTGCTCACTGCAAGCTCCGCCTCCTGGGTTGACGCCATTCTCCTGCTTCAGCCTCCCCAGTAGCTGAGACTACAGGCGTCCGCCACCAAGCCTGGCTCATTTTTTTCTATTTTTTAGTAGAGAGGGGGTTTCACCATGTTAGTCCAGGATGGTCTCCATCTCCTGACCTCGTGATCCACCGCACCCGGCCAAGAAACCCCTTTTCTTAACAAGACAGCGACTTAAGACATTTCCCAACACAGTACCTAAAGTCGAGGTATGGCCCACCAGCAGCAAGTGACAAAGTGTTCAAGGTTATGTCATCTCAGTTCAGCTTCATTCCAACTGACACCAAGAGCACATTTTTAGAAATATGTTCTCAGAAAACAAGTAAATGGCAAAACCCAAATCAAAACCTACTTTTCAACAGCTAAGTTTGTCCCGATTTTCAGTGGTTAGACTTTTGACTGTTTGACTTTATAATGGTGCAACAGCGATAGGCATTTGGTAGAAATACTACTACCAATCCCCCCATCCCCAATCAAGAGACAGGGTCTCACTCTGTCATCCAGGCTGGATTGCAGTGGTGCCATCATGGCTCACTGTAGCCCTGACCTCTCTTGGAATCAAGCAATCCTCCTGCCTTAGCCTCCAAGGAAGCTGGGACTACAAGCGTGTGCTACCAGGTGGACCTGGCTATTTTGTTTCTGTTTTTGAGATAGAGTCTTGCTCTGTTGCCCAGGCTGGAGTGCAATGGTGCGGTACAGGCTCACTGCAACCTCTGCCTCCTGGGTTTAAGCAATTCTCCTGCCCCAGTCTCCTAAGTAGTTGGGATTACAGGCGCCTGCCGCCACGCCTGGCTAATTTTTTTGTATTTTTAGTAGAGATGGGGTTTTGCCATATTGGCCAGGCTGGTCTTGAACTTCTGACCTCAGGCGATCCACCCACTTCAGCCTCCCAAAGTGATGGGATTACAGGCGTGAGCCACCATGCCCTGCCGGACCTGGCTATTTTAATGTTTTTGTTTTTTGTAGACAGGTCACTGTGTTGCCCAGGCTGGTCTTGCACTCCTGGCCTTTTCTTAGATCACTGTCTATTCTCTCTCCCCTATGGGGCTGGGCACTCCTTGCATCCTCAGAGCCTTGCACAATGCCGGGGACATACAACAGGGGCTTAGAAAGTATTTGTTGAATGGGCCGGAGCAGTGGCTCACGCCTGTAATCCCAGCACTGTGGGAGGCCAAGGCGGGCGGATCACGAGGTCAGGAGATCGAGACCATCCTTGCTAACAAGGTGAAACCCCGTCTCTACTAAAAACACAAAAAATTAGCTGGGCGTGGTGGCGGGCATCTGTAGTCCCAGCTACTTGGGAGGCTGAGGCAGGGGAATGGCGGGAACCCGGGAGGCGGAGCTTGCAGTGAGTCGAGATGGCGCCACTGCACTCCAGCCTGGGCGACACAGAGAGATTCCATCTCAAAAATAAAAATAAAAAAGAAAGTATTTGTTGAATGAAAAAACCTGCTTCCTTCACTAGCCATCCGGCTAGCATCGTCCAACTCTCCCCCAACCCCTGCTCCAAGTTCTTATTTAGTAGGAAAACAGAATAGACTTCCCTTAAAATATGTATACTGGTAAATACATGGGCACTAAAAAACAGTTTCAGGGAAAAAAAAAAAAAAAAAAAACTTGGTTTCTGACTTTATTAGTGGTAATTTATTGCACAGGTTTTTCTGCATCAAAAAAGTATCTGCTAAAAAGAGAACAGTTGTGTCTGAATTCACATTTCCCCCCAACTTCTAAAAATATTTCCCCTAAAAAAGAATCCACTCATTTAATTTTAAAGAAAATATACTTCTTACACAAGACAATCCAAACTGATGCAAAATATTTATTCCAAGTTAGTTATTTTATGCAGTAGTTTCCCCCTCGAGACTTGTGATAACCACATCTTTTAAATCTGTAAATAATGTTATCAAAATAATCTTAATCTTTGAAATCTCACAAAAATTTATATTTTACAATCCACCCTGAATATCAAGGCTGCAAGATAACACAACATTTCCTATATCCAAATATTTTACAGCTGTACCCAAAAAGGAAAAAGAAAAAAAACAAAACAAAACAAAAAAAACAACCAAAAAAACCACGTATGCTTGGTTAAGGGCTAAAGTTACCCGAGCAGCCAAAAATAAAATAAAATATCCAAATTATTAGCATTAATTTAATACAATTATAACTTCAATAGTCACTTTGTCATTGACAATGATTGCTTGAGCACAGGGGTGAGTGCCCTAAGGGCTGGTAGTAGAAGCTGTTGTTGCAGACCGGTGTCTCCTCTTCCCTGCACTGCCAGCTCCTACCTGTGCATCACCCCATATATACTGGGGGTGTGTGTGTGTGTGTGTGTTTAAAAAATCTGTCCCACCACACAAACTTCTCTCTATTAAGCAGATAACAGGGAAGAACAACAACAAAAGCGAAACAAGCCAATCGCTCTCTCTTTGGGATACGATTATTTCTCTTGTGAATGAAGTATTCAACAACATAAGAAAAGGAAAAGAACGATTTCTTTTGTATACTCCCTAAACACACAGAGTTTACTGGGTCAAGATTTAACTGTGAGCATTTATATGCCTACTTCCAGGCATCGTCATCTGATGTTTCACTGCTACTGGTTTCGGTATCTGAGTCCTCAAACTCTGCTCTGCAAGTGCTTCTCCAAGGGGAGAACAGGCTGGAACTGCGGCTCTGCAAGAAACCATTCTTTCCAAAGCCATTTCTTCTCAGCTATGGTTAGCATGGGAGAGAAAGAAAAAAGAAAAAATTGTCCATGACTGCACTGACTCATGAGCCCTGGGAAAGGCCAGGCCTCAATTCAATTCTAGGTGGAATGTGGGATAGGGGGTGCTTCTAAGAGACCCTCTGAGATCTCTTATAGCAGTGTTTTTCAAATTTTAATGTACGAGTCATCTATGCATCTTTCAAAAATGCAGATTCAGATTCAGTATGTCTGGGATGGAGCTTGAAAGTCCTTTTTCTTTTTTTTTTTTTTTTTTGGAGACGGAGTCTCGCTCTGTCGCCCGGGCTGGAGTGCAATGGCACGATCTTGGCTCACTGCATCCTCTGCCTCCCGGGTTCAAGTGATTCTTTTGCCTCAGCCTCCCAAGTAGCTGGGATTACAGGCGTGCGCCACCAAGCCTGGTTAATTTTTGTATTTTTAGTAGAGATGAGGTTTCACCATATTGGCCAGGCTGGTCTCGAGCTCCTGACCTTGTGATCCGCCTGCCTCAGCCTCCCAATGTGCTGAGATTACAGGCGAGAGCCACTGCGCCCAGCCATAAGTCCTTATTTCTAACAGAGTTCAGAGTGGCAAGGTCTCTTACCAGCTTGTGCCATGCCCATTTTAAGAACTTGGCCAATTGTACTTTGTGCTGTAAATATATGCCACCAGAAGTTCAAGGATTTTTATAGAAACCCCATTTGTCTTGTTCACCCTAGGATCTAGCAGTGTTTTATTCAGAGAAAGAATCCAAGCAACTGCTGGATAAACTGACACAAGCTATTTAGCTTCTTAGCTCTGGCCAGAGGACCAGGAAACTACAGTGCAGAACAGGAAGCAGAGGAAGGTGAACCTGCTTCCTTAAAGACCAAGAGCTCAGACCATAACTCTGGAACACAGCCTTGTGGTTCTGATAAGGAGTTAGAGCTGTGAGGATGAAAGAGTATACTATTTTCTGGAATCTGCTAATAACTGACACTTGGTTTTTGTATCCAATACTGGGGATCCTTATTTCCCAGGCAGATTTAGGAGCCCCGCTACATTTCTACTAAGGTAATTTTCCCACCCCTCCCAGATCTTTCTCTCACATTAAACTAGGGCTCCCTCAGGGCAAGGACTGTCTGGACTCCTTATTCTCCTGGTTACTAACTGGTCTCTAGGAAGAAGGTTTACAACATACCTGCTCTGTCTTCATGTGGAACTCTTTGAGCTCATCCTCTGTGAGGGGAAGGCAATTCTCATCGTTTTCAGGATATTCTTGCCATCCCATTGCTTTCAATAACCTGGTGGATGCAGAAGGACAGGTAAAGAGAATATGACATCATCAAGCCTAAGTGAACAGCCCATCTCTTTTCACAGAAAACTTTTCTACCCAGGGACAACGGATGTTAAAGGAATTCTGTTTTCCTCCCTGTGGGACAAGCTTTAATTGTGGCTACTTGGGTGCCTGTAAATAAATGGAGGCTCTTCACAGTTGAGAGAGGAAGAGCTACAGAAGAGACAGTAGAAGCAAAACCAAGGCAGTGTAAAGAAGAAAGAGAGCACTTGCAAAATCTGGCTTTTTTTGGTGGCGGGAAGGAGCCTCACTCTGTCACCCAGGCTAGAGTGCAGGGTGCAATCTCAGCTCATTGCAACCTCCACCTCCCGGGTTCGAGCCATTCTCCTGTCCCAGCCTCCCTAGTAGCTGGGATTACAGGCACACACTACAATGCCCAGCTAATTTTTGTATTTTTAGTAGAGACAGGGTTTCGCCATGTTGGCCAGGCTGGTCTCGAACTCTTAACCTCAAGTGATCTACCCACCTTGGCCTCCCAAAGTGCTGGGATTACAGGCATGAGCCACTGTGCCCGGCCTGAAGTTAAAAATATTAAAGTATTGGAGAGTAGATTGTGGAAGAGATGGCTGGGTTTGTGACAGAATGTTTGATGGGCAACAGGCTAACCTGGGGCATACAAAGAGAACAAGTTATGATTGGGCCACTTCTCTCTGTATGTGGGACTCTATCTGAGATATCTTCTCCAGTATGTTCAAGGTCCTTAAGGGTCAGACACTGCATGCCCTGTGATGTTCTCCTCACTTACCTGTGCTCTGCTTCTAGAGAGTGTGAGAGAACCTCCCCTTCTTCCACTACAGGGAGGGCAAGACCATTCTGATGACAGCCGTCCTCCTCATTTTCCTTTGGTTCAGGTGTGCTGTTGTCCTCCAACTGCAATGAGGAAAAGGAAGGAAGGACACACTTGGTTTAAGGTTCCTTTGTGGTAATATAAGCAACCTACAAAATCAAGGATTCACAACCCAGGAAAGTGTTTTCCAAAAGACAGCCTCAGCCCATAGATTTTTTCCCCATTTACAAATGAGGACCTGCTGTATCAACAAGTCAATTTATAAACTGATTCTAAAGTTTTAATGAAAAGGCAAAAGATCCAGAACAGCCAACACAATACTGAAGAATAAAACCAGAGTACTGATATTACCTGACATCAAGACTTACCACAAAAGCTAGAGTAATTAAAACACTATGGTAAAAGTGCTCGTAAGAGGTGTAGGGGGGAAAGTGTGGTACTGGCAGAAGATGACAGAAATAGTCCAATGGGACAGAACAGAGAGCCCACAGACAGACAACTGATCTTTGACAAAGGAAATACAACGGAGAAAAGATAGTCTTTTCAACATTTGGTGAGTGGAACAATTGGACACCCACATTTAAAAAAAAAAAAAAAATCTAAACAAAGACCTTACAGCCTTCACAAAAATAAACTCAAAATGGGTCACAGACATAAATGTAAAACACAAAACTATAAAACTCCTATAAGGACAACATAAGTGAAAACTCAGATGACCTTGGGTATCACATTTATTTATTTATTTATTTATTTATTTATGTATTTACTTACTTACCTACCTATTTTTTGGAGATCAAGTCTCACTCTGGTGCTTACTTACTTACTTACTTATTTTTTGGAGATCAAGTCTCACTCTGTTGCCCAGCCTGGAGTGCAGTGGCATGATCTCGGATCACTGCAACCTCCGCCTCTCGTGTTCAAGTGATTCTCATGCCTCAGCCTCCCATGTAGCTGTGACTACAGGTGCATGCCACCATGCCCGGCTCATTTTTGTGTTTTTAGTTGGAAAGGGGTTTCGGCAGGTTGGCCAGGCTGGTCTCGAACTCCTGACCTCAGGTGATCCGCCCACCTCAGCCAACCAACGTGTTGGGATTATAGGTTTGAGCCACCATGCCTGGCCTACAATTAATTAGGTTGGATTTCATTAAAATAAAAAAATCTCTGCTTTGCAAAAGACGCTGTCAAGACAATTAAAAGACAGTGTAGTTGCTCACACCTGTAATCCTAGCACTTTCGGAGGCCAAAGGTGGGAGGACTGCTTGAGTCCAGGAGTTTAACACCAGCCTGAGCAACATAGCAAGAAGCTATCTCTGTAACAAATAAAATATTAGCCAGGCATGGTGGCACAAGCCTGTAGTCCCAGCTACTTGGGAGATTGAGGCTGGGGGATCGCTCGAGGAGGCGAGGTCGAGGCTGAAGTGAGCTGTGATCATTAATGCCACTGCATTCAGCCTGGGCGACAGAGTGAGACACTGTCTCAAAAACAAATATGGCCAGCTGGGCATGGCAACTCATGCCTGTAATCCCAGCATTTTGGGAGGCGGAGGTAGGTGGATCACCTGAGCTCTGGAATCCGAGACCAGCCTTACCAACATGGTGAAACCTCGTCTCTACTACAACCAAAAACATTCCAGAAAATAGTACTCTTTCATCCTCACAGCTCTAACTCCTTATCAGAACCACAAGGCTGTGTTTCAGAGTTATGGTCTGAGCTCTTGGTCTTTAAGGGAGCAGGTTCGCCTTCCTCTGCTTCCTGTTCTGCACTGTAGTTTCCTGGTCCTCTGGCCAGAGCTAAGAAGTTAAATAACTTGTGTCATGTGGTGGCGCATGCCTATAATCTCAGCTACTTGGGAGGCTGAAGTAGAACTGCTTGAACCTGGAAGGCGGTGGCTGCAGTAAGCCAAGATTGCTCCACTGCACTCCAGCCTGGGCAAGAGTGAAACTCCATCTCAAAAAATAAAATAATACAAATAAATAAATAAATACATATGGCCACGTGTGGTGGCTTATGCCTTTAATCCTAGCATTTTGGGAGGCTGAGACAGGCAGAACACTTGAGGCCAGGAGTTCAAGACCAGCCTGGCCAAAATGATGAAACACCATCTCTACTAAGAATACAAAAATTAGCTGGGCATGGTGGCGGATGCCTATAATCCCAGCTACTTGGGAGGCTGAGGCAGCAGAATCGCTTGAACCCGGGAGGTGGAGGTTGCAATGAGTCCAGATCGCGCCACTGCACTCCAGTCTGGGTGATAAGAGCGAGACTCTGTCTCTAAATAAATAAATAAGAAAGAATGAAGAGTCAAATCATAGACTTAGAGAAACTGTAGTCAAAGACACATCTAATAAAGGACTATGAACTAAGATATAAAAAGAACTCTAAGAACTCTTAAAACTTAGCAATAAGAAAACAGACAACCTCATTTAAAAATGGGTGAGAGACCTGAACAAACACATCACCAAAGAAGATACAGATGGATGCTCCACATTGTATGTCATCATGGAAGTGCAAATTAGAACTACACACCTATCAGGAGGGCCAAAATCCAGAACACTGATAGTATCGAATACTGGTGAGGATGTGTAGCAACAGGAATTCTCATTTACTGTTGGTGGGAATGCAAAATGGCACAACCACTTTGGAAGACAGTTTGGTGGTTTCTTAACAAACTAAACAAGCTCTTACCAAATGATCCAGCAATTGCGCTCCTTGGTATTTACCCAAAGGAGTTGAACTTATGCCAACACAAAAACCTGCACATGGATATTTACTGCAGTTTTATTCATAGTTGCCAACACTTGGAAGCAACCAAGATGTACTTCAATAGGTGAGTGATTACTAAAATAAACCCGAATTTAAAATTTTTGCTGAAAAAAGGATTAAACTCACTTTACTATGTGGTCTAGAAGGCAGTTACACCTACAGACATTATCTCTGTACATTTAAAAATCTTGCCACATCTTTATCCTTTAAGAAGAACTCACATAGGTATCAAAGGACAATTCCTAGGCTACCCCAGAAAAAGCCGATGCTCTTACATCTTCCAGCTTGTCACAGTCTCTGTTCTCTGAGAAGTCTCCATTCCGGTCATCCTTCAGAGTTTTCAGGAACTCACTCTTCCTGTCGGTGGTTCGGCGGGTCAACTTGGTCAGACGAGAGGAGCTGATCTCAATTGGAGGGGTGGTGCTGGAGGGACTCTGGGCAAATACCACAAATAGGTTTCTCCCGACAGCAAAGAACAAGAACTGGGGTTCTCTTCTACTTAGCACTAACTTCAAGAATCTGGTAGCCTATTTATCACTCTGTCTTAAACCAAACAATTCTTTCATTTAAGCAGACTTCAGTTTTGCAGGATTTATACAGTTAAGAGTAGCTGGCTTACATGGCACCTCTTTGATCTTTCTACAGACACCAGCAGAATGCCAGTCTAACATAGGATGCCCCTGGTCCACCACAGGGCACCCCATTTAGCCACTGCCACTGCCCACTTTTGGATGCTAACAGAAAACATCAATAAAGAAAGTATTCTCAGCTAAATATAGCTACAAAACAAAGTGTCACAGCTATACATATTACACTTGTTATCTAAGTGAACAGGAAACAGCAATTTCAGAAAAAGACTCCTGCTTTATCTTCACTCACCTCTTTGGGAGAACTCAGAGCTGCACCACTAGCCAGTACCACTGGTTTGGTAACAGAGATTGGACTGGTAAAAGCGGACTCCCGGCTAGAGGAAAGGGATCCTGACTTGTGCTCCATCCTGTTAGCTTTCCATGCATTAGGCTACACAGGATGAAAGAACAAATCAGTCAGAACAAGCACACAAACAGAATCTCAGCTTATAAAATCATAAAGCAAAGAGTGAAATGTTACATGAGAACAAGTTTCCAGGGCTTAACTGTCTTAACATGTTTGGGAAGTGTGCAACCTCTTTTGCAGGTGAGGCACTTCAAGGAAAATGGTAGATGGGATACAGAAGAACCATGGAATATTAATAGTGGCTTCCCAAAAAGAGGGCTCTAGTTCAATGAGTTTGGGAGGTGCTAGGGTGAAAAAAGTTCAACAAGCTTTTTACTGGCAATTTCTCAAAGCACTTAACTGCACATAAGAATGTGAGAAGCAGTTGGCCAGGCACAGTGGCTCATGCCTGTAATCCTAGCACTTTGGGAGGTGGAGGAGGGTGGACCACAGGGTCAAGAGATCAAGACCATCCTACCTCACACGGTGAAACCCTGTCTCTACTAAAAATACAAAAAATTAGCTGGGTGTGGTGGCGGGTGCCTGTAGTCCCAGCTACTTGGGAGGCTGAAGCAGGAGAATGGTGTGAACCCAGGAGGCGGAGCTTGCAGTGAGCCAAGATCGTGCCACTTTACTCCAGCCTGGGCAACGGAGCAAGACTCGGTTAAAAAAAAAAAAAAAAAAATTTGAGAGGCAGTTACGTAGCCTTTTCCAAATGTATTGAATCCCAAAACTTTTTTTAGTAGTGTTTGTTTACTTTGGATGTAATCCTGATAGCCCACAAAGTGTCACAAAACTGCAGCTTTCCAGGAACTCTGATGGCAATAGGCTAGTTCCAGGCCAGGGTGGCTATTGTAAATGGTTGAACAATCCTGATTTATTTGGTCTGGAGGCCCATCTACTCAACTCTGCAGGGTCTGGGCCCATTCTGTCACTCTGGCCATAACCCCAACTATGATGGACAGCTGGAATACTGAGTTACCACACTGTCTGAGGAGACCAAGGAAGATGTGGCAAGCCAAAGGAGTGGTACTGAAGCAAATGAAAACCTTCCAACTTACTTCCAGAATGAAACACTTAGAACTGAGGACCTCCAGGACAGAGGGGGCCTGAGTGAAATGGATTCCTTTCCTGGTTGCTTTCTTGATTGATGGGTATTAAAAGAAGACACAATAATAGCTTTAGGAATGGAATTAACTTTACTATCTACCACGTACCAGGTGATGGTCACACAGTTTTATTTAATTCTTAAACCAATCAGGAATAATAATTGTTATGCTGACTTTTAATAGAGAATGACACTGACGATAAGAAAGGTACACAATTTGTTCAAGGTTATTCAGCTAGTAAATGAAACTGCCTTTCCACTATCCCAAAATGCCTCCAAAAAGAACAAGCAAGCAGATAAGAGAAACAATGATCCAACCAGAATGAAGATTAATTTTTTTCTTGCATTGATAAAAATCTAAAGATAGTTGCTTGTGTCAGGTTAACTCTCAAAGATGATTTGTGGCTTCCCCTGAGTTGTAGAGTCACCAGATGTCCTGTCTTTAAAACAATGTCAATTCAGAGCACAGAAACACTTGGGTTTCTGCCATAGTAGTACAAAAGATTTACTCTGTTACATAAAACAGAGTATCTACATCTCTGCTAATTTTATTTCAACTTAATTTTCAGTAACTTAAACGCTATGGGATAGCTAGACTACCCCCTGGAAAAATCATTATGTCCCACACCGGTTTTTATTAGATGATTACATATGTAAAAGTCCATTAAAGTGAATTGTATACCCAGTTTTCTTGTTGTTGTTTTTAAAATGTTCTCTCCTTTTCCTCTAATTTCCGAACCAACCCTAGCTTGCTCCACTTCAAATGCTGATCTTCTTCTACTGGACTAAAAATCCTAAAATCATTGGGCTCAAACTTTCTCCTACCTCCTCTGCCATTTGCTCCTCAAGTTCAAAGGAACTTCCTCCTCCCTTTCTAGCATTATTTGTTCTCTTTCCTTTTGGGTTTATCAAATTATGCTAACCCACCTTACTGAAATTAGGAAAAAAAGGCCAGACTTCTTATTTTCAATCTTATATACCACCTTCTTATTGCCAAACTTCTAAGTCAGTACATGGTATCTTTCACTCGCTCATTCATTGCTTACTGCTTAGTTCCCTGCAATACTCACCTTCTATCCCCAATTTTAGCAAAACTCTTTCATAAATAACCAAAACTTTGATCCTTATATTACAAAGGCCAGCTCTAAAAAACCTATCTTCTTTGGGAAATGTGATACTGCTCATTACGAATATTTTCTGAACCTGTCCCTTTTTCCCTACTTGATTTCCTGATGCTTCACTCTCTAGGTTCTCTCTTTACCTCTTGAGTTCCCTTCTTTTCAATGGATGTAAGAATACTAGCATTCTAGCTTCAGTACTCTTCTTCTGTAATCTGTTAAACTAGGTGAACTTCATTAGAAAAAGCATTACTTATAACTGTTTCAGGTAAAAACGTTAAAATTGTGTAGATAATAAGTAAAATTGCATCTCTACCTACTTTAACGTCTCTCCTGTTCTTTTTATACAGGCTTCCAGGAAGTCTTACTTCCACATACCAGCCACTTACCATCCACTTCCACATACCAGCCACACTGAACCACTACGGTTCCTTTACTCCAAACACACCATATTCTGCATCCAGTTTCTGGGTAACAGGTTCCCTCTGCCGAGAATGCCCTACCTACTTGCTTTCTAACGAACTACTGTACTACTGTTTTTAAACGTCCACTTACTAATTAGGATGTTTCAAAAATTATATTCCAAGTACTTGCTCCAATTTACTGTCGAGAAAAGTTTAGCAAAATCTAATAACTTGCTTAAGATCACAATCCTAAAAAGTGTCACAAAGATTTCAACTTAGTTAAGTTTGAGTCAAAAGACTAAATTCTCAACTTCCTCTTCTATTCTTCATCCTTCGAGAGAGGAGGCACTCTGGAACAGTAGAAAGAGCCCTGGTTTTGAAGTCAGATCTGTGTTAAAAGTCTGACTCTATCACTTATTAGCTATGTAACCCTACAGTATGTCATTTCTATATCCCAGGATTAAAGGAGTAAATGCTTTAACATGTGTAAAAAGCCTAACCAAGCAACATAGTAAAATGTCAACAAATGGCAGTTCTCTTTCCTTTATCACGTATTTGAACCCCAGTTATCCATAAAGATTTTGATGACCCTCCCCAGGCAGAGAAGAACAATTTTTTTTTTTTTTGAGACAGAGTCTCGGTCTGTCGCCCAGGCTGGAGTGCAATGGCACCATCTCGGCTCACTGCATGCTCCACCTCCTGGGTTCACGCCATTCTCCTGCCTCAGCCTCCCGAGTAGCTGGGACTACAGGAGGCACCACCACGCCTGGCTAATTTTTTGTATTTTTAGTAGAGAGGAGGTTTCACCATGTTAGCCAGGATGGTCTCTATCTCCTGACCTTGTGATCCGCCCACCTCAGCTTCCCAAATTGCTGGGATTTCAGGTGTGAGCCACCACACCCAGTCAATTTTTTTTTTTGTATCTGTTTCTTCACTAGACAGTAAACTCTTTGGGATTACAGGCCAAGTATTATTTTGTGCCTGTAGTGACATACAGTGTTTACTACTCAGATACTAAGTATTGCTAATGTTTAGATAAAATGAATGGATAAATCAACATCTGCTTATTAGTTATCTTACCTCTTCCTCCCTCTAACATCTTATATCCTAGGTACCCAGAACCACAATCACATTTCCTGAAACCTGATCTTCCATCATTACCCTAATTTCCCAGGGAAGAATGTCTTGTTTTCCTTTTGCTGCCTAATTTGCCTCCCACTATCTGCCATTACCACCTCCCTTCTCTGCCAACCGTCACCATCCTCTTCAAGCTTCAAGAGCAGCAGCCTTCATATTAGTTTTCCAATCTTCATTCTACCCCTGACTCACAACAGGGCTAAAGTGATCTTAAGTTTTGTGTCATAATTTTTATCCTTCTCACTTTTTTAACCTTTTGATATATGAGATCCTTGAGGACACAATGACATTTTCTTACTCATTTTTATATTTTCTGTAGTCCTGCAGAATGCTTGCAGACATCTTAAAGTAACACTCAAGAAAGTCTTTATAAACTCTCAAGAAATGGGACAAACATAAGGTGTGCTGGCAGGTTGGTAACAATAGCTACCATTTACTGGCACTTATTATATGCCAGTTTTAGTTATTTCATTAAATTTTCTCATTTACTCCTCACAAAAAAACGTTGGGTATTACAATGTCTATTTTATAGAAGAAGAAACTGAGACTGGGAAGTGAAGAAACTTGCGCAAGGTGGTAAGATGAAGGTGCAAGGTGGAATCTATCTATTCCATAGCCTGGCAGTTAACTTCCGTGCTCGGCTGTTTCCTTCTTTGTAATAGTTGCTCTCTTCACTTGAATTCACATTCTTTCCCTTCTACATCAGAGGAAAATAAACCCTACATATCCTAAACCCTTTTCAAAGATAACTGTACTTGTCAATTAGTTTTATTCCCACATATTTCTTCTTGGCCAATGATCTTTAATCATCTCTTCTCTTCCAAGTACAGTTCAAGTTGCTTCCAGTGGCTTCTTCTGACAGACTTCCTCATCCATTCACTTATCATTTTCACCACCTATATTCTACCTAGTTCCTTTTACTGTCAAGGTTAAAAGCTGCCACTACCTTCACATATTTCCAAAAGCCCTTCTTTATTCCCTAAAAACATCAACTCAAAAGTCTCCTAAAATAATCACTAAGGCTTTTTTTCAGTTATTTTCCTCAACTTGTTACCCCTGTTGCTATTACAAACTCACCCACTTGTATTTCTGTGATAGTTTACCATTTTTTTCTGAACTAGTTTCTCAGTACTATCCCATTCTTTATTCCTCTTCTTCTATCATCTTCTATCGTCTTCTCTTGTATATCTAATCTACCTTGAAAACTCCAATCATTATCACTAGAAT
Organism: Macaca fascicularis; assembly: GCF_037993035.2. Classification (NCBI taxonomy): domain Eukaryota; kingdom Metazoa; phylum Chordata; class Mammalia; order Primates; family Cercopithecidae; genus Macaca; species Macaca fascicularis. Next base: position 189,078,744 of record NC_088375.1, on the reverse strand, counting down.
AATAATTCCCAGTGAATTTATTCAAAGGCAGGGCACAGTGGCTCACGCCTGTAATCCTAACACTTTGTGAGGTCAAGGCGGGAGGATGGCTTGAGCCCAGAAGTTCAAGACCAGCCTGGGCAATATAGTGAGACCCCAATCACTATTATAGATAGATAGATTAGATAGATAGATAGATAGATAGATAGATAGATAGATAGATAGATAGATAGATAGAAAGAAAATTATTCAGAGAGAATGGCATACACCAGAATAATTTCTTCCCAGGTAAGAGAAAAAAGAGGCAGTAAGATGCAAAAGATGGATTAGAGTTTTGCTATGAGAAACTTCACAGGCCTCTGCTTAGTCTACACACTGACTATAGGACTAGCAAACTATGACCCATGGGCCAAATCTTGCTCGAGGCATTTCTGTATGATTCATGAGCTCATATTTATTTTTACATTTTTAAAGAGTTGGAAAAAAAAGAAAAAAAGCAACGTGTAACAAAAATCATGTATATCAAGCAAAGCCTAAAATATTTATCTGGCCCTTCATAGAAAAAAATTACCAATCCCTGCCATAAATGGTTTGGAGCCACTGAAGGGATTCAGGAAGGAATGTGATATATTCAATTGTTTTGGGATGATCATTCTGGCAGTTCTGCAGGACACACATAGAGACATGAGAAAATAGAAAGGTATACTACAATAGTAAATGTGAGAACACAAAGTCCTGAACAAGGAAGGACAGCATAGAGAGAATAACAGGGACTTTGTAATTCCTTGTCTGAGGAGAATGACTAAAGAGGAAAAGAGAAGAGAAGTAGCCAAGGTAGTCAAGCTGAGTGATCAGATGGATGTTGTTGCTATTACTGAAAACCAGAGGGGCCAGGTGTGGTGGCTCACACCTATAATCTCAACGCTCTGGGAGGCTGAGGCAGGAGAATTGCTTGAGGCCAGGAGTTAGAGACCAGCCTGGGCAACAAAATGAGATTCTGTCTCTACAAAAAAAAAAAAAAATAAATAAATTGCTGGGCATGGCCAGGCACGGTGGCTCACGCCTGTAATCCCAGTACTTTGGGAGGCTGAGGCGGGCAGATCACGAAGTCAGGAGATGAAGACCATCCTGGCTAACACAGTGAAACCCCGTCTCTACTAAAAATACAAAAAAAATGAGCCAGGTGTGGTGGCAGGTGCCTGTAGTCCCAGCTACTCAGGAGGCTGAGGCAGGAGAATGGCGTGAACCCGGGAGGCGGAGCTTGCAGTGAGCCGAGATCGCGCCACTGCACTCCAGCCTGGGCGACAGAGCGAGACTCCATCTCAGAAAACAAAACAAAACAAAAAACAAATTAAAAAGCCAGGCATTATGGTGTGCCCCTGTAGTTCCAGCTACCTGGGAGGCTGAGGTCACACTGAGCCATGATTGTGCCACTGCACTCCAGCCTGGGTGTCAGAGTGAGACCCTGTCTCAAAAAAAAAAAAATAAAAAAGGAAAAAAAGAAAGCTGCAAATCAGGAGAAAGATTACGAGGTGATGAAGCTAATGAGTATGAGAGGTCTACTAAAAATCCAGCTGGCAGGAGTAGAGTCTGGATACAGAGTACAATACTATACATATAATAGGTACTAAATGGATATCTGGTGACTGACTTGGCAAGAAAAAACAAATTTATTAATTTTTTTCTAATTTATTCCCAAACCTCTCTTGTACAAGGTTCTTACACCTTGATTCTAAATCATACCTTAGAAGGAGGTGGTACAGGCTTAGGAACCAGGTTCTTATAGACACTTGGAACCATGGATGACAGTTTGTTCCCATTTGCATGGTGAGATCCTGGTGAGGTGAATGCAGCAGAGAAGGCAGCAGCAGGATCCTCTTTGGAAACTTTTTTGATAACTAGCATCTTGGAGGGTTGCTTGGCACTAGGTGGGTTTTCTGTGAAGTACAATAGTGGAGAGACAAAAGAATATAAAACCTGTTGTGTAACATGAAGCACAGTTTATACAAAGGCCTTAGTCAACAAAACAATTGACAGTTGAGACAGAGGCATTAAACATTCCCTAGTATGCACTTAATACTCTCAAAAGTGAGATTACTCAGGAACTGTACAAAAAAATGCAGCATACGAGGAACTTGATACTAAATTTATAAATCAGCCAGGAAGTCCAAAGATGTTAGCAGTCCTTCAGGGGCACAATATGTCTGATGTACAGTGTGATCAGTCAAGCATGAACAAAACAAGAATAAATCCAAGGGCCAGGCACTGTGGCTCACGCCTGTAATCCCAACACTTGGAGGTGGTGAGGTGGGCAGATCACTTGAGTCCAGGAGTTCGAGACCAGCCTGGGTTGGCAAACCCTGTGGCAAAATGCCATCTTTACAAAAAATACAAACATTAGCCAGGCATGATGGCGTGCGCCTGTTAATTCCAGCTACTTAGGAGGCTGAGGCAGGAGAATCGCTTGAATCTGGGAGGCAGAGGTTGCAGTGAGCTGAGATTGTGCCACTGCACTCCAGCCTGGCGACTGAGTGAGACTCCATCTCAAAAATAAAAAAAATAAAAAGTGAATTAGCAATGTTAATTAAAAGTTACTTTTTATGAACGTTTTCTACTTAAAATCTGCTTCCTTGTTGGTCACGGTGGCTCATGCCTATAATCCTAGCACTTTGGGAGGCCAAGGTGGGTGGATCACTTGAGGCCAGGAATTCGAGACAAGCCTGACCAACATGGTAAAACCCTGTCTGGACTAAAAATACAAAAATTAGCCAGGCGTGGTATAGTCCCAGCTATGGAGGTGGAGGCTGCAGTGAGCTGAGATCATGCCACTACACTACAGCCCAGGCAACAGAATGAGACTGTCTCAAACGAACAAAGAAACAAACACCACCACCAAAACAACTGCTTCCAAATTCAGGGTTCTATAAGCTCTCAGCTGTATTGTGACTCCACTACCATGGTAACATTTCAATTGTGTTTGGGGGTTGGGAGGCAGAGTAACCTGCTACAGTAGAATGCTAGTTACCATGGGAAAATGCATGAGATGAGAAACAAGAGATAAAAAGAGATAAGGAATCTCTGCTCCTCTCCCTGCTAAGAAAAAAATTTTAAGTTGTGCCTTTAAAATGGCAAAATCTACCTACCCCATACTCCAGAAGGTGTCCCAATAGGTCTGCATGGCTGATTCTGTTTGCCAGCTTCTGGATTCAAGGAGGGCTAGGAAAAAAGGGATATGAATGGTTGATACAGAAAGCTGATCATTTTGGTACTTTTCACAAAGTATGGAACCTATCAAATAACCTATCAAATAATTACGTATTAGCAGCACTTACTAATTTGACACTGTATTCAGAATTATAACAAACAGAAAATGTCAAAATGCAAAATCAATAGGTATTGTTAATCTTAATTTCTCCTGAGTTTCATTTCCTTTGATATAAGGCATTTCATTTATTTTAAATAAACAGACTAAATGTGCAAATTCCCACTTTCCTGTAGGATATGTATGCCAAATAAGGAGACACTGAAAGTTAGATGAACAAGAATGTGGATCATTTTCCTCAGATTAAAGGAGGACAATCTGGTCAGTGAAATGTATAGTATTCACTGCATTTCTAAGACGGGTGTAGGGTAGGGGCAGACTATATGCCAAGGACTGTGCTAGAAATACAATAAAGAGTCCCTGTCTTCACACAGGTCACAGTTTCGCTATAAAAACTTGTAGACAAGTTAAGTACAATAAAAGGTTACAAGGATGATGAAAAAAATTCATATCAGGGAAGAAGGAGTAATCACGAAGAAACGTCAATTCTACTCGAAAGATAAGTGCTATCAGAAAAGGTTTTACTACAGGTGATTTAAGAATCCTTAAAGATAAAAAAAAAAAAAAAAAAAGAAGCCTTAAAGATAAATTCCAAAGCTGGAAAATGGGTAATTCCAAGAACAGAAAGCATTAAAAAGAATATTCAGGTTTGCAAATAGTTCAGCATGAGTAGTGCTAGGGAAGGAGGGGACCCTTATGTGGGGAAAGAGATATCTGGCAAAGTAGGCCACGAGCCAGTTTGTGGAGGATTTCTTAGGGGAGATTAAGTTTTATTCTACAGGTAATGAGGATCCATCCATCTTTCATGCAGAGTTAACAGGATCTAATTATCAATTTACAACCGTCACTCTAGTAGCAGCCTGAAGGATGGATCTGAGGGGTTTAAATATCAACTAAAAGACCATTAGGAGATCAATTCCATAGTCTGGGAGGGTAATAAAGGCAAGAGAAGTAGAGAACAAGATAAGGAAAAGGGCAGGGAAGAGTTAAGAGCAACAGACTAGACTCAATAACTAATTGTATGACACTGCTGTCCTAACCCAAACTTTACAATCTGGTAACGGGGTAGGAAAATGGCTTTATTTTTTTTTTTTTTGAGACAGAGTCTCACTCTGTTGCCCAGGCTGGAGTGCGGTGGCATGATCTTGGCTCACTGGAACCTCCATTTCCCAGGTTCAAGCAATTCTCCTGCCTCAGCTTCCCGAGTAACTGGGATTACAGGTGCGCACCACCACACCCAACTAATTTTTGTATTTTTAGTAGAGACAGGGTTTCACCATGTTGGCCAGGCTGGTCTCGAACTGACCTCAAGTGATCTACTCGCCTCGGCCTCCCAAAGTGCTGGGGTTACAGGCGTGAGCCACCATGCCCAGCCGGAAAATGGCTTTTCAGCACAATTGCCTGTGAACATTATACAAACAACAAAAGGACACCCAGACTCCACTACAGAGCTTCAGAATCAGAATCTCTAGGGGCAGGGCCTCTAGCAGGTAGGTATTTTCCAACCAATCAAGGTAAGAACCACTACAATAGGAGAACAAGCACAAATGCAAATGAAACTACCAACTCTCTATATAAGTGGACAAATCAGTGACAGATTTTGAAGTACAGGTTAATACATTCCTCTAGATGGAGTAGTAGAGGCAGAAGCAGTACCCAGTCATAAAAGCTGTGGTTGTTTCCTTGTCTCATTTTAACAGGCACGTGTTCTTGGTCATATTGCATCCAGGGTTCTCAGAGACAATGCTCCTATTTATACAGTATCTTTGATCTCTTTCCACTGTTTTAAAAATGTACAGTTTTAAAACTTTTAAAAATAGTAAAATATAAACAGAAAAAAATATAAAACAAACGAATAAGTTAATGAGTAAAAGTTCTTTTAAACACTACATGGTTTAAGCAACATAACATTACCTGCCAAACCAGAAAGACATTACAAATCTCATTAGAAAAAAAAACAAAAAATACTCTTATGGTGATCACAGAATTTTTTTTTTTTTTTACTATCCAACTGTGTCTCCCTTGACACTATAGTTTTGTCTCCAAAAAACAATCTCAACTTTTAATCTACTAGGTTTTAGAAAATCTTACGCCTCGGCATTTTCTATAAATTGGTAGTTGTTTCTAGAGGTTACAGAATCCTTAGTGGTTTTGTATTCTTCCATTAGGAGACACACACATAACACGTGGTTGTGCTTCTTTTGGTTATGTTGGCTGACACTGACGCTCACAGCCTAAAACTGTCAACTCAATACAAGATGCAAAAACAATGATCTAATATTACAATTCTTTATAAAGTAGTATACTTCCATAAATAGGAACTTTCCCTCATCTATTTGGCAATTCAACGGTACAGTTCATATAGAAAAATATAATACATGCTTGTTCCTAAGGTGAGGCAGGCATTACTGTGAATTCACAGATTTAAATCCAATTTGATGTGATTCAACCCTCGCCATTATTATCATTAACTGATGCATAAAACTATCCCATGTTTGGCCTGTGGAACCCTCTTCAATTTGGCTTTTAAATCCTTTTGTTACAACCCTAGTAGTTCTTTAATTACTTCTTTGCTATCTAGTTTGAAAAAATATTCCAGACTCTTCTTTTAAGTATGCTGTCTGGATAAACTATTTCAAGATCACAATCTGAGCAGTAGAGTCACTCATTGCTATGGGGTTGTTCATTGGTCCCATGTCTTTTCAGTGGACAGAACCGCCTAGAAGAATGTATTTTTCACTCCAAAGCTAAAATACCTCATAACTTATTACTGATATTCCCAATTCAAACTGAGTACCCTTGTGGATTTTACGGAACATCTATTTTATGTTTTTATTTTCTTCTACACAGAATCCCGATTTTCAGGCATACAAAGGATAGAATATCATATTTAATTGCTTTATCTCATATGACGCACAAGTTTCAGAATAGCAATGTCAGTATTTCACCAGTTACCAAAATGTTTTTTTTTGGACATGTTCTCCCTATCTTTCCACTTTAAAAAAGTTATACTATATCCAGATTGTCAGATCATATAACTATCACATGTGAACTCTCTTTTAACCCTCATTTCATCTTAGCTCTACAATTAACCATACATTTAATACATACCACCATTCCTTTTGTTATCATCTTTCTGGTTTGTCAGAAGCTTGTTCTTTTTTTGTTTGTTTTTGAGACGGAGTCTCGCTCTGTCCTCCAGGCTGGAGTGCAGTGGCCCGATCTCAGCTCACTGCAAGCTCCGCCTCCTGGGTTCACGCCATTCTCCTGCTTCAGCCTCTTGAGTAGCTGGGACTACAGGTGCCCGCCACCGCAGCCAGCTAATTTTTTGCATTTTTAGTAGAGACAGGGTTTCACCGCGGTCTCGATCTCCTGACCTTGTGATCCGCCCGCCTCGGCCTCCCAAAGGGCTGGGATTACAGGCGTGAGCCACCACGCCTGGCAGAAGCTTGTTTTTTAATAGTTCTCAGGAAAAGTCTTGGGAACAATATTCCAAAATTTTTTTTTTTTTGAGGCATTTTATTTGTAAATATGTAATGCATCCCTAGAAACAAAATCCAAGGATTTTTCCCTCCAGTGTGTTTTCATCTTGCTTCTTCACGGTCCGTGACACCAGTTAAGGTTGTCAATATGATGAAGTCAAACTGGTGGGATAGAAGCAGATTGTTCTGCCGTTTTTCTAGATCTTTGAGTTGCACATCAAAGCTGGGGCTCTACACTTGTTTAGCCTGCCTGTGAGGTTCACAATTTTCCCAGCTCTGTAATCATCAATGATTTCAAATTTGCCAATGTAACAATGCTTCATCATCACAGCTAGAAGTTGGACAATGACTTTGGAGCATGGCCTAATAAGAACCCGTTGTTTGCTGCTCTTTTTGGCACTGGTGATACTCTTGAGAGCATGAGGTAGGATGTTCACACGCACCACTGTGACAGCGCGAAACAATGGCGGAAAGAGCAATATTCCAAGAACTTACACACTGATGTTTGTCTGTGGTCTTTATAACTGAACATTAGATTGACAAAGCACAAAATCTCTGGCTCACATTTTATCATAATTGTTACTCCATTTACTTGTTATAAAGCTTTGCTGTCACAGTCTATCTGGTTTTCTTTCTTTTAACAACTCAGTCTTTATGCCTGAATGGCTAAAGGATATCTTTTTTTGTTCTAGTAGTCTGTAAGAGTATATTTTAGTCGTCCTGACTGTCCTTTCAATTTGTAGATTCAAATCTAAATGTATTTCAGAAAAATGTTCTTGAATTATACTTTTCAGTATTTTTTTTTTTTTTTGAGACGGAGTCTCGCTCTGTCACCTTGGCTGGAGTGCAGTGGTGCGATCTCAGCTCACTGCAAGCTCCACCTCCCGGGTTCACGCCATTCTCCTGCCTCAGCCTCCCGAGTAGCTGGGACTACAGACGCCCACCACCACGCCTGGCTAATTTTTAACTTTTTAGTAGAGACGGGGTTTCACCTTGTTAGCCAGGATGGTCTCGATCCCCTGACCTCGTGATCCGCCCGCCTCGGCCTTCCAAAGTCCCGCCCGGCCACTTTTCAGTATTTAAGCTATTCCTTTATTTTGGTTTTCGTTCTGGGGGTGGAGGTGCGAAGATCCTATTATATATCTATATTAGATCTTTTCTGCCAAACTTTTTTCCCCAGTTTTAATTTCTCATCTACGTATTTCTCCTTCATTTAAAAAATTTTCCTTTCCTGTCTTCTAATTCTTGAAAAAATTAGTATTATTCTCTTTATACTTTTTTTTTTTTTTGAGACGGAGTCTGGCTCTGTTGCCCAGGCTGGAGTGCAGTGGCCGGATCTCAGCTCACTGCAAGCTCCGCCTCCCGGGTTCACGCCATTCTCCTGCCTCAGCCTCCCGAGTAGCTGGGAGTACAGGCACCCGCCACCTCGCCTGGCTAATTTTTTTTGTATTTTAGTAGAGACGGGGTTTCACTGTGTTAGCCAGGATGGTCTCGATCTCCTGACCTCGTGATCCGCCTGTCTCGGCCTCCCAAAGTGCTGGGATTACAGGCTTGAGCCACTGCGCCCGGCCTATTCTTTCTTGTTTAGTCTTTATTTTTCTGAAATCTTTTATTATTTCTTTTCTAGAGTTCTAGCCCCTTATTTTTTTTCCAGATGATTTTTTTTTTTAAAACCAACTTCTTAGGATCATTAATTTTTTTTCTTTTTTCTTTTTTTTTTGGAGACAGAGTTTCACACTCTTGTTGCCCAGGCTGGAGTGCAATGGCGCAATCTTGACTCACTGCAACCTCTGCCTCCCAGGTTTACTTTCTTTAATGTCCTGGTTATCCTTTCCCTACCGCTTTTATCTGAAACTTTCCTTTCCTTTGTCTCTGACTGACTTGTCTCTCTGCAGTTCAATCTGGATTATATTTCCAACAGTTTGCTCTCAGTGAGGGACTTTGTTCTGGAAGAGTATATTGGAAAGTTAGTATGAACAACGATAGAACCCTGTGCTGGTTACTGCTTCTTAGTTATAAAGTCATCCCTTCTGCCTGTTGTGCAAACATGTGCCTGGACACTTTAAAATTTTTCCTTTGACAGCTGACATGTTAACTTCTGACAGCAGAGAACAATGGAGAGATTCTTATTTCCTGTTCCTGTGTGCTTTTTCAGTGGACTCCCACAGTGCCCAGCTCCTCAAAGCCAGGTTCTGACGTACAAGTAAGCTCAGAGACCAGCAGCTTCGCTCAGCACCCCATCTGAGTAGTTTTGTAGCAGAGTGACACCTCTCATGAAAAGCCTTTCAGCACGATTCCCCAGTGAAGGACATTAGCAATTACTTTGCCATTCAGTGGGCTACAACTGAGCGCTTTCTAACCAGGTATGAATCTCAGCCCTGGGGTGGTGGTAGGGAAATGGGGGACTCATTCTTGGACACTCTATCTTAGCTTTAAGGGTAGTGGCTGCTCCCTGTATGTATGTATGCATGTGTTTTTTTTCTTTTTTTTTGAGACAGGGTCTCACTGTCACCCAGGGTAGAGTGAAGTGGTGCCATGTGGGCTCACTGCAGCTATGACTTGCTAGACTCAAGCAATCCTTGACCTCAGCCCCCTGAGTAGCTAGGACTACCAGGTACGTACCACGTCCAGCCAATTTTTATATTTTTTGTAGAGATGAAGGTTTCACCATGTTGCCCAGGCTGGTCTCAAACTCCTGGACTCAAGCGATCGTTCTGCCTCGACCTCCCAAAGTGCTGCGATCACAGGCGTGAATCACTGAACTGTGCTTTGTGCTATTTCTATTTTCTTTAAAGATCTTTTTACTTTGTACTACTCAATCCTTCATTACTCCAATCTTGCTGTAGTTAATAATTCCTTATATTAACTTTCTCTATTCAAACTACTGTGTGGTTTGAACTCTTGACTGGTCCAGTCAGATCCTTCATACCTTATCCCAGAGCCCCCATATTTACCAGTTATTCCATTATAGAAAACCACTCCCGATTAACTGCTGCTCTTCTCAAATATGCCCTGCAAGCTTTCCAGAAAAACGGTTGGCTCTGCTGGCATTCTTTATGCTGTCAGGTGCTCTGTTGCTTCCCTTCAGCTCCCACTGCACAAATGCTAGTATTAACCAAGCCTCTTATACAGATTTTGGTGGTTTGTCCCTATCGGCTTTAGGGGTTTGTGGGGAAATCTCATTTTGCTTTGATGTAGATGGCATCGGTAGATTTTTGTTGGTTCCTCAACTCTACTTGCTTTATTTTTAACTTTATTTTAAAATAATTTCAGGGCCAGGCACAGTGAATGGCTCACGCCTGTAATTCCAGAATTTGGGAGGCTGAGGCAGGTGGATCACCTGAAGTCAGGAGTTCGAGACCAGCCTGACCAACATGGCAAAACCCTGCCTCTACCAAAAATACAAAAATTAGCTGGGCGTAGGGGTGCATGCCTGTAATCCCAGCTACTTGGGAGGCTGAGGCAGGAGAATGGCTTGAACCCAAGAGGCACAGATTGCAGTGAGCTGAGATCGCACCATTGCATTCCAGCCCGAGAGACAAGAGTGAAACTCCGTCTCAAAAAATAATAAATAAAATAATTTCAGACTTACAAAAGAGTGGCAAAAATAGTACCAAGAATTCCTGTACAATCTTCATCTAGACAGTCATACAGGTTTAAGTATCCCTTACGTTTGGGACTGTGTTTCAGATTTTGGATTTTGGAGTACCTGCGTATTATATTTGCATATGTGAGACACCCGGGGGACAGAAACCAAATCTGAACATGAAATTCATTTTGGTTTCATATACACATGGCCTAAAGGTAATTTTATACAATATTTTAAATAATTTTGTGCATGAAACAAAGTTTTCACTGTGATCTGTTGCATGAGATCAGGTATGGAATTTTCTACTTGTGGCATGACATCCACACTCAAAAAGTTGTAGACTGCAGATGCTCAACCTGTATTAATATTTCACATTTACTTCCCCATTCTCTCTATAGCTTTCTCCTGAACCATTTGGCAAGTTGAAGGACTTGATGCCACTTACCCTTAAATATGCATTTCCTTAAAAGGGTATCTTTTATATAATCAGAGTAATTATTAATACTTATGCATACTATTATCTAATCTACAACACTTATTCAGATTGTCCCACTGATGTTTTAGCAAAAGAAAAATTTTGCAAAATGGTTTTTGCCTCACCCAGTATTTATTTAATCTAGGTTTACATGTTGCTTTTAGTTGTCATATCTCTAGTTCTTTAATCTGGAGCTTTTTTTTTTTCCCCATGGCCTTAACATTTTTGAAGACTACAGGCCAGTTATTTTGCAATTCTTTTGTAGAATCCTCAATTTGGGCTTGTCTGATGTCTCCTATGATCAGATCCAGGCTATGCATTTCTGGAAGGAATGTTACAGAAGTGATGGTGCATATTTCTCAGTGCCATCATATCAGGAGGTTTAAATCTATTTGTTTCACTACTGGTAATTTTAATATTTTTTTTCTTTCTTTCTTTTTTTTTTTTTTTGAGACGGAGTCTCACTCTGTCGCCCAGGCTGGAGTGCAGTGGCCGGATCTCAGCTCACTGCAAGCTCCGCCTCCCGGATTCACGCCATTCTCCTGCCTCAGCCTCCCGAGTAGCTGGGAGTACAGGCGCCCGCCACCTCGCCCGGCTAGTTTTTTTGTATTTTTTAGTAGAGACGGGGTTTCACCGGGTTAGCCAGGATGGTCTCGATCTGACCTCGTGATCCGCCCGTCTCGGCCTCCCAAAGTGCTGGGATTACAGGCTTGAGCCACTGCGCCCGGCCTAATATTTTTTCTTAATACTAAAATTTTCATACAGTAAAATCTACACATATAAAATATACTAAATTATGTGAGTAATTTTTAAAAATTTTTAAAATTGCTAATACCTGTCCAACTTCTACGAAGATTAACACATCCATCAACCGGAAAGTTCCCTTCATACCCTTTCCCAGTTAATCCCCTCTGTGCACAAACAACCATAAAACCATTCTGATTTTCTTTCCCATCATAGATGATTTGGCTGTTCTGGAATTTCATATATAGTTTTCTACAGAGTCCTTAGGATTTTCATGTTACCTGCAAACACAAAGTTTTATTTCCTCTTTTTAAACTGTATACATTTCTTTTTCTTGCCTTATTGTACTTGTTAGGACCGCCAATAGAATGATAAATACAAGTGGTAAGAGTAAACATCCTAATATTGCTCCCAATATTAAAGGGAGCTCTGCTTTTACTGGAGAATTGGAGAAGATGAAAAAGCTGTAGCCAATACTGCTGGCATCCTCTCAGAGTCCCTTCTCTCCACCAATTTCTTACTCCTCAGGTTTCAAACACATTCAAGTCTCCTACTCCTAGAAAACTCTTCCCTCACATCTGGCTCTTTACTGTCCAAAGAGGAGCGTATCATTCATCATCAACTTACTCTCTAATCCTTCCAACCACACTTGTCACTTTTGTAAGGCCATCCCAAACTGTCAGAGTCAAAGCTCTCTCCCATACTTAGTAACAGCTACATTTAAAAATCTGTGTTCCTCTCTGTATCATGTACTTCAAAAAAGCAAAACACAAACAAAAACCTATCTGTTGAGGTCTGTGCTGAGTGGTGCACACAGGGACAATCAGGACTATTTAACTTCCCCAGGTAACAATATAGGACTGCTAATTACACTAAACCAATACAATTTTAAAATAATTTTCTAATTATACAAACATATCATATAGGAAAAAAAATATAGAAAACCTACTGCAATCAGGTCCCAAAACATCTTCAATTTGTGATTTTTATCTACCTACTTTTTCTTGGTATACTCATTCCTTCTTCAGCTAACCACTTCTCAGTCTCCCTTACTGCTACTCCACAGGTTCTGCTCTACACCTCCCTTCTTTCCAATGTATTAATCTCCCTGGGTGATTTTATCTACCCACAAACCTCAACTATTATCTCTATTTTCATGTGCACATCTCTAGACCTAACCCACCTCTTCGGCATCAATAATTTTTCTCCTCCAACCAATTCTGCTCCTCTGCTCTCTCTCTTCAAGTTAATTACCTATTTTTCATCAAGTCACTCTGGATAGAAATCTTTAGAAAAATTTGTATTAATTATTTTTTATGTACAGAAAGCTCAACAGTGTACATTTAACCCAACTGGTGGCAACCTTTAGCCTCCACCTTTTTGAGCTTGGCAATGCGAGTCACAGACGTGGGACCCAGGACACTGCCTCCCCAGTGATGGCAGATCTCATCGTATCTGTCATTGTAATTGATCCTGATAGCTTCCACCAGCTTAGCCAAAGCGCCTTTGTCTTCTGAGTTAACCTGTGTGAAGTCAACCAGTGGTGCAGGTCTTTCTGTGGACTAGATGTCCCCCTCTTGCCTTCCCCTTGATAATGCAGTAAGGGACCCCCATTTTATATATACCCCCATTTAGTAAGGGCAGGTAGGAAGACAACCAGCTCGATGGGATCCATGTCATATGCAATCACCACTAGCTGAGTCTTCGTGCTCTCCACTAAGGTGGTGACAGTGTTGACTCCTGCTTGAAAGACAGGTGGTCTCTTACTGGGGATGTCCCCTTTGCTGGCAGCTTTCTTCTCAGCCTGGGCCAATAGCCTCTGCTTCTTTCTCTTGCTTTGTCTCTGGTCTGTACTTATGGGCCAGCTTAAGAAGCTGAGTAGCTGTTTGGCGGTGCAGGGCCTGGATGAACTGGTTAATCGCAGGAGGCACTTTCAGTTGCACATAGAGGATGGCTCTCTGCCGCTGCAACCTGATATAGCAGGGCCATTTCATAAAGTGAGTGAGGTCTCTTTTGGGCTGGGTGTCCTGTCCAATGCCAAAATTCTTAGGCCTTTTCTCAAACAGGGGATTCACCACTTTCTTGGCCTCCTGCTTCTTGACAATAGCAGGGGCCGGAGCCAAGTTCTTCCCCTCGCCCTTCTTTCCTTTTGGCATCTTGGGTGGCAGGAGGAAAAGAAATCTTATTTTTGACTCTTCCTTCTCTAATTACAATACCTCAGTTCCAATTCTTTAAGTTTAGCCTCCAAAACAAGGTCTTAGTTACTAACTGAATTTCCATTGACAGAAAAACGGATAAATCAAGTATATTCACACAATGTAGTATTTGCTATACAGTAGTAAAGAAGATCTAGAGCAAGGTTTGTCAACCATGACACTACTGACATTTTAGGCTGACAAATTCTGTTACGGGGCTGTCCAGTGTGTTTTAGGTGTTTAGCAACATCCCTGATCTCTGCATATTAGATGATATTAGCACTAACCCCAGTTGTGACAAGAAAGATGTCTCTAGGTAATGCCAAATATCCCCCAGTGGGCAAACTTGCCCCTAGTCGAGAACTGCTAAGCTAGAGCCCCATGATTCAACACATGTAAACTTCAATTTTACATAAATAAGAGAATTACAGTATGAATTATTCATATGAAGGTAAAAATGCGCAAACTGATAAAATAGAATGTTTGTATCATTTCCACTGGGAATGTCACAGGACTGATAATGAAGCTTCTAATCAAACTATGCTAATCAGCAGCATACTACCCAGTTTAAAAGGTACCCTTACTTCTACTTTACTCCACACGATTTCTTATTTGCCACCATCTTCTCTTTTTCTTATTGAAGTACATAAGAAATAAAAACTGTTGGGGATTCAAATAAATTTTTCTATATGCACAGTTGGTTATGGTTATATTATTACATATACTCTTTCATTTCAGATACAAATTATGTTAAAATCATCATGGGTTTATTTAATCATAGAATAAAAGTATTAAAGGAAAGTAGTTTTTTAATAAGAATATACTATAATTGTTGCATTTCTTTTTTTTAAGAGATGGAGTCTTGCTTCCACCTGCCAAGTAGCTGGGGCTATAGGTGCACGCCACCCATGTCCACCAGTTCTGTTGCTAATGCTTTTGTTGCTAGTTTGATAAGAATTTCATCAAGTTGCTTAAGTGTAATGAGCAACATAGATTATATTTTCAAATCATTCCCACTGGTCTTTCTTGGATTTGCTTATAAGTTTGTTGTATAAATAATAAAAATTACGTTTGAAATTACAGTAATTTTTGGACCATTTGTTATCTAGAACATTCTGGACAAATATTCAATATGTAAGGGCAGTATAGACCTTCCTGAGGATAAAATTTTGAAGAACAGTCACCTGGGAATAGGAATTCACATTAATATATAATTTAAATCAAGACCCCAGGTCACTTCCTAGACTTGAGGGTAGAGGACCTAATGCCTAAATTTCACTCCTCTTTAGGTGACTCTATTAATTGATGAAATGGCTATAACAGAAGTGACTGACTGATGTGCTACTTAAAAACAGCTAGAGGCTGGGTGCGGTGGTTGGTGTCTGTAATCCTAGCACTTTTGGAGGCCGAGATGGGAAGATCACTTGAGGTCAGGCATTCGAGACTGGCCTGGGCAACACAGTGATACCTAGTCTCTATAAGAAATAAAAAAATTAGCTGGGCGTGGTGGCATGAATGCAGTGGTGCAATCATAGCTCACTGCAGCCTCAAACTCCAGCACTCAAGTAATCCTCCTGCCTCAGTCTCCCTAGTGGCTGGGACTGCAGGCATGTGCCATCATGCCCAGCTAATTTTTTAAAAAATTTTATAGAGACAAGGGTCTTGCTGTGCTGCCCAGGCTGGTCTCAAACAACTGGCATCAAGCAATCCTCCTGGCTTGGTCTCTGAAAGTGCTGGGATTACTGGCATGAGCCACTATGCCTGGCCAATTTAAAGATACTGATTTGTTAAAATGATAATCTTTTTTCTTTTTTTAAGAAAGAATCTCGCTCTATCGCCCAGGTTGGAGTGCAATGGCCCAATCTCAGCCCACTGCAACCTATGCCTCCTGGGTTCATATGATTCTCCTGCCTCAGCCTCCCGAGCAGCTGGGATTATAGGCGCTTACCACCAAGCCCAGCTAATTTTTGTATTTTTAGTAGAGATGGGGTTTCACCATGTTGGTCAGGCTGATCTTGAACTCCTGCCCTCAGGTGATCCAACTGCCTCGGCTTCCCAAAGGGCTCAGATTACAGGCATGAGCCACCGAGCCCAGCCTGATAATTTTTTCTTAAATAAAATATATTTTAAACATTTTATAGATACTCTAAAAATGCTACCTTCAAGAGGCCAAAAGGCATGTAATTTAACACACAGTAACACCAAGTGTTACTGAATATATAGGCAACAGCGAAAATACTCCCAATTACATGTTCATATCACAGTAATTTTATATGATAGAGAACAAAATCAAGAGAAAAAATGTTTTATCATAGCTGGAAAAAAGACTATTTAACACGCAAGAGTACATTTTAACATAAATTATATCTCAGTAAACTTTGTAAGACTTAAGAGAAATTAAAGATTTTTCTAAATTCCAAAGACACAAAAATGAAAAATTTGCTACAAGTTACATAGGAGTTTTGGTCACCATTTTCAAATGTTACCAACTTAACCCCTTTCCTCTAAAAACAATAAAAACCTCAACTTACAAATTCCTTTTTCTGTAATTTCTGAAATGCTCTCATTACTAACAGGGTCTCATATTTCAGACATTATTTGTCGGCTTCTAACCATACATCTAAAGATCCATACTTACAAAGTCCTCCTCTTCAAACTGCAACTTTTCCACCTTGTCTTCTTTCTTTTCTTCCCTAATCTCCATAGGTGGCTTTTCCGCAAAAGCACACCCTTTTCGGGAGTGGAAGCTGCCATTCCAGTGGCGATGGTTCCCTGTGCCACCTCCGCTACGCTGGCTCATGCCATCATGACCTCGGGAGGAGCTATGCCAACCAGAAGGGTTCCCTGTGATTCCAGCATATGCTCCCTTAGAGACACCAGAGTCCACAGAATCATGGCGGAACAGGGAGGGCTGGTGCCAAGAATCTAGAATAGTAAAGAAAAGGAACTAATTACATTGTTTGCTTCCTGATTTGGTTTAAGGTATCGGCAAAAGGCCTTCAGGGGAACTTGTTAAAAAAAAGTCCACACACAAAAAAATCACAAAATGTATCTTTTCTTTGTGAGGTAATTTCTGAAATCAGTCCAACTGAATAGATGATTCACGAGAATCATAATCATAGTTAGACCTAGAAAGAAATGTAGTTGTGTAATGACTACTAGAGAATCTAAATGAAAACTATGTTCAGAAAAGATCCTATTTCAAGATTACAGACACATACCCACAGCCCGGGCTTGTCCTAAATGAGTAGCTTAAATATAGTCATGAAAGTTGGACACAGCTCACCTCCTGCAGTTCGTAGGAGACCATTGTTAAAAAAACCATCAGAGGAATTATGTCGACGGCGGCTTACTCCAAATCTACCTTCTCCTCTAGGCAGGTGCTCTCCGTGTTTTTCGAAGGTGGCAGTAGGTGACTAAGATGATGAAGTATGGAGAGGCAAATGGATAAACAGCTATTAGTCCCTTTCAATATCTTAATAGGCTTTGCATCAGGCCTTCAAAAAACAAGTAATAATGGTGATAGAAACCCCGTATTATAAACATATAGACCCTAAGGGTACCCCCAGGTGCCTAATTTAGAGAAGTCCTAGGTTATATATTCAATCATTAATTCACTTCCTTTATTCCAAATAATAAATATTGGAATAAATATTTATTCCAATAATAAATATTGGAGAGGAGAAAAGCTAGCCACTTCAATTGTTTGCATGAAAGGAGGGGGAGGGGAAAAAAAACCTTGCAAATATCTGTAAGTATAAGCTCCAAAACTTTACACTTAAAAATATTTATCTTGTAAGAGAGGAAAATCAAAACGATTGCCTCAAAAATAATCCTAAAGTTTTAGTATTTCTGGAATAAGGGTGAAGGCAATGGTTGAAATATCACCCTAGGAGGTCGGTAGTAATTACAGAGCTTTTTTTTTTTTTTTTAAAAAAAAGTGATGAAGTCTCATGGTTGCCCAGGCTGGAGTGCAGTGGCACAATCAAAGCTCACTGCAGCTGCTTACCCTTGAGCTTAAAGGATCCTCCTGCCTCGGCCTATGGAGCAGCTAGAACTATTGGCCCATGCCACTAAGTCTGGCTAATCTTTTAAATTTTTT
Source organism: Macaca fascicularis (assembly GCF_037993035.2). Taxonomy (NCBI): domain Eukaryota; kingdom Metazoa; phylum Chordata; class Mammalia; order Primates; family Cercopithecidae; genus Macaca; species Macaca fascicularis. The sequence goes on along the minus strand of NC_088375.1, from coordinate 189,060,856 downwards.
GTAGAGATGGAGGTCTCACTATTTTGCCCAGGCTGATCTCTCACTCCTGGCCTCAAGCAATCCTCCTGCCTTGGCCTCTCAAAGTTCTGGGATTACAGGTGTATGCCACAGCACCGAGCTACTAGAGTTCTTATAGTTTTATAAAACATTTATTTCCAGATATAATACTTGTAACAATATTAAACTTTTGGCATCATACCCATTTTACTCATTTACACACAATGAAAGAGGTCAAGAGAGAAAAAAATAAGTCTCTGAGGTAATAAAACTGAAAGGAAGCAGTCTGAGAAACTTTATAGATTAACTCTAATATCCCTTCCTATTTCAAAGAATTTTATTCTATGACATTCATTTTTTGTTTTTTGTTTTTTTTTTGAGACGAAGTCTCGCTCTGTCACATCGGCTGGAGTGCAGTGGAGCTATCTCGGCTCATTGCCAGCTCTGCCTCTTGGGTTCATGCCATTCTCCTGCCTCAGCCTCCTGAGTAGCTGGGACTACAGGCGCCTGCCACTGCGCCCGGCTAATTTTTTGTATTTCTAGTAGAGACGGGGTTTCACCATGTTAGCCAGGATAGTCTTGATCTCCTGACCTCGTGATCTGCCCACCTTGGCCTCCCAATGTGCTGGGACCACAGGCATGAGCCACCGTGCCCGGCCTATTCTATGACATTCTTAAATTATAGAGACCAAAGTCCATAAAGCCATGAAAATATGGGTATGTTTGGCACGGAAAACCTAAGTCAGAGCATGTTTACATTTACTTTTCTTTCTTTTTTTTTTTTTTGAGACGGAGTCTCGCTCTGTCGCCCAGGCTGGAGTGCAGTGGCGCGATCTCGGCTCACTGCAAGCTCCGCCTCCCAGGTTCACACCATTCTCCTGCCTCAGCCTCCCGAGTAGCTGGGACTACAGGCGCCCACAACCGCGCCCGGCTAATTTTTTGTATTTTTAGTAGAGACGGGGTTTCACCGTGGTCTCGATCTTCTGACCTTGTGATCCGCCCGCCTCGGCCTCCCAAAGTGCTGGGATTACAGGCGTGAGCCACCGCGCCCGGCCTACATTTACTTTTCTTACTATCAATATCCTTGCCAATATTTTACCCATTCGAGTGGGTAAAAAGATTTTCTCCTGTTTTCTCTTAAAAGTCTTACAGTTTTAACTTTTTAACTTATGTTCCATTTCAAGTTAATTTTTCTGTGTATGAAGCAAACGCTGAGGTTCTTTACCCTGCCCCCATACAGATAGAAGCTAGTTCTTCTAGTTCAAAAACACAACACTATCACTTCCTCATTGAATTACCTTTGTACTTTAGTCAAAAATCAACGAAATACATACATAAGCCTTTTCCTTGTTTTTTTAAAAGCCAAGGTCTCACTCGGTCATCCAGACTGGAGTACAGTAGCCCGATCATAGCTCACTGTGGCCTCAAACTCCTTGGCTCAAGTGATCCTCCCGCCTTAGCCTCCCGAGTAGCTGGGATGACAGGTATTCGCCACCACACCTGCCTAGTTTTTTTCAAATTTTTCTTGTAGAGACAAGGTCTTACTTTGCTGCCCAAGCTGGTCTCAAACTCCTGGCTTTCAAGCAACCCTTCTGCCTCAGCCTCTCAAAGTGCTGGGATTACAGGCATGAGCCACGGAGCCCAGCCTCTACAGGCCTATTTTTGAACTCACTATTCTATTATATTCCTTTTATGTCTATCCCCTTATGCCAAAACCACAGGACTTTGCTTACTATAGTTTTGAAAATGAAAGAATGTCTTCTAATTCTTTTTACTTAGTTCACTGTGCTAAAACAATTATTCTTCTCTGATAGATCTGTGTACTTCTCATGTAGCCCACTAGCTCCAAGCCTTGGGTCAGATTAGGCCAATTATAAGATCCTGCAAATTTCATTAATACAATTTGAAATTAAGTTTAGAACCGGGTGTGGTGGTTCACTGCTGTAATACCAGCACTTTGGGAGACTGAGGCAGGTACATCACTTGAGCCCAGGATTTCAAGACCAGCTGGGCAACATGGCAAAACCCCATCTCTACAAAAAAATACAAAAAATTAGCTGGAAGTGGTAGTGTACGCCTATAGTCCCAGCTACCTTGGAGGATGAGGTAGGAGAATCGCTTGAGCCAGGGAAGTCAAGGCTGCAGTGAGCCATGATCGCACCACTGCACTCCAGCCTGGGCAACAGAGTAAGACCCTGTCTATAAAAAAACAAACAAAAATCCCAAAATGAAGTTTAGGCTGGTACAGTGGCTCATGCCTGTAATCTCAGCACTTCTGGAGGCTGAGGTGACAGGATCGTTTGAGGCCAGTTCTAGAACACCTTGGGCAACATGGTGAGACTCTATCTCTACAAAAAAAACCAAAAAAGTTAGCCGGGCATGGTGGTGCTCGCCTGTAGTACCAGCCACTCTAGAGGCTAAGGTGAGGGGACTGCTTGAGCCCGGGAGTTCAAGGCTGCAATGAGCTATGACCATGCCACTGTACTCCAGCCCGGGTGACAGACACCCTGTCTCAAAAATAAATAAGTAAAAGAAAGTTGAAATAAAATGAAGTTCAAAGAAAAGACCATTGGTCTAGATGAGACCAGAAGCACTTTCCCGAAGTCCACATTTTAAAATAGGAAAGGTAGGCCTTTTTGAGAATGCCTACCAATTTCACTCTTCCTCTATTCGTTGGCAAAATGGGAAACGCTTTTAAGTTTACTAGCTTCCCAAACGTTTTATCAATAACTCAGGCTGATTCTTTTGTGTACTGTGACTAGGTCTGCTTTAATCTATATAAACTGGTAATTCCATTTGCGTTTACCCCTAATACAACACACATCTCCCCTGAAACTATTAAGTAGGTTAATGCCTCTAAAACAGTTTTTAGAATTTAATCTGAGATCCATGTAGTAGTTGAACAATCACTGTCTCTACCTTTTCCTCCTCTTCATCTATTGCCATAAACAAATGTGTGTTCAATCCAAAGGTCTGTTTACCCAAGTGCCATTCCCCTTTTACTTGTGCCCCTTTGACCTCGACAACAGGTTAGCAAGTATGTTTAATCTCCAAAGCGTGCTGCAGCTAATACAAGACTTAACTATGTCATGTAATGAGAAAAGCCTTAGGATGTAACGAAAAAAGTGAGATACTTAAAAAAAGAAAAAAAGAAACATAAAAAAGTGAGATACTTGGCAGTAATAAGGTACTAAGGTACACACTCATGTGGACTGCCTAATTACTTACATCCTTCTAACAGAAAGCTATTAAGTCTATGAAAATGTTTTTGAAATCCTCAGACGAGATTGAATATATTAAAAAACATCAGGACTGGGCTGAGTGCAGTGGCTCACGCCTGTAATCACAGCACTTTGGGAAGTCCAGGAAGGCGGATCACTTGAGCTTAGGAGCTGAAAACCAGCCTGGGCAACATGGTGAAATTCCATCTCTATAAAACGACAACAACAAAAACAAAAATTAGCAGGGCGTGGTGGTATGCAGCCTGTAGGCCCAGCTACCCTGGGAGCTGAGTCAGGAGGATTGTCTGAGCCCAGGAAGCCGAAGTTGCAGTAAGCTGTGTGATCACACTACTGCACTTCATCCTGGGTGACAGAGGGAGACCCTGTCTCAAAACAAAACAAAACCAAAAAACAACCAAAAACCACCCCCAAACCCTCTAGTATTTGAGAAGTTACTACAGGAATGCAGAACAGTACCTTAGCTGACTGTGGTGTTGAGAAATTTAGCCAAGCAGGAACAAAATCATGCTGCGCCATTTAGGTCCAGTGTCTCCTTTCAGCAAGGTGAGGCATCCAACCTCATGGCCAGGATCTGAAAACAAAACAACTCAAATCACTAATGTTTACAAGAATGTGATACCAATGTATAAAGGAATCTGTAATTATTCTAAGATTCCTCTTTACAGAAAGACCTGCCCTCTGAGCCTCTCTATAGATTACTTACCAAGCCTTTTAACTCAGAGAAGTTCTAAATAAAAGTAATTTTTGTTAAAACAAAAGTTCTAAACAAAAGAAAATGGTAACATGTGCCTGGAAGATTGACTTTTATTTTTTGTAGAGGAAGGTCTTGCTATGTTGCCCAGGCTGATCTTGAACTCCTGGCCTCAACAGATCCTCCTGCTTCAGCCTCGCAAAGTGTTGGGATTACAGGTGTGAGTGACTGCACCCAGTGAATCTGGAAGGTTTTATGAAGGAAGCTAATGAATTCTTGATTGTTACATCAAAGAACTTGAAGAATTAAACATCTATTTAAAACCACAGACACTTATGAAAAGAGATTAATCTGCTTCAAGTACTCAGGTAAATTCTAGCAAAAGCAGTAGAAAAGATATTCTTGGCTGGGCATGGTGGCTCACACCTGTAATCCCAGCACCTGGGGAGGCCGAGGTGGATCGCTAGAGGCCAGGAGTTTGAGACCAGTCTGGGCAACATGGCAAAACCCCATCTGTACCAAAAAATAATAAAGGAGCCAGGTGTGGTGGCACACGTTTGTGGTCCCAGCTACTCTGGAGGCTAAGGTGGGAGAATCACCTGAGCTGGGAAGGTTGAGGTTGCAGTGAGCTGAGATTGCACCACTGCACTCCAACCTGCGTGACAAGAGTGAGACCCTGCCTCAAGCGGTGGGCGGGGGGATCTTCCTAGATAAGGACGATACAACCTCTCAAGAGCTTTTCTATTTAGTTCACATGAATTTCTTCAAATACCAACTAGCATCAGTTTTCCTGAGATCTGTTGCTGTCTTCAAATCACCCCACTGATATTCTCCAAAATTAAATACATCAGAAAGCAGTAGGTATTTTTCATGATGCATATACATAGAGTCTTCTTTCCAAGTTAGACACATGGATATTTACCCCAGAGTGTAACCTCTGTGGTCCTGTTTCTGAACTCGAGTTGGCCAGCTGGATCTCCCACGATGTTTTCCTGTTAAAAGGGTGCTTAAGTAACCTGGCCGGCAGCACGACTTATGATGAAGCACAAAGCAGCCAGGTTCTGTGTGGATCACTCTCTCAGTCCCCTCAACTGCTCATCTTAAACTATTTGGTTCCTGACACGTTTCCAAAAGGGGAAAGGGGAAAAGGGGAAGGGGGGAAGGGGAACATAAAAAGTATTTGTTACATTTAAAAAAGGGGGGAAGGGGAAAGAGCTGTATCTATGTTCACCTCATTCAACTTCCTTGAGTTATGGCACTATGATGTTGCTTAATTAGGTAAGACATGGATATTTGCACCAAGTGCAAACACTGTTCATAACAAGGTCATAGCTAGAAAGACAGATGGGCTCAAGTGTGGACAAGTAATGTCATCAAGGTGACAGATCAAAAATACTAAGGCCCTATAAAAGATCTGAGCAGTCAACTCCAAAACATCCACATGACAAAGTCCTTAAAATACAAATCTCATTATTCTTACTCACGCAACTGCTAAAAAATAGTGTGCAGATATGTATTTATATTTGCCTTAACCTTCAAAATCTAGGGACATAAATCTTGTCTTTGTTAAAAAAAAAAATAAAAATAAAAATATTTCAGACAGGAATTTGCTATACACTTTTCCCTCCACAAACAGCAGCTTTCAAGGCAAATTTCTTGGTATAAAGCTCCTAAATGTATATTCTATGTCTTTGGCCTTTACTATTTATAAATTCAGAGCAAAGTTAAAACATTAGAAAGATGGGTGGGATGGGTATTAAGAAATAGTCAAGGAGAGATATAGTTCCAAAATGAGAATTTCTTCTTCGGTTTTCTGTGTTTCACTTGTTCTGCTCCTTCCCAAAATCTGAATTGAGCCACTGGAAGGAGATATGGAGAATCTTCTACTGCTTTGGTAGAGAAGTCACTTTTTATTTTGGATCCATTTCCACCATTTCACAATCATTTGAAAGGCCACACGAATCTATCACTCTGTAAATGAAAAAAACAAAACATAAAATCACAGGAGGCAAAATCACTATCTCATATATATATATCTCTCTCTCTCTGCTAAAATGAGACACAGTTAAATAATCAAATCAAGGCCCTGAGAGTCAAAACCCTTAAGTCCAATTTAGACACTACGGATGTATGTCACCACCTATACCAACAAGATGACTGGGATATAAATCTTTTCTAAGGATTTGAGAAAAGTCACCTAAACAGAGTTTGCTATTTTTTTTTTGGAGATGGAGTTTTGCTCTTGTTGCCCAAGCTGGAGTGCAATGGCGCTATCCCAGCTCACTGCAACCTCCACCTCCCAGGTTCAAGTTGATTCTCCTGCCTCAGCCTCCCAAGTATCTGGGATTACAGGTGTGCACTAACACGCCCAGCTAACTTTTTGTATCTTTAGTAGAGACGGGGTTTCACTATGTTGTCCAGGCTGGTCTCGAAACTCCTGACTTTGTGACCTGCCCGCCTTGGCCTCCCAGAGTGCTGGGATTACATGAGTGAGCCACTGTGCCTGGCCTGGAGTTTGCTTTTTTATATAAAAGCACCTGTAATCTCAACACTTCGAGAGGTCAAATTTTCCAAACAGCTGTCTAAGGTATTCAGAAATGCAAAATAATGGGTCTTTCAATCTAGATTTTTCTCTCATAAATAGAACAGGTTGCCCATGAGTAGTCAAAGAACCACATAGCTTGCTGGTATATTACCAAAGTCACCAACTACCTATTTGTTTAGTACTAGCTACAGCTAGGATCCTTAAGATATCTGTCATAGTATTTTTTATGTATTTATATATATATATATATATATATATTTTTAGATACCTGGCTCTCAATTCAGAGATTTAAAACTTTTATAATCTAACTTGTTAGGCACTGAGTGAAACAAAAATTTCTTTGGTAACTTCTCAACATTCTTTCAGGGGATTCCAATTAGAAACAGGGTCTCACCCTATTGCCTAGGCTGGAGTGCAGTGACTTGATCGTAGCTCACTGCATCCTTAACTCCCAGGTTTAAGCAATCCTCTCAGAGACCTCAGCTTCCCGAGTAGCAAAAAAAAACCATGGGACTACAGACGTGCACCATCATGCCCATCTAATTAAAAAATTTTTTTTGCAGACACAGGGTCTCACTTTGTTGCCCAGGCTGGTCTTGGAACTCCTAGGTTCAAGCAATCCTCCTGCTTTGGCCTCTCACAGGGCTGAGATCACAGGTGTGAGCCACTGTGCCTGGCTGCAGAAAGATTTGATAGAAAAGAATTTTTGCATCTATGGGTAATTCTGGTCTATACTGGTAAATTTCAGTTTGGAAGATATTTCTCATATATCCAATTCAGCAGCCTTGCACTATATTGTTCACAGGAATAAGTTCATGGGAATAAGAAATACCAAATTCAGGATAGTAAGTATCTCTGTGGGAGAAATGAAGGGAAATAAAAAAGAGGTCCCAAAGAGTTTCAACTGTATCTGTAATGCATTATTTCTCAAGTTGAGTGATGGGTACAAGATGACTATTCACTTATTGCTCTTTTTATAAACTTGTAAAACTGAAAAGAGTATTAGGCCGGGTGCGGTGGCTCATGCCTCTAATCCCAGCACTTTGGGAGGCCGAGACAGGTGGATTACTGGAGGTCAGGAGTTCAAGACCGACCTGGCCAACATGGTGAAACCCCGTCACTACTAAAAATACAAAAATTAGCCAGGCGTGGTGGTGCATGCCCGTAGTTCCAGCTACTCAGGAGGCTGAGGCAAGAGAATCACCTGAACCCAGGAGACGGAGGTTGCAGTGAGCCGAGATCCCACCACTGCACTCCAGCCTGGGTGACAGAGCCAGACGCTGTCTCAAAAAAAAAAAAAAAAAAAAAGCAAAAAACCCCAAAATTGTTTTTATACAGGCCTATACCTGTAACTCCCAGTAACAGATACATGAAACTGTCCCTGTAGTGAAGTTATTCTAGAAAAATAAGTCAAGCATCCTTATGGAAAAGATATAATTAACTGTCTGGTGTATACTTTTTATCTTAAGAATTCTAGTTTAAACCACAGAAAACCTGAAGTTCAAGACAGAGAGAGAAATCATCTATTAGGGTATAAAACTGTTGGACACAAAGGAAAATGCCTCTATTAGGGTATAAAACTGTTGGACACAAAGGAAAATGCCTCAATTTTCAACATAAACAATTCCCTCTTTTCAATAACCACTAGGTACTTTCCAGTTTTCCAACTGACACACACCATCACCTGTTCAGTGTTTTACACACCGAATCCAAAGTTTCTGTACCAGAGTCCCAACTTAGGCAGGACTAGGAGAAATACTAACTAGCAATACTTTGATACTATTACAGGTCCTATGGCTGTTGTATATCCCGTAACAATTACTCACCCATCACCCTTAACAAGCTGGGATACCTGAAGTGTAAAGAGTGTGACCTACACATGCATGTGCAGAGTATGTGGTTGAGAGGAGATGCACTGTAAGTGGGGACGTTTGATCAAACAGAACAAATAAAAAATGAAGAAGATAGATAACAGAAATTTCTGTTCTGGAAGTAACAGACTAAAAGGAAAAATTCCAAAATGTTCTTAATGGTTTTAGTAGGATGGTGGAATTACGGGCATTTTGTTTTATCTTCTCTATTAGTCAGAAGTTTTTGTAATGAACTTACTTTGCTCTGTAAATTTTAAATTAAAGATCTTTAGTGATGCCTTTTAGGGCTGTGGCTAGTTTTACAGAATGGCTAAGTGGGAGACTTCTGCTTACTACTAAAAAATTCTGAGAAGAAAAAACACATCACTTAAAATTCTCTTAGAACTATTTTTTTTGGTCTGAGAAAACAGAGCAGGGTTCTGAGTAGCTGGACTGCGGGTGAATGTCACCATGCTGAGCTAATTTAAAAAAAAAAATTCTTGGGCTGGTGTGGTGGCTCACATCTGTAATCCCAGCACTTTGGGAGGCTGAGGTGGGCAGATCACGAGGTCAGGAAATCGTCACCACGGTGAAACCCCATCTCTATAAAAATACAAAAAATTAGCCAGGCGTGGTGGCAGGTGCCTGTAATCCCAGCTACTCGGGAGGCTGAGGCAGGAGAAGGGTGGGAACCCGGGAGATGGAGCTTGCAGTGAACCAAGATCACGCCACTGCACTCCCCCTGGGCGACAGAGCGAGACTCCGACTCAAAAAAAAAAGAAAAAAAAAAAATTCTTCTGTAGAGATGGGGTCTCACTATGTTGCCTAGGCTGGTCTCAAATGCCTGTGCTCGAGCGTCTCACAGAATTTTTTTTTTTTTTTTTGGAGATGAAGTCTTACTTTCTGACCCTGGCTGGAGTGCAGTGGCATGACCTCGGATCACTGCAACCTCTGCCTCCTCCCGGCTTCAAGCAATTCTCAAGCCTCAGCCTCTTGAGTAGCTGGGATTACAGGTGCCCACCACCACACCCAGTTAATTTTTGTATTTTTGGCAGAGATAGGGTTTGCCATCATGTTAGCCAGGCTGGTCTTGAACTCCTGACTTCAAGTGATCCACTGCCTGGGCCTCCCAAAGTGCTGGGATTACAGGTGTGAGTCACCACACCTGGCCTCATAGAACTTTTAAAAAACATGAAAGATGGCCGGGCCTGGTGGCTCACACCTGTAATCCTAGCACTTTGGGAGGCCGAGGCGATTGGATCACCTAAGGTCAGGCATTCGAGACCAGCCTGGCAATATGGTGAAACCCCATGTTTACTATAAATACAAAAATTCACTGGGCGTGGTGGCTGGCACCTGTAATACCAGCTACTTGGCAGGCTGAGGCAGGAGAATCACTTGAACTCGGGAGGTTGAAGTGAGCTGAGATCCCGCCATTGCACTTCAGCCTAGGTGACAAGGGAGACTCTCACAAAGAAAAACAAACATGAAAGACTAGACTGGAGGGGAAATCAAGATTCTTTCTAATATGAGATGTCAAGCATGTGCTCTGGAGCTCAAAGGAGAGGTGTGTTCTACTAGTAGAATTTTGGTAATTGTCAGTATTTGGTAGACAACATTTAAAGTTGGGGAATAGGTGAAATCTAAGGAGAGTATAAAGATGAAAAAGTTGGTCAAGTGCGGTGGCTCATGCCTGTAATCCTAGCACTCTTGAGAGGCCGAGGCGGGTGGATCATGAGTTTGACACCAGCCTGACCAACATGGTGAAACCCCGTCTCTACTAAAAATACAAAATTAGCTGGGTGTGGTGGTGCACAACCTGTAATCCCAGCTACTCAGAAGGCTGAAGCAGGAGAATCACTTGAAACCGGGAGGTGGAGGTTGCAGTGAGCTGAGATCACGCCACCACTGCACTCCAGCCTGGGCAATAGAGTGACACTCTGTCTCAAACAAAAAAAAAAAAAAAAAAAAAAAGGAAAGTTTCCAAGTCTTGTTTATTTCATTTCATTACTTCTTTTCCATCTGTTACTTGTGACTCTTCAAGGTCTAATTACTCTCCAACTTAAAAAACTAATTTTTTAGGCACTACTAGTCTCTTTCCACCATCTGCCTCAGCCTCTCCTACTGGCTGCCACACTCTGTTCCTAGACTTAGATTGTAATTATATTACTACTCTGCTCAAAAATGTCTGGTTTCCCACCAACAATACAACAGGATTTAAATTCCTCAGTCTAAGAGACAAGAAATAATAAGCCTTTCCCCCAGCCCTCAAAAACCAGCCCAAAAAGTCTCCTTTAATTCTCTATCTGGAAGTAATTCCTGCCTCTGAAAATGAAACCTTCAAAGTACTTTTTTTTTTTTTTTTTAAAGACAGAGTCTTCTGTCACCCAGGCTGGGGTGCAGTGGCACTCACTGCAACCTCCGCCTCCTAGGTTCAAGCAATTCTCCTGTCTCAGCCTCCCAAGTAGTCCCAAAGTGGGACTACAGGTGCCCACCACCACGCCCGGTTAATTTTTGTATTTTTAGTAGAGACGGGGTTTCACCATATTGGTCAGGCTAATCTTGAACTCCTGACCTCAGGTGATCCACCCGCCTTGGCCTCCCAAAGTGCTGGGATTACAGGCGTGAGCTACCGTGCCCGGCCTCAAAGTACTTTAATTGTGCCTACTAGGCCACTAACACTCACTTCTTCCAGGATAGTTATAAATGTTTATCTTAGCTCCAAAAGTAGGCCAAAAACTTGTCACTTCTAAGAATCCTGATTTGCTATTCTTTGAAACACACATAGCATGTATCTAGCATGGTACCGTGCATATGGTAAGGATTCAAAAGTTTAATAAATTTTTACAAAGTATAATAAAGCAAGGATGCAGAGAAATTAGAAACCTCATGTATTGCTGGTAGAAATGTAAAATGGTGCAGCTACTGTGAATAACTGGTTAAACACTGAGGTACCATATGACCTAATAATTCTACTTCTAGGTATATATCCAAGAGAAATAAAAACATGTCTACACAAATACTTGTAACTGAACGTTCATGGTAGCCTTATTCACAATAGCTACAAAGCAGAAACAACTGAATTGTCTATCAATAGATGAAGGAACAATATACTGTATATTCACACAACAGGCTATTATTCAGCTATAAAAAAGGAAATAAAGTACTGATATAAGCTACAACACGACATGAAAATATTACGTTAAATGAAAGAAGGCAGACACAAAAACTGTAAATTGTATTATTTCACTTATATGAAACATCCAGTCCCACAGAGCTAGAAAACAGATCAGTGATTACCAGGGCTTGGGAAGAGGAGGGAATGGGATGTGACTGCTTAATATAGATGAAAATTTAGTTTGGGGTAAGAAAAGGTTCTGGAACTACATAGTGGTGATGGTTGCACAACACTGAGAATGTACTTCATGCCATGGCAATTGTACACTTTTTCAATTGGTTCTGATGGTAAATCTTGTATTTTCCCATAATTAAAAGAATTATAATAAAGCAGTCAATGTTAATATTAAATACAAACATTACCCTACATCACCCATTCTTTTTCAGATTATGAAAGTACTTTTGCTCTCTCTCTACAAACTCCCTGCATCTGAATACTTGATAAAACCATTCATTCATAAACATTTGTCAAATATTTTACCTCTTCAAAACAAAATCTCCAACTTATCAGGCACCTCATATGTCAGGCGCATTATTCAGTATTTCACAACATGACCTAATTTTATATTTTATAATTAAGTTTATACTGCTAGGAGAGCACCTCCCTGGCCAAGGGCCTTATCTCAATTACCTCTACTTCAGCCTCCTTTTACCTAGATACAACACTACCAGTGCTGTTGGCTTCAACCACTCATTTTCTCCAGAGTCCAGTAGCATCACCAATTATTCCTTCTGGTAACTTCAACTTCTATTTATACTGGGTCCACTCAATTTACAAAAAACTGTACTCAATTCTCCAAATTAAAACAAACCCCCTTATTAAAGCCTGTATCTTGCTCTAGGTATATCCTTGATGTGCTTTACCCTCCAGTCTTTCGTTTTTTGGGTTTCTTTTTTTTTTTTTGAGACAGTCTCATTCTGTTGCCCAGGGTGGAGTACAATGGCGCCATCTTGGCTCACCGCAACCTCCACCTCCTGGGTTCAAATAACTGTGTGCCTCAGTCTCCCGAATAGCTGAGATTATAGGCATGTGTAACCTGTATTTTTGTATTTTTAGTAGAGACGGAGTTTCACCACGTTGGCCAGGCTGGTCTCCAACTCCTGGTCTCAAGTGATTCACCTGCCTCAGCCTCCAAGAGTGCTGGGATTACAGGTGTGAGCCACGCCACCCTGCCTGCCCTCTAGTCTTAACAAAAATCTATACAGAACAGTGTACCCTTATTGTCTTTATTTCCTCACTCCCCCATTTATTCCTCAACCCACAGAAAATTACCTTTCCCCCACAGCTCTGACCCTTCTATTTTCAAAATATTCCCATTAAGTTAATCTAACTAGTATATGATAGGCATAAATAAGTTTGCAGAGAAATAGTTGATGAATGACAGTGAACAAAACATTTGCACTGAAATAAGAATATATTTATAGTATTCAAAATACTGTAGGAATATTTATGAATTTTAAAGTACCTAATAAATTAAATTGCACACTTAAAAACAGAACACCTAGCCAGGCACAGTGGCTCAAGCCTGTAATCTCAGCACTCTGGGAGGCTGAGGTAGGCGGATAACTTGAATTCAGGGGTTCAAGGCCACCCTGGCCAACATGGTGAAACCTCATCTCCACTAAAGATACAAGAATTAGCTGGGCGTGATGGCACACACCTGTAATCCTGGCTACTTGGGCAGTTGAGGCACAAGAATTGCTTGAACCTGGGGAGTGGCAGAGGTTGCAGTGAGCCAATATCACACCACTGCATTCCAGCCTGGGCAACAGAACAAGACTGTCTCAAAAACAAAAACAAAACAGAACACCTGCATCTACATATTAGGCTGAACAAATGTTCTTGAGGAAGTTAATGGCTGATGTAATGCCCTAAACTTGAAAAACTTCACCAGCCTAGGCAAAATAGGGAGACCCTGAATCTTCAAAAAATTTAAAACTTAGCCAGGCATGGTGGTAGGTGCCTATAGTTTCAGCTACTTGGAGGGTGAGGTGAGAGAATCACTTGAGCCCAGGAATTCAAGGTTGCAGTAGGCTATGACTGTACCACTGCACTCCAGTCTGGGTGACAGTGAGACCCTGTCTTAAAAAATAAAAATTAAAAACTTCACTTAATTTCAATACATTCTCCATCTGTCATTGATATACCATTTTAATTCTGTCAAAGGCATAATTTTGAGCACATCTTCAACCATGAAATAGTTTCCATTCTATCTATACTATATAAAATAATTTAAAAGCCCTGTCTTCTCTGTAACACCGTTTTAAGTTTGGCTCAAATACAGAGATTATTCTTTCTTTTTTTGGAGACAGGGTCTCACTCTGCTGCCCTAGAGTTCACTGGCACAATCATAGTTCACCATAGCTTGAAGCTCCTGAGTTTAAGCAATCTTCCTGCTTTAGCCTCCCAAGTAGATGAGACAACAGGTGCATACCAGCAACAGCGGTGGTAGAGACGGAGGTCTCACTATGTTGCTCAGGTTGGTGTCAAACTCCTGGCCTCAAGGGACCCTTCTGCCTCAGCCTCCCAAAGTGTTAGGATTATAGGTGTGAGCCACTGCGGCCAGCCCAGGGATTTAATAGCTATATGCGAAAATCTAAAAGTATGCAGCATCTAACTTTTGACCAGCCTTGTTTAATTTTGGCTCCATAAACAAAGTAACTTTAAGTAAAACAATAATAGACGTAGTTTAGTCATTTGAAAGTCTTCTTCAGGGTAAAGGCTTTTGGGTATGATCCCCCCACCCTCTGCCAAAATTGATAAAACAACTAAGTAACATGACTTCATAAATTAACTGGATAGTTTATAATCTGTGTATTGCATAAAATAGAAAAAGAACATAATGTAGTTCTCAACTAAGGGATCATTAAAAATATTTTTGATGGATTGTGAAGTGCTTTCTAGCAAATAAAAGGATTCAAAGAACGGAGTGGCACTGATTTATAACAAACAGTATGTAACATTCTTAGATCTTACGTCCATAAAAATGAAAAACATAAGTTGGCCCAAATCTGAACTCCTTTTTAGTATTTCCCCATACCACTGGTCATCAACCTATCTTTTATCTGTCTCCCACTGATCCCAAGCACATAGAACACTATCTGGAACATAGTAGATAAATATTTCCTGAATAAATGCTTTGGTGACTAGTAGGGCGGTACATCTTCAACTTCACAAGGTAACGTCATAATACTTTCGAACAAGGTGTAACCAGTTTTCACCATTATCAGCAGCATTTTAAGCGTTCCATCTGCTTTACATCCTCAACCAAACTACATATGGCCAGACCGGAGGTTATTCTTTGCTGGTGGGTATAACGTGATCACCTACTGTAGTCTTTTAATCTATTTATCAGGTCTTTGTATTTCCCTTTTCATAAGATACCTATTCTTTTTACCATTCTTCTTTTGGTTGTTGACCTTATTTATTTAACGCAAGAGAATAAATCAGATACAAATCCTTTGATTATGAGTTGCAAATACCTTTTTCCACTTCAAAGGTTATCTTTTGATTTTCTTTCCCATGTCTTTTGATGAGCACACATTCTTAATTTAGATGCAATCAAAGCTGCTGATCATTTACTCTATGATTCACATTTCTGTATCTTGTTTATAGCAGTTTTTCTCCAAGGTCCAAACAATTTACCTATATTGACTTCTTAGTTTTAAGTTTTGTCTTTCACATTTAGGACTTCAATCAGTTGGAAATGATTTGTATATGGTATGAGACCCAGGTCCAATTTCATTCTTTTCCGTATGAAAAAAAAAATTGTTCCAGAAGTATTCTTTTTTCACTGATTTATACAGCCAGCTCTATCATAAATTGTTTCTATATATGTATGGATCTGCTTCCAAATTTCTGTTCCACTGGCTTATTTACATATTTTGACACTACCACCATATGTCTTAACTATTATACCTTTACAATAATATTCTGATATGTATTAGAGCAAGGCCATCTCCCCTCATAATATACCGATAGAATGCCTTGGCTAGTCTTAACTCTCTGGCTTTTTTTTTTTTTTTGGAGACACAGAGTCTCACTCCATCACCTAGGCTGGAGTACAGTGGTATGTATGATCTCAGCTCACTGCAACCTCTGCCTCCCAGGTTCAAGTGATTCTCGTGCCTCAACTTCTCAAGTAGCTGGGATTACAGGCGTGTGCCACCATGCCCATTTTTTTTAGTAGACACGGGGTTACACGATGTTGGCCAGGCTGGTCTTGAACTCCTGGCCTCAACTGATCCACCTGCCTGGGCCTCCCAAAATGCTGGGATTACAGGTGTGAGCCACCATGCCCAGCCTCTCTGGCTCTTTAATATTAATTTTAAAACAGGCCAGGAACGGTGGTACATGCCTGCAATTCCAGCACTTTGGGAGGCTGAGGTGGGAGAATCGCTTGAGCTCAGGAGTTCAAAATCAACCTCAGCATCATGGTGAAACCCCATCTCCACAACAAAGAAAATACAAAAATCAGCTGTGTGTGGTGGCTCACACCTATAGTCCCAACTACTCAGGAGGTTGAGGTGGGAGGATTGCTTGAACCTGGGAAGCTGAGGCCGCACTGAGCAGAGATGGTGTCACTGCACTCCAGGCCTGGGTGACAGAGCAACTCTGTCTCTAACAATAAATGAATAAATAAATAAATAAATAAATAATTTTAAAAACAACTATGTCAAATTTAAGGGGGAAAATCTTGTTATGACAGTGCTTGGAATAGCAATAAATCTAGATTAAAATGGGAGAACTGACATCTTCATAATAAATCTTCCAAATCATGAGCATGGTCAATTTCTTATTTAAGTCTTCTTTAACATCATCAAGTAAAGTTCTAAACTTTTTTTCCATAAAGATGCTGTATATCTTTTTAAAAAGATTTCTTCAGGTCAGGCGCGGTGGCTCCTGCCTGGGAGGCCAAGGCAGGCAAATCACGAGGCCAGAAGTTCGAGACCAGCCTGGCCAACACTATGAATCCTGTCTCTACTAAAAATACAAAAAATTAGGTGGGCATGGTGGCAGGCACTTGTAGTCCCAACTACTCAGGAGGCTGAGGCAGGAGAATCGCTTGAACCCGGGAGGTGGAGGTTGCAGTGAGTCGACATTGTGCCACAGCACTCCAGCCCAGGCGACAGTGCGAGACTGTCTCAAAAAAAAAAAAAAAAAAAAATATTCTTAGATACCTTATAAATGTATTTTTGATGCTATTGCATTATTTCCTTTAAATGGCTGTTTACTGCTGGCATAAATTATATCCAGCAACCTTGCTAAACTCTCATTAATTCTAATAATTTGTCTATAGATTCCACAAATAATGAGAGATAGAAAAACTCTTTTTATACATGTTAACTTTTAGGTGCCTATCAGACATCAAGGTGGAGATGTTAAGTAGATAGCTGGATAACAGTCTGCAGTTCATGACAAATACAGACTGTAGACAAATTTCATTTAAAACCATAGACCTAGATGAGATCATCAACAAAGCGAATGTAAAAAGAGATGGAACCTTGATATATAACTTTAAAGATTGAGAGGACTGAGGAAAAAAACCATCAAAGTGTGGGGACCCAGAAGCTAAGCAGAAACATGTTTCAAGAAGGTAGAGTGACCATTTTCAAATGTTATTAAATAGGATAAAAAGCTGATAACTCACCACTGGATTCACTTGGAAGTGTCAGTGACAATGTTGGACAAGGGAGGTGGTGAAAACCTGATTCCAGTGAGTTCGAGAGGGAAGGAATTGGAAACTAAAAGTGTAGACAACTCTTTTGAGAAGTGTTGCTGCAGAACAGAGAAAAGGAGCATGTAGGCTAGAAGGGGATGGTGTGGTCAAAAGAAGTTTTTTACTGCACTGATAGGAATAACCCAGCAGAGAAAGAAAACTTCATGCAGCTGATACAGAAAACTGCTGAAATATCCTTCAGCAATTCAGAGGGGTGAGATGTGATGTACCAGTAAAGACTGGCCTTCAACAAGCTCATGAATACTTCACTTACAGGAACAGGTGGGAAAGCAGAACGCGTGGGTACTAATGCAATGAGAGTTTGGAAGGTCTATCCTGATTGCTTCTATCTTCTCAGCTAAGTAGAAAGCAAGACCTTCAGCTAAAAGTATGGGTAAGTGCAGAGGAGTTGAGGGGTGTGAGAACAATTAAAGCGTGAAACTGAAGAATGAACTACGGAGATACAGTAGAGCTTCCCAGCAGAGCAAGAGCCCATACCTGTAAGCTACCATGACTTTGACCCCCTGAATTCTCTTTCTCTTCTCACTGACCCATACCCAATTCCCCAAACGCCAATCTAAGTTAAGATCCCAGTTCTTGCTTACTTTGCTTGTCACCCATGAAGCTGACTGTGGTTGAAAGAGACACAACCATGCTTTTAAATATTTGTTTTCGGCTGGGCGCCGTGGCTCACGCCTATAATCCTAGCACTTTGGGAGGCCGAGGCGGGTGGATCACAAGGTCAGGAGTTCAAGACCAGCCTGCCCAATATGGTGAAACCCCATCTCTACTAAAAATACAAAAAAATTAGCCGGGTGTAGTGGCACATGCCTGTAATCCCAGCTACTCGGGAGGTTGAGGCAGGAGAATTGGTTGAATCCGGGAGACGGTGGTTGCAGTGAGCAAAGAACCAGCCCGGGCAACAGAGCAAGACTCTGTCTCCCCAAAAAAAAAAAAAATAAATAAATAGTTTTCTACTACAAAGAACCCTAATCAATATACTCTCAAAAGTCAATGAAAGCTGGGCATGGTGGCCCAAGCTTGTCATCCCAGCTACTTGAGAAGCAAAATCACGAGAATCTCTTCAACATGGGACGGGGACGTTGCAGTGAGCTGAGATTGTGCCACTGCACTACAGCCTGCGTGACGGAGTGAAATTGTCAAAAAAACAAAAAAATCAATGACTTGTGAATCACCAACTTCAATGGCTTACACTGTTTACATGTTCTTTAGCAAAACCCATCTTAAATCCCCTGATTTCCATGACATCACATCATTAGACCAGCAGTTCTCAAACCCGGATTACATCAAGCTAAAAAAATTCAAAAGATGTTTTAAGGACTGACACAGGATTGCCCATTTTATTTGGATAAGTAGAAGATTAAAAATTTTAATATCACAATTTCATTAAAGTCAGTATGTCACAAAAGACAAATCTTGGAAAAAGGAACAACTCACCTTAAAAAAAGTTAACAATCTTACATTGATAATATTCACAAAGGGCTGAAGTCTTTGTCAGAGAGCAGCACTGAGTGACAACCACTACATTAATATATGCTGATCTTCTCCCTACCCTGTGATTACAGATGGTCCCTAACTTACGATAGTTCAATTTAAGATTGTTCAACTTTACAATGGTGTGAGGTGAGAAAGAAACTCAACAGAAACCATACTTTGAATCGTCATCTTTGCCCAGGCTAGCAATATGCAGTACAATACTTTCGTGTGATGCTGGGCAGTGTCAGCAAGCCATAGCTCCCAGTCAGTCACAAGGGTCAGACAAAAGTAAACAACTGATACTGTACAGGGTATGTGTTGCCAGATGATTTTGCCCAACAGCAAGCTCATGTAAGTGTTCTGAAAATGCATAAGGTAGGCTAGGCTAAGTTATGATGCTTGGTAGGTTAGGCATATTAAGTACATTTTCAACTTAATGTTATTTTCAAATTACAATGGGTTTATCCAAACGCAAGTCAAGGAGCATCTGTACTTTTTTCGGACTCTTCCTTTCTCTTGTCAATGCAATGGTTCTTTAAATGCTTCCATGTAGTCCTTTTACTTTTTTTTTGTGCTCTTCATTATCTCATCAATTTTCAAGACTTCAGGTCTCCAAGTGAGTGACTTAAATTCTTGCTTCATCACTTTGGGAGGCCGAGGTGGGCGTATCACAAGGTCAAGAGATGAAGACCAACCTGGCTAACACGGTGAAATGCCGTCTCTACTAAAAATACAAAAAAAATTAGCCAGGCGTGGTAGTGGGCACCTGTAGTCCCAGCTACTCGGGAGGCTGAGGTAGGAGAATGGCGTGAACCTGGACGCAGAGCTTGCAGTGAGCTGAGACTATGCCACTGCACTCCAACCTGGGCAACAGAGCAAGACTCTGTCTCAAAAAAAACAAAAAACAAAAAACAAAAAACAAATGGGACACACTTGGTAGGGATTAATAGCAAAGGTGATTATCTCTATCTTTTTATAGACAGGGTCTATTTAGTGGGTGCCCAATAAATGGTAATTTTTTAAAGGTGTTGACAGTTCTATCAATTAGTATCCCCTTCATCTTAACTGTTCTTTTTTGAGACAGGGTCTCACTCTGTTGCCTAGGCTGGAGTGCAGTGGCACGATCACAGCTCATTACAGCTGACCTCCCAGGCTTGAGTGATCTTCCCAGCTCAGCTTCCCAAGCAGCAGGGACAACAGGCACCTATCACCACACCCGGCTAAATTTTGTATTTTTTGTAGAGACAGGGTCTTGGCCATGTTGCCCAGGTGGTATCAAGTTCCTGAAATCAAGCAATCCACCAGCCTCGGCCTTCCAAAGTGCTAGGATTACAGGCATGAGCCACTGTACCCAGACTTCTTACTGTTCTTAAGAGCTCTCCTTGAGCATTCCTTATTCCTTAAACTGCAGATCCTAAGACTATGGTATGTTTATCTTTAATATTCACTAACCCTAATATTTCTTTTCAAAATCTCATGATTTGAAAACCACACAGGTTTAAAGGACTTCCTTCAAAGGACTGTATAACCTTACAGCAGTCTATATACTCATTTTCTATCTGTACATAGTTTCCCTCCCAATTCCTCAATAAGCAGAACTCAAGGGTTATTACTGCCTTGCTTCTTTTATTTCTAATTCTCAACAGAAAAGAGCCTAAAGCCATTTTCTACTTTAGCACTGCTTATTTTAACTCCAGAAGAGAGAAATTCCTATTTAAGATTTTCTGAAGAATATGAAATTTGAGCAAGTCTTTCAATGAACCAAAAGGGGACATAAGATACATTAAGATTTTTTTCCCGTACAGCATTTCTGTCTATTAAGAAAAGACTTGGGGCCGAGCGCAGTGGCTCATGCCTGTAATTCCAGCACTTTGGAAGGCCAGGGTGAGCAGACTGCTTGAGCTCAGGAGTTTAAGACAAACTTGGGAAACAAGGCAAAATCCCATCTCTACAAAAAAAAAAAAAAACACAAAAAAATTAGCCAGCTTTGGGAGGCCGAGGTGGAAGGATCACCTGAGGTCCGGAGTTCGAGACCAGCCTGCCCAATAGGGCGAAACCCCGCCTCTACTAAAAATACAAAAAATTAGCCGGGCATGGCAGCAGGCGCCTGTAATCCCAGCTACTCGGGAGGCTGAGGCAGGAGAATCACTTGAATCTGGGTGGCGGAGGCTGCAGTGAGCCGAGACTGCACCACTGCACTCCAGCCTGGGTGACAAGAGAGAAACTCTGACTCAAAAAAAAAAAAAAAAGAGTCAGGCATGGTGGCACATGCCTGTACTCCCAGCTACTTGGAAGGCTGAAGTGGGAGGATCACTTGAATCTGGGAGGTCTAAGCTGCAGTGAGCCATGATTGTGCCACTGCACTCCAGCCTGGGTGACAGAGCAAGACCCTGTCTCAAAACAGCAGCAGCAACAACAACAACAAAGTACTTGGCCAGGAATGGTGGCTCATGCCTGTAATCCCAATACTTTGGGAGGTCAAAGGGGGAAAATCACTTGCGTCCAGGAGTTTGCCATCAACCTGGGCCACATGGCAAGATCTCTACCAAAAAAAAAAAAAAAAGGGCCAGGTGTGGTGGCTCACGCCTGTAATCCCAGCACTTTGGGAGGCTGTGGCAGGAGGATCACTTGAGGTCAGGAGTTCGAGATCAGCTTGGTCAATGTGGTGAAACCCCATCTCTACTAAAAATACTAAAATTAGCCAGGAATGGTGGCGCATGCCTTTAGTCCCAGCTACTCGGGAGGCTGAGGTAGGAGAATTGCTTGAACCTAGGAGGTGGAAGTTGCAGTGAGTGAGCTGAGATTGCGCCACTGCACTCCAGTCTGGGTGACAGAGGAAAACTCCTCTGAGGGAAAAAAAAAAAAATTTTAGCCAGAAATAGTGGTGTTGTAGTCCCAACTACTTGGAAGGCTGGGAAGATTGCTTGAGCCTGGGAAGTCAAGGCTACAGTGAGCCGTGATGATCATGCCACTACACTCCAGCCTGTGCTACAGTGTGAGACCCTGTTTCACAAAAGTAAAAACAAAGAGAAAGTACCTAATACTATGGTGATTAACATGGATATGTAAAGTCTATTATGGAGTCTAATAAACAAAATCCCTGTAGCGGCTAGGAAAAGAAAAAAATATAAATGAACAAAATTGTATTTCTATCACAAATTCAACAACAATGGGATTTCTGTACCCATAAGAGGTGCATGAGAGAAATTATGTGAAGTGCTATGACATAATATAAAGCACAATATAGAACATTATCTTGAATTATTCACTAATTCATACTCTTAAAACCTGAATCAAATCATGAGACTATTTTACACCTATCAAACTGGCAAAAAAAAAAATTCTGACACTATACAGTGTTAACGAAGATGAGGCACAAACAAAGAATTCTCATACACTGCTGATTAGAGTGTAAACTGGCCCACAACCACTTTGGAAACTGGCAAACAACAAGTTGTAAAACCTCTATGATCCATTAATCCTAATCACGCATAACCACAAGAAATACTGATAATATCCTATAACATGGATGAACCTTCATCCATTATGCTACATGAAAGAAGCCAGACACAAAAGATCACGTAGTTCTACAATGGTTCTACAATGGTTGTACAACTCTGAATATACTAAAAACCACTAAATTGTACACTTTAAATAAGTGTATTTTGTTATATAAATTAGAGCTCAATGAAGCTGTTTCCAAAAAAAATTAAGACCAACGATTGATAAGGGAGTGGGAAATCCTTCGTCACCAACGTAACACCATGCAAATTAGTTTCTCGTTCTAAGCCGAAAGATTGTTTAATATATAGATAGGACTACCTTAATAAAGAACCTATCTTAGCATTACAATGTCTTTTGTGATACAATGCAAAATGAGGAATTGCTATGCTGCATTTTAGTCAACAATGTTTAAAGGTGAATCCATCAATCTGTCAGCTATAAACTTTAGAGAAAAACATAGGAATTAAAAAAAGAACAAGCTAAATAATAACATAAGTATGTGATCATACCAAACCATTCTAGGGTAAGTGACACTGTCTCAAAATCAGTGTCACTGAAAAATAAAGACTAAATCAGATAATAGCTTGGACAGCTAGCTGTAAATAAACTTTTTTTTTTTGGATCAGCTGGAAAAATTTGAATAGCACCTGGGTATTAGAAGAAATGAACATTTACTCACATGGAAAGTGGGTATCACCCACTAAAAATAGGAAGTTGATCTCATTTAGTAAAATAAAAATAGAAACCTAAATATACGCGCTTAGACGACAATCTGGTAAAAAATGCACTGAGTTGTTAACAGTAGTAACTCCTGTGTGATAGGAATGCCAAGGCTTTATTTTTGCATACCTATAGTCTAATATTCTACATTATCCTTACACTGCTTCTGTAATAAAAAGATTACTAAAAGAAAGAATCACACGGAGAGCTTTAATAAATCACTGATGTCCAGGCCTTACTCCAGATAAATTTTAAAAGGTTGAGAACTATCACTTTTGAGAATTGGGGCAGATAAAAGGGAAAATTGTCTGACAAGGCTTAAAAAGAAAGTTATCAGAAGAACCCTGGGAATTCAGAGAACGAAGGAAAGGCTCTCTTGACTTGGCAAACACCAAAAACCAAAGGAAGCTAAGCAGTCAAAACCCCTGCCAAGGTCATGCCACAGGAAGAGCCTGCTGAGGAAACTGCTCCAGCTAGCAATGCCACCACCAACAGCCACTGGAATGAATTCCAAACCCTCCTTGCATCTTTGCATCATCTCTCACTCTGGTGCAAGTCCCCAAAGTGAAGGGTATCTGACTGGCACAGTTTGGGTAACATGACCCAGCTCTAGCTGCCAGGGGTCCAGCACAGAAAGTTTATCTATATGGTGTGTGTGTGTGTGCACCCAACCTTTCCAGCATCCTCTCCCACTAAGATTCACAAAAAAGCAATACTGGAAAGGGGTTAAAATGGTAAACAGACAAAAGAAACAACAAAGGATCATTTTAAAGCCCAATTAGTAGAATATCCAACACAAGAATCCTGCCAGCCTTGCCATTAGGAATCAACTTGAATTACTGTGCCTTCTTCTGCTTCATTGTTCCAAAAACATTTCCTAAAAAGTAATTTCAGACCAGGCACAGTGGCTCATGCCTGTAATCTCATCATGTGGGGAGGCAAAGATGGGAGGAATTGCTTGAGTCCAGGAGTTCACCACCAGCCTGGACAACATAGTGAGACTCTATCTATACGGAAAAAAAAAAAAAAAAATTAGCCAGGCATAATGGCACACACTTCTATTTCCCAGCAGGGCTGGGAGTGGGGGCCCAGGATGGAGCTGAGGTGGGAGGATCACTTGAGCCTAGGAGGTCAAAGCTGCAGTGAGCTATGATCATGCTACTGCACTCCAATCTGAGCAACAGAACAAGACCATCTCTGCAAAATAAATAAACTTTTATCAGTTTCAGCAGCACCAAAAGGCTCTAATTCCCTATGATTACAACAGGCTATTTGTAACATTTTCAAAACTATGTATTTTTTTTAAATAATTGAGTGATTTAATAGTAGTGACTAACAGATTGAGACACGCCTTTTTTTTTTGGGAGAAAGTCTCTCGCTCTGTCACCTAGGCTGGAGTTCAATGGCACAATCTTGGCTCACTACAACCACCACCTCCCAGGTTCAAGTGATTCTAGTGCCTCAGCCTCCAGAGTAGCTGGGATTACGGACATTCACCACCATGCCCAGCTAATTTTTGTATTTTTAGTAGAGACGGGGTTTCGCCATGTTGACCAGTCTGGTCTTAAACTCCTGGCCTCATGTGATCCGCCTGCCTCGGCCTACCAAAGTGCTGAGATTACAGGTGTGTGCCACCATGACCAGCCGAGACATACTTTTTTTTTTTTTTTTTTATAGAAAGAATCACTTTACAAGCATCTCTAAAAATCTCTTCTCAAGATAAGCTTCACTTCCAAAGCAAATATTAATTTTTAAGGTAGAATAGCAAATTAGGGACCTAGATGGCTCTGTCACACACTAGCTGTGTGACCTTGAACAAGTCATTTCACCTCGTGTCTCAAATACCTACCTAATTTGGAGACTCTTGAATTGTTGTTGATTAAATCAGTGAATGTATATAAAGTGTTAAGAGTAACACCTGGATGTTGTTCCCTGCAAAAAGAAAAAAGAATAGTGCCTAGCCTATAGTGAGTATACCATAAGTGCAAACAATAAAATGCCTAATAGTTGGAGGGCAGATAATAGGGAAAAAAATTCAGTTTTGAGAAATTTTCAGATTGAATATGCTGAGACAACTATTCATTAGTAACCAAAACCAGGAAATAAAAACACTGAAAACCCATGATACTTGGCTCAATTTTATAACACAATAAATATACAGGTAGGGAAAAAAAAAAAGGCAGGAAAAAAACCACCTGGAAAAGTTAACACTGAAGTGGGCACCAAAGCAAACCAAACACTCCACTTTACATAGCATCTCAAACGAGAGTAAATAACCCATAAAGTTACCCTGTGTTGCCCAACAGAGAAATTGCAAGAAAATGATACAATGAGAATCACTGAACAAACCAGAAAATAAAAATTCCCAAATACACAGAATCACTAACAAATTTAGTCTTCTCAGTCTTCTCTATTTCCAAACCAAATCTCAATCTAAGCCTCTATAGCCAATTACCAATTTACAAGGAATCAAGAAAATCTAGAATGTGGGAAACTGCAGGACAAATGACCTGGTTTCTTTAACAAAATACAAGGAAAAAAACTGAGGAGAAATATGCAAATAAAGGCATTTAAAATGGCAGTCAATTGCAGTTTGTGGGACCTAGATCCTGATTCAAATAAATTACAAAAGTCAACAGAAAAGCAGTATCTAATAAAGAAAAACACTACTCCATGTGCAACTCATCTGTGCAGATTTCACTGAATTTCACTGGATTGGTGTGTAAAAGGATGTTCATTAAAGACAACTTCTCTAATAATCATGAAGCTCTTACGGTCAGACATTATTTTAAGAACTCTACAAATATCATTTATTACAACAACCCTAGGAGAAGGTACTATTGTTATCCCTACTTAACAGATGAAGAAACAAAGAGTCTCATTTAAGTAATTCACTCAAAGTCACAAAGCTGTAAGCAGCAAAGCTGAGATTCGAACCCAAATGGTCTGGCTACAAAGCCAACCACTGATTACCATACTATGCCATTTCTCTGTGAGGTATGGTGGAAACTATGCTTTGGAATCACAGAAAGCTGCCCAAATCTCCATCTCTATGTTACCCAAATTACTTAACTTCTTGGAACCTCTGTATACTCTCTTGTATTTATTTAAATAGTAAGGAATAATAAGATTACATAATTGACTTCATTACAGCATCTAAGTTTATGAAGCCCACAATAAATGGTTCCTATTGCTCTTTCTGCCATACATGGTAAGACGAATTAAAAAGTAGAAAAATTTACAAACAGCACAAAAACTGGAAAAGCTCTTTCAAATTAACTAGACAGCCCCAAAACCAACTTTTCTATATACTTACATACTTTAAGGATAGCAATAATTCAGACAAGAACTTTTTTATATACCCAACTTTTAAACTTGAGCAGAAACAGAGTCTGCAAGCTCAATTTAAAGTACAGCTAAACTTAACCAAATGAGATTTTTCTGGGGGAAAAAACTTACTCCACACAAATAGACCTACTGCTCAGAAAAGGGTACTAAAACTTTGTTCATTCTGGTGATTCTCTAGCCTGACGTATGGTTAATAAAAGGCAAAGTGGCTTTGAAGGCAAAGTGGTTTTTATCTTAGAAAAGGAAGATGAACTTAAAGAGTTTGTTAAAATCACCTCCTTTAAGAATAATTGCTTTTTATGTTATCCTCCAACTATTAAGTATTATCTGTTAAACTATACAGTTCTTTGTTTTATGGTCATCTAGATATTCCCAGTCCCTAGTTTCTTTTACTGAGTTGTTTTAAGCTGAAAAATGATTCAGCTAATAGATCAATTAAAGACTATTAGACTTAGTAAAGAAAAACAATAGACTCTTTTAAATGTTTGCCTAGCATGTTTGAAATCACGTATAAAAATTCAATTTACATAACATCAGAAATATATCTGGCCGGGCGCGGTGGCTCACGCCTGTAATCCCAGCATTTTGGGAGGCCGAGGCGGGCGGATCACAAGGTCAGGAGATCGAGACCATGGTGAAACCCCGTCTCTACTAAAAAATAGAAAAAAATTAGCCAGGCGCAGTGGCGGGCGCCTGTAGTCCCAGCTACTCGGGAGGCTGAGGCAGGAGAATGGTGTGAACCCGGGAGGCGGAGCTTGCAGTGAGCCGAGATTGCGCCACTGCACTCCAGCCTGGGCGACAGAGGGAGACTCCATCTGGGGGGGGGGGGGGAAGAAATATATCTACCTCAGTTAAGTTACACCTGTGGACAAAAGTTCAGTTCCTCTTACTGAACTATTTTTCAAGTTTGATTATAAGCTGTTCGAGGCAGATTTCAGTGGGAAATAGGAAACACTGAGTCTGATTTAGAAGTAACTTTGGCAATTAGGTCTCTAACAGCACAACCACATACTAAATTCCAGACAACAGTCAATTATGAGGTGGTATGTTATTTCTCCGCCACCTAGATTTTTCCCCTCATCTATCTGAACCACCATAAATACACCAAAATTTGCCTTTCCCATTAGTTTTTTTTAGTTGGAATCCTTTAAAATTTTGTGTGCCTTTCATCTTTTAGACCAACAGTCTTACTTTCATGTTTAAAGGCAGTGACCATAACCGTTAAGTTAAACACAACGACTTAGATTGCCTAAATTTGAATATAGGCTTTTACCTACTAGCTGGATGAGTCTCTGGACTTCTTTTCCTCAACTATAAAATGGGTATAAAACAGCATCTACTTAGACCTGGCGCTGTGGCTCACGCCTGTAATCCCAACACTTTGGGAGGCCAAAGTGGGCAGACTGCTTGAGCCCCTGAGTTTGAGACCAGCTTGGGCAACATGATAAACCCTCCCCCTCCTAACAAAATACAAACAAACAAAAAATTAGCCAGGCGCAGTGGCATGCACCTGTCGTCCCAGTTACTAGGGAAGTTGAGGTGGGAGGATCACTTGAGCCTGAGAGGCGGAGGCTGCAGTGAGCAGAAATCGCGCCACTGCACTCCAATTTGGGTGACAGAGTGAGACCGCGTATCAAAAACAAAACAAAACAAATGAACCAGTATACTTATAAAAATAAACAACAAGCCGGGCGCAGTGGCTTATGACTGTAATCCCAGCACTTTGGGAGGCCAAGGCAGGTAGATCACCTGAGGTCAGGAGTTCAAGACCAGCCTGGTCAACATGGTGAAAACCCATCTCTACTAAAAATGCAAAAAATTAGCCGGGCGTGGTGGCGAGCCCCTGTAATCCTAGCTACTTGGGAGGCTGAGACAGGTGAATCGCTTGAACCCAGGAGGCGGAGGTTGCAGTGAACCGAAATCGAGCCACTGCACTCCAGCCAGGGCAACAAGAGTGAAACTCCGCCTCAAAAAAAAAAAAGAAAAAAAAAAAGAAAATAAATAACAAATATAAAGCACTTTAAACAGCAGTCAGTCCCTGGCACATCAGAGTTATAACCATAAAATAAAGATATGCAATCTTCTGAAGTATGATTCACGATTGTGTCTTATCTTTAACTCAGCATTAAAAATGAATTATAAGCAGAAATGTGCACCAGATTTCATATCATTCTAAATTTAAATGGTTGAATGTGTCCTCCTCAGCTAAGCATCTTAACAGCCACTGATGAGCAATCTAGTAAATTGAATTCGCTCAAAATAAAGAGGCTTCCCAAGAGTTCCCCCCATATCACAAATTAAGAGCTCTGATAAGACACCAACCAGAATCAATTAAATGTATATATTAACATGTACAAACCATTGAGTACCCTAAAAAAAAAAAGAGTAAGATCTTACTCCAGTTTAGTAGTTAACAGTGACAAAACACAAAGCAACTTGTAATTTCTATTAAAAACTTTAAATATTTTTCCTGTAAAACCACCAAAATAATTTAACAACAACAACAAAAATCCTAGGGGAGATAATAAAAATCAACTTTTGTATTTGAAGAAACGTCAAAAGGTACATTGAAAACTGACTCCCTGGGAAAGATGACAGTTTATTTTACTATTAATTTCAAAGTTTTCATTCACAAGTAGCATTTCACTCTTTTATCTTTTAAATAGATACAGGCTCCAGCACCTTTCCAAATACTGAAATTTACTGGTTTTTGTTTCCAATCTATGACTTTTTCTTTAAACTTCTGGATCTATCGGTTTAAAAAAAAAAAAACAGGAAATAAAAGACAGCCTCTTGTTTAAAAGGGCACGACAATCAGGCACTCCATACTTAAAGTATGTTTTCACTTGTTAAAATGTCTTAACACTATTCTAGTAAATATCTCAAACTTAATAGCACCCTAATTTCCTTTCAAATATTGAATATAAAAGACCTTAGAAAAGATCAGCAGTCTACCAAAGTACAAATATAATTCTACTGAGGAGTGACTACCAATCACTTTACTTCTGGATAAGGTTTACACAAGAACATGACTTACTACTAAACTAAAACATGAACCACTATAATTAACTCCGTATTTTTCTGGTAAGCAATAATTATCAATGTTAAAAATATTTCAACAAATATGACAAGCCAACTTCAGAGCACAAAGTTGGCAGATAAAATTGACACCACAGCACAATTTCAAAACTATAAGCAACTATTAAACACGCACACCACACCGCACCACACCCATTCTTATGTAAACTTTCGGAGTACTCAACTTTGTGAGCCTCACCTTTGTTTTCACCTAGCATAAGGAGAGTTAAAGGTGAGACACCAATTGCAAAAAACTAAAAGATCAAAAGATTCAGTTAATGTCCCCACAGGGGAAACGACTAAAACCTTTAAACGTTAATGTATTTAAGTAATCGAAGGGCAGGGCACTTCCCCAAGCTACAGCCATTTTAGATTCAGACTTTCTTTCGAATTTCACGGGTTGGGGAGAACTAAATTTAAAACAAGAGAAAAAAAAAACACTTAAAACATTTCAGGATCGACCAGCTTTCCCCGCCCCTCCAAGGAAAGGAGGTTGGTAGACATTGGATAGACTCAATCTAAACGAAAACACCTCGCTACCACAGAGAACCGGAAAGCTGGGGGTTAAAACTTTTTTCTCCTCAGATATCCAACATTTGACTTATACTTTTTCGTCCTCAGGTTTTCCTTTGAAGGAAAACAAAAGCCCTTAGCTTTCATTTCAAGAAGGAAAGAAAAAAACCCTTAAGCCAAGTCACTCAACCAGCACCAAGCCGCATCGCCTGGAGAGGAGCCAAAGAGCCGCAGGTGAGCGTTCCGACCCGAAGACCAAAGTTAAAGTAGGAGCGCTTTCGCGGAGCCCCAGCGACGCTCGCGTGCAAAGCTCCACGCACTGGGGTGGCAGGGGTGCCGCGTCCGAACCACTTGACCCGTGGGCTCCGCTCGCCCCTCTCGGGTCGGACCTACACCCAACCACCTGTGTGAGAGCTTCTTTCAACTAGTTTTAACAGCCGGTTGGTTAGGCACCGGGCGGAGCCTCGCGCCGGAACGACTCCAAGATCTCCTACTGCCCCGTTGTCCCAAACTCCCACTCACCGGGCAGCGGCGGAGCTACGGCCAGGGACTAGACGCGGCGTCTGAGGACGCGTCCCCAGCTTGTCGACCCGGCAGAGGCGTTTAGTTCACAACCATAACAAAGCTCTTCCCAAAATGGCTGCCCGGCCCACAAGGTCCAGGAGGGGCAGAGCGGGTGGAGGAGGAGGAGCGACGAGCAGCACGGCCCTCCCCTCCCCCGTCCGACCCCGCCTTACACACGCCCACCTGAAGAAGCGCATGCGCACGGGACCGGCTCCGGCGGCCCAGCCGGACGCCAGTGCCCCACGCTGCAAACGTTCGGCCTCCAGAACGGCGGTTATGCCCTGCCCCGCCCTCGGCTCCCTTCCTCGCCGCTTGAGGCGGTGCGTGGTCGCCTCTACCTCCTACAGAATTGAATCCTCTGTCTTTCCTCGTGCCGCCTGAGGCAGGGACGAGCCTAGTTTAGTACACCCCTTCTAACCTCCCCTGCCCACTTCCAGGGCCTGGGCGCGTATGAATGAGTGGGTGGGTATGCATATGTGTATCCCTTTTTTCTTCACCCTCCCACAGCCCGCCCCTGGGCCAGTGCGCGTCCCGAAACTACCTCTACAAGGACTTGCAAGCCGGTTTCGGAGGAACGTGTGTTTTCCGGCCCTTTCCCACCTTCTGCTCCTTCACGTGTGCGCGTCGTTGAGACTCCAGCCCCCAGCGGGCCACACGGCCTGCTCCCGGAGACTGCGCGGCTGCGTCGGCCGCGCTACCCGCTGGGAGTAGTAGTTCCCCGGGAGCGCAGGCGTCACTGCCCCGCCCCAGCGAAGGGCGGGATTCCGGCGAGAGCCTGCGCTTGTGACAGTGCCGTTTCTCCTACCTGAAGTCTCATTGGGTATCGCGCTACTGGAAGGGGCGGCGCTGCCATGACAGAGGAGGCAATAAAACTGAAGGCCTAGCTCGACCAAAAGCGCTTTAACGGACTTCGCTGTGGTTCCATCCGGCACGGAAAGCTAAACCTTGTAATGGCTGGCAACCAGGAAGCTAGAATACCTAGAATCCGGAGGACTGGAGGGACTGGCAGGCGTGGGCCCCTGAGATCTCCTATTACATGTCTTCAGCTTTATCCATAGACACGGAAGGACACTTAAGATTGCCTGGTGCCATTTCCTGTGAAATAAGTCCAGATAAGAGAAGGGACTTGCCCAAGGTCACATAGCCGAGAAAGCCGAGGGCAGCAGAAGAAATGATCTGACTTTCCCAACCACCCCCAAGCCTAGGGCCCTTATCACCACACCGTTCATGGAAGTGAAAATCCTGCTCTTTTGCTCTTTAATCCTTAATGAAGTTTCTAGGTCCTAGCAAAGAAAATGAATGTAAGAACTGGGCTTTTTACCCCCTTTAAATGATAGTAAAGGGCCGTAATGCAGAGTGAGATGTGTCCCCATAGGTCTTATAAACCCTGTTTTACAAAGTAAAACTAAGTTCCACAGATGGCAAGCAATTCCAGGTCACATTGGGCCTAAAATCCCAAGTCTCTTACCTTCCTTCACCACCATCATTCTGAGATTGTTTCAGTACTTGCACTCTACCTTCCCGAACTCTGTGGGCAGATTCTGCTGCCTGGGAGCCCTGGAATAAAAAGTCAAGGACCGTTCGACATCTGGATTCAACTAGAAATTAAGAATGGCCCCCAAACAGAAAGCCGGGCATAGGAACCAGTTAGCGCAGGTCAAGTCCCTACCCGGACTCATTTTTTTTCAGTCCTCAGGAAGTAGGGGGCTCTCTGAATCCACTTGCCGGAAGTGCCTTTCCAGTAGACCTGGGCTATTGTTGCGGTTGTTCTCCACCTCTCCGTGCAACGCTGGCAAGTATCAAAGTCGCCACAGGTGCAGGTTGGGATGGGAGGCACCAAGGATTGGTAGTAAATTGGAGACGCGGGCACTATCGGGCAGGGTTTCCCGAAGACACTGGCGTCTAAACCCCGCCTTCCTTTCTCAGAGGTCAGTTTGAAGTTTGCGGTTTGCAGTCTTCCCACTAGGGCAATGGGAATATTGAGCTTTTTCATTTATATTAGGAGGAGTAAGCTTTGAGTCTCAGTCCTTAATCCCGCATCACCTGCCGTCCCTGGTCTTTAGGTTATCACTTTTTAATATCCACTAGTTGGAAAGCACGTGCCACAGAGGAAAGGGAGTGTCCAAAGGTGGGGAAGATGGTTGAGATTTTAAACGGAGTTATCTGGAAAGTCCTTACAAAGAAAGTGATTTTGCACAAAAGTGATGGGTACGCTCTGCGGACATTTTGGTCTGGGGCTCAGGTGGGTGGGTGTGGGTGTGTGGGCCTTCTACTCGGAGGCCCAGGATAACTTACCTCCCTACTTCCTTAAGTATAGCATGAAGACATTAACTGGTATACAGGATTTCTTGAACCAGCCCTAAGATCTGTGATCAATAAATTAGTTCAATCGGTTTTTTTTTTTTTTTGAGACATAGTCTCGCACTGTCGCGTGGGCTGGGGTGCAATGGCACGATCTTCGCTCACTGCAACCTCCGCCTCCCAGGTTCAAGCAATTATCCTGCCTCAGCCTCTCGAGTAGCTGGGATTACAGCCGTCCGCCACCACGCCCAGCTAATTTTTTGTATTTTTAGTAGAGATGGGGTGGTGGTGGTGGGGGGATGTTTCACTGTGTTGGCCAGGCTGGTCTCGAACTCCTGACCTAGTGATCCACTCGCCTCGGCCTCACAAACTGCTGGGCCTACAGGAGCGAGCCACTGCGCCCTGCCCAATCGATTTTTTTAAATTAAGCAGCAACTGTAGGTTTTTTTAGACATCCCATTCTCCTGGTTAAGAATGAAGTTGTCAGATCTAGATCCGTATTATCATTCACCTGTTTTTACTGGCTGCTTACATTAGAGTTTTCAATCAGTCCCTCCTGTGTAAAGTGCTTTGTGTCAGGGACAGTTCTCAGCTATTTACATGTAGTAACTTATTAAGTGTTACATCAGGCTAAGTGGCACACACCTGTAATCCCAGCACTTTGGGAGGCCGAGGCAGGTGGATTGCTTGAGCTCAGGAGGTCGAGACCAGCCTGAGCAATATGGCAAAACCCCTTCTATACAAAAAATACAAAAATTGGGGCCAGGTGCGATGCCTCACGCCTGTAATCTCAGCACTTTGGGAGGGCGAGGCAGGTGGATCACGAGGTCAGGAGATCGAGACCATCCTAACACGGTGAAACTCCATCTCTACTAAAAATACAAAAAAATGAACTGGGCTTGGTGGTGGGGGCCTGTAGTCCAGCTCCTCAGGAGACTGAGGCAGGAGAATGGCGTGAACCTGGGGGTTCCGTGAAGCTTGCAGTGAGCTGAGATGGCACCACTGCTCTCCACCCTGGGCGACAGAACAAGACTCTGTCTCAAAAAAAAAAAAAAAAAATTAGCTGGGCGTGGTGGTGTGGCCTGTAGTCCCAGCTCCTTAGAGGGCTGAGGTGGTAAGATCCCTTGACCCTGGGAGGTCAAGGCTGCAGAGAGCGGAGATCACACCACTGTACTCCAGATTGTGTGACAGAGCGAGACCCTGTATCCCAAAAAAAAAAAAGTTACATCAACCCTATGAATTAGTTAGTACCCTTATTTCAAAGGTGAATGAACTACACCATAACAAGGTTAAATAATTTGTTCAAAGACACACAGCTAATAAGTAGTGGAGCCAGAATTCCAACCAAGTTTGACACCAAAGTCTGCACTCCAACAGGCTATTCTCTCTCTCAGTACTAAGTTAATGAGGTTATTTTGAGCATTAAATGAGTTAATGCTAGCCAGGTGCGGTGGCTCACGCCTGTAATCCCAACACTTTGGGAGGCCTCAGCAGGTGGATCACCTGAGGTCAGGAGTTCAGGACCAGCCTAGCCAACATGGCAAAATCCCATCTCTACTAAAAATACAAAAATTGGCCGGGTATCGTGGCGGGAGCCTGTAACCCCAGCTACTGAGGAGGCTGAGGCACAAGAATCGCTTGAACCCAGGAGGCAGATGATGCAGTGAGCCAAGATCATGCCACTGTACTCCAGCCTGGGTGACACAGCAAGACCCTGTCTCAAAACAAACAAAAAAACCTAAATTATATTGGTTTGGTACTATTGTTATTTTGAGTTGTGAACTCTTAAGCCCCAAAGTAAATAACTAAGGAGAAAAAAAGGAAACAGAGAAGCTATGACCTTCCAGTTTTGTTTTTTTTTTTTTTTTTATTTCACAAAAATGCCATTTAGAAGACCCTTCATTTTAAAGATGAGAAAACTGGTACTCAAGCAATTTGCCCAGTGTCACACAGCTAGGAAATGGTGAAAGTATCTATAAAATCTCTATGTGCATTACTCTTTCTATTACACCAGACAGCCAAAGCTAGAAGAACAGTTCAGGTATTAAAAGGATCTATTGGCCGGGCGCGGTGGCTCAAGCCTGTAATCCCAGCACTTTGGGAGGCCGAGACGGGTGGATCACGAGGTCAGGAGATCGAGACCATCCTGGCTAACACGGTGAAACCCCGCCTCTACTAAAAAATACAAAAAACTAGCCGGGCAAGGTGGCGGGCGCCTGTAGTCCCAGCTACTTGGGAGGCTGAGGCAGGAGAATGGCGTAAACCCGGGGGGCGGAGCTTGCAGTGAGCTGAGATCCGGCCACTGCACTCCAGCCTAGGCGACAGAGCGAGACTCCGTCTCAAAAAAAAAAAAAAAAAGGATCTATTTCGTGTTACCGATAGTTTGAAAACATTAATGATTCTTTTCAAAGGAAACTGATATATTCATTAATTACTACTATTTTAAAATTAATGTATAAAATGAGAAAATTAAGTGACATCTTGTGTTATACACAGAAATGCCCCTGATTCAGTGCCTCCACTTAGCTGCAACAACTCGTTAATCAGAACTGCCTGGCATCTTCCTAAACAAGACTTTCAATAGGGGCCAGTATGCTTCGCTTCATCCAGAAGTTTTCTCAAGCATCTTCAAAGGTTGGTTTGTTTAGCAAATATTTGAGCACTATTTGCCAAATATTGCTTGGGCGAGGGCAGCAGCAGTGAAAAAGACAAAAAGTCTTACCTTTGTGTATTCAGGTGATGGAGGGAAGAGTTAAGTAAAATACAAGTAAAATCTTTATTATATCAGGCTGGGTGCAGTGGCTCACGCCTATAGTCCCAGCAATTTGGCAGGCCAAAGTTGGTGGATCACTTGAACTCAAGGAGTTCAAGACCAGTCTGGGCACATGGCAAAACCCTATCTATACAAAAATTTAGTTGGGCATGGAGTCACATGCCTATAGTCCCAGCTACCTGGGAGGCTGAGGGAGGAGGATTGCTTGAGCCCAGGAGGTTGAGGCTACAGTGAGCTGAGATCATGCCACTGCACTCCAGCCTGAGTGACACAGCAAGACGATGTTTGCAAAAAAAAAAAAAAATTGGCCAGGTGCCGTGGCTCATGGCTGAAATCCCAGCACTTTGGGAGGTTGAGGCAGGTGGGTCACTTGAGGTCAGGAGTTCAATACCTGCCTGGCCAACATGGTAAAATCCTTGTCTCTACTGAAAAATACAAAAATTAGCTCAGCATGGTGGGCGCCTGTAGTCCCAGCTGCTTGGGAGGCTGAGGCGTAAGAATCACTTGAACCCAGGAAGCCAAGGTTGCAGTGAGCCGAGATCACGCCACTGCACTCTGGCCTGGGTGACAAAGGAAGTCTTCATCTCAAAAAATAAAAATTAAAAAAAATAAGGCCAGGCACAGTCACTCATGCCTGTAATCCCAACACGTTGGGAGGCCAAGGCGGGCGGATCACTTGAGGTCAGGAGTTTGAGACCAGCCTGGACAACATGGTAAAACCCTGTTTCTACTAAAAATACAAAAATTAGCTGGGCGTGGTGGCGGATGCCTGTAATCCCAGCTACTCAGGAGGCTGAGGCAGAGAATGGCTTGAACCTGGGAGGCAGAGGTTACAGTGAGCAGAGATTACACCACTGCACTCCAGCCTTGGTGATAGAGCAAGACTCAGTCTCAAAAAAATAAAAATTAATACATCAAATGGTAAGTGCTGTGGAGAACTATAAAGCAGGGAAGTGGAATAGGTAGTGTCAAGATGTAGGATTGAATTTATAAATGGCAGGGGATCAGAAATAAGTAACTGAGGAAAGAGCAGTAAATATGGAAATGGGAAATGGTTCCAAGATGGAACCATTCCTAGCATGTTTGAGTGATCACTGAGATTCTTCAATAACTTCAATTTTTGCTGGGCGCGGTGGCTCACGCCTATAATCCCAGCACTTTGGAAGGCTGAGGTGGGCGGATCACAAGGTCAGAGATCAAGACCATCCTGGCTAACATGGTGAAACTCCGTCTCTACTAAAAATACAAAAAATTAGCTGCCGGGCGTGGTGGCAGGTGCCTGTAATCCCAGCTACTCGGGAGGCTGAGGCAGGAGAATGGAGTGAACCTGGGAGGCGGAGCTTGCAGTGAGCTGAGATCAAGCCACTGCACTCCAGCCTGGGCAACAGAGAGACTCTGTCTCAAAAAAAAAAAAAAAAGAAACTTCAATTTTTTCTTTAATGGAACACTTTTTAGTTCAAGTCTGGTAACTAAAACACAGAATCAGCAGGAAAGGTTATTACTTTGCCCGTGTACAATGAAAGGCACTGGGGATTTTAAGCCCAGGATTTTAAGGAAAAAAATACGGTCCTGGCTCTCAAGTCTACTGAGACAAAGACAAGTAAACACGCAATTTTAATTCACTGTGAGAAAAATTATGATGGAAGTGTGCACAGGATACTTACTATAGGAGCATTAAATCAGACTGTAGAAGGGTAAAGGAAAGCTTTAACTTGAATGTTGAATGTTGAGGTAAGTCTCCTAGATTGAAAAGTAGTAAGAGCTAGAATTCTAGGCAGAGCCTACACAAAGGCATGGAATTGTGAAAAGTATGTGGTGTTTATAAAGCTAAGTTGGAAGGTAGATTTATTTTCTCCATATAAAAACAGCATTCTCACAGTAATTAGTGCTGCTTCTTTTGCTATTTATAAATAAAAGAGGCAGTTTAGAAGGACAAATTCTGAAGGTCTAGTCTTTACCTGATCCTTTTTCAGATATTTTTCTTATGGAATAAGATTAAGTGGTAGGTTGAAATATATCACTGGTTTGTGTTCAGTGGTTTCTTTTGTACATTTTATAGCCATTTAATACTTTTACCAGCAATAACATCACTTCAGAGTTAGTTCATCCTTTCTGTATAGTTTGATGTGGTAATGGAAAGCAGATCTTTTTTGTTTGCTCCTTTCAAACAATTCCAATTGTTTCATACTGGGATTGACTAAAATCTGATGATACATATAGATTTTTAATTTTGTCTTTTGGTTCTGTTTTCTTTATAGATGCTGAAGTGCTCTTTCCCAGTGGGACTAAGAGCCAGCAGAACAGATACACTTTCTCTCAAGATGTCTCTCCAGCAGAACTTTTCCCCATTTCCAAGGCCTTGGCTTTCCTCATCATTTCCGGTGTATATGAGCAAGACACAGTGCTATCATACATCCCCCTGCAGCTTTAAAAAGGAGAAGCAAGCACTTCCAGCCAGGTCACCAAGCACCATCAGTTACATAACTGACAGCCCAAAGCCAGCATTATATGTAACTCTGGCAGGACTAATCCCCTTCGTTGCTCCACCACTGGTCATGCTGATGACAAAAACTTATATTCCCATATTAGCTTTTACTCAGATGGCTTATGGAGCCAGTTTCCTATCTTTCTTGGGTGGGATCAGATGGGGTTTTGCTCTACCAGAAGGTAGTCCAGCCAAACCAGACTACCTTAATTTAGCCAGCAGTATAGCTCCTCTTTTCCTTTCATGGTTTGCCTTCCTTATTTCTGAAAGACTTAGTGAAGCCATAGTCACAGTAATAATGGGTATGGGGATAGCATTACACCATGAATTTTTTGTCTTACCACATTATCCCAACTGGTTCAAAGCCCTGAGGGTAGTAGTCACTTTATTGGCTACTTTTTCATTTATAACCACTTTTGTAGTTAAAAGTATTTTTCCAGAAAAAGGACATAAGAGACCTGATCAAGTATAAAAAATATAAAAATACACTATAGATAACATTAGTATGCCGGCTACACCTTCTTCTACTTCTGTTTGGCTCTTTTTTCCCACACCAATGGTAATTTATTCTTCATAGATTGTTCTTCATTTCTAGAAGTTGTTATTTCATAGTAATTACTTGAGCAAAAGCTTGAAAATCCCTGACAAGTACTTTTCTTTTCTTTTTTTTTTTTTTTTTGAGACGGAGTCTCACTCTGTCGCCCAGGCCGGAGTGCAGTGGCCGGATCTCAGCTCACTGCAAGCTCTGCCTCCCAGGTTTACGCCATTCTCCTGCCTCAGCCTCCCGAGTAGCTGGGACTACAGGCGCCCGCCACCTTGCCTGGCTAGTTTTTTGTATTTTTTTAGTAGAGATGGGGTTTCACCATGTTAGCCTGGATGGTCTCGATATCCTGACCTCATGATCCGCCCGTCTCGGCCTCCCAAAGTGCTGGGATTACAGGCTTGAGCCACTGCGCCCGGCTGACAAGTACTTTTCATCTCATAGTATATTAGTTTTCACTCATTCATTTTACGAATAGTTATCCACTTAAACATTTCAATTATTTTAACTGTCTTGAAAATTAAAATAAAAGATTAAAAATCCCCTTTGTTAGAGTCCTGTGATCATTGAAAAGAATGCACATATTCTCCCACTTCAAGCGGAAAACGTCCTATCTGTGAGTGTCTGGAAAGAAACGGTAGTTCCATTGAGGAGTTTTCACAGGAGTTACTACTGGGAAATGCATGTACAAGCTTATTTCACATGGTGTAACCCAATTATATGAGCCAAAAGGATCTATGGCTCTAAAGTCAGTAGGGAGCAGTGTCATGAGGGAAAGCCACATTCAAAGGTAAGTCGGGCATGTTTTCCAGTTTTTATTAGGATATTTGGCATGGTATAGATACAACTTATCCCTTACCACCAAACACATAATATAGCTAGTCAAAATGATTATTTTTAAAGGAAACTATTTAAAATAAAGCCACTAGTACATATAAGTTAGGAAAGAAAAGTCAAGCTGGAGCCATCTTGATATTCTAATGAGCAGGCCTATTTAGTTCTACATCTTTTTTTTTGAGATGGAGTTTCATTCTGTTGCCCAGGCTGGAGTGCAGTGGCACGATCTTGGCACACCGCAACCTCCGCCTCCCGGGTTCAAGCGATTCTCCTGTCTCAGCCTCTCTAGAGTAGCTGGGATTATAGGCAAGTGCCACCATGCCCAGCTAATTTTTTTGTGTATATTTTTAGTAGAGGTGGCGTGTCACCATGTTCGACGGGCTGGTCTTTTAAATCAGAGAGAAGCTTTTAACTTTGGTGTGTTTTTGTTTTCGTTTTGTTTTGTTTAAACACAGGGTCTCATGCTGTTGCTCAGGCCGGAGTATAGTGGTGTGGTCATGGCTTACTGCAAGCCTCAACCTCCTGGGCTCAAGCAATTCTCCCACCTCAGCCTCCTGAGTAGCTGGGACTACAGTTGTGCACCACTACGCCAAGCTAATTTTTACATTTTTTGTAGAGACAGGGTCTCCCTATGTTGCCCAGGCTTGTCTCGAACTGAGCTCAAATGATCTTCCTGCCTAGGCTCCCAAAGTGTTAGGATTACAGGTGTGAGCCATTGCACCCAGTGCAGAAGCTTCCTTAAAACAGCAAAAGCAACTCCTTAGATTTTCACTTGAAAACCTAATCTCGGCCGGGCACGGTGGCTCAAGCCTGTAAACCCAGCACTTTGGGAGGCCGAGACGGGCGGATCACGAGGTCAGGAGATCAAGACCAGCCTGGCTAACCCGGTGAAACCCCGCCTCTACCAAAAAAGACAAAAAACTAGCCGGGCGAGGTGGTGGGCGCCTGTAGTCCCAGCTACCCGGGAGGCTGAGGCAGGAGAATGGCGGGAACCCGGGAGGCGGAGCTTGCAGTGAGCTGAGATGTGGCCACTGCACTCCAGCCTTGGCGACAGAGCGAGACTCCGTCTCAAAAAAAAAAAAAAAAAGAAAACCTAATCTCTAATCACCCTACTTAAGGTGGAGAAAAAAAAGAACAAAAAAGAAAACCTAGTTTTCTGAAATTC
Organism: Macaca fascicularis; assembly: GCF_037993035.2. Taxonomy (NCBI): domain Eukaryota; kingdom Metazoa; phylum Chordata; class Mammalia; order Primates; family Cercopithecidae; genus Macaca; species Macaca fascicularis. Next base: position 189,020,308 of record NC_088375.1, on the reverse strand, counting down.
TTAGTCTCACCAAAAAGGAAAAACATTTAAAATGGTATAAGAATATAGATCAGGATATAGTATAACCTGGAATTTTTTTTTTTTTTTTTTTTTGATGGAGTTTCACTCTTGTTGCCCAGGCTGGAGTGCAATGACGCTATCTCGGCTCACCACAACCTCTGCCTCCCGGGTTGAAGCGATTCTCCTGCCTCAGCCTCCCAAATACCTGGGATTACAGGCATGCACCACCATGCCCAGCTAATTTTGTATTTTTAGTAGAGACAGGGTTTCTCCATGTTGGTCAGGCTGGTCTCAAACTCTCAACTTCAAGTGATCCGCCTGCCTTGGCCTCCCAAAATGCTGGGATTACAGATGTAAGCCACCATGCCCGGCCTGTATATTTTTTAGAGATGATGTTTCCATTCAGTCTCAAAACAATCTGATAAGGAAACTCACTTCTTTGTTACTAAATTGCATGAATGCTATACAAACTTAAGACTTTTCCATAATCTGAATTAAATGAATTATTTTCCAGAATAGAGGCAAATCATATTTTTAGGCTAATTGCCTAATTTTACTCAAAAAATGCTAGTTTCCAGGTGAATTACAGTGTGTGCTTCTTTAAGAAAACTGGTTTTTAAGTACATTTGATTAAGTATATTGGCAGGATACTTAGAAGCATATCGGATTGTTAAACATTTTGGAGGTAGATCACTTTAATCATTTCTCAAAAAACAGAATTAAATGTAAAACTAAATATGCAAGTCCCTAAAGTAAAAACAAAACCAACTAAAAAACTTGTGCAATCCTACTACAGTTTGGTAACCCAGAATGCCACTGATAAAAGTAATACAAAGAAACAAAAAAACTAGATACTTTATTAGTACATTCTTTTAAAAACAATCTTGTTGGCCTGGTGTGGTGGCTCACGCCTATAATCCCAGCACTTTGGGAGGCCAAGGCAGGCAGATCACCTGAGGTCGAGAGTTCGAGACCAGCCTGACCAACATGGAGAAAACTTGTCTCTACAAAAAATACAAAATTAGCCGGGCGTGGTGGTGCATGCCTGCAATCCCAGCTACACAGGAGAGTGAGGCGGGAGAATCAGAGGCAAAGGTTGCGGTGAGCCAAAATCGTGCTATTGCACTCCAGTCTGGGCAAAAAGAGCAAAACTCCATCTCAAAAAAACAAAACAAAACAAAACCAATCTTGTCATTACCTAGGAATAATAAGCATATTTACAGTTACCACAGTTACCTATTTTCAGGGATCTTCAGGACCTGTTAAACACTGACTGCTTTGACATTACATTTCTGCCAAGCTGTGCAAAGCAGCCCCCTCCACAGTGTCATTTTCAGTTGCTACTAGACAATAATGAGAAATTAGTTGTAGAAGTATTTTGTAAATCTGTTTTGGATCAGAATACAGATTCTCTGTAACTAGAAATAGTAAAGGCACATGAGTTAGAGCTTAGTCTATAAATTATCTGTATACTTTATTCTTTGACATGTTACAGATCTCTACACAGACATCTGTGACCCTTCAGACATTCAGGATGCCCCAGAGAAGGGAACATAGGGCTTCCTGCGTGCATTACATAAACTTTTCCTAATAAATACACATGGTTAAGTTATAAGGAAAGTATACTTGTGGACTAAACCAAGTATTTTATTTTTTTGAGATGGAGTCCTGCTCTATGGCCCAGGCTAGAGCACAGTGGCATGATCTCAGCTCACTACAACCTCCATCTCCTGGGTTCAAGTGATTCTCCTGCCTCAGCCTCCTCAGCAGCTGGGATTACAGGCATGCACCACCACCTGCTGCCAATTTTTTGTATTTTTAGTAAAGACAGGGTTTCACCATGTTGGCCAGACTGGTCTTACCTCAAGTGATCTGCCCACCTCAGTCTCCCAAGGTGCTACGATTACAGGCATGAGCCATGGTACCCGGACTAAACCAAATAATTTGGATATGAGTGCTACCTGATTTAAAAGTTTTCTATCTAAATAAGTTGATGATGCTTATAATAATCTATGGAAGGACCTTAGTAAAGACACGGGAAATCGGCAGAGCGCAGTGGCTCACACCTATAGTCCCAGCACTTTGGGGGGCCAAGATGGGCGGATCACAAGGTCATGAGTTCAACAACAGTCTAGCCAACATGGTGAAATCTCATCTCTACTAAAGATACAAAAAATTAGCCGGGCATGGTGGCTCACATCTGTAATCCCAGCTACTCGGGAGGCTGAGGCAGGAGAATCGTTTGAACCAGGGAGGCAGAGATTGCAGTGAGCTGAGGTTGCACCATTGCACTCCAGCCTGGGTGACAGGGCAAGACTCCATCTCAAAAAAAAAAAAGAAGAAGAAGAAGAAACAGGAAATCAAATCCTTAAGTCAACCAGTTAAATTTTACTGTATGCAGCTGGGCACGGTGGCTCACACCCATAATCCCAGCATTTTGGGAGGCCAAGGTGGGTGGATCACCTGAGGTCAGGAGTTCGAGACCAGCCTGGCCAACATGGTGCAACCCAGTACAAAAAATTAGCCGGGCATGGTGGCAGGCGCCTGTAATCCCAGCTACTTGGGAGGCTGAGGCAGGAGAATCACTTGAACCCAAGAGGCAGAGGTTGCAGTGAGCCAAGATCATGCCTTTGCACTCCAGCCTGGGCAACAAGAGCAAAACTCTATCTCAAAAAATTTTTTTTTACTGTATGCAAGACCTTTAATATATATTGCTTCAACTGGCCAGTAGACATAACTTAAAAGTAACTCCATCATACACCCAGTGAATCTTTCTCTTGAAAATGAACAGAGAACAATTCTTTAGAATGCTTTTCAGGGAGAAAATGAGAAGTTTTGAGAAGCAGTTTTGTCTGGGTCAAGGGGTACTTTCAAATTACATTTATAAGTCAGTGTCTATAAAAAGTTTCAGAAGGACCTACAATTTAGCCCTCCACGTCCAAGAAGTAGCTTTGTAGTATGCTCTTACTTAGGTTTGCACAAGTACAAATAAATTTCACAAAGCTTGATAATCTAATAAAATTCCCTCTTCCTAAAGCCAAACAGATAATTTTGGTGACAACAATCTAGCAAAAAAGGAAAAATTTCCTTTTTTCTTTTTTTTGAGACAGGTTATCATGCTGTCACCCAGGCCAGTGTGCAGTGGCACAATCTCGGCTCACTGCAGCCTTGACCTCCTGGGCTCAAGTGATCCTGCAACCTCAGTCTCCCAAGCAGATGGGACCACAGGCACAAGCCACCATGCCTGGTTAATTTTTATATATTTTTTGGTAGAGACGGAGTCTCGTCATGTTGCCCAAGGCTGGTCTCAAATTCCTGAGTTCAAGCAATCTTCCCGCCTCACCTCGGTCTCTCAAAGTGCTGGGATTACAGGTGTGAGCCACCATGCCCAGCCTGAAAAAGAGAGAAATTTCTAGGTGCATACTGCCTGCTGGGCTCTATAGCCCATTACAACATCTGGTCACTAAGAACCTCCTATTAATTCCTTACTTGCATTCTCAGGATCAAGATAAAAAATATGAGCAAGCAAAAACTTATCATCAAGCAAAAAGGTATCTATCTATAAAAATAGCTAGATATTTCCCAAACACCCCTCCTAGTGTATCTGCTGCCAATAAAAAGTTTGGGGCTAATGAAAACTCTTGGCATTAAATAAAAGTAGGAATCTGTTTCATTGGCTTTTCTCTGTAGCTCAAACTATGGTCATGGAAAATTATGCTCTGGATACAATTGTGAATATACAGAGATCTTTAAACTGTGTCATTGATACTATTCCTACATCACATAAAGGTTATGTTACAACTTATACTGCACTGGAGAAGTAGCTAAAGGGACTATTTGCCAGGAAGCTTCTAGTAAATAATTTTTACAAATTTGTAAAACCAGACTTGTCTACACTTAAACTGGAGAATTCTACAGCATAAGTGGCATTGCTATTATTAGTAAGCTTGGCAAATCTGTGTGAGCTCTTTATTAATTGGGATATATTTCATATCCATTCTCACTCATATTTTTAGAAAAATCACTCTTTAGTTTAGTTTTTTTCTTTAAGAGACAGGATCTCGTTCCACTCATGCCCAGAGTGGAGTGCAGTGGCATGATCGTAGCTTACCATAACCTCAAATTCCTGGGCTCAAGCGATCCTTCTGCCTCAGCCTTCCAAAGCGTTGGGATTATAGGCATCAGGCCACTGCACCCAGCCTCGTTAGTCATTTATCTACCAAATACATGGAAAACTCATAGAATCAGAGGGTCTTATCACCAAATGTATGTTTGCTTTCCAAAAGGTCAGGTCCTGCATTTTCAAAATGTTCCTTGTGCTCTGTTATGCTTTATATTTCATAGCACAGCAACGCCCCCTTCACAACGACTGGTGATCATATTACCAATTTCTGTCCATGTATCTGAATGAGGGTTATAAACTTCAACTGAGTCCAAGGTACCTGGAGCCAAGAAATCATGGCTGGAAGATCGACCTCCAGAAACATACAGAAGACCATTGACTGCCACAACACACATGCCTGCTCTAGGCACTTTCATTGAGGCAACTTCAACCCACTTTTCCTGGTTAAGAGAGAAAAAAAATATGTTAGCAGTATTATGAAATGATAGTAAAGAAATCCACTGAGAAATTCGATATTCCAATTCTTTTTACATGTCTAAATGTAAAACAATCTAGTCAGGTAAGCATATATATATATATATATATATATTTTTTTTTTTTTTTTTTTTTTTTTGTTTTTTTTTTTTTTTGTTTTGCTTTTTTTTCCTTGGAGACAGGGTCTCGCTCTGTCACCCAGGCTGGACTGCATGGCACCATCTCGGTTCACTGCAGCCTCAACCTCCCAGACTCAAGAGCTCCTCTTGCTTCAGCCTCCTGAGTAGGTAGGACTACAAGTGTATACCACCACACCTAGCTAATTTTTCTATTGTAGAGATGGAGTTTCACCAGGTTGTCCAGGCTGGTCTTAAACTCCTAAACTCAAGTGATTGTCCCACCTCAGCCTCCCAAAGTGCTGGGATTATAAGTGTAAGCCACAGGACCCGGCCCAGAATATTTTAAAATAAACTTGAAGTGGGCATGGATAAAAAGTAAATTTAGAGGAATTTAAATTTTTAAAAGGTCTGATTATAAAATATGATCAGGAAATGACCTAGAAATCATACATAGGACAACATCCTAAGAAACGAAGTCTATGGAACACAAGTAGGTAATACACTCAACAATAAGCAAATCAAAACAAAAGAACCACAAAGCTCCAAGGAGAAAGAAGCTTATAAACCAAAGGATTTTTTAAAAGCCTTTAGTATTTTAACGAGTCTTAAAAATGACACAGTGGGCCGGGCGCGGTGGCTCAAGCCTGTAATCCCAGCACTTTGGGAGGCCAATACGGGCGGATCACGAGGTCAGGAGATCGAGACCATCCTGGCTAACACAGAGAAACCCCGTCTCTACTAAAAAATACAAAAAATTAGCCAGGTGCGGTGGTGGGCGCCTGTAGTCCCAGCTTCTTGGAAGGCTGAGGCAGGAGAATGGCGTAAACCCAGGAGGCGGAGCTGGCAGTGAGCTGAGATCTGGCCACTGCACTCCAGTCTGGGTGACAGAGCGAGACTCCGTCTCAAAAAAAAAAAAAAAAAATTACACAGCATGGAACACTTGACAAATTTATTTGACCATGGAATCCTTTTTACAAGGAGCAACCAGTGGACTTAGTAATCTGCAGAACATATTTTCAGAAAGGTGGGCTAACCAGGGGTTGGGAACTATAGCCTACTTTGCTATAGCCTGAGAACAAACAATGATTTTCCCATATTAAAAGATATTTCAAGAAAAAGAAGCAGCATATATCAAAAAAGGATTTTGTGTGTGACCCACAGGCCAAAAATATTTACTATCTGGCCTTTTACACAAAAAGTTTGCTAACTCCTGTTATACATTGTTCCCTAAAGAAATTTCAATATGCTGCTATAGCCAAAATGACTAGTAATGTCTTACTTTTTTTTTTTTTCTTGAGACGGAGTCTCGCTCTTGTTGCTCAGGCTGGAGTGCAATGGTGTGATCTTGGCTCACTGCAACCTCCGCCTCCGGGGTTCAAGCGATTCTCCTGCCTCAGCCTCCTGAGTAGCTGGGATTACAGGCACCTGTCACCATGCCTGGCTAATTTTTAGTATTTTTAGTAGAGATGGAGTTTCACTATGTTGGCCAGGCTGGTCTTGAACTCCTGACCTCAAGTGATTCACCCACCTCGGCCTCCCAAAGTGCTGGGATTACAGGCATGAGCCACCACGCCCAGCGACTAGTAGTGTCTTGCTTGAGGGAAAATGTCCATACTCAGAAAACAAGAAAGCTACTAAAGGTCCTAACAAGTAATTAGGAGAGCAAAGAGCAAGCAGCCTGGTAATGGGAGAACAGATTATCAATCTTTAAATAAAGCATATGATGAACAAAGGTTTTTTTTTGTTTTTTTTTTTGTTTTTTTTTTGAGACGGAGTCTCGCTTTGTCGCCCAGGCTGGAGTGCAGTGGCCGGATCTCAGCTCACTGCAAGCTCCGCCTCCCGGGTTTACGCCATTCTCCTGCCTCAGCCTCCCAAGTAGCTGGGACTATAGGCGCCCACCACCTCGCCCGGCTAGTTTTTTGTATTTTTAGTAGAGACGGGGTTTCACCATATTAGCCAGGATGGTCTCGATCTCCTGACCTCGTGATCCGCCCGTCTCGGCCTCCCAAAGTGCTGGGATTACAGGCTTGAGCCACCGCGCCCGGCCACAAAGGTTTTTTAATCATAAATAGTGAAGACTGATTATTCATCAACGCTAGAAAGTAAATTTTTAAGGACAGTACCCAAATAGGTACTAGGATAGTGCCATCACATTATAAACAGTTAGTGTACGTTTGCTGATGTGAACTTAAGTAAGATTATGAAATACTAAACCAGGGACAATTCTTTGAAAGTGAAGGACCAGATTAAATTTGAAAGCTATTTGATCATCTGAAATTATAGAGCACATCACAAAGCTGACATAACTGAAAAAATACTTATATTTTAAAAGATAAATACATTCTCAAGAAGATCCATTTCTGGTTAAGATAAATTAGGATAATTTAGGTTATGTTTATAATTAGGGAGAACCTTTGCTTTCCCGCAAAATGCCCCTTGACAATAACAAAGGGACCTTAGGACTCATCCTATATTGTTCCTCTTTCATTTCGACCAGTGTATTACAACTACAGTTTAACTTTTAAATTTTTATTACTTTATTTTTAACTGACATGTTCTCATCTAATTTGATTTTTATCCCGTTACCTCTAAAAAAAAAAAAAAGCTCTGTAAGACTACTAACATGTTTTACATTATCTTTTCTGGATTTGTAATGCAAATTGTTAGTAGGTAGTCAATAATAATAAAATTTCATATTTATGCATAAAAACCAAGGTAACACATTGTTGTTGTTGTTGTTATTATTACTCGAGACGGAGTCTTACTCTGTCGCCGAGGCTGAAGTGCAGTGGCATGATCTTGGCTCACTGCAACCTCTGCCTCTTGGGTTGGAGCAATTCTCCTGCTTCAGCCTCCCAAGTTACTAGGATTACAGGTGTGCACCACCACTCCCAGCTAATTTTTGTATTTTTAGTAGAGACAGGGTTTCACCATGTTGGACAGGCTGGTCTTGAACTCCTGATTTCAGGTGATCCACTCACCTCAGCCTCCCAAAGTGCTGTGATTACAGGCGTAAGCCACTGCACCCGGCCGGTAATAATTATTAATAAGACTTAATTTGAAACTAAAATCTATTCATTTCAAAGCCATATAGAAAAATTCGCAACAGAAAGTGCCCTCAAAAAGTTCACTTTCTGTATCAGATAAACCCAAATAGGATCATGGAGAAAGGAATTTAAAAATGTCACCAAAGTTTAAAACTTGTCAGAAATGAGAATCAAAATCCTTATGCTTTACAACAAGACATGAAAGTCCATTTTTGCCACTTCAACATTGTACTGGTGGTTCTAGCTAGGGTAATGAGGGGAAAACAATGAAATAAAATGCATCTAGTTTTAATCCAGATTTAAGAAGAAGTAAAACAATCTTTTTTTTGTTTTGTTTTAAAGACCAGGTCTTACTCTGTGGCCCAGGCTGGAGTGCAGTGGTGCAATCATTACTTACTACATCCTTGACCTTCCTGGGCTCAGGTGATCCTCCCACCTCAGCCTTCTGAGGAGCTGGGACTACAGGCGTGCACAACCACACCTGGCTAATTTTCATATTTTTTAAAGAGACACGGTTTTCACCATGTTGCCCAGGCTGGTCTGAACTCCTGGGCTCAAGTGATCTACCCACCTCGGCCTCCCAAGGTGCTGGGATTACAGGTTTAAGTCACTGCACCCAGCCAACAATATTTACAGATGGTAGGATCTTGTATTTAGAAAATCCTAAGGAATCCACCAAAAAAAAAATAAGACTATGAGTGCAGCAAGGTCGCAGAATAAATTGTATTTCTACACACTAGCAATGGACAATCTGAATATGAAATTAATAAAACAATTTATAACAGCATTAAAAGGAATAAAATACTTCTGAATAAATTTTAACCAAAAAAGTACACGAAACTGAAAATTATAAAACATTGTTGAAACAATCTGAAGACCTAACTAAAAGGAAAGACATCCTATGGTGAATCAAAAGACTTATTAATAATGTTAAGTTGCTGATACTCTCCAAATTGATCTCAAATTCAATGCAATCGCTGTCAAAAACCCATTTGGCTTCTCTGCAGGAACTGACAAGCTGATCCTAAAATGCATATGAAATTCAAGTTACCCAGGACAGCCAAACAAATTTTTAAATGATCCAATTTGAAGGACTCACACTTTCTGATTTCAAAACTTACTACAATGCTGTAATAAGACAGTGTGGTACTGGCAAAAGGATAGAGAGACATACAGATAAATGAACAGAATAGAAAGCTCAGAAACAAACGTTCACATATATGGTCAACTGATTTTCAATAAAGGTGAAAATTCAATTCAAGACAATTCAATGGGGGAAAGAACAGTGTTTTTAATCAGTGATGCAGTGATGCTGGGACAACTGGATACCCAAATACAAAAGAATGAGGGTGCATCTCTTCCTCACATCACATACAAAATTAAACCAAAATGTATCAAAGACCTAAATACAAAAATTAAAACTATAAAACTCTCAGAAAAAAGCATAGCTGTAAGTTCTTATGACCTTGGATTAAGCAATGCTTTTAGTTATAACAAAAGCACAAGTAACAAAAGAACAAAACAAATTGGACATCAAAATTTAAATTTTTATGCTTGAATACCATCAAGAAAGTGAAGAAAACACACATAATGGGAGAAAAAATTTGCGAATTATATATTTGACAAAGGACTTGCACCTAGATTATATTATTATTATTATTATTTGAAACGGAGTCTCGCTTTGTCACCCAGGTTGGAGTGCAGTGGCATGATCTCGGCTCACTGCAAGCTCCGCCTCCCAGGTTCAAGTCATTCTCCTGCCTCAGCCTCCTGAGTAGCTGAGACTACAGGCACCCGCCACCACGCCCCGTTATTTTTTTTTTTTGTCTTTTTAGTAGAGACGGGGCCTTCCTTTTTTTTGAGATGGAGTCTTGCTCTGTCACCCAGGCTGGAGGGCTCACTGTAAGCTCCGCCTCCCGGGTTCATGCTATTCTCCTGCCTCAGCCTCCCGAGTAGCTGGGACTACAGGCACCCGCCACCACGACAGGCTAATTTTTTTTGTATTTTTAGTAGAGACGGGGTTTCACCGTGTTAGCTGGGATGGTCACGATCTGACCTAGTGATCCACCTGCCTCAGCCTCCCAAAGTGTTGGGATTACAGGCATGAGCCACCACGCCCAGCAGAACTCTTACAACTCAATAATGAAAAGACAATTCAATTTTAAAACAGATAAATTGAATAGATGTTTCTTCAAAGAAGATAAACAGGTGACCAAAAACCACATGAAAAGATGCTTAACAATCAGGGAAATGCAAATCAAAACCACAATGAGATACCCATTTATACCTACTAGAACAGCTATAAAAGAAAAACTAAATAATAACAAGCATTGGATGTGAAGAAACTGGAACCCTTAGACACTGATGGTGGTTATGTAAAATGTTGTAGATACTTTAGGAAACAGTCTGGGATTCCCTAAAAAGGTTAAACACAGATGGGTGCAGTGGCTCACGCCTGTAATCCTGGCACTTTGGGAGACCCAAAGATCACCTGAGGTCAGGAGTTCAAGATCAGCTTGGTCAACATGGTGAAACCCTGTTTCTACTAAAAATAAAAAATTAGCCAGGTGTGGTGATGCACACCTGTAATCCTAGCTACTAGAGAGGCTGAGGCAGGATGATCATTTGAACCCCTGAGGTGGAGGTTGTGGTGAGCCGAGATCACCACTGCAGTCCAGCCTAGGCAACAAGAGCGAAACTCCGTCTCCAAAAAAAAAACACACACAAAAAAACAAAAAACAAACAAACGAAAAAAGATTAAATACAGTCATTATGTGACCCAGCAATTCTACTCCTAGGTATATGCCCAAGAGAAATGAAAACACATGTCTACACAAAAACTTGTATGTAAAACTTCATAGTACCATTGTTTGTAATAGCCAAAAAGCAGAAACAACCAAAATGTTTGGTCAGTGAATTATATTTCAATAAAACTGTTAAAACTCTCCTACTTAAAAAAAAAAAAAAAAAAACTTAAAAAAATTTTTTGTTTTGAGATGGAGTCTTGCTCTATTGCCCAGGCTAGAGTACAGTTGGGTAATCTCAACTCATTGCAACCTCTGCCTCCCAGGTTCAAGCAATTCTTCTGACTCAGCCTCCCAAGTAGCTGGGATTATAGGCCACCATCATGCCCAGCAAATTTTTGTATTTTCAGTAAAGTCGGGCTTTCACTATGTTGGCCAGGCCGGTCTCGAACTCCTGACCTCAAGTGATCCACCAGCTTCAGCCTCCCAAACTGCTGGCATTACAGATGTGAGCCACTGCACCTGGTCAAAAGTTTTGAAGGTTTTACTAACTATAAGTGGCATTAAAAATCATAAAATTAAAATAAGACTAAACCTTATTTCTCAAAATTTGTTCCCTGAAACACTTCCACAAGATATTCTGCAAATATCCACAGAACAAAGCAAGGGTGGTGTGTTTAAGTGAATCTGAGAGACTTGACATAAAGATTCATAAAGTACATTATTGCACTATATTCTGTAAAGAAGTCCGGTGGTAAAGAAACTAATTTAACCTGGTTTAACCCAGATTTCCCTTAATATAGTTGACCAGGGAAACTCAAGTTACTCAATTCCTATTAACAGCGCAAAAAATTAGTATTCCATGGAAAGTAATTTAGAAAAAGTTGGCCTAACCTGTAAGTCTAGGGCATAACACACTTTGTACTTCACTCTCACAGCACTTAACATATTATAACATAACCGACTATTTATTTCTCATACTCCCCACTGCAATGTAGCCTCCTTGAGAGCAGTGGCTGTATATGTTGAGTTTGTCCTTGTTTCTGCCTGGCATAGTGTCTGATCCATATTTACATACTGAGAAGTCTGTATTTGTGAATGAATAAATGAACTAATGAACAAATACATGACAGAACAGTGACCCAATGAAGATGCAACGTCCTGTCCCCTACCTTTCTCTTCTCTTATTATAAGTATAATTGTGTCAACCTAGGAACTGAGGGAATGAGGGAACACTGGGGAATTCACCCAGGCAATGACTGGATGGGTAATGCATGGAGATGTTAGGTGGAGAAGACAGCTGGTATCATAAGAAAATTGGCTTCATTTAGCAAATAAGTAAATTGAATGAATAAATAAATATATTGAGGATAATGGAAGCAAAGTCTTTTTTTTTTTTTTTTTTGAGACAGAGTCTTGCTCTGTTGCCCAGGCTGGAGTGCAGTGGCGTGATCTCGGCTCACTGCAGCCTCAGCCTCCTGGGTTCAAGCGATTCTCCTGCCTCAGCCTCCGGAGTAGCTGGGATTATAGGCGCCTGCCACCATGCTCAGCTAATTTTTGTAATTTTAGTAAAGACTGGGTTTCACCATGTTAGCCAAGCTGGTCCCGAACTCCTGACCTAGTGATCCACCCGCCTTGGCGTCCCCAAGTGCTGGGATTACAGACGTGAGCCACCGCACCTGGCGGAAGCAAAGTCTTTAACTGACAGAAAAGGTATTTACAACATGGAAAGGGAGAAGGCCTGAAAAAACCTGGTGTACTAGAATTGGAGCTATCATTATGAACTCATGGTTTTACAATATAAATGCACAAATAGATATAGAAATATTTACAGATAAATCTGTGTGTGAAACCCTATTTACATACATACATTTCCTAGCTTTGTTTACTGAGGGTGGCTATGAGGTAGAAGGTGGTGACTCAACTCCAGACAAGATTGAAGACTAGCTGAAACAGGGAAGAGGTGAAAGCAACTCTCTGTAAGACACACTCACCAGTGCCCTGTCAGTTTACCATTGCCAATGGCAACACCCAGAAGTGACTGTCCTCTTCCGTGGCAACAACCCAGAAACACCACCTTTTTTCTAGAAAATTCTGAATAACTCACCCCTTAATTTTCACATAAGTTAAAGTAGGTATAAATGACTGCAGAACTGCCCCTGAGCTGCTACTCTCAACACACTGTCTATGGAGTAGTCCCACTCTGCAGTAGTTACAGAGTTGTAACATTGCCACCTCAATAAGATTGTTTTCTTCTACCATCAGCTTGCTCTTAAATTCCATCCTGAGCAAGGCCAAGAACATTCCTGGGCTAAGCCCAATTTGGGGCTCTCCTGCCCTGCTACAGCTAGAAGCAGCAACATTCCTGGGCTAAGCCCAATTTGGAGCTCTCCTGCCCTGCTACAGCTAGAAGCAGCAACATCCAAGTAGCATTTAGTACTCTAAGTGTGTACATCTTGGTTTCTAAATACTGTCCTTCACCAAAAGGAAATAAGGCTTCTTGAAGAAATGGCTGATTCCAGGGCTAAAGCAGAAAAAGTATAAGATAAGCTGAAAATATTTCTGCCAGAAAATAAAGAAATGCTGAATGAATGATAGCAATGTATCAAAAGGACACAGGAGGGATTTCCATTTCCAGACAAAAATAGATCAATTATTACCAAACTTGCCCTCCTACCCTAAAGACCTAGAAAACTAGATAAAACATGAAACAAAACTTTTAGGCATTAGGCCAGAAGTGGTGGTGGCTCACGCCTATAATCCCAGCACTTTGGGAGGTTGAGGTGGGCAGATCACTTGAGGTCAGGAGTTTGAGACCAGCTGGCCAACGTGGCAAAACTCCTGACCTCATATGATCCACCCGCCTCTGTCTCCCAAAGTGCTAGATTACAGGCGTTAGCCACTGTGCTTGGCCAAAGTATATTTTTGTAAGTTCCTTACTTTCAAGTGATACAGTATGATATTGTAGATTTGATACACTAAAAATACATAATGTAAACCTGTGATATTATTAAGTACATAGCCTTCAACCTGTTTCCTGGCATACAACTCCTAACATCCTGAGAATATCCACAGTGATGCCTTTTTGTTTGCTAATGTTGACTGATGGCTGGAAGCCCATAGTTAGCTTCAGAATTAGGGATGCTCACCAGAAAGACCAAGGCATGATTATAGAATTAGAACTTTCAGTCCCACCCCGACTTCCGGAGAGGGGAGAGGAGCTGAAGGTTAAGTGGATGCCCAATGATATAATCAATCATGTCTATATAATGAAGCCTCCAGAAAAACCAGCCCAGACATGGGGGCTCACACCTGTAATCCCAGCACTTTGGGAGGCCGAGGGAGATCAAGACCATCCTGGCCAACATGGTGAAACCCCGTCTATACTAAAAATACAAAAATTAGCTGGACATGGTGGCGTGTGCCTGTAGTCCCAGCTACTTGGGAGGCTGAAGCAGGAGAATTGATTGAACCCAGGAGGCGGAGGCTGCAGTCAGCCTAGATCGTGCCATTTCACTCCAGCCTAGTGACAGAGCAAGACTCCGTCTAAAAAACAAAAACAAAGAAACAACAACAACAACAACAAACCCAAAAGGACTGAGTTTGGAGAACTTCCTGATAGTTGAACACCTGGCGGTTCTTAGAGGGTGGCATAACCAGAGAGGTCACAGAAGTACCATGCCATTCCCCCATACCTCCCCATATGCATCTCTTCATCTGTATCCTTTGCAATATCTCTTATAATAACCTGGTAAACATAAGTAAGTGTTTCCGTGAGTTCTGTGAGCCACTCTAGCAAATTAATTGACTCCAAAGAGGGTGTTGTGAGAACCCCAACTTGGAGCCAGTTGGTGAGAAGTTCCAGAGGCCTGGACTTGGAATAGTGCCTGAAGGAGGGGGCAGTCTTGGGGACTGAGCCCTCAACCTGTGGGGTCTGAGGCTATCTCCAGGTAGACAGTATCAGAATTTAACTGAATTCGAGGACACCTAGCTGGTATCTGCTGCTTGATGTGTAGGGGAAAACCCACACACATTTAGTCACAGAAGTTTTCTGTGTTGATGATTGTTGTGACGTGAGATCAGAGTAGAAAACATGTTGAGTATGTTTTTTCCACCCACAAAACCCTAAAGTAATCACCAAGAAAAAAGGTGAAGAAATACAGCTAACTAGACAATAAAAGAGATAAAATTCTATGGGATACTACAACAATCAATATAAAGACAAAAAGAAGAAAAAAGAATCAAAGAATGGATTTCATAAACAGAAAACAAATGACAAGGCCATTTTTATATTTTAATATAAATGCTAACTAATTAAAAGGCAACATATCAAAATATGTGGGATGAAGTTAAAGCAGTGCTCAAAGAGAATTTATAGTTTGTATTATAGAAAAAGGAAGGTCTAAAATCAATCATCTAAGCTTCCACTTTAAGACTCTAGAAAAAGGCCAGGCACGGTGGCTCAAGCCTGTAATCCCAGCTCTTTGGGAGGCCGAGACGGGCAGATCACGAGGTCAGGAGATCGAGACCATCCTGGCTAACACGGTGAAACCCTGTCTCTACTAAAAAGAATACAAAAAACTAGCCGGGCGAGGTGGCGGGCGCCTGTAGTCCTAGCTACTCGGGAGGCTGAGGCAGGAGAATGGCGTGAACCTGGGAGGCGGAGCTTGCAGTGAGCCCAGATCATGCCACTGCACTCCAGCCTGGGCAACAGATTGAGACTCCGTCTCAAAAAAAAAAAAAAAAAAATCTAGAAAAAAAGAGAGCTGAGATTGTTGGGATTTGGGGAGTGCAGTGGCTCCCAAAGATCTGTAATGCCAGTGGTTTGGGATGCCAAGGAAGGATAATCACTTAAGACCAGGAGTCTGAGATCAGTCTGGGTTACATAGCGAGACCCTAACCCTAGGAAAAAAAAAAAAAATCAGCCAGGTGCAGTGGCTCATGCCTGTAATCCCAGCACTTTGGGAGGCTGAGGCAGGCGGATCACCTGATGTTGGGAGTTCGAAACCAGCCTGACCAACATAGAGAAACCCCATCTCCACTAAAAATACAAAATTAGACAGGTATGGTGGTGCATGCCCAAAATCCCAGCTACTCAGGAGGTTGAGGCAGGAGAATTGCTTGAACCCAGGAGGCAGAGGTTGCAGCGAGGCGAGATTGTGCCACTGCACTCCAGCCTGGGCAACAAAAGCAAAACTCCGTCTCAAAAAAAAAAAAAATTACTCTTGAGCAAGGGTCTCTCACTGTTACCGAGGTTGGAGCACAATGGCTTGATCACAGCTCACTGCAGCCTTGACTTCCTAGGCTCAAGTGATCCTCTCACCTGAGCCCCCTGAGTAGCTAGAACCACAGGTGCATACCACCATGCCCAACTAATTTTGTTATTTATTATACAGACAGTCTCACTATGTTGTTCAGGCTGGTCTTGAACTCCTGGGCTCAAGCTATCCTCTCATCTTGGCTTCCCAAAGTGCTGGGATTACAGGCGTGAGCCACCACGCCCAGCAGTACAAGAAAAAGTTTTTTTAAATTAACTCGGCAGGAGTTCAATGTTACAGTGAGCTATGATTATATCAGTGCTCTCCAGCATGTGCAACAGAGCAAGACCCTGTCTCTTAAAAAATTAAAAAATAAATAAATAACCTAGAAAAAGAAGAGCAAACTCAATCAAAAACATATAGGAAAAAGGAAAAAATAAGAACAGAAATCAATAAAACAAAACTGACAACAGAAGAAAAGCAATGACACCAAAAGTTTCTTCTTTGGAAAGAAAAAAGGGAAAAAAAAATCCACAAATGATCAATATCATGAGTGAAAGAAAGTGCATCACCACAGATCTTACAGACATTAAAAGAATACCAGGATACTAAACATCTGAAATCATCCAACCTACCTCTTCAAAGGAATATTTTTCTACAGTATGAAGAGCATCTTGGGTCTCATTCCATCCTCCAATAGAATAGATGCAGTCATTGAGTGCAGCCACACCAAGATATGCTCTCCTGGTTCCCATTGGAGGAAGTGGAGACCAACGCTTAGAAAGTGGATCATAGACTTCAAAAGAACGAAGCTCTATTCCTTCATTGCTGATGCCCCCAATTACATAAATTAAACCTGGAAGTGGAATATTTTTGCTCAGATGCTACAGAAAGTGAGATACAAATAGTGATGAAAAGTAATGATTGTGATCTGTTTCCTATGCTGATGCTATGTTTAATCTAGGGCTTACAATTTTATTTAAGAGAGAAAATCAACTTTGTCAAGTTTATCACCTCACTATTCAGCAAGTTGTAAAAAATTAGTGGAACTAATTTAAAATAGCATTGAGTTTTCAAAGAACTTGAAATAATCTGTCAGCTGAGGATTTTCTATCTAATTATCTGCTTGGTGATCTCAGGTTCCAGATCCACCCACAGATAAAACAGGAAAGGAAAATGGATTCTTTTTTTCCCTAAAAAAAGTTATGCACTTAAGCTGGGAATTACACGGCCCTCTTTAGTGACAGCCTATCTGTTGCTCAGATGGACATAAAGTAGGGAATTTAAATTTAAATAGTATGTGGCTAAATTAAGGTATCAGAATCAATTACTACAGTACACAGCTGGGTGTAGTGGTTCACAATCCCAGCACTTTGGGAGGCCAGGGAAGGCGAATCACTTGAGCTTGAGACCAACCTGGGCAAAAAATACAAAAAATACAAAATTAGTCAGGCATGATGGTGTGTGCCTGCAGTCCCAGCTACTCAGGCAACTGAGGTGGGAGGATGGCTTGAGTCTGGGAGGCAGAGGTTGCAATGAGCCAAGATTGCACCACTGCACTCCACCCTGGGCAACAGAGTCAGAACTTGTCTCAAAAAACAAAAACAAAAACAATTACTACAGTAAAATATAATGTAATTTACATAAAATTTCCTTATACACTCTGGCAATCTACAATTATTTTTGAATCTGTAGTGTTGTACTTCATCTTCTAAAGTGAGGAGTTACAAAGAATTATATTTTACGACATGTGGGCTAGGCTGGGTGCAGTGGATCATGCCTGTAATCCCAGCACTTTAGGAGAACAAGGCGGGCGGATCACGAGGTCAGGAGATTGTGACCATCCTGGTTAACATGGTGAAACCCCGTCTCTACTAAAAACACAAAAAATTTGCCAGGTGTGGCGGGTGCCTGTAGTCCCAGCTACTCCGGAGACTGAGGCAGGAGAATGGTGTGAACCCGGGAGGCGGAGCCTGCACTGAGCCAAGATCGCACCACTGCACTCCAGCCTGGGTGACAGAGCGAGACTCCATCTCAAAAAACAAAAAACAAAAAAACAAAAAAAAAAGAAAAAAGAAATGTGGGCTAAATGTTAGTATAGTAAACCTGGGTTTTAGTTCCAGCCTTGCCAGTAACCAGCTATGAGAAAAGACAACTCACAACCTTCCTGATCTTCAGCTTCCTCATCTATAACTTAAAGAAGTTGAAATAGGTAAGTTCAAAGATTCCTTTCTAGGTAGCTCTATGATTTTAGATGGAATGATAAAAATAATAAATATAAAACAACGAGGAGACATGATATTAAACAGTAAGATATAGTCTGCACCACATAATTTGCTAATAGAAATCAGAGAAGGTTGGCCGGGCGCGGTGGCTCAAGCCTGTAATCCCAGCACTTTGGGAGGCCGAGGCGGGTGGATCACGAGGTCAGGAGATCGAGACTATCCTGGCTAACTTGGTGAAACCCCGTCTCTACTAAAAATACAAAAAACTAGCCGGGCGTGGTGGCGGGCGCCTGTAGTCCCAGCTACTTGGGAGGCTGAGGCGGGAGAATGGCGTGAACCCGGGAGGCGGAGCTTGCAGTGAGCCGAGATCAGGCCACTGCACTCCAGCCTGGGAGACGCAGCGAGACTCCGTCTCAAAAAAAAAAAAAAAAAAAAAGGAAATCAGAGAAGGTAACCACAAAGCAGAAGGAAGTTGACCAGATTAGGCTGTCATATAACAATGGGAAAGCTGCTTCCTTCTCCACAGGTGCATATAAATCAGCTCTCCAATCCTAGACAGAATCAGGTTCTAGTTAAAACATCTTACTAACTCTCAGAGTATAGTAGACAATCAAAATAATGTTTGTATACCACTTTAATATGCAACATATAATTATTTAAATCTGTCACAGGATTATATGCTATGTGAACTGAATCACAATGTACTTTGTAGAAAAAAATGCTAAAGAAGCCTATAGAGACCATGAAAACAATTTATTTTTATTTATTTTTTGAGACAGAGTTTCACTGTTACCCAGGCTGCAGTACAGTGGCACCATCTCACTCACTGCAACCTCCACCTCCTGGGTTCAAACAATTATCCTGCCTCAGCCTCCCTAGTAGCTGGGATTACAGGAGTGTGGTACCGTGCCCAGCTAATTTTTGTATTTTTAGTAGAAATGAGGTTTCACCACATTGGCCAGGCTGGTCTCGAACTCCTAACCTCAGATGATCCTACTGCCTCAGCCTCCCAAAGTGCTGGGATTATAGGCATGAGCCACCACGCCCCAAAATTGTTTCTGATACTCTCTCCCTACTTAGAAATATTTACTTAGATGTTCATGGGAGAGAAAAGACAATAACAGATAACACTTCGAATGCTTATTGTGCTAGTCAGATATTCCTGCTTACTTGCAATTTTTAATGATAGCCTTGTTTATTTTGAAAAAATCAATTATTTTGGCAATACAGAAATAAAAGTCAACGATAGGAGGTAAAAACCAGAACTTCTATGCTGCTAGTATCAGTCATTCAATACCAACAGATCTAAAATATACTTTTGTGAAAATAAGGCCTCAAACTCAAAGTTTTTCAGAACTACATTTTGAGGAAAAATATTTTATAAAGTGATTACCTTGCATTTCACAGCACCCAAAGTAGTAGCGTGACACAGCCATGTTACCAACTACTTCCCATTTATTTTCATCAGGATCAAATCTTTCAATGGTGTTCCCTATCTCAGCTCCAACCCATCCACCTGTAATGAAACAGAAAAATGTTCATTTCTGGGATAAAAGAATCTTATTTATGACAAAGACCTTACAAAACATCTAAACCAATTATTTCGTATTATAGATATCACATGAACCAAAGAGGTTATCTGTTCCACGATCCCATGAAAAAGTTAGAATTTGACCACGAGTAGAACTCAGGTCCTTGCATAACTGATGCTCTTTTGAGAAAAAAAAAAAAAAGAATTCAAGTCTTTTAACTCCCTATTTTTCACTAAAGACTAAAACAAAACAAAACAAAGAAAGCCCCAAAACTTCAATATATTGCATGGAAAAGACAGTATTTTGCAAAACTACCTTTTGAAATGACTTCTGGCTATTCAGAATGTTTATCCTAATCAAGGCCAGCTCCGAGCCTAATCAGAGCATACTGTGTATTTGGTTAATTTCAGGAACTTCAAAAAGGCCCTTTATCCCCACAATAACATTTTCTTAACACTCTCTAATTCTTTTTTTTTTTTTTTTGAGATGGAGTCTTGCTCAGTAGCCCAGGCTGGAGTGCAGTGGCCAGATCTCAGCTCACTGCAAGCTCCGCCTCCCAGGTTTTACCCCATTCTCCTGCCTCAGCCTCCCGAGTAGCGGGGAATACAGGCGCCCGCCACCTCGCCCAATTAATTTTTTGTATTTTTTAGTAGAGACGGGGTTTCACCATGTTAGCCAGGATGGTCTCGATCTCCTGACCTCGTGATCCACCCGTCTCGGCCTCCCAAAGTGCTGGGATTACAGGCTTGAGCTACGGTGCCCGGCCCTTTTTTTTTTTTTTTTTTGAGATGGAGTCTCGCTCTGTCATCCAGGCTGGAGTGCAGTGGTGCAGTCTCAGCTCAGGCTCACTGCAAGCTCCGCCTCCCGGGTTCAAGCCATTCTCCTGCCTCAGCCTCCCGAGTAGCTAGGACTACAGGCGCCGGCCACCACGCCCAGCTAATTCTTTTTGTATTTTTAGTAGAGACAGGGTTTCACCGTGTTAGCCAGGATGGTCTTGATCTCCTGACTTTGTGATCCGCCCGCCTCAGCCTCCCAAAGTGCTGGGACTACAGGCTGTGAGCCACCGCACCCGGCCAACACCCTCCAATTCTTAAAGTTGAAAATATTTTTTCCCACAATTAACTGAAAAATGCAGATACTTATGGAGGTAATAAAATATAATAGATTACATTCACCTTAAGGTAACTCATATTTTTTGCACAATAGGTTTGGATGAGGGGAAGACACTAAGTTACAGTGAATTGAAGGAGTGACAAGGAGAAAATAGGGGAGGCTGAGAGCTATGTCAACTTATAACTTTCCCTAGGAACAACCTTGATTGTAACATCTGTTACACAGATATTCAAAGTAGAATAGCTCATAATCATTCACTACATCTACAAGAATAAAAATATAGTACAGAACTTCCTTGTGATATATTTAATTTTTTGGCATCTGTTTTCTTATATTAAACATAATTAGGCCACTATGCAGAGTGCTAAAAATGTTATACACTTAATTAAAATAATGAGATTTAACTACTCAGCTAAAGTACTGCACTGGATGTCTCATCTATATTTTATCTCCAGTAATACAATTTTGAGAATAAGAATTTAAAGAGCTGGCAAGCACATCTACAGCATACAGTAGCTCCAGAGATACCTGCAGAAGAATGTGTATGACTAGCAGTTTGGTCAGCCAGCCAACTGGGCACCCTCCTCCAACCCCTCCAACCCCTGACCCCCTAACCCCTACCTACACCTTCCCCTAAGACCTTGCCCAGCCTCCAGAGTATATAGACTAAAGCCAGTTGGTTTTTAAAAAAAGAATGTAAAGAGCTGAAAAGAGGAAAAGAACATCTCTAAAGTCATCAGAACCCAACAATTTAAATAATATTAGCTATCTACAAACATTTCATATTCTCACTTCTTTGTGGGATCTAAAAATCAAAACAATTGAACTCATGGAGACAGAGAGTAGAAGGATGGTTACCAGAGGCTGGGACGGGTAGTGTAGTGGGGGTGGGGAGGCAGGAGGTGGGCATAGTTAATGAATTTGAATAAAAACAAAAAGGAAGAATGAATAAGACCCAGTATTTGATAGCGCAATAGGGTGACTATAGTCAATAATAATTTAATTGTACATTTAAAAATAACTAGAAGAGTATAACTGGATTGTTTATAACACAAAGGATAAATACTTGAGGAGATGGATATCCCATTTTACGTGATGTTATTATTACACATTATGTGCCTGTATCTCATGTGCCCCATAAATATATATACCTATTATGTATCCACAAAAATGAAAATTAAAAATAAATACATAAATAATATTAGCTATCTTTAAACTGAACAGCATAATTACCCAAAGCATAGATAGCCCCATAACACACACACACTCCTAAGCCACAGCGAGGATGATTCATCGAAGCTACAGTTGTCCACTGTTTAGTAACTGGATCATAGCATTCAGTACAATCAAAAATCATTGAATCCTTTTCACCTGAGTTAAATAAAAGAGACATATATTAGAAAGTTTAGTAATGCTAAGAGACTAGCACCATAATACAATATTCAGTAGTATTCCCTATTGTCAAAAATTCAACCATTATGTCTGATTTTATACTATTCATTTGCCTGTCAAGCATTATTTTGAATCTAGAGCACTGTCATTTATTAAAGCCCACTTATGAAACAGGCACAATTTTCCTATTATCTATTTTTACCACCCAAACAATCCATGTAATGTTTTAGGATAAAATTTGCATTTTAATACTTCTATATTTTTTTTCATATAGTAGTTTGGGTGGCTGGCCCTGGTACAATTTGAGTTTTAATGTAATCCTTTCCTAACAACAAACAGAAAATGAATTTTTTTTTTTTTTTTGAGACAGAGTCTCGCTCTGTCGCCCAGGCTGGAGTGCAATGGTGCAATCTCGGCTCACTGCAAGCTCCACCTCCTGGGTTCACACCATTCTCCTGCTCAGCCTCCCAAGTAGCTGGGACTACAGGCGCCCACCACCTCACCCGGTTAATTTTTTGTCTTTTTAGTAGAGACAGGGTTTCACCATGTTAGCCAGGATGGTTTCCATCTCTTGACCTTGTGATCCGCCCGCCTCGGCCTCCCAAAGTGCTGGGATTACAGGCGTGAGCCACTGCGCCCAGCCTAAAAATGAAAAAATTTTTAAAAGATACCCAAATTTTCTTTTTTTTAATATTTATTTATTTATTTATTTTTAGAGACAGAGTCTGGCTCTGTCACCCAGGCTAGAGTGCAGTGGCACAATCATCGCTCACTGAAGCTTTGAACTCCTGGACTCAAGTCATCCTCCTGCCTCAGCCTCCCAAGTAGCTAGGACTATAAGCATGTGCCACCATGTCCAGCTAATTTAGAATTTTAAAATAAGATATTTAGGAGTAAATCTAACCAAAGATTATGCAATGCCTCTATGGATAACATTTTAAAATATTACTTAAAGTTTTAAATTATGGAACATCTAAATAAATGAAGAGATGAATAATGTTCATGAATTATAAGAGTCAATGTATCATGAAGATTTTCCTATTTAAAAATAAGAGTCAATGTAAAGATGATAGTTATCCCCATATTGATTTATAGAGTTAATGTATTCCCAATCAAAAAAATCCATTTTTTAACCGATTTGACAAACTGATTCTAAACTTTATATAGAAGTACAAAGAGCCTAGAAGAGCCAAGCATTCTCGGAAAAAAATAAGGAGAAACAGTCCCATCATATATCAAGACATATAACAAAGCTATAGTAATTAAAAAAGGGATAGACAGAAACTAATGGAACAGAAAAGAAATTCTAGAACACAGACATACATATGATTGCTTGATAGAAGATAGAGTTAGCACTACAGAGCAGTGGGGAAACAACAATCTTTCATGCTAGGATAATGGATTATACATCGAGAGGAAAATGAAACTAATGCCTTACTGCATATTATCCATAAAAACTAAATTCCAGGTAGATTACTGACATAAATGTGAATGGAAAAACTATAAAACTGTATAAAACAATGAAGGTATAGGTCCTTATGATGTTGGAGTAGGGAAAGATGTCTCAAATAAGATGCAAGAAACATTAACCATACAGGGAAAAAAATAAGAGATTTGACTACACTAAAATTAAAAATATCTGTTCATCAAAGGATTCCATAAAGAGAGTAAAAGATGAAGCAGCAGAGTAGGAGAAGATATTTATAGCACATATGACTTTATGAGGGCCTAGAATCCTGAATATAAACAAAATTCCTATTGTACAGAAAATAGTTAACATAGCAGGCCTAAAAATGCCTGTCCTTAGAAAGGCCTATTTGGGGGCCGGGCACGATGGCTCACACCTGTAATCCCAGCACTTTGGGAGGCTGAGGTGGGCGGATCACAAGGTGAAGAGATCGAGACCATCCTGGCTAACACTGTGAAACCCCATCTCTACCATAAATACAAAAAATTAGCCGGGCGTGGTGGCGGGCGCCTGTAGTCCCAGCTACTCAGGAGGCTGGGGCAGGAGAATGGCGTGAACCCGGGAGGTGGAGCTTGCAGTAAGCCGAGACAGCGCCACTGCACTCCAGCCTGGGCGACAGAGCGAGACTCCGTCTCAAAAAAAAGAAAAGAAAGGCCTACTTGGAAGGTTGATCCTTTGCTGGAATCTGGGAATATGGCTGGTTAACAGTTCCCTCCACTGATACAAAATTTTCCCAAAATGGTAAGAGTGGCTCACTGTGCTTGAACTGTACAAACAATGTGATTTATGCTGAACATACGCTTTCCTTCTGAGGGTCTGGGATTTTGGTATGTGCTAGGAAGAAAGAGGCTATGTGATCAGCTGCCTGCAAAAACCTTGGGCACTATGTCTCTAATGAGCTTCTCTGGTAGACAATACTTCCCACATGTTGTCACTACCAATTGCTGAGGAATTAAGCATGTCATGTGTGACTGTACTGAGTGAGGACTCTGGAAAGCTGTCAACTGGTTCCTTCCAAACTTCATCACATGTGCCTTTTCTTTTTGCTGATTTTGTTTTGTACATTTCCTTACAATAAATCTTAGCTGTGGATACAATTACATGCTAAATCTTGTAAGTCCTTTTAGCAAATCACTAAACCTGAGAGTGGTCTTGGGAACCCTGATGCACCTACAAATCAACAAAATAGACAATTTTTTAAAAGGACTAAAGATCTAAAAAGTTACTTCTTGAAAGAAGAAATCCAGCTGGGCGCAGTGGCTCACGCCTGTAATCCCAGCACTTTGGGAGGCCAAGGTGGGTGGATCATGAGGTCAGGAGTTCTAGACCAGCCTGACCAGCCTGACCAACATGGTGAAACCCCATCTCTACTAAAAATAGAAAAATTAGCCAGGCATGGTGGTGCGCTTCTGTAATCCCAGCTACTCAGGAGGCTGAGGCAGGAGAATCACTTGAACTTGAAAGGCGGAGGTTGCAGTGAGTGGAGATCGCGCCACTGCACTACAGCCGGGCGACAGAGCGAGACTCTGTCTCAAAACAAAAACAAAAACAAACAAACAACAACAACAAAATTGGCCGGGCATGGTGGTCTATGCCTATAATCTCAACTACTTGGGAGGCTAAGGCAGGAGAATCTCTTGAACCCGGGAGGCAAAGGTTGCTGTGTGCCACTGCCCTCTAGCCTGGGAGACAGAGTGAGACTCCATTTCAGAAAATAAAAATAAAAATAAAAGGGCTGGGTGTGGTGGCTCACCCTGTAATCTCAGCACTTTGGGAGGCCAAGGCAGGCAGATCACCTGAGTTCAGGAGTTCAAGACCAGCCTGGTCAACATGGTGAAACCCGATCTCTACTAAAAATACAAAAATTAGCTGGGCATGGTGGCGCATGCCTGTAATCCCAGCTACTCGGGAGGCTGAGGCATCACTTGAATCCAGGAGGCAGAGGTTGTTGAGTTGACAATGCACCACTGCACTCCAGCCTGGGCAACAGAGCGAGATTCCATCTCAAAAAATAAATAAATAGGCCGGGCACAGTGGCTCATGCCTGTAATCTCAGCATTTTGGGAGGCCGAGGCGGGCAGATCACAAGGTCAGGAGATTGAGACCATCCTGGCTAACACAGTGAAACCCCGTCTCTACTAAAAATACAAAAAAAATTAGCCAGGCGTGGTGGCGGGCACCTGTAGTCCCAGCTACTCAGGAGGCTGAGGCAGAAGAATGGTGTGAACCCAGGAGGCGGAGCTTGCAGTGAGCCGAGATCACGCCACTACACTCCAGCCTGGGCGACAAGCGAGACTCCGTCTCTAAATAAATAAATAAATAAATAAATAAATAAAATAAAAATAAAAGTAAGTATTTTACATAAGTAAAAAGCAAAAAAAGAAAAAGTTAATAACAATATATATCTCAAAAAGTTAAATACAGAAGGCCGGGCACGGTAGCTCACACCTGTAATCCCAGCACTTTGGGAGGCCGAGGCAGGCGGATCACAACGCCAGGAGATTGAGACCATCCTGGCTAACACAGTGAAACCCCGTCTACTAAAAATACAAAAAAACATTAGCTGGGCGTGGTGGCGGGTGCCTGTAGTCCCAGCTACTTGGGAGGCTGAGGCAGAAGAATGGCGTGAACCCAGGAGGCGGAGGTTGCCGTGAGCTGAGATTGCGCCACTGCACACCAGCCTGGGCAACAGAGCGAGACTCCATCTCAAAAAAAAAAAAAAAGAAAGTTAAATACAGAGTTACCGTATAACCTAACAATTCTACTCCTAAGTATATACCCAAAAGAAATCAAACTTATGTCTACACAAAAACTTTTATTTGAATATTAAGTGGAAATAATATAAATGTCCATCAACTACAGAATGAATAAACAAACAAAATATGATTATTTCGACACGATGAAATATTATTCAGCCATAAAAAGAAATGAAGTACTGCTAACTGAAAGAAGTCAGACACAATATTATATGATTCCATTTACATGAAATGTCCAGAATAGGCAAGACCATAGAGACATAAAGTAGATGAGCAGTTACTAGGGTTTAGGAGGAGAGATGGGGAGTGACTGCTGACAGATACAGTGTTTCTTTCTGGGGTGATGAAATGTTCTGGAATGAGATAGTGGTGACGATTGTACAACTTTGTGACTATGCTAAAAACCACTAAATTATATTCTCTAAATTTTGGTATGTGAATTATATCTTAATTTTTAAAACCCAACATTTAGAATATGAACCCAGATATGTATGTATCAGGAAGAAACTAAACCAAAATGTTAACTGTGATTATTCTGGGTGGTATGATTATGGCATCAGGAATTTAAATTTTCTTTTTCATATGCTTCTGTTTTAGCAAAATTTTCTACAACAAACCTAACTTTTATAATTTTTAAAGTATTTAAAAGTTATATATTAAGGAATATCTTAAGATAGCAATGTTGACAGTATTAATAGCTAGAGAAGTCACAGCAGTTTTGAAGAGCCTCTGTAAGCACTTCTGTGGTATCAGGGGAGGGAATACATACATATGCAAGTGTCACACAATGACCTCTGACCCTAGGTTAAACAGAAGAGTTCAAGTGATAAACCTATGCATAATTGACAAAAGACACATACAAGGAATTATTAAAGTTGTGGTCAAAGACTATATAGAATTGTGCTCTTTATGCAGACAAGAAGTTATTGCTTAAAATTCTAATTTCTTTGATGGAATTTTCTGATACACATGTCATTTCTTGATTTAATAAATAGTTCTGAGTTATATACCCTCCAAAGTAAAGACAAAAATCAAATAGTTCCTATATCTCCATAATTTAAATTGACAGTACCATAGTCAGAAAATATTTATAAAATTTTTGGGCTGGGTGCGGTGGCTCAAGCCTGTAATCCCAGCACTTTGGGAGGCCGAGACGGGCGGATCACGAGGTCAGGAGATCGAGACCATCCTGGCTAACACAGTGAAACCCCGTCTCTACTAAAAAATAGAAAAAAATAGCCGGCGAGGTGGCGGGCGCCTGTAGTCCCAGCTACTCCAGAGGCTGAGGCAGGAGAATGGCGCAAACCCCGGAGGCGGAGCTTGCAGTGAGCTGAGATCCAGTGGCCACTGCACTCCAGCCTGGGCAACAGCGCGAGACTCCTTCTCAAAAAAAAAAAAAAAAAAAAAAAAAAAAAAAAAAAAAAAATTTTGGGTGGGGATGGCTCGCCAAACCCTGGCCCACTAAAAAATAAATCAATAAAATAAAAATAAAATAATTATAATTTTTTTAAAATACTGGCTGGGTGCCATGGCTCACATCCATAATACTAGCACTTTGGGAGGCTGTGGCAGGAGAATCACTTGAGGTCCAGAGTTCAAGACCAGCCTGGGCAACATAGTGAGACCCCATCTCTAAAAAAAAAAAAAAAAAATTGGCCAGGCGTAGTGGCTCATGCCTGTAATCCCAACACTTTGAGAGGCCAAGGCGGATGGATCACCTGAGGTCGGGAGTTTGACACCAGCCTGACCAACATGAAGAAACCCTGTCTCTACTAAAAATACAAAATTAGCCAGGCATGGTGGTGCATGCCTGTAATCCCAGCTACAGAGGAGGCTGAGGCAGGAGAATTGCTTGAACCCAGGAGGCAGAGGTTGCAGTGAGCCGAGATCACGCCATTGCACTCCAGCCTGGGCAACAAGAGCAAAACTCCATCTCAAATAAATAAATAAATATTTAATGAGCCATACATGGTGATGTATGCCTATAGTCCCAGTTACTTTATTATTTAATAATTCATAAAAATAGTTTTACAAAACACCAGGATTTCAACAAGAAATATATCCTACTATCTTGTTGACTTGGTTTTTACGTACCCAGTATCCATACTGCTTGGTTTATTAAAAATGAATCATAATGCAGCTTTCAGAATTTAAAAAAATTCTATCATAAATATTGATCTGAATTTTGATGCCACCTTTTTTTTTTTTTGAGACGGAGTTTCGCTCTTGTTGCCCAGGCTGGAGTACAATGGCACGATCTCGGCTCACTGCAACCTCTGCCTCCTGAGTTCAAATGATTCTCCTGCCTCAGCCTCCTAAGTAGCTGGGATTACCAGCACCCGCCACCATGCCCAGCTAATTTTTTTGTATTTTTAGTAGAGACAGGGTTTCACCATGTTGGCCAGACTGGTCTTGAACTCCTGACCTTAGGTGATCTGCCTGTCTCGGCCTCCCAAAGTGCTGCGATTACAGGCGTGAGCCACTACGCCAGGCGGGTGCCATATTCTATAAACAACTTTTCTTTTCTTTTTTGAGAGAGGGTCTTGCTCTGTCACCCAGGCTGGAGTACAGTGGCACGATCGTGGCTCACTGCAACCACTGCCTCCTGGGCTCAAGTAATCTTCCCACATCATCCTGCCAAGTAGCTGGGACTATAGAAATGTGCCACACATCTGGCTTATTTTTAATTTTTTTTAAGAGATAAAGTCTCAATATATTGCCCAGGCTGATCTCAAACTCCTGGGCTCAAGTGATCCTCCTGGCTCGGCTTCCAAAACTGCTGGGATTACGGGTATGAGCTACCACACCTCACCACCACTTTTCATTAAAACCAAACCTAAGTATTCTGGCTTGTGATAAATCACAGTATTCATCCAATATGAAATATTCACCATCTTGCCCTTCCCATTCCCCTTTCCCTTCCCCCTTTCACCTTTCCCCTTCCTCCTTCCCCCTTCCCCCTTCCGTCCCTCCCTCCCTCCCTCCCTTCCTTCCGTCCTTCCTTCTTTCCATCCTTTCTGTAAATACTTATTGAGGACAATTAGATATATGTATATCACACAGCAACATATAAATCATAAAGCATATTAGAATATAGCCAATAAGACTAATAAAGAAAATAAGACATTTTTATGATTACCTCCAATAGCGTAGACCATCCCTCCTAGAACTGTTACTCCCAGCCCACTTCGAGCCTGATGAAGTGAAGATACAGTGGTCCAGTACTGGCTAAAGGTGTCAAAACGTTCCACACAGCTGAGGGCTCTGCTATCACTCCAACGACCCCCCTGCAACCGAGTATATCCACCTAAACAAAAGAAGAAAAGTGAGTACACAGCAAATCCCTTACTATTAAATAGAAAAATGGTAGTAATGAAAATCTAGTGTTCTACAGCTAAACATTTAGTATAACTATTATATAACAAGAAATAAATGGTTTAGAGCTTACTTTCTCCCTCTATATATAATGTAATATTCTTAAATTTGCCAATTCCTGAAAGATTGTGGCTTAAATAGTAAGACGGTTAGCCTCAGTGTTTTACCACTTGGTCTTGGTTATAAATAGAATATTATATGAAATATAAATCTAGGCACTGCTTATCTGTTAAGTTAGGAAAGTTTCATTATAACTTTCATTAGTGTCTTTTTCAATTAAAAATAGTGAGTTGAAAGCTGTGTGTGTGTGTGTGTGTGTGTGTGTGTGTGTGTGTGTGTGTGTTTGAGGCAGGATTTCACTCTGTCACCTAGGCTGGAGTCCAGTGATGTGATCACAGCTTACTGCAGCCTCAATCCTCCCCCATCAACCTCCTGATGAAATCCTTATTTTGACTATACATCCAATAAGCAAAAAAATTTTAAGAAGCACCCAAAAGCATTATATTTAAATATTAATACATACATGTAATTGTAATTATATATGTGTAAATTATAAATTATCTCATACATCAGGTACTTACATAAAAACTATAATATGTATACACATCTGCACTATATATATCAATATGTTATATATTATATGTATTTTAAATGCCGATAAAGTTTAATGCTTTTTTTTATTTTTTTGAGCCAGTGTCTTGCTCGGTTGCCCAGGCTGGAGTGCAGGGTACAATCTCTGCTCACTGCAACCTTTGCCTCCTGAGTTCAAGTGATCCTCCCACTTCAGCTTCCCAAGTAGCTGGGACTACAGGCACACACCACCACACCAGGGTAATTTCTGTATATCTGTGTAAAGACAAGGTTTCATCATGTTGCATAGGCTGGTCTTGAACTTCTGGGCTCACACAATCCTCTGACCTCAGCCTTCCAAAGTACTGGGATTACAGGCCATGAGCCACGACACCCAGATTTAAGTTAATGCTTTTTGAAATAAAAATGAAAAGAAGTTGTAATATGTGGCCGGGCATGGTGGCTCATGCCTGTAATCCCAGCACTTCGAGAGGCCAAGGCAGGCAGATCACAAGGTCAGGAGTTCGAGACCAGCCTGGCCAATATGGTGAAACCCTGTCTCTACTTAAAAATATATATATATACAAAAATTAGCTGGGCATGGTGGCGCATGCCTATAGTCCCAGCTACTCAGGAGGCTGAGGCAGGAGAATTGCTTGAACCCAGGAGGCGGAGGTTGCAGTGATCTGAGATCATGCCACTGCACTCCAGCCTGGGTGACAGAGTGAGGCTCTGCCTCAAAAAAAAAAAAAAAAAAAAAAAGAAGTTGTAACATGTTCCGCTGATATTCCTATGGATCTTCCTTTATAACCACACTTTGGAGATCATTGATTCCTATCACTGCTAATGACTAAGATACTGTGAATAGTTTAAAAACTTGAGATTTATTTTCTTTATTTTTCACAAGAATTCAAATTTTTTACTTTTAAAGCAGCACTTCTTTAGTCACTTATTTGATAACTGGATAATCTACAAACTCAAAGGTTTAGATCACAGAATAACAGATATAAAATGAATAGCTATTTCTTTTTAGACATATTTATCATAATATATAAATGCAGTTTATAAATCTGTAGCCTGTATGTGAAATTTAATATGCCTCTTCAATACACCCACATATTCTATCATGTATAGTAAAAACAACAATATATTAAAAATTTTTGATCTGGAACACAAATATAATTTCTATTACTTTCTAAAGGGCTCTCACCTACTGCATACAGGTACTTTCTTGCTTTCTTCCGAGGTCGAACCTTAGATGTCTGCAGAAAACTACAAAACTTGTTCTCTTTGGGAGATTTGCATACTTCACAGTACTCTTTCAGAAGTGTTTGCAATGCAACACGAAGATTAAAATCGGATACTCCTAAAGCAATATTTAAAAAGACAATGTTTTAAACAATTTTTAAATAACATTGAAAAAACACATTTCTATAAAGATAAGACACATTTAACAATCAATAAATAAAAAATCATCACCAAACAATGGTGTTCGTTTCCTGCAATACTAAATATTGGTACTATTTTAAGGAAAGCATTTTCTTCACTAATGAAAAACAAAAAAGGTTGCTGTTTAAAAATATGCTTCATATGGCCAGGCGCAGTGGCTCACGCCTGTAATCCCAGCACTTTGGGAGGCCGAGGCGGGCAGATCACGAGGTCAGGAGATGGAGACCATCCTGGCTAACACAGTGAAACCTCGTCTCTACTAAAAAATACAAAATATAAGCCGGGCGTGGTGGCGGGCACCTGTAGTCCCAGCTCCTTGGGAGGCTGAGGCAGGAGAATGGTGTGAACCCGGGAGGCGGAGCTTGCAGTGAGCCAAGATCGCGCCACTGCACTCCAGCCTGGGCGACAGAGCGAGACTCCGTCTCAAAAAATAAAAAAAATGCTTCATATATAAGCAGAATAGCAACTAAAAAATATATATGCTTCACAGTATACCCCCATGTATAAGAATTTCCAGGCCGGATGTGGTGGCTCACACCTGTAATCCCAGTACTTTGGCCAAGTCGGGTGAATCACTTGAGCCTGGCCAGCGTGGTGAATGAAAACCTTGCTGCTACAAAAAATACAAAAATTAGCCGGGTGTGGTGGCATGTGCCTATAGTTCCAGCTACTCAGGAGGTTCATGTGGGAGTACCACTCGAGCTCAGGAGGCAGAGTTTGCAGCGAGGCAGGATTGCACCACTGTACTCCATCCTGGATGACAGGGTGAGACCCTGTCTCAAAAACAAAGAAAAAGAATTTCCAAGATCACAATTATCTAACAAAATTTAAAAATTAAAATAGCCAAAAATTCTATACTTACAACATAACAAAAAAGATATAAAATTATGTCATTAACATTTAAATTTAAGAATGATAGACAAAGCAAGAAAAATAAATTCTGGTGGCATGAGTACCATATCCTAAAAGGATCATGCATATGATGAGGTAGGTTGTCCTTGCTCAAGGGTGCTTAGCTGAGGAGGTAAACTGTGGATGAGAGTCAACCTGTGTTCATTTGCCAAGCTGTAAGACCTGTTCTCCCTGAAAGGTCACTATTTTCTAATTTGCACAAAGGCATTATAAATGCTAGCAAGAGACTGTCTCCTATCTTTCCATCTCTGACCTTTTCTCTCTATCCCAGACAAGAAGCAATATTGAAGAACAATGGTCAACTAACAAAATCTTGAGAATTCTTACTGATAATAATTTGCAGACAGATAGAATCAAGAGTGAAAAGCAGAACCGAGAAAAGTTGAGGAACAAAATTATTAAAAGGAAAAGTCTTCACAGGACCATCAGTAAAGGTAGAAAGGATCACCTGGATCTGCTCTCTAACAGAACACTGTGGTAGCCAAAGTCCACACTGGTGAGATACATCTCTAGCTAGGTTAAGTAGGCCCAGATATAAGATAAATAACAGGAACTCAATAGAGAGGTATCAAAGTCAAGTTCCCAAGTAAGGATCTCAGCCCTAGTGGATCTCTAGTCTTCAACCACCCTCATGCCTCAGGCTAGAAAGAAGTGGCAAGGGCCAGTACAGTGCCTCATGCCTGTAATCCCAGCACTTTGGGAGGCTGAGGTGGGAGGAATGTTTGAGGCTGGGAGTTCAAGACCAGCCTGGACAACATAGTGAGACCCTGTCTCTACAGAAAATTTTAAAATGAGCTGGGCATGGTGATATGAACTTTTAGTTCCAGCTACCCTGGAGGCTGAGGCAGGAGGATCACTTGAGCCCAGGAAGTCAAGGTTTCAGTGACTATGATTGCACTACTGCATGCCAGTGTGAGTGAGAGAGTGAGAGTGTCTCAAAACAAAACAAAAAACAGAACAAAGGTGGCAAGAACACAACACACAGCCTTCAACTTTTAGACTGGAGAAAACAAAGTAGTTGTACTAGGTAGAAAGAGTGCCAAGGAAAATTAGTTCTTGTATTATTAGAAAAGAGTTTGAACAGAGTTGACATGAACAACAGTTCAGTATGAGCAAGATACCAAGAAAGAGCATATGCCTTATTAAAGTACATCCCAGCGCCAGGTGTGGTGGCTCACGCCTATAATTCCAGCACTTTGGGATGCCGAGGTGGGTGGATCATGAGGTCAGGAGTTAAGAGACCAGCTTGGCCAACATGGTGAAACCCCATTAGCCAGGCGTGGTGGCACGCACCTGTAATCTCAGCTACTCAGGAGGCTGAGGCAGCAGAATTGCTTGAACCCGGGAGGCAAAGGTTGCAGTGAGCCGAGATCACGGCCACTGCACTCCAGCCTGGGTGACAGAGCAACACTCCGTTTCGGGGGAAAAAAAAAAAAAGTACGTCCCAGTTAAAAGAAGATAAGAAATTGAAGAATTCCGTCGGAAGAAAACATCAGCTACAAATAGACTCCTTGTACGTGCTTCACACAATACAATTATTTAACAATGTAGGTCCTGGCCGGGTACGGTGTTTCATGCCTGTAATCCCAGCACTTTGGGAGGCTATGGTTGGTGGATCACCTGAGGTCAGGAGTTCAAGACCAGACTGGCCAACATGGTGAAACTCCATCTATACTAAAAATTACAAAAATTAGCTGGGCGTTGTAGCAGGCACCTGTAATCCCAGCCACTCGGGAGGCTGAGTCAGGGAGAACTGCTTGAACCTAGGAGGCAGAGGTTGCACTGAGCTGAGATCACACCACTGCAATCCAACTTGGCCAAAAGAGCGAGACTCTGTCTCCAAAAAAAAAAAAAAAAAAGAATGTAGGTCCTACAAAACAAGAGCTCAAATATAGATGAGATACATCTCTAAGGAAACAAAGTAAGAACTGAAATGACAGGATTGTAGAGTTAATAAATTAGAAACAATAGATATGACTGAAAATCAAATTACTGATGTGGAGGAAAGGCTTGAGAAAATAATTGTAAATATAGAGAAAAAATACTATAACATTAGAAGATGATAAATATGAATGACAAAGAAGTTTAAATAAAAGGAAAAAGACTACCAAATGAAACAAAGTTTTTTTTTTTTTTTTTGAGACAGAGTCTTGCTGTGTCCCCAGGCTGGAGTGCAGTGGCGCGATCTCGGCTCACTGCAACCTCCGCCTCCTGGGTTCATGCCATTCTCCTGTCTCAGCCTTCCAAGTAGCAGGGACTACAGGCACCTGCCACCACGCCTGGCTAATTTTTTTGCATTTTTAGTAGAGACAGGGTTTCACCCTGTTAGCTAGGATGGTTTCGATCTCCTGACCTCGTGATCCGCCCACCTCTGCCTCCCAAAGTGCTGGGATTACAGGTGTGAGCCACCACGCCCAGCCTTTAAACATTTACAGTATTTAGAAATTTCACACAAGAAAATTTCCCCCGGCTGGGTGCGGTGGCTTACTCCTGTAATCCCAGCACTTTGGGAGGCCGAGGCAGGCAGATCACGAGGTCAGGAGATCAAGACCATCCTGGCTAACACAGTGAAACCCCGTCTCTACTAAAAATACAAAAATAAAAAATTAGCTGGGCGTGGCAGCGGGCGCCTGTAGTCCCAGCTACTCAGGAGGCTGAAGCGAGAGAATGGTGTGAACCCGGGAGGCGGAGCTTGCAGTGAGTTGAGATTGCACCACTGCACTCCAGCCTGGACAACAGAGTGAGACTCCGTCTCAAAAAAAAATAAAAGAAAATTTCCCCAAAAAAAAAGAAAAACAAAAATTTGAAAGAGAAAGGATATATGGCAGTCTAATGAAAAAATGATCAACTTCAAAACAAATCAAGAATAATGAAACAAACCAAAAAAACCTATATAAAACAAGGCTCTATTGACTATGTGACAAAAATGTTGTGACTATAGGCTTGCAGGAACCTAAACCTATATTTCCCCTAGGAGCAATCATTCAGTATTTGCTAATTCTGTGTTCGCAGCAGACTTATAGAACATAACTACTGCAAATAACAATCAACTATATATACAGTAAAACAAGATATCACTCAGAAAAACCTACAAAATTATGTTAACACTGCTAAGATTGGAGAAAAACTAATAATCCCTTATTTTTAATTATATATTTACAGAATTACACCGTTAATGCTTAGCAGTGTATTTAACTTGTAATAAAATCATTTGTAATTCAATAGCAACCTAATCTTTCAATGCATGACAAGAGTAAAAACTTCAAATCTCAAAACCAGGTCTAAAGTAGGCTGGAAAGCAGTGGCACAATCCTGGCTCACTGTAGCCTTGACCTCCTGGGCTCCGGTGATCCTCCCACCTCAGCCTCCCAGGTAGCAGGGACTACAAGTGCATGCTACCATGCCGGGCCAATTTTTTGCCTTTTTTTTTTTTTGTAGATACAGGGTTTCACCATGTTGCCCAGGCTGGTCTTGAATTCCTGGGCTAAAGCAATCTGCCTGCCTTGGCCTCCTAAAGTGCTAGAATTACAGGCATGAACCACTGCACCTGGCCTAAAGCAATTCTTAGAAATAAATTTAAACATCATTTTTCTAATATAAAGATACAAACTATTTTATACTATGGTAAAACATATTTTCAGAATTAAGTTTAGAATCTAAAGATGATTCAAAGGCTACTCAGAAGCTATAATAGTATATCAACACCAAATTTATTTTATAATGAAGAGACTTATAGGATTCATTGAGTTTTTTTATTTTTAATGTATGCATTTTCTCCAAGTGTTAGGTTTTGCTTAATTTTTCAGAGTAGCAAGAGGAAATCTTACACTGAAATAACTGGTTCTGTCAACAGCAGTTGTTATGTTAGTCGCTCTGTCGGTAATTTTTATCTATAACACTAATCTGCCTTAGTAATCAATCTCAAGAAAGATTTTGATAAAAATAGGTAGAAATATTAAAATACTACTGCCCACCCACAAAACACAAAAGTTGTATCTTACATAATCATTCAATACATTTTTAAAAAGAAAAAAAAAAGAGTAATCATTCAATAAATGTCTGTTACTGAACCAAAAAATGAAAACACTCTCCCACATTTCAGAGAACACATCACTGGATAATTAATCAACTAATTTGATATATAGCAAAAAAGTTACCTTCTATATACTTTAAAAGTCTCTGAGGAGGTAATAAAGGGAATCGAATTGGGTCTAGCACTTCTACCACATGTTTTCTTCTTTTTCCCAAATCTTTCAGAATCCATTGCATTGCAGCTAAGAAGACCTGGTATTCATCCTCAATGCTAAGCTCTTCACTTCGCAAAATTTTGATCAGCTGATCTTTTGTAAGTGCCAGGAACTCTTCTCCACTATGAACCTCTAAGAAATGGACATGAATGTAGTTTTCTGAGAATTCCAAGAGATCATGGCAGGCAATTTGCTCAGAGAACTGAAAGATTCCAATGCAGTTCAGTGGATCAATTTGTCCTTTCAGAAATTCACAGCAAAGATGAACAACTTCAGTCAACTGTAGCATGTCTGCTGCAACAATCAACTCCTGGACATTATTCACACCTATGTTCACTATACCTAGAGAAGTAGGAAGACAAAATGGCCAATAAAATAAAAACATACATTGGCTTACCACATTCAAAAAGTATTACACTTGATTTCACTGATGCTTGCAGAGTAGACAGACGCTTAAAAAGGCAATCAAGGATTTGTGTGAAGAGCACAAAACTTAAACGATAACGATACCTAACACATTTATGAAAAACTTACAATTAACCAGGTGCAGCATTAATTGCTTTATATGCTAATTTAACCCTTATTATACTCCCATGTGGTAGATATTATTATTTTTCTTATTTTCATATTAAGGAAACAGAATCAAAGTTTAAGTAACTTGTCCACAAGTTGTAAGGTAAAGCAAGTTGCAAGGCAGGGGTTGACATGCTTTTGCTATAAAAAAGAAGGAAATCATGTGCTTTACAGCAACACACATGGAGCTGGAGGCCATGATTCTAAGCAAATTAACACAAGAACAGAAAACCAAGTATCATATGTTCTCACTTATAAATGGGAGCTCAACATTGCATACACATGGATACCAAGAAGGCATGGATACACACTGGGGCTTACTTGAGAGTGGAGGGTAGGAGGAGGGTAAGGATTGAAAAACTACATATCAGGTATTATACTGATTATCTGGAGGACAAAATTATCTACATACCAAGCCCCCAAGACACGCAATTTACACATGCAACAAACCCACACGTGTACCTCTTGAACCTAAAAGTTGGAAAGAAAAAAACCAAACAGCAGCAGCAACAACAACAATAAACAGTCTATGTTTTTAACATAAGGTTATATGCATGTAACAAACATTTACTGAGGCACCGGGGAGAGTAAGACAAGGTCTCTAAATGCCATACAATGTTCATTTTTTGTTTGTGTTTGTTTTGAGACAGGGTGTCGTTCTGTTGTCCAGGCTGGAGTGCAGTGGCGCAATCTTGGCCCACTGCAACCTCTGCCTCCTGTGCTTAGGTGAGCCTCTCACCTCAGCCTCCCGAGTAGCTGGTACTACAGACACTCACCACCATGATCGGCTAATTTTCTGTATTTTTTTGTAGAGACAGGGTTTCACCACGTTACCCAGGTTGATCTCAAACTCCTGGGCTCAAGCAATCCACCCACCTCAGCCTCCCAAAGTGCTGGGATTACAGGCGTGAGCCACCACACCCAGCACAATGCTAGTTTTTAATATTAGGAATAACCAAGAATCTATAACATAAGAGAAACTATTAAATACTCAAACTATGTATACCACTTTCTTTTCCAAGGGCTTCGCTTTCTTTTTTAAGTTTTTTTATTTTTTTTCAAGACAGAGTCTCACTGTGTCGACCAGGATGGAGTACAGTGGTGCATTCTTGGCCCATTACAACAAACACCTCCCAGGTTCAAGTGATTCTCCTGCCTCAGCCTCCCAAGTAGCCAGGATTACAAGTGCCCACCACCACAACCGGCTAATTTTTGTATTTTTAGCAGAGACGAGGTTTCGCCATGTTGGTCAGGCTGGTCTCAACCTCCTGGCCTCAGGTGATCCACTCACCTCAGCCTCCCAAAGTGCTGGGATTACAGGCGTGAGCCACCACACCCAGCCTTTTTTGTTCGTTTGTTTGTTTTTTGAGACAAGGTCTTGCTCTGCTGCCCAGGCTGGAGTGCAGTGGCATGGTCTCTGTTCACTGCAACCTCTGCCTCCCAGGTTCAATCAATTCTTCTGGCTCAGCCTCCTGAGTAGCTGGGACTACAGGTGTGCACCACTAAGCCCAGCACAACTCCGCCTCAAAAAAAAAAACAAAATTAGCCAGGTGTGGTGGTGCGTGTGCCTGTAGTCTCAGCTACTAGGGAGGCTGAGGTGGGAGGACTGCTTGAGCCTAGGAGTTCGAGACCAGTCTGGGCAACATAGCCAGACATAATCTCTAAAAAAAAAATTTTCTTTTAATTACCCTGGCATCATGGTGTGTGTTGTGGTCCTACAGGTACTCAGGAGGCTGAGGTGAGAGGATAGCTTGATGAGCCCAGGAGGTCAAGGCTGCAATGATCTTGCCACTACATTCCAGCATAGGTGACAAAGCAAGACTCTGTCTCACAAAATAAAAGATAAAAGAGGCTGGGCACAGTGGCTCTCGCCTGTAATCCCAGCACTTTAGGAGGCTGAGGTGGGCAGATCACTTGAGGTCAGGAGTTCGAGATCAGCCTGGCCAACATGGTGAAAACCCATCTCTACTAAAAAAAAAAAAATACAAAAATTAACTGGGCATGTTAGTGCAAGCCTATAATCCCAGCTACTCGGGAGGCTGAAGCAGGAGAATCGCTTGAAACTGGGAGGCAGAGGTTGCAATGAGCCAAGATTGTGCCACTGTACTCCAGCCTGGGCGACAAAGTGAAACTCCATCATACACACACACACACACACAAAAAGAGTAATATATATTCACTGTGGAAAAAGAATTTTAAGACAGAAAAACTAAAATGAAAAACGTATTTTTCCATACACAGACACATTGTATTAACACTGTAGTGTCTCTTCATATATATTTTCTCTCTTTTTTTTTTGAGACAGAGTCTTGTTCTGTTGTCCAGGCTGGAGTGCAGTAGCATGATCATCACTCACTGAAGCCTCAGCATCCTGGGCTCAAGTGATCATCCTACCTCAACCTTTCAAATCTTTTTTCTATGCATATTTGTTGCATATCATATAAGACTATACATTGTTTTGGTGTGCCTTCTCTTTCTTCCCCCTCCCCTACTCCCCTCCTCATCATCCCAGTTGTTTTATTTTCTTTATTTAGAGATGGGGTGT
The DNA here is from genome assembly GCF_037993035.2 of Macaca fascicularis. Classification (NCBI taxonomy): domain Eukaryota; kingdom Metazoa; phylum Chordata; class Mammalia; order Primates; family Cercopithecidae; genus Macaca; species Macaca fascicularis. Next base: position 188,980,386 of record NC_088375.1, on the reverse strand, counting down.
CACTCTCTCTCCCAGTCCAGGGTATAGCAGCTTGATCATAGCTCACTACAGCCTCAAACTCCTGGATCTTTCCACATCAGCCTCCCGTTAGCTGGGACTAAAGGCACAAGTGACCATACCCAGCTAATTAAAAAAAAAAAAATTTTGGCTGAGCGCAGTGGCTCATGCCTGTAATCCCAGTACTTTGGGAGGCCAAGGCAGGTGGATCACGAGGTCAAGAGATCGAGACCATCCTGGCCAACATGATGAAACCCGGTCTCTACTAAAAATATAAAAATTAGCTGGGTGTGGTGGCGCATGCCTGTAGTCCCAGCTAGTCAGGAGGCTGAGGCAGAAGAATTGCTTGAACCTGGGAGGCGGAGGTTGCAGTGAGCTGAGATCACGCCACTATACTCCAGCCTGGCGATAGAGCGAGACTCTGTCTCAAAAAAAAAAAAAAATTGTTTTTTTAGCCTGGGTAACATAGTGAGACCCTCTTTCTACAAAAAAATTTGTTTTACATTGGTCAGGCATGGTGGCATGTACCTGTAGTCACAGCTATGCAGGATGGTGAGACGGTAGCACTGCTTTAGCCCAGAAAATCAAGACTGCATTGAGGTGTGAGTGCATGACTGCACTCCAGCCTGGACAACAGAGAGAGACCCTGTCTCAAACAAAATTTTTTTTTAAGAAATGGGGTCTTGCTATGTTGTCCTGCCTATTTTTGAACTCCTGGCCTCAAGCAGTCCTCTTACAATGGCCTCCCGAAGTGCTGGGATTACAGGCATGAACCACTGTGCTCTTGTGTACATTCTCTAATGTTATTAAAACTCCTCAAAAACATTTAAGAAATAGTTTTGAGTAAAATAACATATGCTGATTATAAACACTTTGTGGAAAAAAATTACCTACAGATAAATGCTATCAAACATTCTGGTCACTTTCTCATGTGTAAATACACATAAGTTTTTTGGGTTTTGTTTAAAACAAAATAGGGGTTTACTTATATTCTGATTTTTAAAATTTTATATATTATAAACATTCCTCCATAATAGTATACATATATTTTAAGATTTGTTAGATCTCACTTGTGAGATCTATGTATGTATCATAATTTATTTAGCCATAAAACCTACTGAGACAAGAGTTTATTCAATTATATACTGCTATAAATAAAGTCACAGGCCAGGTGCAGTGGCTCGCGCCTGTAATCCCAGCACTTTGGGAGGCCAAGGTGGGCGGATCACGAGGTCGGGAGATTGAGACAATCCTGGCTAGCACGGTGAAACCCCATCTCTACTAAAAATTAAAAAAAAAAAAAAATTAGCCAGGCGTGGTGGCATGCGTCTGTGTCCCAGCTACTCGGGAGACTTAGGCAGGAGAATCACTTGAACCTGGGAAGCAGAGGTTGCAGTGAGCCAAGATTGCCCCACTGCACTCCAACCTGGGTGACAGAGGGAGAATCCATCTCGAAAAAAAAATCAAATAATAATAATAATGTTACAATAAAATCCTGGTTTGTAAATATGTGCCTGCATCATTAATTAATTCCTTCAGATTCCTAGAAAAGGAGCACCGGGTCAAAAGATATGAAATTTTCAGTCACATAATAACATGTTGCTAAATTACCTTCTAGAGTAATTAAAAAGTTAGATCAATTTATTTTTCCACATTAGTGCATGAGTGATTGCATCATTCTTCAGTCAAAACAACAGGCTCATGTAACATACCTGTGTAAACGAAATCTAGAAGTATCTGAAAGATTCCTGCTTCAATTCCTAGAATTGGTACAACATCTTTTGAGGACTCTTTCATTCCTCCAGTGAACAAAGCTGCAAAGTAAGGACTGCTGGCAGCCAAAACCAGCCGATGAGCTTTAAAAGTTTCCTTTCCAACTTGCAGCTGCACATCACAGAAATGCTGTCCATTTCTCATCTTATTGATTTGGGCCAAGATGAGCTGGGCATGTTTATCTGATGAAAAAGGACTATCAGCAGCCTTGGGACAGCCCTCATTAGCCATGATGACGATACATTAATTAAAAGGACTGTTGCCCATAATCTATTACTACCCTGAAAAACAAAATACAAAGAGATCAAGCAACAATTTTTTTTTAACATGCTTTCTATTCACACATAAGAAACATTCTCTATACTTAAAATCTACTTAGGACATAAACATAAAACAAATAAGGACTAAAGTATGTTACTATTAATATTTCTAATATGGTTTCAGAGAACGAAATAAGTAGGGAGGCTAAAATAATTGGAGAATGCTTCACACAAGAAATGGGACCTGCACTAGAGGAGGATAAAGAGTTAATACTAAGGTATGAGGAGAGGACACTTCTTGATGGAATAAAAATAATAATAATAAAGCACAAAGAAGAAAGTTAACAAAGCACGTATCACAGACAACAGGAACTTTCAAAAAGCAGTTGTGATCAGTCTAACTGCTTAAAATCCTTCAATGTGTACACTTCCTGTAGCACACAAAGCCCTTCAGGATTCTTGTCATAATTCAAGACTGTTCAAATATAACTTCCTCCAGGAACCTTTCCCTGTTCCTCCTCTGGAATTGTGGAAATATGGTCCCAAACTCACCTAAGTTTGTTGCTCACCCTAAGCTTATTGGTTTTACATTCTATAGCACAGGTCTACCTTACCAAATACCCTACCACCCTACTCCTAGTGCGTGCGCGCGCGCGCACACACACACACACACACACACACACACACACACACACACTGAAAGCTCCTTGAAAGACAGCCCTTTAAGTGCAGGTACTATCTTTCATAGCTCTAGCACCAGTATATAACATATGTTAGGTTTCCAATGTTTGTGAAATGAATGAGAACAAGAAGAAATGACAATAGCTTAGGTTGGGTTGGTTTTTTTTTTTAACTTTTAGCTTCTCCACATATTATGTCAATGGTAATTCTCACAATAATTAAGAGGTGAGAAGAAAAGATAATCTTATCTAAAATGAGAGAAAGGGAAATTGAAGCTCAAAGTTTCCCCAAGGATACAATGTTAGTATGACAGTCTCAGTATATGAATCCAGGCCTTCTTACTCTAAATCCAGGACTGTTCCACCATATCACTCCATAGGAATTATTAGGCCACTGCACCCTTCCTAAATTACTTTTTAAATAAAGAAACTGCTGGGCACAGTGGCTTGTGCCTGTAATCCCAGCACACTGGGATGCTGAGGCGTGGGGATCACTTGAATCTAGGAGTTCGAGAATAACCTGGGTAACATGACAAAACCCCATCTCTGCTAAAAATTAAAAAATTAGCCAGGCGTGGTGGAGCAGGGCTATAATCCCAGCTACTTGGGAGGCTGAGGCATAAGAATCGCCTGAGCCCAGGAGATAGAGGTTACAGTGAGCTGAGATCACACCACTGCCCTCCACCCTTTAGCCTGGGTGACAGAGCAAGACTCTGTCTCAAAATAAATAAATAAATAAATAAACAAACCATGAGATCGTGTAATATATGGAATAGCACAGGGAAATTTAAGATGACTAAGATTTTGTAATTTAGGTATCAATGGGTAATAAGACTTACAGTGTGTGCTGATGTTAGAAAAAAATGGTTACATTTATAGCATTTAAACGTATCAAAGTCAAAATAACAAGGATGATTATCATGACTTTCTAGGAATTAACTTATTGAGAAATTTGATTGAGAAGTTCAAAGGTAGCTGCTAAAGCTTCATATCATCATCTACAGAATATCAACATATTACATATAACTAGCATATAAAAGCAAGCAGTGTTTGAGGTGATGAATATGCTAATTACCCTGATTTGATCATTACACATTACATACATGTATCAAAATATCGCATTTTACCCCATAAATGTAAATATAAAACAATCATTATGTGTCAATTTAAAAAATATCTATTTTTGGGGACAGGGTCTCACTCTGTCACCCAAATTGGAGGGAAAAATAAATTTTTTAAAGAGGGCGAGGGCCAGGCGCAGTGGTTGGGCTGGGCGCGATGGCTCACGCCTGTAATCCCAGCACTTTGGGAGGCTGAGGAGGGTGGATCACGAGGTCAGGAGATCGAGACCATCCTGGCTAACACGGTGAAACCCCGACTCTATTAAAAATACAAAAATTAGCCCAGCGCAATGGCAGGTGCCTGTAGTCCCAGCTACTCAGGAGGCTGAGGCAGGAGAATCGCGTGAACACAGGTGGCAGAGGTTGCAGTGACCCGAGATGGCGTCACTGCACTCCATCCTGGGTGACAGAGCGAGACTCTGTCTCAGAAAAAAAAAAAAGGGCGAAAGGGGCTGGGCACAGTGGCTCATACCTGTAAGCCCAGATCTTTAGGAGGCTAAGGCAGGCGGATTGCTTGAGTCCAGGAGTTTGAGACCAGCCTGGGCAACATGGCTAAACCCTGTCTCTACTAACAATACAAAAAAAAATTAGCCCGGCATGATAGCACAGGCCTGTAGTCCCAGCTACTCAGGGAAGGCTGAGGTGGGAGGACCACCTGAGCCAGGGAAGTTGAGGCTGCAGTGAGCTGAGATGGCACCACTGCACTCTAGCCTGGATGACCGAGGAAGACCCTGTCTCAAAAAAAAAAAAAAGCGGTGGCTCATGCCTTTAATCCCAGAGCTTTGGAAGGCTGAGGCGGGTGGATCACCAGAGGTCAGGCACTCAGGACCAGCCTGGCCAACACGGGGACCCCATCTCAACTAAAAAATGCAAAAAATTACTCAGGCATGGTGGTGGGCGCCTGTAATCCCAGTGACTCCGGAAGCTTAGGCAGGAGAATAGCTTGAACCTGGGAGGCAGATGTTGCAGTGAATGGAGATCGAGCCATTGCACTCTAGCCTGGGCAACAGACAGACTCTGTCTCAAAAAAAAAAAAAAAAGGGCGGGGGGAGGTGGGGGAGGAGAAAGCATGTATTTGGCCCTACACAGAAATGTGACCTGGAAACATTATCAACATGACGTGACTGTCAGGCCTTTTCTGTTTTACATTTCTGTCAGAACATTTTGAACCCTAGTGGTTTAAATACAAGGTACTTCCTCTGTCCCTTCAAGGCATCAACCACAGTCACTGAGCTAAAATGCTGCCTCCTGCTACAAGAAAGAGTTGACTGAATATCCATTCGGGTGGCAAACAATAGAAATACTAGTCTGTTACCATGCTTCTCAGTAACTGCTGATACCATCCCACTGTCAGTGGAGTAGGAACGTCATCCCAAAAGGTGGCATGTGGAATGACCACATTTCCAAAGGAAAAGAGCGCAATTCTGCGACATTGCATAGGGATATAAGGGACATGCCTGATGTGCCCCAAATCTGAAAAGCAGATTATTGGCTGGGCAAGGTGGCTCACACCTGTAATCCCAGCACTTTGGGATGCCCTGGCGGGAGGATCGCTTGAGTCCTGGAGTTCAAGACCAGTCTGGGGAACATAGTGAGGCTCCCCTAAAAAGTTTTTAAACATTAGCTGTGTGTGATGGGGCACGCCTGTACTTCCGGCTACTCAGGAGGCTGAGGTTAGAGGATCGCTAGAGCCTGAGAAGTCAAGGCTGCAGTGAGTTGTGATCTCACCACTGCACTCCAGCCTAGGCGACCGGGCGAGACTGTCTCAAAAATACTAGGAAACGGTAGAATTGCCCAGAGGAACTAAAGCGGGACCCATGTTTGCTAGCTTTGAATTCACTGCTGAGAACATGCCGAAACTGCTTCAACAAAGGGGTGTCAGAAACAACCCCCGGAACAAGCGTCAAAACACCCGTGGTTCTTTGTGCTTGAGTTCGGGGCCCAACATAGAGAGCTAGTCCTAAACTGCTGCTACACTAAAAGCTAATAATCGTTCCTGCGCTACCTAAAGGTCAGGGAAGGGATCTCAGACAAACGAAGCGACAACAGAGGGACTGGGGACACAGCCTCAGGATTCCCCAGTTGGGGCGGGGGAGGCAGGACCGGTCCGGACAGGAGGGTCTGGAGAGGGCGACACTTAAGACTGTCGGAGGAAGGCCTGCGGCGGCCGGAGGAAAGGCAAGGAAATACACATTTCTAGAGGTTTCTCTGTCTAGTCCTCTGGGGTCCGGAAAGCCGGAGAGAGTATAAGAGGAAGTTCCCAACCCCGTCAGAGACGCGCCCGGACGCAGGATCTCCTTACCCGCCGCTTCCCCTTCCCTCCGACGCCCGCTCAGGCCCTGCGCGCGCAATCGCGACCAGCCCCGGCCGGAAAGGGCGGGGAAAACCTGGCGGGGGTGACGAGGCGGGAGTGAGTGGGCCGTGCAGTGCCCCCAGGACAGGAGGCGAAGCCGGGCCGGGTGGAGGGGCTTCTGATGCTTTGCGGCCCCCTGGGTTTCCACTGCGCGTGCGCGAGGTTCTTCCGCTCGCAGGTGGCGGTGCCGCGGCAGCCTGTCAGTGCCCACTGTTGGGGCCCAGGGCTTCGGCTTGCTTCCCCGCGGACCCACAGCCTAGCTGCAAGCCTCTGCTCCTGCCTGCTGGGGCCAGCTGGCTCGCCCTTTCCATCCCGCTTGCACTCTTGATTCTTGTGGTGTCCCGGGAAGGCCGTGGATCTCAGTGTTAAGGAGAGACGCGCCGAACACCTGGCACGGTGCTTCTGTACTGTTCTCTCCAATCGTTTTCTGAGTCTGCATGACTGAGCCTGGCACTGAAGGGATGCTTATTTTGGGGAAGGAAGAACTCAAAGTCCAGGTTTTTTCACTGTTGACCCTCGTGTCACATTAGTGGCTTTCAAACTGTTTTGATTCCAGCCTACGGTGAACAAAAATATTTTACATCAAACCCAATATATACTTGTGATTATACATATAGATGTATATATCTGACACAAAATTTTATTTCTTTGTTTTTAATTTTTGTTTTTCGAGACGGAGTTTTCGCTCTTGTTGCCCAGGCTGGAATGAATGCAATGACCCGATCTCGGCTCACGGCAACCTCTGTCTCCTGGGTTCAAGCGATTCTCCTGCCTCAGCCTCCCAAGTAGCTGGGATTGCAGGCATGCGCCACCATGCCTGGCTAATTTTGTATTTTTAGTAGAGACAGGGTTTCTCCATGTTGGTAAGGCTGGTCTCAAACTCCCGACCTCAGGTAATCCGCCCGCCTTGGCCTCCCAACGTGTATTTCTTTCTCTTTTTATGAGACAGGGCCTGGCTCTGTCGCCGAGGCTGGAGTGCAGTAGTGCCATCTCGGCTCACTCTAGCCTCCACTTCCTGGGCTCTGGCAATCCTCCCACCTCAGCCTCCTGAGTAGCTGGGACTACAGGCCTGTGCCACCACTCCCAGGCTAATTTTTTGTATTTTTAGTAGAGACAAGATTTTGCCATGTTGACCAGGCTGGTCTCCAACTCCTGGGCTCAAGTGATCCGCCAGCCTCAGCCCCCAAAAGTGTTGGGAGGTGTGAGCCACCGTGCCTGGCCTGAAACAAAATCTTCGCAAAACTACGTTTACACTTACGACCCGCAGTGCACTATATTTCTATTTCTTCTTTTCTCTTTCATTACCAAAAACTGCTAACAGGGACCTATTGTCAGCAAACATTGTCAAAGATTTGGAAATGAGGAAAAGAGAATTCTGGGTGCCCTTTCAGTGTAAGGCTGGAAGGATTTGCATCCGTAGGGAGCTCTTTCTATTGACTAAACTATTTTACCAGAAAACTGATAGTACTCAAAATAATTCTGCCCATTGGTAGAAAATATACACCAAAACATTGCTTTATTAACCTGTAGCATATTAAACCATTTTTAGCCTTCTTAGCAAATTCATTTAAACATTCCTGATTCTTAGCAAATTCATGCTACACTCCTAAACACCATACTGGCTCCCTTCTAAGTTAATAAGATGAATAAAATATTTGATACCTATTCATTTTATATTTGTAAGAGAGTCATGATTTTACTTTTCAGAAAATTATGCTTCAGCACTACTAAAATCAATTTCATGATTTACTACTGGATTACGCCTGTGAAAGTTGAGCATACAAATTGGGTCATTCTTGTCATACCCAATGAAAACAGTGGGAGGGGAAGCACTGAGGGCACATTACATTGCTCAAAGAATGTAATTTTCTGCAACCCTGGCTGCTGAAACTGCCTGTTGTAACCTGACACCAGTTTTACCCAATAGCTATTGAAACAAACTGCCATGACTCAAAGACTAGTTTGGTTTTTTGGTGGTTTGTTGTTGTTGTTATTGTTTGTTGTTTTGTTTTGTTTTTTGACAGCGTCTCTCCCTGTCACCCAGGCTGGAGTGCAGTGGTGTGATTGGGGCGGGGCTCACTGCAGCCTAGACCTGCTGGACTCAATCAATCCTCTCACTTCAGCTTCCCAAATAGTTGGAACTACAGGTGCATACCAGCAAGCTCAGCTAATTTTTGTCTTTTTTGTAGAGAGTCTTTTTTGTCTTTTTTGTTTCATCATGTTGCCAGGCTGGCCTTAAATTCCCAGGCTTAAGTGATCCACTCACCTAAATCTCCTAAAGTCCTGGGATTACAGGCTTGAGCCACTGAGCCCAGCCTCAAAGGACTAGTTTTACCCACCGCAGTCACTCACCAATCAGAGCTTGCCAGCAACCTAAAACTTACCTAGTGCCAATGAACTTTCTTTCAAAGTCATATGTAACTTTTCTCCTTTTTGTAAAACCTCAAACAGTGAACCAAAGAACACCCAGTCTGCATATGCTTTGAATTGTAATTCTTGCCTCCCAAATAAAGTGTTACATTTAGAGATTAGTCTCTGCATTTTTTTTTTTTTTTTTTTTGAGATGGAGTCTCGCTCTGTCACCAGGCTGGAGTGCAATGGTGCGATCTTGGCTCACTGCAACCTCCGCCTCCCGGGTTCACGCCACTCTCCTGCCTCAGCCTCCCAAGCAGCTAAGACCATAGGTGCCCACCACCACGCCCAGCTAATTTTTTGTATTTTTAGTAGAGACAGGGTTTCACTGTGTTAGCCAGGATGGTCTCGATCTCCTGACCTCGTGATCCCCCTGCCTCGGCCTCCCAAAGTGCTGGGATTACAGGCATGAGCCACGGCACCTGGCCTAGTCTCTACATTTTTATTTTATATACTTTAGCATATATACCTAGGAGCAGAATTGCTGGAACATAGGGTATGTTCATCACCAATTTCATTAGAAAGTACTTCACTTAACTCTTATCCAAACTGTTCCAACCTACATTTCCACCAGCAGTGAATGAGAATTCTCTTGCTCTGCATCCTTGCCAACAGTTAATATCATCAGATGTTTTGATTTTGTATAATCTGGTGGGTATAAAATGTTATCTCACTTTTATTTTAATTTATATTCTCTGATCATTAATGAGCTTGGTCAGTAAAAAGATGTTTATAGGCTGATGGCCAGGCACAGTGGCTCAGCTGTGATCTCAGTATTTGGGGAGGCTGAGGCAGGTGGATCACCTGAGGTCAGGAGTTGGTGACCAGCCTGGCCAACATGGTGAAACCCCAGCTCTACTAAAAGTACAAAAAAAAAAAAAATTAGCTGGGCATGGTGGTGCATGCCTGTGATCCCAGCTACTCTGGAGGCTAAGGCAGGAGAATTGCTTGGACCTGGGAGGCAGAGGTTGCAGTGAACTGAGATTGTGCCACTGCACTCCAGCCTGGGCAAAAGAGCAAGTCTTCATCTATAGGCTAGTCTAGACTAAACTGTGTCCTCCCCACAATTTACATGTTGAAGCCCTAGCCTCCAATGTAATGGTATTTGGAGATAGGGCCTTCGGGAGATCATTAGGGTTAGATGAGGTCATTGGGGTGGGATCATCATGAGATTAGAGTCCTTGTAAGAAGACAGGCCAGAGTGTACTTGCTCTGTCTTGCGCTCTCTCTTTCTCTCTCTGTCTCTGTCTCTCTCTCTCACACACACACTCACACACACACACACACACACACACACAGAGAGAAACAAAAGATTATGTGAGCACATAGTGAGATGATGGTTGCCTGCAAGCCAAGAGAAGAGGCCTTAGAATGAAACCTACCCTACTGGCACCTTGATCTTGGACTTCCCAGTTTCTAAAACTTTGAGAAATAAATTTCTGTTGTTTAAGCCACTCAGTCTATGGTATCTTGTTAGGGCAGCCAGAACAGACTAAGACATAGGCTGATTAAATTTCTTTATTTTGTTGTTATTTTTCTGATATGGGGTCTTGCTCTGTCACCTAGGCTGGAGAGCAGTGGTGTGATCACAACTCACTGCAGCCTGGAACTCTTCAGCCCAAGCAATCTTCCTGCCCAGCTCCCTTCAACACCCTCCCCTCCCCAGCGGTAGCTAGGACTACAGGCATAGGCCACCATGCTCAGCTAATATATATATATATATATATTTTTTTTTTTTTTTAAAAATTTTGTATGCCAGATGCAGTGGCTCACACCTATAATCCCCTCACTGTAGGAGGCCTAGATGGGAGGGTTGCTTGAGCCCAGGAGTTCAAGATCAGCCTGTACAACATAGGGAGATCCTGTCTCTACAAAACAAACAAACCAAAAAACCTCCCTGCGTTGTCCAGGCTTGTCTTGAACTCCTGGTCTCAAGCGATCCTTCTGCCTCATCTCTCAAAGTGTTGGAATTACAGGCATAAGCCACTGCACCTGGCCAAAGTTTCTTTTTCTATAAAATGGTTGTTCATGTCCTTTGCCCATTTTTATTTTTTATTATTTGTTTATTTATTTATTTATTTTTTAAGATGGAGTCTCACTCTGTAGCTCAGGTTGTAGTGCAGTGGCAGGATTTTGGTTCACTGCAATCTCCACCTTCTGGGTTCAAGCACTTCTCCCACCTCAGCGCCCCCTTAAGTAGCTAGGACTACAGGTCTTCACCACCACACCTGGCTAATTTTTTGTATTTTTAGTACAGATGGGGTTTCATAAAAAATAAACCAACTTCAAAAATGGGCTGGGTGCCGTGGCTCACCCCTGTAATCCCAGCACTTTGGGAGGCCGAGGTGGGCAGATAACTTGAGGTCAGGAGTTCGAGACCAGCCTGGCCAACATGGCGAAAGCCCACCTCTATTAAAATACAAAAAAATTAGCCAGGCATGGTAGCAGAAGCCTGTGATCCCAGCTACTGCACTCCAGCCTGGGCGACAGAGTGAGACTTTGTCTCAAGAAAAAAGAAGAAAAAAGAAAAACAAAATTCATTTTTTTGTATTGATTTGTAGGAGGATTTTTTATTGTATGTGTTACTGTTGGAAACAAGTGCTCAGCATAGCCAAAAGAAACCCGCACTTAGACAGAAAATTTCTCAGCAAGGCAGCTTTACTTCTGCAGGACAGTGCTGCTTGTGGCCTGTTACAATCACAAGAGCACACCCAACAAAGGAGGAAAGGAGTTTTTAATCCTAACGCAGTTCCTGTTTCTGTGTCCTTCCCCTATTGGCTGGGGTTGGACCGCACAATCTAAGCTGATCCTGATTGGCTAAGACTTAAACTTTTCCAAATATGGTAAATGTACAATTTGCGAAAAGAAGAAGGCGGGGCGGGTAGGATTGATTTACAACTTTTACAACTTACGACCGGAAAGTTGAGTCTTTGAAGAGGAACTTAGTTGTCCCAACAATTTCCCCTCTTCTGTTCTGTAGTTCTTCCTCTTCAAAGTTCTTCAACAGGATTTGGCTTTGTTGTTCTTGATTATCTAGGAGCAAGAGCTTATCTGAGTACGGAGAGGGAGGGGAGGTTTTTGTGAGAGCTGCTTCTATGAGCCTTGGGGTTAACCCACGAATATAAGGTATGATACAGCAGCCCACAAGGATGAGTACACCTGTAACAATTGCAAGGGAGGTAAAGATTGAGGTCATGAGTCCTTTCCATTTTCCAAACCACCTTTCCATCAGGCCCGTAAGGGGGTCGTCTATTCCAGAGTTTTCGGCCATTTCATTTGCTAGGGTGGTAAGGCCTTGTAAGGCTTTTGTGATTGTCCCATCGGGGGCTGTATCTTTAGGGATAAAAGTACAACACTGGACCCCGATCATGACACAGACTCCGCCTTTTTTGGCTAACATCATGTCAAGAGCTATTCTATTTTCCAAGACCATCTAGCTGGTAGGGCCTAATTGTTCAGTTATTCCTTTTATGGCATCTCTGGTATAATTGATGAATCGCTGCTGATTGTAGTATACATAATTTATCCATTCTACATTTTTGTTTATAGTGGACCACCAGAATAAGATAGTCTTGATCCCAGCAGCTATTTGGTTTCAAGCATTGAATTCATTTGGTACCCCCCTACAGGACAACAATGCTGTCTATGTAAACGTGAGGGTCAAAGGACCCATTTATTGGGACTTCTCTTTTTCTTCGGGTTACCTGCTTCCTGTCTGGTTGATGCAATGCCAAGGTGAAAGGGATGGCCAATTAGGTCAGAGTGCAAGTGCTGCAGTCACTTGGCAGTGTACCCAATATTGGTCCCCCACAATACCACCACACATCCACTCGGGGATGGATAAGGCCAACTGATTGAAAAAAGTTTGAAAAAGTTTAGTCTCACTACATCCCATCATGTTTCCAAGGAATGTCAGATTTTCCCCTTGCCATGAGAGACACGAGGTAAAATTGGCATCAAGAGCTGGAAGTCGAATGGCCCTTGGCGGCTGTCCCATAGGATTCCTGATCTTTCGGAAGCGTACTGAAAGAGTGGCACATGACTTGTTTCCCCAGGCTGTGGGGTACTGGAAGAGAGAGCTACCATACAGTCCATGCCTGGTTGGTTGGCCCATCCGAGTGGGAGGGGAACAATTTGGATTTCTGGCCCGCCCGTTGCACAAGCACAGCAATCGCTTTTATTTAGGGTGCCAACAGAATATTTAATCCATTCCAGCCAGGCATTTACGTCTTGATACCCGGTTTCTATGGCTATGGTTTGCTTTAAGTCCTTGACTTCTACTATAGCTACTTTGGTTTTGTCATTGGGCATGAGGCGAGAAATGGTTTGATTTTGTGGGTTTGAGGAGGGGGTAACAGTGGAAGATGGAGGAGGAGGAACAAAGAGCATTTCAAAGAAGCCTATAGGGTCCTTTCCAGTGACATCTGCTTCTAGGCCGTAAAAGCACTCTAAAGTGGGTGTAGGGTTGGTGGAGGTAGGGGTATTAATGAAGAGATTGGCAATAAGAGGGGGTAGTTCCTTTGGTGAAGTGGAGGTAGGGTTTTAGGGCAGTGCAACCCTCTGAGGAGGTCCAACCCTGATACTTGGTAGTCCATATAACATCTCCCCAAGTATAGCAAAACCACCAATGCTAAGTTTGTGCCTGTTCAGTGCAAGAGTTAGTTTTGTAGGCAGTATAATTTATCCTAGAGGGACAAAGGTACTTTTCTGAAGAGGCTAGCTGTCTTTGACTTTGGAGACCCCCGCAGGGCATGACAAGACAGGCATCTAATATAATTGTTTCGGGGGAGGGTGATCGAGTTACATTGACAATAGGATGTCCTTGGGTAGCTAAAGGCAGAAGAAAAAGACGGATTAAACCCTTTTGAATGTTAGTTTGAAGGCCATAGGTCCTAGAGTGAAGGTCCATGACTCTGCAAGGGGTGGGGCGTTTTTTACTCAAGTGTGGTGGGTCCATCCTTTTTCGGCCATTCAGATTGCTGTTTCAGTGGTTAGGAGTACTAGATAAGGTCCCTCCCAGGTTGGTTTGAGCTTTCCCCCTTTCCAACTTTTGATGAGGACGTGATCTTCAGGCTGGTGTTGGTGAACTAGGAATTCGAGGGGTGGAGTTTGCACTAGGAGGCCTTGAGTCATGAGGGAGGAAAGGGTAGAAGACAGACCAAATATATAGTTTTTGAGAAACTGACCTTTTGTTTCAAATGTAGGAAAGTCAGTAGTGGAATTTAGATAAGGCAGCCCGTATAGCATTTCATAAGGGGACAGGCCAAGATCTTTCCAAGGGGCAGTTTGGATTCTTAGTAAGGCAATGGGAAGACATTTTGTCCATGGTAACTGGTTTTCCAAGATTAATTTGGTTAGGTGATTTTTTTTGGGGGGGACGGAGTCTTGCTCTGTCGCCCAGGCTGGAGTGCAGTGGCTGGCCAGATCTCAGCTCACTGCAAGCTCCGTCTCCCAGGTTCACGCCATTCTCCTGCCTCAGCCTCCCGAGTAGCTGGGACTACAGGCGCCCGCCACCTCACCCGGCTAGTTTTTTGTATTTTTTAGTAGAGACGGGGTTTCACCGTGTTAGCTAGGATGATCTCGATCTCCTGACCTCGTGATCTGCCTGTCGCCCGTCTTGGCCTCCCAAAGTGCTGGGATTACAGGCCTGAGCCACCGCACCCGGCCTTTTTTTTTTTTTTTTTTTTTTTTTTTGAGACAGAGTTTTACTCTGTGGCCAGGCTGGAGTACAATGGCATGATCGGCTCACTGTAACCTCCATCTCCCAGTCTCAAGCAATTCTTCCTGCCTCAGCCTCCTGAGTAGGTGGGATGACAGGCATGTGCCACCACGCCCGGCTAATTTTTGTATTTTTAGTAGAGATGGGGTTTCACCATGTTGGCCAGTCTGGTCTTGAACTCCTGACCTCAGGTAATCTGCCCGCCTCAGCCTCCCAAGGTGCTGGGATTACAGGCGTGAGCCACCGCACCTGGCCTTGGTTAAGTGATTTTTTAGAGTTTGATTCATTCTTTCTACCTTCCCTGATGAGGGCAGGTGCCAGGGAGTATGACATTCCCGTTTATTCCTAGTGCTTGGATTAGCCCCTTAATAATGTGTGCAGTGAAGTGGGGTCCCATTGTCCGAATCAGTGTTCTCTATTAGTCCAAACGTGGGTATGATATGTTCCAACAGGGCTTTCACTACATTGCTGGCTATTGTGCTTGGGAAGGCGATGGCTTCTACCCAGTGGGTGAGATGGTCTACTATGACTAGCAAATACTCGAGACAGCCTATTGGGGGCATCGTGGTGGAGTCAACTTGGACGCTTTAGAATGGCCACAGCCCTGGGTTTCTTCCCCTGGGAGGTTGCCTCTTTAGGGTTTGCTTATTAGTTTTTCTGCACACTATGCAACCATCCGCCACTTGCCTATCAAGGGTATATATCCCTACACACCCATAGACCCTAAGGACTGCATTGCACATAGCTCGAGGACCCCAGTGAGTTCCTTGATAAAGCTGTGACAATACTTCCCTCATGAGGAGTTTAGACAGCATTTCCCTTCCATCTGTTAGTACCCACTTTCCCTTTGGGCTCTCCTTAGCTCCTATTTTATTTAGTTTCTCTTGGTCTGCATGGGAGAAGATGGGGATTGCAGCTAGAGGGGGAAGACAAGAGGTTAGATGGAAAATGGGTACCTCTTGGGAAGAGGCAGCTTGTTTAGCTACTTGATCTGCAAGGTTATTTCCCAGCTTTCAAAAGATGGGTTCTTTTGGTGTTGTGGGACATGGACAACTGCAGTCTCTTCTGGCAGTTGAATATTTTCTAATACTTGCATAATTAATTCCTTGGGGACCAAATCTTGGCCCTTACTATTGATGAGGCCTCATTCAATCCAGATCTTTCCAAACGTATGGAGTACTCCGAAGCCATACTTGGAGTCAATGTAAATAGTTCCTTCCTGATTCTGCAGGGATTTTAAGGCTTGGTTTAATGCAAAGAGTTAACATGTTGGGCAGACCAGATATTTGGCAGTCTTCCTGACTCTACCTCTGTGAGGATTTCCCCCTCAATTATGGAGTACCCGTTGTGCCTTTTTCTTTCGGTGATCTGGGAGGAGCCATCTATAAAGAGATGATGCCCTGTTTGGAAAGGGGTTTCACTTAGATCTTTCTGACTCTAGTTTGATAACTGATTAAATCTAAACATGTATGCTCAGGTTCTTCCTGGCTTGGATTTCCTGTTAGGAAAGCAGTGGGGTTGAGTGAATTGTCAGTGGTTAGTGTTAGGTCATCCCTCTCTAATAAGATAGCTTCATATTTTAAAATTCTTGAGTCAGTGAGCCATCTCCCTGCCTTCTGATTAAGAATGGTTCTCACTTGATGAGGGACACTTATGATGAAGTTTCCTCTAAAGGTTATTTTCCTGCTTTCTTCTGTTAGCAAGGGAGTTGCTGCTATGGATTGGACACATTCGGGCCATCCACAGGTTACTGGGTCAAGGATTTTTGACAGGAAGGCTATGGGCTGCCCATGGCCTCCATGTTTTTGGGTGAGTACCCTTAAGGCCACTCTTTTGCTTACATTAACAAAAAGGTGGAATGGCTGTTCTAAGGAGGGCAAGGCTAGAACGGGGGCAGTTACAAGTAGGTGTTTTACCTGTTGAATCTCTGATGGGTTCCAAAGGAGCAGGTCTGGTCCTTCTTGAGTGAGTTTTTATATAGGGGCTTTGTTTTTTTTTTTTGTTTTTTTTTGAGACGGAGTCTCGCTGTGTCTCCCAGGCTGGAGTGCAGTGGCGCGATCTCGGCTCACTGCAAGCTCCGCCTCCCGGGTTCACGCCATTCTCCCGCCTCAGCCTCCGAGTAGCTGGGACTACAGGCGCCCGCCACCACGCCCGGCTAATTTTTTTGTATTTTTAGTAGAGACGGGGTTTCACCGTGTTAGCCAGGATGGTCTTGATCTCCTGACCTCGTGATCCGCCCGTCTCGGCCTCCCAAAGTGCTGGGATTACAGGCTTGAGCCACCGCGCCCGGCCAAGGGGCTTTGTTTTTAAGGCAAAAGAGTCAATCCACAGATGACAATATCCGACCAAGCCTAAGAATTTCCTAAGTTCCTGCTATGTTTCAGGTAAAGGCAAAGATATGATATCTTCAATTCATTCGGGCTCTATCTTTCATTTACCTTTACTGATTAGGTGTCCTAGATATTTTACCTCAGGTTCTATGAATTGAAGTTTGTTCTTTGAGACCTGTAACCCTTGTTCCCTCAGGAAATTTAGGAAGTTAACTGAAATTGCTGTTACTTGATCCTTGTTTCTCCTGAAATGAGCAGGTCATCTACGTATTGGAGTAGGCATATGGATGAAGGCAGGGAGAAGTTTCCTAGGACTTGTTCTAAAATCTGACCAAATAGATTTGGGGAACTCTGTAAACCCTTGGGGCAAGACTGTCCACTGATACTGCTGTTTTCGACCGGAGTGAAGGTCCTCCCACTCAAAGCAAACATATCCTGGCTGTCCTCCGCTAAAGGGCAAGCACAAAAGGCATCTTTTAAATCTATCACCGTGAACCACTGCTGGTTGTGCAGGATTCTGCTGACATTGGTGTAAGGATTGGGAACATCAGTGCGGGTGGTCTAAACTATTTGATTAGTAGCCTGGAGATCTTGCACTAGCCGGTATGACCCGTCTGGCTTCCTTACAGTGTTATAAGGGGACATACAGGGTTCAAGGAGTCCGTCATGGACAAGACTTTCAATTAGAGGTTTTAAACCTATCCTGGCTTCCAAGGGAATAGGGTATTGTTCTCTTTTCACTACTTCCCCAGGAATTTTTAATTTGACATGGATTGGAGGAACTCGTAGCTTTCCTCTATTTCCTTCCTATTGATCATACGTTGGGATGAATTGGCTTTCTTCTGAAGTGGTGAGCAGGTTTAAGGAAGTAAGGAACTTTTCCTGATTAACATATAGGCCTATGCCTAACCTTAACATTAACATATAGGCATATGCCTAACTTTAGCATGTTCGGGTGGCTGTCCAGCAGGGGTGTGGGGTGTCAAGGCCCATGGGGCAGTGTTAGTAATAAATTAGTTCTTGCTTCAGGAATTAAAAAGAACTTAGTAGTAACCGACTTATTCTTATACGTGACTTCGATTTCCTCTAGAATTTTTGCCCTGAACCCTCCCCTTTAACTCCTGAGACAGTAAGGTCTTCTGCTGACTAGGCTAAACCTGATGGGAGAAAACATAGGGAGGAGCAAGCCGCTCCCGAATCTACTAAGAGAGTGACTATCTCCGATTTGGATCCCACTGTTAAACTTATCAAGGGCTCTTGGTGGGACTCAAGATGGAAGATGTAGAGCCCCTGACCCCCCTATTCTTCTTCAAATGTCATGAGTGGAAGGACTTTCTTTTCCCTCTCCCATTCAGGACATTTCCTCTTAAAATGTCCTGGCTTTCCACACCTGAAACATCTGTTTTCCCTTCTTCCCCTCCCTGTTCACTGACTCTTGGGTTTCATCCCTTTGCTTCCTGTATAGGATCTGGCAGCCAGGGTACTTAGAAGGTTTACAAGTTCTATTTCCCTGGGCTCTCTGTTGAAGAGTTCCATGTTGTAGGGTGGACTGCATAATTTTTGCCTCTTGCTTCTGCCTTTCCTCATCCTTCCATACATATACCTCTCTGTTAAAAGTTCTTCTATGGGACGGTCTTTCCAATTTTCTGTCTTTTATAATTTCTTTGTAATGTCTGGCCAACTATTGGTGACAAAGTGGAGCTTTAACATCCCTTGTCCCATTGAGTCCTCTATGTCCAAACCTGCATATTTCCTCATCTGTTCCTTAAATCTGTTCAAGAATTCCATGGGTCCTTCATCTTTCCCTTGTTGTACATTAAATGCTCAGGAAATATTTTGGGTTTGAGGAACAGATTCCCAAATCCCTTTAATTATCATATCTCTGAGATCTCTCATGTCTTCTTGGTGGGTTGCATTGTTATCCCATTGAGGATCCTGGGCTGGGAATTTATGCTGCACTGCAAGGACATTTTGACAAGGTGGGTGCTTGCGCTCCCAGATTATCATAGCAGCCCTGCGGATCATGGTTCTTTCCTCTCCTAAGAAGAGAATACCAGCCAGGCGCGGTGGCTCATGCCTGTAATCCCAGCACTTTGGGAGGCCGAGGCGGGTGGATCACAAGGTCAGGAGATCGAGACTATCCTGGCTAACACAGTGAAACTCTGTCCCTACTAAAAATACAAAAAATTGGCTGGACGTGGTGGCGGGCGCCTGTAGTCCCAGTTATTTGGGAGGCTGAGGCAGGAGAATAGCGTGAGCCCGGGAGGCGGAACTTGCAATGAGCCAAGATTGCACCACTGCACTCCAGCCTGGGCGACAGAGCAAGACTCCACCTCAAAAAAAAAAAAAAAAAAAAAAAGAGAATACCTAGAATAGACATTAATTCAGCCCAAGTGTACAGTTGTGGCCCCAGAAATTGGTAAATTTGATCTGCAACTCCAAAAGGGTCATCTAACTAGTTTGAGTTCCTTTTCTTTAGATTTCTAACCTCTGAACTGGTTAAGGGGGCATTTATGAAGCCAATATCCCCTACTCCTAGTGGTATTTCCCTTAAGGGAAAAAGGGTTGGGGCAGACTTCTTTGAGGAAGAGGGGAAACAAAAGTTTTGAATATCCCTTTGGCATTGTTCTATTTCCCGTTGGAGCTTTCCTGAGGAAGGGGCACGTTGAGGTGGCTGTCCAGAGGTGGTGTGGGGTGTCAAGGCCCATGGGGTAGGGTTATATGGGGGAGGAACTGAGTGTTCAGCTTGGGGCAGAGGGGTAAGCGGGGAAAGGGCTGAGTGTTCAGCTTGGGGCAGAGGGTTAGGTGGGAGAAGGTGGTCTAAAGGATCCCATGCATCTTTAGATATGGGATATGACTTAGATAGGTCATCTTTGGAGGGTTTTAAGGTTGGTTTTGCTTTTTTGTCCTTTAGGGGATATAGAGGGACAGGTCCTTGTCTCCAACATACAACATAATCTATCTCCTCTTGAGAAATGGGACTTTTATCATTGACATACTAGATCAGGAGTTGGCATATCCAGTCCTTGTCCATCCCAAACTTTGGCCAAAAGACCGAAGGTCTGAGGATGGGTTCCTTAATCCAGATAAAACAGCAATACTTTATCATTTGTTGTCTTTTCTTGTGTTTGGTCCTTTCATTGTCCTTCCAGTATTTTAACATAAGGCCTAGGGGCCTGTCGGGGGAATTTTATTGTCTGCTTGACCTTTTATAGTCTCTGTCTTACTTGGAGTATATCCAATCCTGGGGTCTGATGAGGCTCAATCTCTTGTATTAGAGATTTCTTTCACTCCTGTATCCTAAAGGCTCAACCTTGCCTTTTCCCACTGGAGGTTTCTGTTTTTTGTTTTTTTGTTTTTTTGGTTTTTTTTGGAGACGGAGTCTTACTCTGTCACCCAGGCTGGAGTGTGGAGCGCAGTGGCGATCTCGGCTCACTTCAACCTCCGCCTCCCGAGTTCAAGCCATTCTCCTCCCTCAGCCTCCTGAGTAGCTGGGACTACAGACACATGCCAACATGCCCAGCTAATTTTTTTGTATTTTTAGTAGAGACAGGTTTTCACCGTGTTGCCCAGGCTGGTTTCAAACTCCTGAGCTCAGGCAATCTGCCCGTCTCAGCCTCCCAAAGTGCTGGGATTACAGTAGTGAGCCACCATGCCCGGCCCCCACTGGAGGTTTCTTGCACTCTCATGAGAACCCACTTCGTCCTTATTGGCTACTTCCCTTGTGGGAATTTTAGGCTCCTATTAGCATTGGTGGGTCAGTATAATCCCCCAACTGGAAAATGGCTCTAAGCTATATGAGATGATCATGGAACCAAGTACGGACTCCACACTCGCATAACCCCCAGTGGCGCATCTCACTCACACACTTTCAACTTACAGAGACCCTGACCACCAAAGAATACTTTGTTGCCCCAGTAGCGACGTTTCTTACCTTGGTCTGTGCACAGAGTTATCTGGTCACCATGGAGTTCTTCAGGATCTTCCCTACTGCCTGCGTTGCTGAGAGTCTGTATTTATTTGTCACTTCGGGCAGGACTCAATCCTCCACTCCTAGGGCCACCACAGTGCTGCAGTAGGATGCGTCTCCCCATAGAAGATAATCGCTAGCCCGTCTTGAAGGAGAACGGGATTCCAGACAAGCCCCCAAATTTGTTGGAAACAAATGCTTGGCATAGCCAAAAGAAACCTGCACTTAGACAGAAAATTTCTCAGCAAGGCACCTTTACTTCTGCAAAAGGGTGCTGCTTGCACCTGCTACAATCACAGGAGCACACCAAACAAAGGAGGTAAGGAGGTTTTAATCCTAATGCAGTTCCTGTGTCTGTGTCCTTCCCCTATTGGCTGGGGTTGGACCGCACAGTATAAACTGATCCTGACTGGCTAAGACTTAAACTTTTCCAAATAGGGTAAATGCACGATTTGTGAAAATAAGAAGGAAAGTGGGGGTAGGATTGATTCACAACTTCTATAACTTATGACCAGGAAGTTGAGTCTTTGAAGAGGAACTTATTTGTCCCAACATTGCCAATATATTCTTTTAATTTGCAGTTTATGTATACCTTTTATTTATTGTCTCTTGTTGAACAAACGTTTATAATTTTAGCAATTTATCAGACTATTTATGTTTTGCACTTTTGGTGTGTGCTTAAGAACATCTTCCCTCCCCAGTATCATAGAAATGTTATGTTTTCTTCTAAAAGTATTATATTCCTTCACATTTAATTCTTTCAGTCACTAGGAATTAATTTTTGTGTACAGATTGGGATAGGGATCCAGTTTCCTTTTTTGTTTTTCCATATGTATAATCAGTTGTCATAACACTCACTATGTATTCAATAGATCATATTTTCCAGCTGATCTGCAATATCAGCTCTTCCATATTATGTTTTACTTTGGGCTAGGATCAATACTCTATTTAATTCTATTGCTCTATTCACCCATGCCTTACTGTTTCAATTACTGTAGCTTTGGGATAAGTCTTGATATCTGGTAGGATGAGTTTCCCTATCTTGTTCTTCGTCTTCAGTGATGTCTTAGCTATTCTTGGTACTCTTGGTTCTTTCATATAGATTTTAGAATCAGCCTGTTAAATTTTACACACACACACACGTGGGGTTTTATTAGAGTTCCTATAAATCTACAGGAGAATTTGGAGAGAACAACTTCATAATATTGAGTGTTCTTATCCATTAACAAAATTAAATTTTAGAAATTTTTAGTTTCAGAAGTTTATCCATAAGAATCTTATATAGCTTTTATTCAATTTATTCCTGAATATTTTTCTCTTTGTGCCATTGTAAATTATATCTTTTAAAGGATTACGACAGGGCGTGGTGACTCATGCCTGTAATCCCAGCACTTTGGGAGGCTGAGGTGGGCAGATTGCCTGAGGTCAGGAGTTCAAGACTAGCCTGGCCAACATGGTGAAACCCCATCTCTACTAAAAATACAAAAATCAGCCCGGTGTGGTGGCATGCACCTATAATCCCAGCTACCCAGGAGGCTGAGGCAGGAAAATCACTGGAACCCGGGAGGCAGAGGCTGCAGTGAGCCAAGATCACACCACTGCACTCCAGCCTGGGTGACAGAGCGACTCTGTCTCAAAGAAAAAAGGATTATATTTTATGATGTTAAGGCACAGAAATGAAATTAACTTATGTATATTGATTTTGTAGACAACAACCTTGCTTAACTCCCTTATTAATGTAGTAAAATTCAGCTGGGCACAGTGGCGCACACCTGTAATCCCAGCACTTTCGGAGGCTGAGGCAGGCAGATCACCTGAGGTCAGGAGTTCAAGAACAGCCTGGTCAACATGGCGAAACCCTGTCTCTACTATAGATACAAAAATTAGCCGGGCGTAGCAGGGTATGCCTGTAATCCCAGATACCCAGGAGGCTGAGGCAGAAGAATCGCTGGAACCTGGGAGGCAGAGGCTACAGTGAGCCGAGATCATGCCACTGCACTCCAGCCTGGGTGACAAAACAAGACTCCATCTCAAAAAATAAAATGTAGTAAAGTTCTCTACAGAGTTTAAAATTTTTTTGTCATAACCCATTAATTATCATCTTCACATGAGAGAATTTTATTTCTTCCTTTCAAACCTTATACCTTATACTTCTTTTTCTTGTCTTACTCAGTTAGCTAAGATTTCTAGTGTGAGATTGACTGCAGGAGCAGCAGACTGTAAAAATTAATGCATAGACCTTGGAGCCCAATGCCTAAATAAAAAACCTGATCCTGCCACTCTGAGACCTTTGGAAAACTGTAATTTTTCTTGTAACTGAGATTTCTAAAGTTAAACTATGTCTTATTATTGTACTTCATGTACTCATTGTAAAAATTAAATTAATTAACATATGTAAAGCACTTAGAATAGTACCTGATTACTACTACCTCTTAAATTATTATAAAACAAAACAGCAATAATAGCAAGTATCCTTCTACAGTTCCTGATTTAAAATAATATTTTGGCTGGGCGCAGTGGCTCATGCCTGTAATCACAGCACTCTGGGGGGCCGAGGCAGGCAGATCACCTGAGGTCAGGAGTTCGAGACCAGCCTGGTCAACATGGCGAAACTCCATCTCTATTAAAATTACAAAAAATTAGGTGGGGGTGGGGGTGGTGGCTGGCACCTGTAATCCCAGCTACTCAGGAGGCTGAGGCAGAAGAATCACTTGAACCCAGGAGGTAGAGGTTGCAGTGAGCTGAGATCATGCCACTGCACTCCAGCCAGGGAAACAGAACAACACTCCGTCTCAAACTAAATAAATTAATAAAATAAAATAAAATAAAATAATATTTTACCATTGAATATAATATTTACTATAGTTTTTTTGTAGATGTCTTTTATCAGTTTAAGGAAGTTCCCTCCCAAACCATTTACTACTACTATTAGTATTAGTACTGCTGTAAGTGACCATGATGATAATACTGAATATATATAGTATTTATTATGATTTTAACCTTTACATTTATTGCATCTCCTGAGTATTTCATAATAAATATTGACTTTGGCAAACATTTATCCTTGTGTATTTGGATGACCAGATAGTTTTCCTTCTTTGG
Organism: Macaca fascicularis; assembly: GCF_037993035.2. Taxonomy (NCBI): domain Eukaryota; kingdom Metazoa; phylum Chordata; class Mammalia; order Primates; family Cercopithecidae; genus Macaca; species Macaca fascicularis. The sequence goes on along the minus strand of NC_088375.1, from coordinate 188,956,669 downwards.
ATCATTAATGGTGAAATTATATTAATAGGCTTTCTAATGTTAAACCAATCTTCAAAGATGGGTATGGTGGCAGGTACTTGTAGTCCCAGCTACTAGGAGGCTGAGGTTGGATGATCGCTTGAGACCAAGAGTTCAAGGCCGTAATGCACCACAACCATTCCTGTGAATAAACACCTCATTTCAGCCTGACAGCAACATAGACCTGTCTCAACAACAACAACAAAAAAAGCTGGGTGCGGTGGCTCATGCCTGTAATCCCAGCACTTTGGGAGGCTGAGGTGGGTGGATCACCTGAGGTCAGGACTTTGAGACCAGCCTGGCAACATGGCAAGACCCTGTCTCTACTAAACATATAGTAAGGTGTGGTGGCACACGCCTGTAATCCCAGCTACTTGAGAGGCTGAGGCAGAAAAATCGCTTGAACCCAGGAAGCAGAGGTTGCTGTGAGCCACGATCGTGCCACTACACTCCAGCCTGGGCAATAGAGGGAGATTCTGTCACAAAAATAAAACAAAACAAATCACTTCATTTCTGATATACACTTTACTTATGTGTTAAACTTTACTTATATGTTAATAATAATGTGTTTATTATTAATTTTGCAATGCCGTATTTGCTTTGTTAACACTTTGCTTAGAACATGTGCACCTGGGCCAGGCGCGGTGGCTCACGCCTATAATCTCAGCACTTTGGGAGGCCCAGGTGAATGGATCACGAGGTCAAGAGATCAAGACCATCCTGGCCAATATGGTGAAACTCCATCTCTACTAAATATACAAAAATTAGCTGGGCGTGGTGGTGTGCGCCTCTAGCCCCAGCTACTCTGGAGGCTGAGGCAGGAGAATATCTTGAACCCAGGAAGGGGAGGTTGCAGTGAGCCGAGATCACCCCACTGCACTCCAGCCTGGGCAACAGAGTGAGACTCCATCTCAAAAAAAAAAAAAAAAAAGGTGGGCACGGTGGCTCACGCCTGTAATCCCAGCACTTTGGGAGGCTGAGGCAGGCGGATCACAAGGTCATGAGATCAAGACCAGCCTGGCCAATATGGTGAAACCCGGCCCGTACTAAAAATACAAAAATTAGCCATGTGTGGTGGCAGGCGCCTGTAGTCCCAGCTACTTGGGAGGCTGAGGCAGGAGAATGGCATGAACCGGGAGGCGGAACTTGCAGTGAGTTGAGATCGGGCCACAGCACTCCAGCCTGGGTGACAGAGCGAGACTCCATCTCAAAATAAATAAATAAATAAATAAATAAATAAATACACAAAAACAACTGTCAACTACAGCTCAGCAAAAACAAGGAAATTTTGATCAACTGTCACAGCCACAAGTAATCTAAAGAAACATGGCAATTAAATGTAACGTGGTATCTTGGATGAGACTGTGGAACAGATAAAGACTATTAGGGAAAAAAATCTAAGAAAGTTTGAAAAAAACATGGAATTTAATTAATAACATATCGATATGGGTTCATTAATTGTAACAAATACCATACTAATATAAGACGTTAATAATAGGGGAAACTGGGTTGGGGGCTGTATAGGAACTCTCTATTCCATCTTCTTAATTTTTGTGTAACTTTAAACCTGTTCTAAAAAATAAAGTCTATGCTTTTGTTTGTTGGTTTTTTTGTTTTTTGAGACAGAGTCTCGCTCTGTCTCCCAGGCTGGAGTGCAATGGTGCTATCTCTGCTCACTGCAAGCTCCGCCTCCCAGGTTCTTGCCATTTTCCCGCCTCAGCCTCCTAAGTAGCTGGGACTACAGGCGCACGCCACCACGCCCGGCTAATGTTTTTTTTTTTAGTAGAGATGGGATTTCACCGTGTTAGCTAGGATGGTCTGGATCTCCTGACCTTGTGATCCACCGGCCTCGGCCTCCCAAAGTGCTGGGATTACAGGCGTGAGCCACCGCGACCAGCTAAGTCTATGTTTTTTAACGGGCAAAGAATTTGATTTGACATTCTCCAAAGAATATATTTAAAAAGCCAATAGGGGCCGGGTGCGGTGGCTTATGACTGTAATCCCAGCACTTTGGGAGGCCGAGGAAGGCGGATCACAAGGTCAAGAGATCCAGACCATCTGACCAACACGGTGAAACCCTGTCTCTACTAAAAATACAAAAATTAGCTGGGTGTGGTGGTGCATGCCTGTAATCCAAGCTACTCCGGAGGCTGAGACAGGAGAATCACCTGGACCCGGGAGAAGGAGGTTGCAGTGAGCCTAAATGACGCCACTGCACTCCAGCCTGGCGACATAGCAAGACTCCATCTCAAAAAAACAAAAAACAAAAAACAAGAAAACAAACAAACCAATATGTACATAAAAAGATGTTTAACGTCCAGCCAGGCACTGTGACTCACGCCTGTAATCCTAGCACTTTGGGAGGCCTAGGCGGGTGGATTGCCTGAGCTCAGGAGTTTGAGACCAGCCTGGGCAACAACGGTGAAACCCGTCTCTACTAAAATACAAAAAATTAGCCGGGCGTCGCAGCATGCGCCGGTAGTCCCAGCTACTCGGGTGGCTGAGGCAGGAGAATCGCTTGAACCTGGGAGATGGAGGTTGCAGTGAGCCAATATCAAGCCACTGCACTCCAGCCTGGGCAACAGAGCGAGACTCTGTCTCCAAAAAAAAACATGTTTAGCATCCTTAGTGATTAGGGAAATGCAAATCAAAACTACAATCAAATACCACTTCACACTCACTAGGATGGCTAAAATAAAATATACCAGACAATAGCAAATATTGGCAAGGATATCAATATGGTGAAACCCTCATTCATTGCTTGTGGGATTGTAAAATGGTACAGCTACTGTGGAAAATAGTTTGGCAGTTTCTCAAAAAGTTAGACATAATGTTATCATATGACCTAATAATTGCATTCTCAGGTAGACACCCAAAAGAAATGAGAACATATCCACACAAAATCTTATACAGGAATGATACAAGTTGATTGGTATTATTCATAGTAGCCACCAAGTGGAAACAACCCAAATGACCATCGGCTGATGAATAGATAAACAAAATGTGGTATATCCATACAATAGAATATGATTCAGCAATAAAAAGGAGTGAAGTATTGATACGTGCTGCAACATGGCTGAATGTTGAAAACATTATGCTAAGTGGAATCATATTGTATGATTACATTCATATAAAATATTCAGAATAGACAAATCTATAGAGACAAAAATTAGATATGTGTTTCCCAGGGATTGAGGGGAGGAGGGAACAGGGAAGTGACTGCTTTTGTGATAATGATAACAGTCTAATATTAGGTAGACGTGATGGTTGCAGAACTATGTAGATATACTAAAAACCAATATAAAAGGATCAATTTTAATGGTATATTAATTATATCTCAATAAAGCTAAAAATGTGTTAGATTGTGTCATTTCTGTGCTCAGAACTCTCAGGCGACTTTCCATTTCATTGAAAGGAAAAGTCAATTTCTTTAAGTAGCCAAAAGACTCTCTCAGATATGCCTCACAGTCAACCCTGTGTGAACTCATCTGTGGCTCTCCACTGCATTCATTCAGCTTTAGCCTCTCTAGCATCCTTGATGTTTTCCCATGCCATAGGCACACTCCCGTTTTGGGGCTTGCATTTGGCCGGCTCATTACCCAATATATCTTTATTTCTCATCCCTTCAGGAGTTTTTTCAAATTCTACCTTCTCAGTCAGGCCATTTCTGTCCTCTTTATTTTAAATTATAATACTCTCCCAGGACTCTTTCTCCAGTTCCCATCTGTATTTTTCTCCATGGCACTTATCACCATCTTAGATACTACAATTATTACTTTTTTTTTTTGAGACAGGGTCTTACTCTGGAGTGCAGTGCACGATCTCTGTTGACTAAAACTTTCGCCTCCCAGTTGAAGTGATTCTCCTGCCCCAGCTTCCCGAGTAGCTGGGACTATAGGCTTACATCACTATACCTCGATAATTTTTGTATTTTTTGTAGAGACGGAGTTCCACCAGGTTGACCAGGCTGGTCTCAAACTCCTGACCTCAAGTGATCCCCCCGCCTCAGCCTCCCACAGTGCTGGGATTACAGATGTCAGCCACCACTCCCAGCCATTTTAAAAATGTGTTTATTGACCATCTTCCCACAACCAAAGGTAAACTCCATGTCATTTCTGTATTCTGTATTCCTGTATTCTCAGTACCCAGAACAGCAGCTATCACATGAATGATGCTCAATAAATATTTATTAGATGAATGAATTAATAAATGAATAACATTTTACTCTTTCTGCCTCATGTTCATCTCTTATCAAATCTATCTTCCACCTGCAAGTCAGAGTGATCATCCCATACACAGAATCATATTAGACCCTCGCTTAAAATTCCTTTTTTTTTTTCTTTTTTTTTGAGACAGAGTCTCGCTCTGTTGCCCAGGCTGGAGTGCAGTGGCGCAATCTCGGCTCACTGCAAGCTCCGCCTCCTGGGTTCACGCCATTCTCCTGCCTCTGCCTCCTGAGTAGCTGGGACTACAGGCACCCGCCACCACACCTGGCTAATTTTTTTGTATTTTTAGTAGAGACGGAGTTTCACATGTTAGCCAGGATGGTCTCGATCTCCTGACCTCGTGATCCGCCCACCTCGGCCTCCCAAAGTGCTGGGATTACAGGTGTGAGCCACCGCACCCGGCCTGCTTAAAATTCTTTAGCTTCCTATTATGTTCAGAAGAAATCTAATGGAGTTTTTTTGTTTGTTTGTTTGTTTGTTTTTGAGATGGAGTCTCGCTCTGTCACCCAGGCTGCGATGCAGTGGTGTGCAATCTCGGCTCACTGCAAGCTCCACCACCCAGGTTCACACCATTCTCCTGCCTCAGCCTCCCCAGCAGCTGGGACTACAGGCGCATGCCGCCACGCCCAGCTAATTTTTGTATTTTTAGTAGAGACGGGTTTCACCGTGTTAGCCAGGATGGTCCTCTCGATCTCCTGATCCTGTGATCTGCCTGCCTTGGCCTCCCAAAGTGCTGGGATTACAGGCGTGAGCCACCGCGCCCGGCCTCTAATGGAGTTTTTAAGCGTACTAGCCAGAGTCAGAATGCCTTGGTCCAAGTCATACTGTATCACTTGCCATGTGCCCTTGGGCAAGTTATTTAACCTTAGTAGTAAAATAGAAATAGAGTACTTCCCTTTTAGGGTTGTTGTAGCAAATTAAATAATTTTACACATACAATGTTACAATTCTAGGCCAGGTGCGGTGGCTCACACTTGTAATCTCAGCACTTTGGGAGGCCGAGGTGGGTGGATCATCTGATGTCAGGAGTTCGAGACCAGCCTGGTCAACATAACAAAAGCCTGTCACTACTAAAAATACGAAAAAATTAGCCGGGCCTGGTGTCACGCGCCTGTAATCCCAGCTACTCAGGAGGCTGAGGCAAGAGAATCACTTGAACCTGGGAGGCAGAGGATGAAGTGAGCCGAGATCGCACCACTGCACTCCAGCCTGGGTGACAGAGCAGGGCTCCATCTCAAGAAAATACATACATAAATAAAAATAACCAGTACAAAATTCTATTATTGGCCAGGAGTGGTGGCTCACACGTGTAATGCCAACACTTTGGGAAGCTGAGTCAGGAGAATCACTTGAGTCAAGGATTTCAAGACTAATAAGACCCCATCTCCACAACAATAAACACAACAAAAATTACCCGGATGTGGTGGCACACACCATGTGGTGCGATCTTGGCTTACTGCAGCCTCGACTTCCTGGGCACAAGTGATCCGCTCACCTCAGCCTCCCGAGTAGCTAAAACCACAGGTGCATGCCACCATGCCTAGCTAATTTTTGTATTTTTCTGTAGAAACAGGGTTTTGTCATGTTGCCCAGGCTGGTCTTAAGTTCCTGAGCTCAAGCAATCCACTGATTTCAGCCTCCCAGAGTGCTAGGATTACAGGCATGAGCCACAGCCCCCAGCTTCATTCACTTATTAGTAATAATTATTCTAGAAAGAACTTTCCCACATCATCTCTTTGGTCACCCTAAAGTATAGTAAAGACAATAGAAGTGTGATGCTTGGCTGGGTGTGGTGGCTCATGCCTGTAATCCCAGCACTTGGGAGATTGCAAGGCAGGAGGATCACGAGCTCAAGAGTTCAAGACAAGCCTGAACAATGTAGCAAAACACCGTCTGTATTTAAATTTTTTTTAAAAAGTATAAAAAAGTGGCCAGGTGCAGTGGCTCATGCCTGTAATCCCAGCACTTTGGGAGGCTGAGGCGGGAGGATCACGAGGTCAGGAGATCGAGACCATCCTGGCTAACGCAGTGAAACCCCGTCTCTAATGAAAATACAAAAAATTAGCTGGGCATGGTGGCATGTGCCTGCAGTCCCAGCTACTCAGGAGGCTGAGGCAGGAGAATTGCTTGAACCCAAGAGGAGGAGGTTGCAGTGAGCCGAGATCATGCCACTGCACTCCAGCCTGGGAGACTAAGGCGAGACTCCATCTCAAAAAAAAAAAAAAAAAAAAAAAAATTATAAAAACTAAAAGAAGTTTGATGCTTGCCATCATTTTTTTTTTTTTTTTTTTTTTGAGATGGAGTCCCACTCTGTTGCCCAGGCTAGAGTGCGGTGGCAGGATCTTGACTGATTGTAACCTCCACCTCCTAGGCTCAAGAGATTCTCCTGCCTCATCCTCCCGAGTAGCTGGGACTACAGATGTGTGCAACCACGCCCAGCTAATTTTTGTATTTTTGCTTTTTGTATTTTTATTTTTGTTTGTATTTTTAGTAGAGATGGGGTTTCTCCATGTTGGCCAGGCTGGTCTTGAACTCCTGACCTCCTGTGATCCATCTGCCTCGGCCTCCCAAAATACTGGGATTACAAGTGTGAGCCCCTGTGCCTGGACCATTTATTAATTTTTTTTTTTTTTTTTTTGAAACAGAGTCTTGCTCTGTTGCCCAGGCTGGAGTGCAGTGGCGCGAACTCTGCTCACTGCAAGCTCCATCTCCTGGGTTCACGCCATTCTCCTGCCTCAGCCTCCGGAGTAGCTGGGTCTACAGGCATCCGCCACCACACCTGGCTATTTTTTTTGTATTTTTTAGTAGAGATGGGGTTTCACCGTGTTAGCCAGGATGGTCTTGATCTCCTGACCTCACGATCTCCTGCCTTGGCCTCCCAAAGTGCTGGGATTACAGGCATGAACCACCACTCCCAGCCCATTTATTATTTTTAGAGAAACAAATCAGTGCCCTAGCAATCTCCAAAGGTGACCCATAAAGAGTATTTTTGTGTCATTACAACATCATAAATTTATGTATTGTTATTTTTTATTTATTTTTTAGAGATAGAGTATTGCTCTGTCACCCAGGCTGGAGTGTAGTGCCACAATTCTAGCTCACTGAAGCCTCAAACTCCTGGCCTCAAGGGATCCCCCTGCCTCAGCCTACCGAACTGCTGGAATTACAGACATAAGCCACCACACCTAGCCCATCTTTGGCTAGTGGGAATCCCTTTCTAGTTGGCAAGTATGTCATTTTGACACAACATCAGTTGTCTTTGATAGTTTCCTTGATATCAGGCACAAAAAGATATTTCAGGCTTATCTTGCCATCTCTTGTCTCAGTTCTGGAATCAGTCATTTCTCAGAGGAGCACTACATTGTTTGTTTTTGTTTGTTTGTTTGTTTGTTTTATTTGAGATGGAGTCTTGCTCTGTCGCCAGGCTGGAGTGCAGTGGCCTGATATCAGCTCACTACAACCTATGCTTTCCGGGTTCAAGCAATTCTCCTGACTGAGCCTCCCGAGTAGCTGGGATTATAGGCAGGTGCCACTACGCCCAGTTAAGTTTTGTATTTTTAGTAGAGACAGGGTTTCACCATGTTGGCCAGGATGGTCTCCATCTCTTGACCTTGTGATCGGCCTGCCTTGGCCTCCCAAAGTGCTGGGATTACACTGCGCCTGGCCGAGAAGCACTAAATCGTTTTTAGTAGAAAATGGGGCCGGGTACAGTGGCTCACACCTGTAATCCCAGCACTTTGGGAATTTGGGAGTTCAAGAACAGCCTGGCCAATATGGTGAAACCTCGTCTCTACTAAAAATACAAAAATTAGCCAGGTGTGGTGGCAGGTGCCTGTAATCCCAGCTACTCAGGAGGCTGAGGCAGGAGAATCGCTAGAACCCAGGAGGCAGAGGTTGCAGTGAGTCGAGATCATGCCACTGCACTCTAGCCTGGGAGACAGAGACTCTGTCTCAAAAAAAAAAAGTATTTAGATACAAAAATTAGCCAGGTGTGATGGTACATTCTTGTAATCCCAGCTACTTGGGAGGCTGAGGTGGGAGGATTGCTTGAACCTGGGAGGCAGAGGTTGCAGTGAGCCAAGATTGTGCCACTGCACTACAGCCTGGGCAACAGAGTGAGACTCCATCTCAAAAAAAAAAGAAAGAAAGAAAATGGTATCTAGAGACCATAGTTTGGGCAAAGAGGGGTTAACTGCTACAGTGTTAGAACATATATCATCTTAAGAAGAGTCTGGGCTGGGCACCATGACTCACGCCTATAATCCCAGCACTTTGGGAGGCCAAGGCAGGTGGATCACAAGGTCAGGAGATCAAGACCATCCTGGCTAACATGGTGAAACTCCATCTCTACTAAAAATACCAAAAATTAGCTGGGTGTGGTGGTAGGCACCTGTAGTCCCAGCTACTTGGGAGGCTGAGGCAGAAGAATGGCGTGAACCTGGGAGGCAGAGGTTGCAGTGAGCCAAGATCGCCCCACTGCACTCCAGCCTGGGCGACAGAGCGAAACTCCGTATCAAAAGAAGAAGAAGAAAAAAAAGAAGAGTCTGAATTGTTAATACAATTTGGATAACAGAACTATTTTCCTTGGAAGATTAAGTTAAAAGACTAGAGAATGGACACTTTCCAATTAAGCAATCTGTTTCACAAAGAAATAGCCAGCATATATTAATCAGAAACTCATTGTTTTAAAAAAATTTCTTCTGTCTTTTTTTTTTTTTTTTTTTTTTTGAGATGGAGTTTTGCTCTTGTTGCCCAGGCTGGAGTGTATTGGCACAATCTCGGCTCACTGCAACCTCTGCCTCCTGGATTCAAACAATTCTCCTGCCTCAGCCTCCTGAGTAGCTGGGATTACAGGTGCCTGCCACCACACCATGCCTGTAATCCCAGCACTTTGGGAGGCCAAGGTAGGTGGATCATTTGAGGTC